>NC_133103.1:19223516-20423516 GCF_022965805.1 Primulina eburnea
TCACTTTTTGATTGGGTTGCGGATGGACTATCAAAGTAGTCCGGTCATATTTGAGAGGTTGAAATTTCGGAGTGGTCCGAAGTTGAGCGGTGCGAAGTTGAGTCTACTTGCAAAAATTTGAGTCGTTCTCTTCTTTTGATTATGACTCTTAATTTTTCGATTTCTGGACGAGGTATTAAATATGAAAGTTGTAGGAATTTCTATTAATTTTCATAGAATAAATAATCACTGATTTTGATTCCATATGTGAGAGATATGGTCGAAATACTAGAACTGCTCAAAAAACAGTCCGACAAATGGCTAAAAGTTTTGTTGTCTGGACCGGTGATCATAGTAGCTCTTGATTATTTGATTTGTGGGTAATATGGTGAACATGAAAGTTGTATTCCTTTCTTGTAGCTTTCCTAATAATCAAGAATAACTCAATTTAAAGTTCATACAAGATAGATATGCACAATACTAGCATTGCTCATCACTAGCTGTTTGATGTATCCATGACTTCCAGTTGGACATTTTGGTATCCAACTAGCATTGATAACATAAAAATTAACCTGACTTGAGTGAAAACTGTCTTCTATGTAGTTTAGTTGGCTTTCCAAATTTTTTGGCCTCTGGTCATTTGAATAACTGGTTTGTGAGATATGAATAAATTACAGAGATGCCCAAGTCCAGCAATTTGTTGTATCTGTGACATCCAGCTTGATCTTGAAACCACTGTTTTGCCTAGATAACAACCGAACTTGACCAATTGGTCCGAAATATGGCTTGTAGAAAATTGATTTTTTGTTTAGCTGTCTTTGCCCACTGGTCAATTAGATTATAAAGCTATTAGATATCATTGAAATACTGAAACTTGCTAGAGTGTGGTCGTTTTCAAAATTCAAGTTCCAGCTTTCAACTTAAGGTAGGAACTTCACACTTGAGTAAATATGTTAGAAACACAATAACAAATTTTGTATCATCAAAATCTATATTTTTAGTATTTTCTCTATACAACAGACTAAACTGCAATTTGAAATAATGAAATTTTTAAAAAAAAAGCCAAAAACCCGTACCATGACACAAATTTTGTCTCTATTATATAGATTATTACTAAATAGTAATAATTTCGAGTTGTGTGATAAAACAAAAAGAACATATATATTGATTTAAATAGTTATTTTAATAGGTTTTGATTTTGTTTTTGCTTTGTTTGATAAAGTATATAATACTTACATACAAATCTGAAGAAAAAATCTTATTTCTACCTAAAATTTGAAAATCATGTTTTTTTTAAAAAAAATTTAATGCTAGTTCTTTGAACATTTAATTTGGAGGTACAAATAGAAATTTATCCCATAATTTTCAAAATTATTCTTCGCATCATCAAATTTTACACTAATTGATAGGATCGGGGGGGAAGGTTGAATAAACATTTACAATTTTCCAGACATTTTCTCGATTTATGAGTCAGTTTAGTGATAAACTGATACTCGAGAATCTTGTAAGTCAATATCAATCAGTTAACAAAGAATGTGCGGAAACAAATTTACTGATAGATAGAATAAAAACTGAAATAATAAGACACGAGATTTTATGGATGTTCGGATATTTTAAACACTCCTACGTCACCCTTTCTATCTCAAGGATATGATATACACTAAAAGACTTTGATCGATACAAACAATTGTACAGACCCACTTCAGTTTTGGACTTAACTATGCCAAACTGAAACTCTTAGTTACAAACTTGTTTACAGTACTCAATAGAACTGAAATAAATTTAGCACAACTGATCTCTTCAAGATCAAGTATTACAGTTTGTACTTGAAAGCTCGAAGTATAGCCTGAAAGCTATTAATGTATACAATAAGCTTGAGCTTTGATGTTTGCAAGGATTTCAACAGAGTAACAGAATAGTAAATTGATCAGTTGATTGTGTTGTGTTCCGAGAGTTGCTCAAAGTTATTGTTCAGCTGCTCTTCTCTGTTATTTATAGGCTTCCCTCCAACGGTAATATTAAATAAGATTTGAAGCTTTATATTCGTTGCTTGCCACGTCAACATTCTTCTGACAGTCGTACACTGCAACTTTTCTAAAATTCGGCGATCCCACTACTTGTTGCGGTCAGCTTTTGTCAGTTGAATGTATTTTTCCTTAACTGATGACGTTTACAGCTGAGGGATCAGATGATCGAATGTAGTTGATAAGCTCGCAACTGTTTGTAGTAACTGATCGTTCCAACTGATCAGTCAGTTGTCTGCGTAGTTCAGTTGCCTTTTAAAATATGTGTATTATCCTTCATTTACTGGAAACCGATAGTTTGCATATTTTAGATCATTTTCTATCAGTCTTTGAGATCATTTAGTTTAATCTATTAAATGCTCAGTTTTTCAAACATCCGAAATTTAGTTTCCAACAATTTTCTTCTTTTTGGTGTTTGACAAAAATTAGAAAGTAAGAACTGAAATCGATCAACTGAACTCATTGTAGATAAAATAACTCTTTCAATGTATAGATTCGTACAAAGAATAAAAGAATAAAGAATCTTCTAACTGAATAAAATAATTTTCAAAAATCTGCCAAATAGTCTTCTATTTCTTCTTGATCTCTTTTCCTTGTTCTTCTCCCTTTTTGTCAAACGCATCAACCTTTTTGGATAATATCCACAAATCGGAAGAGAGGTTTGATACTGCATTCATCAGGATTTCTTGCAGCAAATCCATTCTTTTGGATACATTGCTTTCCCAAAAATCAATACATCTTGTATCCAAGGCTTGAGTTTGGAAGTGAGCTTCAGCTGACGCTCTGTCTTTTCGAAGTTCTTCCATTTGGAAAATTATTGAATTTACGTCCATTTGGATTTGCTGTAGTCTTCCCATGGTATTCTCCTTTATAGAGTCGAACCTCATAGTGTGCAAAAATTGGGTTGACTTGATGTCAAAAATGGGATTCATTACACCGACAAGGTTGGTCTGAATAGCCTAAATTTCTTCAAACAAAGATTCGGTTTCTATTGATATACTAGGAGACATGGCTCTAGAGGTTTCTGGTTTCTGCTCCCTGTTCTCTTGATTGAATATCACCAGGGCCCTGTTAGTTGTTCCAGTTACAAGATTGACCATTTTTGAAGTATCCTCTGGTATAGCTTCCTGTTGAAGTTGTGGAGAAGAAGAGTGATTCGGAATAGCAGTAGAATCTGAAGGCTCTGCAGGAGGTTGATCAGCTGAAATAGTAGTTGTTTCTTCAGTTGGTTGCTCAGCTGATTCTGAAATAAGTTCTTTGATAAGTGTAAGAATTGCACTTAATTTTACTGTTAATCCATTTGATCTATGCTGGTTTCGAGCAGATTTATGCTTGGTTTTTGTTATTTCTGTGTAGTGCAGGGAATATACAACTATGGGATGTTGGAGAGCAATCAGGGATGTTTTTGAGCGTAAAACAGCGAAAGAATCAGAGCCGCAGCACCACAACAATCGCTGCAGCGCCACAATATGCGAAAGACTAGCGCCGCAGCGCTACAAGATTAGCGCCTCAGCGCCAACATGCCGAGAGACATGCGCCTAGCTGTCCAAGCAGCGTCGCGGCGCCTTATTGCCGAAGAACAAGCGCCTAGGTGCTAAGTGACAAGCGCCGCGGCGCTGCGCCTAGGCGCTAATGCTCACGAACGACGGGCGCCTAGGCACCACTTACTCAGCGCTGCGGCGCTAATGGCGGCGAAACAAGACTGACTAAATGGGCTTCGACTTACGGCCCAGAAGAGGGATATAAAAAGAGAAACGAGGGTTCAGAGGAAGGGACACGCCGTTTTGGACGAAAATACAGGGAGAAGACTCGGAGCGAAGGCGAGACGAAGGCAAGATACACAAAGATCGATTACAAAGACGAAGAGCGACGAATCTGGGGACAGAGACGACACTTCGGATTTGTTTTTGTCTTTTGTGTTTCTATTTTCTCATATTTCGATGTCGCGTCGTTTTTATTTTGATTTCTTCATGAACTAATTTTCTAGTTTAGAGAATGACGTAGCTTTGTGGAAACGATAAGTTGACTCAGTTATTTATATGATTGAATGCTTTCTCGCTTACTTGTGTTTCTTTGTATTGATTTGACTGCAATTTATTGGCCACAAATTGTGTGTTGTTTGATTAATTCTACAACTCGGGAGATGGACTAGGATTATAGATCATTAGAGACACATCGTTAAATGTTTATAGCGTTCGGAAGGCGTATAACTTTAGCGAGGATTAGTAAGGACATTGTTTGCATTTATCTATGAAACTTAGATTTTAATTAGAAATAATTTAATCGAAGTTGGTAGATACAATTTATTTGTTACTTGGGAAAGGGGAATAAAATAATCTAAGTGTTCTTGGCCATTAAACAATTGGAATTCATGAATATAAATTCAACTATGAATAATTATCGTGGAAACTTTGTGAAATCATTTCTCTAGATATTTTCTCTCATTATTATTTCTCACTTCAGTGATTTAATTAATTCATTGTTTTCAATTAATTTATTCAAACAAACCAATCTTTTAATTGATTTTTCTAAATAAAGTCTTGACTATTTTAATTACAAGAACTGATATACATTTTTATACACACTCCTCGTGGGATCGATATCTGTACTCTAACCAGTACTAAAACTTGACACCGTGCACTTGCGGTAGTGAAAACGCGCAACATTCTTCAGTTGGTTGAACAACTGAAACTGTGGTAGGCTGTGCAGCTGGCAGCTCTTCAGATAATGTTTTTTCAGTCATGGCGGATGACTGAACTGCATCTTCAGTTCCTATAAAAACTGCATGTTCAATCGTGGCAGTCGACTGAACTAACTCTTCAGTCGGTTGAAAAGTAGCTTGTGAGGCTGGCTCGTCAGTTGCGAATATTTCTTCAACAACTTCTATAGTAGTCTGTTGAATATCTGAGGCAACTGATTTAATAACTTCTTCCATGTTTTCCAATGATAATTCAGCATCAGTATAAATTTGAATTCCTGCAATTGAGGAATGAGGAGCAGCAGTTGACGGTTGTGCATCCTTTGAAGAAGGATCGGTTACTTGCTCAGAAAATTCAGCAACTGGTTCTTGGGATGGCTTTTGCGGTTGAACTGATTGTTCAGCTTGCTAGTCTAATGAAAAATCTTGAGAATCTGCTGGAATGGTCAGTTATTGATCTAGTTCCCAATGCTTAATCTCCATCTGTAGAGATATAAGATCCGAGTCCAGCTGTTCATGAACTGTTTTTTCATTAAAGGCAGTTGGACTGGTGGGATCATAGTTTTGGCGTAGCTGAAAAACCATTTGTCTTAGCTTCTTTGCCCGTATTTGATCAAAGAAGTACTTCTTCCTATGCAACGCTTGAACCACTGAAGCTGATTTGACCAATTTTAGGACTATGGTTTCCAGGGTAATAAACTTCTTCAAAATTGATTTCTTTTGCAATTGTCTGGCAAACACTTCAATCCTAAACTTTACCCATTCATTATAAGCTTTAAGTTTAGTCTCAGAAAATTCATTGACCTCTTTCCAAATGAGGTTAATATGGGTTTGAATGGTGTTTGTGGGTCTGGGCTCTTCTGTCATCTTTTCCTTGCCCTTTGAGTTAGTCAGAACATGAGGAATGCTCTGTCCTGACCTAGCTGTATCAATCTGTTCTCTTATCATAATCTCTTTCGGTCTGGAAAATGGCAAAGAAATTGGGCCAGAGATAGTGATTAGTGATTGAGAGGTGCAGCAGGTGGAGGTAACTGATCATCAGTTGAATATCCAACTGGTACTGCTCTCAGCGGAGTAGCCTTGATCTGATGTTCAGCTCCAGATTGTAACAGCCTTTCAGTTGGGATGGTGCCCACAACGATTGCTGGTTTTGTCTTCAGAGTTCTGGGCTTCTTGGCGATCTTAGGAGAAGGAGTATTTTCAGAATCAGTTTCACTGAAAATCAGTTTGCGTTTGATTGCCTTTTCTGAATTGTCACTTTGGCTTTCTTAACTGATTTGGGAGCCCCCTGTGCCCCAATCTCCTTTTTCACCTTAATAAATTTTTCATGGGAGATGTTCAGCATGAGATTCGACAGCTGAACACTCTTGTCATTGAATATCTTGAATTTGGATGACCTCTCAGAGGAGTCACCCACTAAGCCCTTGCTCTTCAGCAGATATCTGGGCTGCACAGAAAATCCCTTCGACTGTTTGAAGACTGAAACATGTTCTTCAGAAGGTTGAAGATGATACATTTCCAGTTCAGTCTTTTTCCGGTCATGATAGAAGTCATGACTTGAAATTTCTCCAAAGTAAGGGCAGCAAAAGATCCTGCTATGGCTAAAAGCCCTTTGACCACTATATCAGCCAATAACAGGATTTATGGCTTGAGTTCCTTCTTGGGATCGGAAACCTTGATTTTCCGACCATCAGCAGATACGAGAGTTCGCATCTCCGCAACATCGGAAGTTTTTACCTCAGAAACATTGGCCAGACCATCAGTTAGCAGCTGAAAGAGGTTGTTGAAAAAGTCTTCGTCGATCATCAGCAACTGATTGTTGACGGTGGTAGTGATGTTGCCGTCAACAGAGATAAAGCCGTTGGTATAGAGATCCTGAATCTCTTTTGGATAGATTTCTTGGGAAGAAAGTCCCAGAAATGTCTACAGTCCAGCAGCTTCTAATTTGATAAACAAACTTTTGATATCCTCGTCTTGAACAGACAAGACTGAATCAAAATCAATGACCATAGCATTCAACATATATGTTGGAACTCGGTGTGCCATTTCTGAAGGATTGATTATCTGCGAGAAAGAAAGCTCTGTGTATTGATTTGCTATAGAGATTGAAATGCGCGTAAAGAAAGAAAAACTGAAATGAGAAAGGGATAAGTATGTTTTTATGTGACTCTTCAAATCTTTGGACACGTGTCAGTCCAAGATAAATTGAATAAAATCATGTGTACGTCTGATAAAAACGTGTGTAGAATTTAAAAGGACTACGTGGGGCCACGTTTTAAAACACTATTCATTGAAAGATGTACATTAAATGCGTAATTATAAGTCACATCACTTATTATGGAATGTTTATCGATTTAAATAGTTAACTTATTGGAGAAGATCATTTAGGTCAGCAACTGAGTGATCAGTTAAAAGCCGAATCATTTCAGTTAAAGACCAACTGACTATTGTCTTCTCAGTTAACCATTTATATTCGATATTCCCACTCAATAAATGCATATAAATAAAAGAAATAGTAGAAGAAACTTAGTTTGGATCAGTTAAGTCCATTTTGATAACTGATGTATCTTCGTCTCCTCCCTGTCTCTTTAAGAACTGCCTATAAATAAGACCAAAGTCATTAGATAATAACAGTTAAACATCGATCGATAGTTCAAATAGTTCCAACGTCCCTCTTCCTGCATTAACACCTCGTTGTTTGGAGAGATTAAAGAAGTCTATTGAAGAACCCGTCTTTTCAAAGGTGATGTCCACTTGGACCAAGGTACACGAGCTCTAAACCATTCAACGTAATGGATTAGTTACTACTGCCAAGCAGAGAGCAACTGGAAGAAAGTATAAGAGGCGTCTTGAAGTCAACCATATTTCAGAGCTTGCCATTGATGATGGTCTTATTCATCTGATGCTTATGAATGAGTGGAATGTGCTAGAAAAGATTTCTTCTTCAGAAATCTTCATAAGAATTAACTGTCATGAATTAACTAATTGGTTGTCCCTTTGGCAAGATGCCGCATAAAGGGAAATGAATCATGTAACCTGGTTGAGATTTTATCAATAAAATTTTTGTTTCGATTCATTGTTCTTTCCTTATCTACATATGAACTGATATCAGTTGACAAATAATTAACTAACTGACAATGACTAGCTGAACAGTTATTAAATTATATTTGACCAACTGAATAAGAATTAATAACAGTTGGCATTACATTATATAATTAAGACAGATCAATTAAACCAAGAATATTGCAAAAATGAGAAAAATTAGTCTCTGGTAATGGTTTGGTGAAGATGTCAGCTGCTCGTTGTTCAGTTGGTATGTATTCCAGCCTTATTGCTTTCTTCAGAGCATGATATCTAATGAAGTGATGTCTGACATCGATATGTTTGGTCCTGGAGTGAAAAACTTTGTATTATCACAAAATATTGGTGATTCTTTTGCAATGACTCTGTAGTCCTTCAGTATTTGCTGAATCCAGATCAGTTGTGCACAGTAGCTTCCAGCAGCAAGGTATTATGCTTTAGTTGTGGAATTTGTTATGGATGTTTGTTTCTTTCTGAACCATGAGATCAGTATGTCTCATATAAACTGACATGATCCACTGGTGTTGTTGGGGATCGATATGGAGTTTAGAGGGGGGGTGAATAAACTCGTTCCTTTGTTGTACGATTTTGCAAAGGGTGCTAGAATCCTGTTAGGTATTATAGCTTATCTTGTTTGAATGTATAACCAGTAGATCACAATAATAAGTGGGGAAAAGATATTATGGTATGAGGTGAAAACAATAAAACAGTAGGCAATAGAACAATGGTTGTTTCTGGAAGTTCGAAGATAAAATCTTCTACGTCTCCCCTTCGTCTGTTTCTAGGAGGTATTACTAAAAGACATTGGTTATTACAGTACAACACTTGTACACACCCACTTCAGTAGGGCATATTCTTCGCCTACTGAAACTCTTAGTTTCTCAACACGATGTAAATAATTACAACAAAGTTCTGGAAAAGACTCTTTTCCAGATTACAAACTCTTCTCAATAGTATATAGTAAAGTGTTTAGCTTGAAGAAATTTCGAAATAGCACCAGCACAATATGATCTCAAAATATGGGATGTTTAGAATAAAGCGTGTGCTACTTTTCTGTATGTTGAGCTTGAAGATAAGTAGTAGTTGATGATAGCTCAAACTAACGTTGGAACAATCGTTGCGTTGATAATGATAATAGCGTAGTTTTCTATAAAGGATTAACCTCTATATATATAGAAAACTTGAGTCCAACGTCTATAATCAAAAACAGCTTATGAGGCTCCTGAGTAAAATCAGCTTTAATACCTAAAAAAGGTCCTGCAGAAAGCTTCAAAGTAATCAGTCTTGTTACATACCAAAACTAGTAAAGAGCGTTAAATATCTTTGTACAACACTAATTGTGCAATTAATGCTAGTCCTATGTAAAGTAACGGTAACATTTAAGACTGTAACGATAAAGTAAAAGATGTCAAGTTACTTCTGCTTAAGCTAAGTTCTGCTTTTAAAGCTATGTTATGCTTCTGGTGTTATAAGCCGAGTTCTACTTTTGTCAATTTATACTCTCTTTTGATTCAGCTATTACGGCCTACTGGTTTTAACCCTCGTCACCACAATTAAATTAAGTCTAACAGGTGCCATTACGATATAGCTTACATCATGCATAATCTGCATCTGAATATCCAACTAAATTGAAAGAAGAATCCTTAGCATACCATAAGCCCACATTTTGTGCGCATGTAAGATATTTTAAAATGCATTTGACAGCTGAAAAATGCGATTGCTTAGGATCTACCTGAAATCTAGAACACATGCAAACAGAAAATATAATATCAGGACGACTAGCAGTTAGGTACAATAATGAACCTATTAAACCTCTGTAAACTGTCGTCTCAACTGATATCCCCCCTTGATCATTGTCTAGTTTGATTGATGAACTCATGGGAGTACTTGCAGTTGAACATGTTTCCATGCCAAATTTATTAATCAATTCTTTCGTATATTTGGTCTAACTGATAAAAATACCAATATCAAGTTGCTTCACTTGTGGACCGAGGAAAAATGTCAGTTCACCCATCATACTCATGTCGAATTTGTCCTGCATTAACTTGGAAAATTTCTTACATAATTTGGGGTTAGTTGACCCAAAATTAGTATCATCAACACATATTTGCACAAGTAAAATGTGATAATTCTTTGTGAATTTGAATAGAGTCTTATCAACTGATTTTTACATTAAAATTATGATCAGTTAGGAATTTTGAAAGAGTTTCATACCAAGCTCTTGGAGCTTGTTTAAGACCATATAAGGCTTTTTAAAATGATAGACATGATCAGAAAGATAGTGATTAACAAAACCTGGTGGTTTTTCAATATACTTCTTCCTGCAACTGACCATTCAGAAATGCACTATTCACGTCCATCTAGTAGAATTTAAAGTTCTTGAATGAGGCATAAGCAAAGAACATCCTGATTTCTTCCAGTCTTGCAACTGGTGCATAAGTTTCATCATAATCTATTACTTCTTCTTGCATATATCCTTGTGCTACAGGTCTCGCTTTGTTGTGCACAACTGAATCATTTTCGTTCAATTTGTTTTTGTCTACCCACTTTGTACCTATAATGATTTTAGAAACTGGTCTTGAAACTAAGTTTCAGACATTGTTATGGATAAACTGATTTAACACTTCTTCCATTGAATTTATCCAGTTGAGATCAGCAAGAGCTTCATCAGTTTTCTTAGGTTTCAGTTGGAAAACGAAAGCAGAAAGAACAAATAAATTAAACATTTGATTCCGAGTTCTTACCGGATCAGATGGATTACCTATCACCAATTCTGGTGGATGTGATTTCTTACATCTGTATTCAGTATTTGTTGCATCCATATCAGCAACTGCTTCAGTTGGCAACTGAATATTTTCTTCAGTTTAAGTTGCTGATGTCTCAGTTGGTAATTGATTGTTATCATTTGGCTCCACCAACTGATTATCAGTAACAATTTATTGTTCAACTGATTGATCCAGCACTTCTGGTTCGGGTGTTTTAAGGATATTTTGATTAATATGATTCTCTTCTTCATTATCATCCTCCAAACTGATATATGTAAAGCAATCAACTAGCTCAACTGGATCAGTTGGCTTATCAGTTAGCACATATTCATCAAATACAATATGAATAGACTCTTCTACATTGAAAGGGCACTTGTTAAAAACTCTATAAGCTTTACTAACTGATAAATACCCAAGAAATATTCCCTCTGCAGATTTATCATTAAAAGCTTTGAAATGATTTTTGCCATTATCAAGAATAAAACATCTACAGTCGAATATTTTGAAATAAGAAACCACACTTTTGCGTTCATTTGCCAGATCTCATACGGTTTCATATGATTCTTATTAATCATTGATTTGTTTTGAGTGTAACATGCAGTGTTTACTGATTCTGCCCAAAATCTTTGAGAAATACCAGAATCAGCAAGCATTGTTCTAGCAGCTTCTTTAACGGTCTGATTTCTTCTCTTAGCTATACCATTTTGCTGAGGAGTTCTTGCTGCTGAGAGCTAATGATTGATTCTAGTCTTTTCTAAAAATTGTGAAAGATTTTGATTGATGAATTCAGTCCCTCGATCAGACCTTATTCGATCAATCCCAACTGATTTTTCATTTTATAATCTTTTGAAAAGCTTAATCAGTTGTGCAGCAGTTTGGTCTTTGGATTTAAGAAAGATAACCCAAGTAAATCTTGAAAAATCATCAGCGACTACTAAGGTGTATTTCATTCCCCCTAAGATCATGACTAGTATAGGACCAAAAAGATCCATATGTGACAGTTCTAAGCATTGGGAAGATGATTTACAATACTTGTTTTTAAATGAAGATCTTACTTGCTTACCAAACTGACATGCTGAAAAAAATTTATCTTTGGAAAAATCTATTTTGGGCAAACCAGTTACAAGATCATGGTTACTCAGATAGACAATAGATTTAAAGTTTAGGTGGTTCAATCTCTTATGCCACAACCAGTTTTTAGAAGATTTGGTAGTTATAGAACAAACTGATGCATAAGGTTGATCAGTCCAACTGACTTTGTAGGTAATCCCACAACGATTGCCAGTTAGGATGACCTCATCAGTTGAGTCTCTAACTGAACAAGTGTGTCTGTCGAACTGAACAAAGAATTTATTGTGGCATAACTGACTGATGCTAATCAAGTTATACTTCAAATTCTCAACTAGTAAAACATCTTTAATAGTAAATTTTCTATGGATAAGCTTACCTTTACCTACAGTTTTACCTTTGGAGTTGTCTCCAAAACTGATGTTTGGACCAGTGTATTTGATCAGTTGAGATAGCAAACTTGCATCCCCTGTCATATGACGCGATCATCCACTGTCCAGATACCAGGTTGATTCTTTGTTTGCACCTGTCACCTGAAATTACACACAATATATAATCTTGGTACACACAACTATTTGGGTCCTAAACTTATTAGTCCTTTAGGAACCCAGACTTGGACTATTCTAACTGACTTTCCAGTTGCTGTGTTTCAGATAGTTTTTCTCGGCTTTTGTTTGCTTGATGTGTAGTGTGCAGATGAAGCAATATGAATTTTAGCCTTCTTCAACTGGTTGTTCAGCCGATATCTTTTCTGAACTTGCTTGTTGTTATAGTAATTGGAGTGAAAATTTGAATAGTTCAGGTATTTATTACCGAATCTTTTTTGATGACTGACTTTGTGGGTCAGTTGAAATTTTTGGGCTATAACCAATACCATACCTTCTAGCCTTGTTCTTCTTTTCAATCGGCTGTATAATTGGTTTACTTGGCTCTGGTTGTTCTTGTACCACAAATGATTTTATATATTTCCCTTTGTTCATGTTCAGTTTTGGCTGAGTATCACTGGTGGAAGTTTCATCTTGGTTGCTGAACCATAAAAAAGTTTTATCAAGTTTTATCAGTAACTGATTTTTGCTTATCTTGTATTTTAGCTAATGCAACAAATGATTTGTTCCATGCCTTAATAAGCTTAGTTTGCTTTAAATTCTCAGGCATCAACTGCTGAATCATAGATTGATTCTTGCTTTTTTAGCATTCAGCTCAGCAATCTCCCGTCTAAGACTCAACAGATCAACTGATTCATCAGTTTCAGTTTTATCATCTTTGGGATCGTTTGCTTTACTCTGGCCTTCCCAACAGATAGGACAAGCTTGTGATACTCATTCACCATGTCATGAAATGTAGAAATAAGTTCATCTTGTGTGAATTCAGTTGAACTAAAGTCAAATAACTGCTGGCTGGTTGACTTCAGTTCTGTGTCATCAGTCATCAGACACTTGACCTCTTCATCATCATCACTGGAGCAACTCAAGCTCTCAGATTCTGAATAATCACTGTCAGATTTTGCCCATTTGGACTTTCTTTCCTCTGCTAGAAGCACCTCATGCTTCTTTCTATACGATTTCTTGTCATTCTTAGTTCTTCTCTTGTGGTTCTAAGATTTTTTTCCCTTTTTAATTGAGCCTCGACTGACCTTCTTTGGCTTAGGACAGTCAGCAATGAAATGATCAGTTTTGCCAAGTTGTAGCAAGCATTAGGTTCTTCCTTGGAGTTGTTTCTTTGATATTTTCTTTGAAAATTTCCTTGATTTCTTGTCACGAATCTTCCAAACTTTTTGACGAATAATGACATAGCGTCATTACTTAACCGATGAGCAAATTTTTTAACTGAACCAGTTGGTTTCAGTTTGACTGCAGTTATGGCAGTTGTAGCAGCTGGTGTAGAAGGTTTCCCTTCTCTGGTTTGCAACTCAAACTCGTAGGCTTTTAAATCAGCAAATAAATCATGAAGTTCGACCTTGTTCAGGTCCTTTGATTCTCACATTGCCATGGTCTTAACGTCCCATTCATTGGGAAGACCTCTGACTACTTTCAGTGCTACCTCTTTAGTTGAATACACATTTCCGAGTGCATTTAATTCATTTAGTATGCTGCTGATCCTTTCATCATATTCATGCATGGATTCTCTAATATTCATCTTGATATTGTCAAACTTTTGAACAGCAACAGATAGCTTATTCTCTTTGGTTTGCTCATTGCCTTCACAGAGCTGAATCAGTTTCTCCCAAATTTCCTTGGCAGTTTTCATATTTTTATCTTGCTGAAAGTGACTTTATTCAGCGTTTTGTATAATATTCGTTAGCCACGTTGTCCAAGTTGGCTTTTCTCTTGTCTTCAGTTTTCTATTCATCTCGGGTTTTTTCAATACGATGTGGTGCCCCATCAATTATGGCAACAGTAGTTTTTGACTTCAATATTTTCAAAGGTCTGTCTGTAATAACGTACCACATGTCATCGTCTTGTGCAGCTAGATGAGTATGCATTCTGATTTTCTAATCATCAAATCTTCTCTGGAGAACATTAGAATTTTGTTGAATGAAGACATGTTGATCAGTTTGTATATAGAAATATTCAGGAACAAGATTCAACTGCTCTGATACCACTTGATAGGATCGGTTAAAGGTGGAAAAGTGTTTAGAGGGGGGTTGAATAAACACTTACAATTTTCACAACCTTTTCTCGATTTATGAGTCAGTTTAGTGATAAACTGATACTCTGGAATCTTGCAAGTCAATATCAATCAGTTAACAAAGAATGTGCGAAAACAAACTGACTGATAGATAGAATAAAAACTGAAATAAGAAGACACAAGATTTTATGGATGTTCGGATATTTCAAACACTCCTACGTTACCTCTTCTATCTCAAGGATAGTATGTAGACTAAAAGACTTTGATCGATACAAACAGTTGTATAGACCCACTTCAGTTTTGGACTTAACAATGCCAAACGAAAACTCTTAGTTACAAACTTGTTTATAGTACTCAATAAGAACTGAAATAATTAGCACAACTGATCTCTTCAAGATCGAGTATTACAGTTTCTACGTGAAAGCTCGAAGTATAGCCTGAAAGCTATGAATGAATACAATAAGCGTGAGCTTTGATGTTTGCAAGGATTTCAGCAGAGTAATAGAATAATAAATTGATCAATTGTTATGTTTCAAGAGTTGTTCAAAGTTATTTTTCAGCTGCTCTTCTCTGCTATTTATAGGCTTCCCTCCAATGCTAATATTAAATACAATTTGAAGCTTTCTATATGTTTCTTGACACGTCAACATTCTTCTGACAGTCGTACATTGCATATTTTCTGAAATGTTGCGATCCCACTACTTGTTGCAGTCAGCTTTTGTCGGTTGAATGTATTTTTACTTAACTGATGACTTGTACAGCTGAGAGATCAGATGATTGAATGTAGTTGATAAGTTCACAACTGTTTGTAGTAACTGATCAGTTCCAACTGAGGAACTGATCAGTCAGTTCTTTGCGTAGTTCAGTTGCTGGTTCAGTTTCCTTTGTAAATCTGCGTATTATCCTTTAGTTACTGGTAACCGATAGTTTGCATATTTTAGATCATTTTCTATCAGTCTTCTAGATCAGTTAGTTTATTCTATTAAACGCTCAGTTTGTCAAACATCCGAAATTTAGTTTCCAACACTAATATATATCGATGTTATTTACGAAAGTCAACAAGTGATCTGAAATGTATTCTTTTAAAGTGTTCTATTAAATTATAAGATTGAGTGTTATTTAATAAATAAATATACATCTTCATTACTTTTTTTGTAATATAAATAATAAATCGATAACAATATCCTTTAATTTTTGTCAGATAACTATTGGAACATTTAAATTATAATGATGTGTTCGTATTGAGGAACTAAGTCACCACGCTGTTAAATTCAGTATCCAAGATATTCAAAATCATAGTTATAAAACTTCCAATCTAACAGATATACTTGATACTAATATATCTCATCGGACATATGTCGGATTTAGTACCACATTAATTTAAGAATCAATTCAGCAGATCAAATATTCAGAAAATGTTAAGTACACTAATTTGAGAATTTATTATGATCATTTTTTAAAAGTCCATATCATAAGCATTTAATGTCACCTTCCTTTCTGTACATCATTAATGGCGCATGATAAATTAATGTGACCGAATGTATGGTATTTGTAAGGCCAGTCATAGTTTTTCAAGATCCGAACGTCGCATCACAGCTTTAAATAGGTCATGATACGTTTCAGTACTTAGCGATCTCAACTTTCTCTTATAGGTCATGATACATTTCAATACTTAGTGCTCTCAACTTTCTCTTATATGATCAAATTTTATATTCAGACGTAGAGCTGAAATCATATCAGAAACATGTATTTAAAGTTTTATCTGGTTATCAGAGATTTTTTTTGTGCTATCATACACCACTCTTTTTATATTCATATCTTTCAATGAGTTTATTGTGAATGATAGAAGGAGTCCTAATCAGAAACTTTCCAAGAATTTCATTTTAATCGACGCTAAGAGCTTCAGTAGGCGGCGTTAACTCTTACTTAAGTATACAATTAAAAATTCTCTATAATACCAAAGTATTTTATTGATATCTTTTGGAAACAGAAAAATAAGATACTTAGAAAGATTCATTTTTCAAAATTCTAGAAACAACCCATATTGTTCTGATTATGTAATACTAAATTTTATTGTTCATAAGGTTTTGGTATACTCATTCTAGATTGCACATCAATTGTATATCGAATACTGATCTTTTACGGTCAATAACAAGACTTCTGCTGACTAACACCAGCAGAGGTCACTTCAAGTTTCAAAGAATAAAAATAAGAGGTGTTTATTCACTCTACCCCCTCTAAAGAACCTCCATCGATCCTAACAATAAATTTTACATATATTAAAGTTACCAGAAAAGTATAAATGTGTTATGATCGAATAAAAAATAAAGGTGTGTAGAAGGATGAATAAACTATTTTATAAAAGGTATTACATTTTGAAATATTTAGACCATTGATTCTAGGTTGTTAAGCTTTGGATCTATTGCTATATATTTAAGTTTTAAAGTTTTATTTAGTGTTTGTAAAAATGTTGTGTTTGTTATTTACATACATATATAATCAACATATAGAATTTAGGAAAAGAAAAAGAGTAAAGCAAATGCAGAAATTAAATAAACACGGCATTTTTTATGGAAGTTCGAAGTCAACTGCTTCTGTGTCTCTCCTTCTTCTTAACATAAGGAATGTATCACTATATCATCTCTAGATCACATAGCATGGTGATTTAATCTCTAGGTTAACAAGTGCATGTATTGACCACATAGCATGAAAATTTATAGCACTCTCAAACTAGACGTTAAATCACATAACATGACGATTTACAAGTGGAATAATACAACACAAACTTGTGATGTTTACCAAATTATTTTTGACTTGTTTACAAAAATCCACTCTTAGGATATTCTAAGTGCTTGATGAATTTGTGGGATCGGCACCATTGGCTGGAGCTTGGTTTGATATGAATGAATTCTTGAATTCTGAAACTAGCTCCCTATCTTGTCTAGATGTTCAAGAATATCCACTCTCTGCCTTTCTCTCTCTGCTTGTGGCTCTTTTATGTCCTTTTTCTATTTTATTTGAAATAATTTTTGTTAATGTATTTATAGAACTCAAGAGTCAACGGTCAATGATGGATCGGTTAGGGCACCTGCGAGGGTGCTACAAACACAATATTCTCAATGAGCTGTAATAGTTCGTGTTCTAAGAATGCATACACCGATGAATTAGACCGAGTTTGGTTTCAAACCAAGCGAAAAATACTCGAAGTAATCATCCATTAAGAAAAACTGATAGATTTGAAAATTTAATGATTTGTGTAAACTGATCAACTGAAATACGGGGAATCAGTTATGGCTTCTATCAGTTCAGCTATGGACAAAACTGAACTGATATCAGTTGAACTGTTCAAATCAGTTTAAGAAACACAGTTGAGCAGTTAATACACAAAATATGTTTGTGGATGTTCGGAGACTTCAACTGCTCCTACGTCACTCTTTCTACCACCTCGAGTAGGATCCACTAGAAGACTTTGATCCATACAACACTTTGTACAAACCCACCAACTTAGGACTTACCCACTGTCTAACTGAACTCCTAGTCTAGAATGATGTTATCACATTCCAGCCAACACTTTTTTAAAGTCAATGTGTCAAATACTACATACACAGGTTTATTGTCTTTTTGTGTGTGTGAGAACTGATCTCTTAGTACAACACGAAAGTGTTCTCACACACTGAGAGAATTGTGCATCTAATCTAATCTGATTTCACGATGAAGTGTTCCCTCTGGGCTGATTGCTTCTTGTAAGCTGATATGAAATATGCGTGCCCTTTTTCTCTGTACCTTCACACACTTGTTGTATATTGGTCTTCACTGATCTTCTATTTATAGGCGGGAAACTGATCGTACAGTGAGCCTCAATAATTGTATCTGTTGCAGCTTGAATGTGTTCCTTGAGATTCATGTCTCGAATTTACTGAAATCTATGCTGGAACTTTTTGTCTTTAAGTGTTGCTGCAACGTCCATTATTGTACCTTGACAGTACAATAGCTTTTGTATCGTTGTGCGTAGCTGGAATCCACTTTGGTAAGCTTGTCTTGATCTGCAACTGATTGAATCCTAATTGATGCACCTAACTGGTCATCTGAAATGATGTTCAGTTGGGCTGGTGAAATCAGTTGACTCGTCAGTTGAACTGATTTCACTCTTTCAGTTGAAATTGGTCAGCTGAGCTCTTAATCAGTTGAGCACTTCATCAGCTGGCCAAGCTTATGAAGGTCTTCTGCTGAACCACCTTTCAGCTGGACAACCAATTGAAGTGTTCTTTGATATATCAGTTGAGCTGATTCAGTTTGGCCAAACAGCTGGCACTTTCAGTTCACATCTGTTAGCTTCAGATTTGGCTCTTTTAACTGATCAGTTCAAAGCCTGATCAGTTCCAGCTTCTGTGCAATTAGGTAAATCATTAGAAACAAAATAACAAGTTTTGTTATCATCAAAATCAAGATTACGAACATAAATGTTCCAACAGTCAAGATTCATCGATATCTACATCGTACGATCTACTTTTGTTTCAATAATGCTCTTGTACGACTTGTCCTTGCATCACTAATGCTCCTAACCATATATGAAAATACGAGTATTGGTTAACTATATATTTGAATACAACTTAGTGAAAATTTACTTCGTGTTATGCTAATCCCTTCTTTTTTCTGATAGATTAAGAGATCACAAGCCATTTCACATGTCCAGCAAGCTATCAAGAAACTTCTCTTGTGTTGCTCTAAGTATCTAACCTTCATTTCTTTTTATGTTTTCTTATGATTATATATTCTTCTTCCATTCTTCTTCTCTTATGAAGTGAATTGATCTGCCTTTACTTAGCTTAACTTCATAGTCCTCTGATCTTCAGACGAGTGATTTGAAGATTCAATCTTTGATTTGAGTCACTCTTATGTTATGATCTAGTGCATTATTGAGTAGTACTGAGATTAGTGATTTCTTGGAAAGTTCTGGTGCGTCAAGCTATTGACGTTGTTCCATTTGATTTAACTAGGTGGGCCGTAAAATAATAACGTCATATCTTGACAGGTAATACTTTCTCTGTTGAGGATAGATCCGACATTATGGAAAATGTAATATTGATCTTTAAGAGATATGAGGCAGTACTAGCAAATAGACACGCACATCGCCAGACTCATGTATCCAGCAGCCCAACTCACTAGCACCCAAGTAGGTTCATATGTAAAAATTAATTTTAATATTTTACTATACATACATGGAGTGAATAAAATTCAAAATAGCTTATATACTTTTTGGGGATATTAGGTACATAAATTTGTTAATGTATAATAACAACAACGTAGTTTATATTGTCATAGTACTCTTCACATATATATAATGCACACCCGAAAAGAAAAGAAAAGAAAAGAAAAGAAATTAAGAAAGAGAAGTGGAAGAATCGGAAATAGAAATTTTACATTGGGATTCCAAATGTGCGTGTCTTTGTGTGTGTTGTTTGGTATCATTAACAAATTGAGAGAGATCGAGGCACTTAGTTGATATGAAATGAATCTCTCTCTTTTTTTTTTTTTTATAATTCTTCATCTTCCATTTACTTAATTATTTCTATATTAAAATTTCATTAGGAGAGATGGAATTTTGAGTGGAAAAGGTTTTATTTGATAAAATTAAAGTTTCAAAATTGGATTTCAATTAACTTTCAATTTAAATGTATTTTAAATTCATTAAAAACGATCAAATTAATATAAAGTAAATTTGAAATAGATCAAATCTTTATTTTTTGTACAAGTGATTATGTTTATAGATTTTAAAAAAAAACCAAATTGGATAATAGTTGAAAATTAAACTGAAATATTTTTAAGATAGAATGTTTGATAAACAAGTAGTTAATTTTCATACTAGATTTTTAATAAAATAACAAAAATATCCTAAAATCTTAATATAAGACTATAAAACTCCTAAAATCGATTTTTCTTATAAAACGAAAAACGAAGAATATTTTTTTAAGCGATCGCAAACACTCCGGTCTATCCAAACACAGAGAAGTAAATTAAATCATGGATCAATGCAAGCACGCTCTACCAGTATTCATGATAGATGGAGTGAATCTAACAAAAAGAGAGTGGAAGATTTATTGCTTTCAACATTTCATTATTATGGGAAATTATTACTTAATGATGCCTTAGCTTTTCTTCTTGGATTTAATAAAAGAAAATTTATTTATTTGCAAAAGAAGCATAGAATAAGCCAAATTAATCAAGTTACACAACACTGCCCAATGGCCACATGTGCAGTACAGTCCAGCAAAACAGCATCTCTGTGTTCAAAACATGAAAGACAAATTAAACCTCCCCAAAAAAATAATAAGATAAGATTTTCCTCAAAAATATAAATACAAATAAATCAATATGAAACAGAATAGTACCCCACCCACCATTATCCATCTCTTGTGCCGCGCGGAAGCTCAAATAGAGTACACATGAAACTATATTATAAAATAAATATGAGAGAGGTTTTATGTAATACAGAATAAACATATATTTGTTCATGAAACGAGTCAACAACGGTCTCACGAATCTTTATATGTGAGAAGAGTAGTCAACCTACCGATATTCACAATAAAAAATAATATTATTAACATAAAAAGTAAAATTTTTTCATGATAACTCAAATAAAATATCCGTCTCACAAAATACGATATGTGAGATCGTCTCACACAAGTTTTTATCTGAATAAATTACCAAGAAAGAGGGCAAGAAAATATAAGTCACGGGTTTGTCTAGAAATGCCCTTATTTCACAGTTCTAGACATACAGACACATATTCCTCTCTCACTACATACCCGAGGTCTTCTTGGTAATTAAATAGTATAATTTTTTTTATTTTCTTATTGAAAACCCAAAAAAAAATTATATACAAAGCAACTTCACTAGCACTCTTCAAATTCGAAACCCTCATTCTTATAGAATATATTATTTTTCAAGAAAGTTTGGCTTATTTTCTTGGATTTTCCATGGATTTGATGCTGGATAACTGTGAAGGGATTCTCTTATCCTTAGATTCTCACAAATCCGTCCCGGCTCCATTTTTGACCAAAACTTATCAGCTCGTTGATGATCCGAAAACGGATCACATTGTTTCTTGGGGTGAAGATGATGCAACTTTTGTCGTCTGGCGTCCGCCGGAGTTTGCTCGAGATCTTCTTCCTAACTATTTCAAGCACAACAATTTCTCCAGCTTCGTTCGTCAGCTTAACACCTATGTGAGTTTGTGTTTTGTTGGATTTATGATCTGTGCATGAAATGATGATTTTCTGATTTGGGTTTCTTTTTTTTTCTTGTGAATCCTGGTGAAATGATGATGAAACTAGGGTTTTCGGAAGATTGTACCAGACAGATGGGAGTTTGCGAATGAGTATTTCAAGAAGGGTGAGAAGCATTTGTTGTGTGAGATCCACCGGAGGAAGACGTCTCAGCCGCCGCAAGTGTCCCTCAACCACCACCACCCATCTCTCGGCCACCATTCCATCAATGGCCAGAGTTTCTTCCCCTACTCCAGCCGAGATAGCATATCGCCACCGGACTCCGATGAACAGCAACCAAACACTTGGTGTGACTCCCCGCCAGTCGCCTCCCCAAATTGTAGCGGCTCCGCCGTGACCAACGTCGCTACCTGCGGCGGCAGCCCCTTGTACAGCAGCTCGTTTATTGCACTTTCTGAAGACAATGAGAGGCTCAGAAGAAACAACACCGTGCTTGTATCTGAGCTAACCCACATGAGAAAATTATACAACGATATTATATATTTTGTGCAGAACCATGTGAAACCAGTGGCTCCAAGCAGCTCCTATCATTCCTCATTTTTCCTCAACTCAGCAAAATCTTCTTCTGCAACGAATCCCTTTAATGGCGGCGGCTCATCAATGCTGCAAAAGCCACTGAATCAGCTCATTGGGTACAGCCAAATGGCATTAAACGCCCACCAAGGTAATGCATATTTGGGATCCATTAACATCAACTCCTCTTCTCCTCCAAGCAAGATTTCTCAGCCCGATGTCACCATTCACAACGAAAATGAACACAGTAGAACAAAACTTTTCGGTGTGCCGCTGCATTCCAAGAAAAGATTGCACTCAGAATACAGTTCTTCGATGGAGACAAACAAGGCCAGACTGGTTCTCGAAAAAGATGATTTAGGATTGAATCTCATGCCTCCATGTTAACTCATTTGACCCAATTAAGATTAGTGCTAAATCTCAAGATTTTGTCCATCTTATGTTCTCTCTTTAATATTTTCTACGTTTTAGTCTTTGTTTAGCCCATCTGTTAGAACTAGAAATTATCATCAGAAAATACATATCCCTTTGTGCGTACGTGTTGTGTATATTTCCCCAGCCGTTGATGCAGGCTGGTTTTTGTTTAGATTGAATTAATCAGCTTCCAAATCACTCAAACTCAAACACCGTATCTTTTTTACTCTCTAATTAACTAGTTTTCTAAGTTTCTTTTCAGATTTATTTCTGTTTGCAGCATTTAATTTATCCTCCATAATTGGACCAGAACTGTTCTTTTTCTCCTTGCCCTTTTGCCTCTCTTTCCGGTTTTGTTATCTGAACAATTCAGTCAGACAAATTAATGCAAACATGAAAAAAAAAGAGGGAGAGAGAGCTAAGAGGCTGAAGCTGAAGCTTTTTCTTTTTTCTTCTGGGATTTGTCTTCTCTTCATTAATGTATCATACGTACATGTATGACCATATCTCCAAGAGTTACTCGTACGTTTCTTGAATTTTCGATAAATAAGGTTGTAATCTATATATATATATATACATATATATGATTAATCATTATCATCGGATCTAATACATCTATGCTTCTAAAGCAGTAAGAAATTAAAGGTAGATAGGTAACCAGCTAGCTAGCTAGTTATATAAAATTAATTTTACTCAAAACAATATATTTTTTGCTGTAATTAGCACTGTTATTATTATTACCAGAATGGAGCTATGATTATATTTGGTTGAGATCTCCATTTTTCTCGTTTCTGTTAATTCATTTGACCTGATGTACAGTAGTCTGCAGGGAGGAAACGAACACAGAGATGGCAACAAAAATAAATGCGTAAAATATTAGTGTAACGAGGAAAAATGGTATGGGGTGGGATCTCTGTATTGTAGGTATGAAAGGGAAATATAGGAAGAAACTGACTAAAACTGTTCCTTGAAACGTTGCTATCAAGGCTTCTATACTTCTTCTGATGACCAGAACACCTTTGCCTTTTCCTCTTTCAAGGGTTAGTCTATCGTGGCCTTTGTCCTCTTGTTTCAATAACATTAGATCATATAAATGCTTACTATTTTTATAAAAGTTGATATATATGTTGATGTTTAATCACGTCGTAGAAATAAAAATTCTCAAAGTCTAGAATAAAATGATTTTTTTTTAAGTATCTGATCAATCTCTCTTTTACACTTTCTCAACCCCTCCAACTTGCTCTATTGCAGTTTTGCCAAACAATCCAAATAGTCTCTGGCGCGCACACACAAATATTAATATATATTCTTAAAACTCAATTTTTTAAAAAAAATTATTTGTTGTAACGTACACGTGGTGATGTAAATATTAGATGATTTTTTTTTATTTGGTGTTTCGGTCTATTACGTTTTTAAAATTTGGTTTTTATATACTAACTTTTAATTTTCAGCTATTTTGGTATGATTAGTGACGTGATATAAAAAAAATGGACAATTTCCGATGTCACACTAGCATTTTTCAATGTCAAGTCAACATTTCTGGTGTCACTTCAACACTCAGACGAAATAAGATTAAAACAATGAAAGTTAGGATAAAAAATGAAGTTTTGAAAACTTAAAGGACCAAAACCCAAAATAACAAAAATTAATGAGCCAAAAAAGTTTTTTTTTCTCTTATATTATAGTAGAATGTGCTATTTATATAGAGTTGTCAATATGGGTTGGGTCTGTCGGATTGGCTTAATATGTTAACCAATTTAACTGGGTTGGGTTGGAGTTTTCCCAATAAATTTAAAACTGCCTACGCGGGCCAGCCCGCAAAGGTCGCCGGCCTAGGAGGGCCAACCCATGGCGTGCTCAGGTTGTCCTGTGGTTTGAGAAGATTTTTCAAATATAATAAAAAGTGTGAATTTTTTGTGCTAATAACTTTGGTCTGGTGGGGAGTTGATGAGGGAAAGAAAATGATGCATTAGAAATCTTGGGAAGCCCTGTGCCAACCAAAATGCAAGGGTGGTCTGGGTTTCCGTCACCTGAAAACCTTCAATAAGGCATTGTTAGCTAAGCAGATATGGCGTATCATAAAGAATCTAGGCTCGTTGGTAGCTAGAGTCCTCAAAGCACGATACTTTAGACACCAAGATATCATGAAGGCCAGTCTGGGTAATAACCCATCTTATCTTTGGCGATCCTTGGTGTGGAGAAGACCTCTACTGGAGAATGGGATTTGTTGGCATGTGGGAGATGGAGCTAAGATTGCCGTGAAGGGGGATAGATGGATTCTGAACTGTAGAGATGGCGTAATTCCAGTCGGTACGCAGGACAACCAAATGGTGGGAGATGGAAGGAATCACTGGTACGACAACACTTCTCACATCACCTGGTGAAAGAGATCATAGCCATTCATATCTCTTCGACCCACCGTGAGGACTACCGATTCTGGCTCTTTGATCCGAAAGAAAATTACACAGTTCGAGATGGGTACAAGGTAGCTACGGGATTTTATGACTCTCCAGTCTCTAGTTCGAGCTCTCGCTTGAAGAGTTGGTGGCAATACCTTTGGGCTCTTTCAATCCCTCCGAAAGTCCGGATATTTTGTTGGAGAGTAATGCATGATATAATACCTACATGACAAAATTTATCGTCTCATCATGTCCCATTCTCTGGTGTGTGCCCGCTGTGTCAGTCAGTTTGTGATTCGACAAGCCACACATTAATTGTGTGCCCCACAATCAAAACCCTACTGGAAAGGGTCCTGCTTCTGGCCGCTTTTGAAACATGTTAGGCATTCCTATGGATGAAGGAGAAGCTTAGTAAACCAGAATTTGAGATGTTTGCGATGCGAACTTGGGCAACCTGGTCTGAATGATTGAGCTTGACCCACAAGAAAAAAGGACGCTTAGATGGCATTAATGCAGATTGGAGTGAGATTCTATTACATGACTTCCAACATTCTAGACTAGCTCTATCTTCTAAGGGAACCCAACAAGTGTAATTCACCTAAGGTCTAGGTTGCTCCACCAGAAGACAAACTCAGATTGGACGTAAATGCCATTTATAATGAAGACTTCAATAGCTATGCAATTGGAGGGGTGGTCAGAAAAACCACGAGGCACAACCAGTCATAGCATTTGGAAGGAAAATTGATAAACCCTAGTCTATTACGTGTGCTGAACTTCTCGCTATTTAGGGTGCTTTAAAGATCTCTCAAATGCACAACTTACTGATTCATCAAGTTACATCAGACTCTCTTATAGTAGTGCAAGCAGTCACAAGACAGGAGAGAATCTCACTTACGTAGGGTCCATAGCTACATATATCAGAATTTATATCAGAATTTTCTTGGACTCTCAAAGTTATATTACTCTTAGTCATATTAGGCGATCGACAAATGTAGTTGCTCATTCGATTGATGCTTTTACTATTTCATCCTCGTCTCACTTCGTGTGGGAGACTCGGGATTTTACTCTTTGGTTAATTCATCTTGTAACGAAAGACATCTTAACTTTTCAATAAATTACAAGATTTGACCGGCAAAAAAAACTTTGGTTAACATGTAAAGTATAAAATCATAATTTTTTTAAAAGATTTTTTATATACATTTTTGTTCTTGAATAATGAAATTCAATTAATTATATAGTTTTTTATGGAGGCCAACCCACTTAACTCGCAACTCACTTTTAGATTGAGATATGCTAAAAATTTCTCAACCCGTCAGGAGACGGTTCAACTTCAATTTGGCCCTCCGAATGGTTGGTTTTGGCAGGCCAACTCGACACACCACGGGTTGGCTCGTTTGACAGTACTAAATGAATATATGTAAGAGACGCAAATGTAAATATTGGTAAATTAAATTTTTCCAAATAAATTTCCATAAAAATCCCTATTTTTTTTATCTCATCTTTAGATATGCGTGTAAATATTGGTTAATATAAATGTTCCCAATTGAATTTTATGAAAACCCTAAACCTTTTTATTATTATTTAAAATCTCGTCTTTATAAATAGTTCTCCTTCACTTGTTTGACTGAGATTAATATATTTCTTAGCTAACTTTTGTTTTGCTTGAATAATAACTAGCTAGTGTTAGTGTACACAAGATCCTTTAGACTAACAACATTTATTAAAAAATACAAAGAGTAAGATAGAGAATATTAGATTATTGAATAATTTTTTTTAATAAAAAAATATTCAATCTTGTTGGTTCAATGATTTGATATCATCATCATCAATATTAAACTATTAAATAACAAAATTAACCCTAGTTTATTGAACACATAAATTATCATTTCCTTGTCTTATTTTTTTTTTAGAGAATGGCACGTGACCTCGATAATTGATGCACAAACTCATTCTAATTTCTAATCTTATTTAAAAAAAATTATTAATTTGGATGGTTGAAATTATTTATGTGATGGAGAAATTATATTAATCGTGCAAGGGAAAAAAAGAGTAAAGGATACTAAATCTCAAGGCTTTTTCAATCAATTAGATTTTGGTCATTTAATTGGTTAAAATTAAGGTTAGGTTCAATATGTTGATTTATTTTGCGCTTTTTAGTGTAGTTTTGATAAGGTGCTGATATGAGAACGATTATTATTAATATAAAGTATGTTATTGCTGATTTGTCCGACACCATTTGAGCTATTCAATTGAAAGATCTAGTGATTGTATTAAGACCTTTTTTTTTTTTTTTTTACTAATAAGGGTCAAAAACTGATTTATGTCAACTTATGGGATTTTTTTATTAGATGTATTCATCACAATTCAATACTAAAGAAAAGAAATTTTTTTACATGAATTTTTAGAACAATAACAATCCAAAAACATAAATGGCTTCCCAATGAAACTGTATATTTAACATAAATGCACACAAAGCATGCACGTAGCAAATATATTTTTTGTAAAGAAATCATTCAATTTCCCTATGACATAAAATATAACCCTCTCGATCATCAATTTTAGAGCTTGTCAAACGTTTAGAGAGATGGATTTGAAATTCATGATTTCGATTATATTTTTATTGTTTATAATGAAGCAAGATCGAATCCTAAATATATACCTTACTTATTTACGCATTAGTAATATAAAATAGAATAGATTTAAAATGACATCATTATTAAGAAAACTTGAAATCTATTCTCATTAATATGAAATACTATATAAACATGTAAGAGATGAATTTGAAACTTGCGATCTTACTTCTCTAAACAATAAAAATATGTTTGAAATTAATGGATTTAAAATACATCAATATATATATATATATATATATATATATATATATATATATATATATATATATATATATATATATATATATATATATATATATATATATATATATATCGAAGAAAGAAAGTGGAATTATGGGAATCAAGAGATAAAGATGCTTTAAGAAGAGAGTGTTTTTATGTTGCTTAACAGCCGAGTTTTTGAAATTTGGGAAAGGAAAAAGGCAGAAGTTTTATTTTTTCCTTTGTTTAGTCTTTTTAGTGCACTTTATTGACAATATATATATTTGGTATCTGTTCACTTTATTGACAATTTCAACGTTTATATATATATATATATATATATATATATATATATATATATATATATATATATATATATATATTATTTGTGTAAAATATACGTACAGCTTTATACACGAATACCCAAAGTTTTCCAACGACTTTGCTTTAATGGAAGGTATAAAGTTTTCTATTTTCCTTATTTCGATAGTTTCTAAGAGTTCTATTTTTATTGTTTCGTTGTCTTTGTGAATGGTCTCCTATCATAAGGCAACGGGAGTTGTGAATGTACTTTGTTACTAAAATCGGGAATGTGGCGTGATA
Organism: Primulina eburnea; assembly: GCF_022965805.1. Classification (NCBI taxonomy): domain Eukaryota; kingdom Viridiplantae; phylum Streptophyta; class Magnoliopsida; order Lamiales; family Gesneriaceae; genus Primulina; species Primulina eburnea. The sequence continues at coordinate 19,251,809 of NC_133103.1, forward strand.
ATCAACTAATACATAATTTGTTATTTTTTTTAATTTTTATAGAAATAAGAAGAGAGGATAGAGAGAAAAAGTGAGTTAAAAATAAAAACTCAAAACTATTGTTAAAAGTAAAAATATACGTAAAAATCTCTATCTCACAAAATATATTAAACTACACAATTTATAAAGTTTTGTCTTATTTTCAACACTCAATCACTTATTTTCAACACTCCCCCTTATGATGATGATCTTGATATAATGATTGTCTTCATTACGTGTTTTTATAATGCCTCGTTAAAAACCTTACTAGGAAAAACTCATTGGGATAAAAACCATAGTAAGAGAAAAATAACGCATTCACCTAAACTCACCTCATGTTAACACGAACGATTCTTCACAAATTTCGTGATTGCGCATCCCAATATTATATATATGATTTTTGAATATTGTCGTATTAAATGCCTTTGTGAATAGATCTGATGAGTTTTCACTTGACTGAATGTGACGAATATCAATATCTTTATTCTTCTCAAGCTCTTGGGGTAGGGATGGCAATGGGGCGGGGCGGGGCGGGGGCGGATTTGCCATCCCCATCCTCGTACCCGAATTCCATCAACACCCCTCCCAATCCCCACTTTTTCGGGTTAAGGGCGAAACTTCGAGGATCAACTTTTCATCCCCGCCCCTATCCCTATTTCAAAAATATTAATATGACAAGACGATGACGGATTCGGGGATTTTCTCAAACCAAAACTTATTATTATATATTATTATTAGTGATAATATTAATATCAATATTAATAATAATATTATTATTAATATTTTAAAAATTAATAATATTATTATTATTATTATTATTATTATATTATGGATACTAATAATATTATTATTTTATTATTGATATTATTTTCGGGATGGGTTCGAGGATGGGGATAGTAATCTCATACATGTCCCAAACTATATTGGGGATTTAAAAAAATCCCTAAACCCGAACCCAAACCCGAAAAAATCAAGGATCCACATCCCAGTTTCAGGTTTTCCCCGTGGGGCTCCAAACCCGTGGGGAAAGTTGACATCCCTATCTTGGGGTGAATGCGAAGAACTTAGAGGGAATATATTTAGTTCTGTCGTTTTTTATGTATCCTTCTTTCATTTGAATAACACATACCACATTATCTTCATATAGTATCACAGGCTTCTTGTCGAATGATGATCCACATGATATTTGGATATATTCGGTCATTGATTTTAGCCACACACATTCACGACTTGCTTCATGTAGTGCAAGAATCTCGGCGTGATTTGAAGAAGTTGTTACGAGTGTTTGTTTCTGTTAACGCCAAAAAATCTCAGTGCCTACAGAGTAAATACATATCCGATTTGGGAGCGTGCCTTGTGTGGATCAGATAAATACTCATCGTCAGCATAACCAGTTAAGCTTTGATTGTAATCTTTTGAATACAAAAGTTTCAAGTCTGTCGTTCCTCGTAGATAACGGAATATATGTATAATTCTGTTCCAATATCTCTTTGTTGGATATGAGCTTAATCTTGTCAAGTAATTTACAGAAAAAAATATATCAGGTCTTGTACATTTTCAAGGTACATATGGGGACCAATAACACTTAGATATGGTACTTTTGGATCAAGAATAACTTCATCAGATGATCTTCACATGGACGAAATAGATAATTTTATATGTTTAATGATCTAACAATCATTGGAGTACTTAAAGGATTTGATTTATCCATATGAAAACTTTTAAGGACTTTTTCGGTATAATTTGACTGATGAACAAATATTCACATTTTTTTTGTTCAATTTGCAAACCCAGACAATACTTTGTTTTTCCAAGGTCCTTCATTTCAAATTCTTCCTTCAAGTACAACACAACTTCTTGAATTTTCTTATTGGTTCCAATGATGTTTAAATAATCAACATATATAGCAATAATTACGCATCCGAATATTGTTTTCTTAATGAAAACACAATGGCATATTGAATTGTTTACATATCTATTTTTTATTAAATGTTCACTTAGCCGATTATACCATATTCGACCGGATTGTTTTAACCTATATAATGTGTAGAGCCCAAATTCAGTACACGTAAAACTCATGCATTATTTAATTTTTAAATTGTTTATTTAAGTTTAAAATTATTTATAGCGATGCATGTTTTATGAAATTGCATTATTTAAATTATTTATGTTTATGTGATGTACGTTAAAATGTTTTCTCGAGTTTCATGTTTCAGGCGATTATTTGATGCGGGATCGAGGAAAAGAGACTGACGACGATTTTTGACATTTTTAAAATGTGATATTTTATTTTAAGTTAAGAATGAGACATTTTAAATGATTTATTAAGTTTTTAGCATTTTTAAAGCCTACTTCAATTATTTAGTGATTTTGAGATTTTTAAAACTTTTAAGATTTATCAATTGTGTATTTTAATTTTTTTTAATTGAGTTAGCATTTTTATTAACCTTTGAAGTCTAGCAAGTGTGCATTTAATGTAATTAGGGGATTTGTTAAAGTTAGTGTGGATTAACTTTTTAATTAGTTAATTAAGCAATAATTTTCTCCCAATTAAAACACACACATTATTATTTCACACAAAAATGCACGTACACACACACTTTTACACACACTAATACACGACTCACAATTCAGATTTTTATTTTTGAGAGTAAGAAAACCTAAGGTTCTAAAAGAAAGAGCAGCCGCCCCTTTTCCTTCGTTTTCCAACAAGTTTTCGTGGGTTTTGTTGCAAAAAAATCGTTCCACGGTCGTTTCGGATCGTCTCTCGCATCCTTCTCACTTCAGTATCGTCGTTTCAGTATTTCAATTATCAAAAGGTATGTATAATATTTCGTTTATGCATCGATCTCATCTTGTTTTTATGTTTATTATGCGTAAAAATCCATGTATGTTGTAAAAAATTTGAGAAAAAATTTGTTGGATCGGTTTTGAAATGATTTTAGATCTGAAAACTCAAAATTTGCTGTCATTTTAAATACTGCGACTTTTCGGTCGATTTTCTGGAAAAACTTTCAACATATGAATCGTAGAACTTTTCGATTCTTTCGATTTGACAATAAATTTGAAATATTTGGATAAGAAATGAGTGAGTTATGATCGTTTTCGTGGGACTGCACAAACTGCGTTTTTTTGAAAATGTGTTTTTGATGTGTTCTTGAAGTTTTATTGTTGCAGGCTTCTTCGGGAATCGATGGGTGATCGCTACTGCATTTAGGTATATCGAGAATGATGTTGGGATAATTGTTGGTGTTTCATTTCGTGTCGTTAGGCATTTGGTTGAATTAGAAGTTGTAGGAATTTTTTTGGTGTCAAAGGTCATGTTCAAAGATTGGGTTGCGTTGTTTTTGATGCGTAGTTGTTTTGGGGCGTTTGTTGAGTTTTAATAACTGTCATAGCATCCTAGGATGGGTCTCGAGGCATTGGTTCATGGTCCGTATGATCGAGTTAGAAGGAATAAGCCTTAAGTGTAGTTTTCTTTGTCGGTTCGCGTTTCCAGCACCTACACGGACCTGTAGAGGGACCATGGCATGAGGTCCTTGCACTTTTTCCTCAAAAATTGGTTTTGTCAGCACCTACACGGACCCCGAAACGGATCCTTACACTAGGTGCGTGTCTTTTTTTAAATTTTTTTTAAAAAAATATTTTTTTTATTTTTTTACGAAGTGTTTTGGGGTTTTGATGTCATGATTTAGTACGATGATTAAACGAGGTCAAGCCCTGAGAGATTTAGAACGTCATAAGGAAATTTGTCATTTTTAGATGTGAGCATGACTATACGTCTAAGTTATGCAAGATAAGTGTTTGAATTTATGTTAGTATGTGCAGCAGTAGCCCTAAGCGAGATCCAACGAATCCATCAACGCCAAGTAAGTGTGTTCGACGTGCAAAAGAAAATACTTTTAAGTCTTTGAGGTATGCTAAATGTCTTGTGACCAAATTATGAATGGGTTTGGAAGTCGGTGAACTGGTCGAGGACCTCACCACCCCGGTAAAGTATGACCGGGTTTAGATCGAGATTGGAAAGTGGTAAAGCATGACCAGGGGCCAATCCATCCGTTAAAGCATGAACGGGGATCTCATGTATGTGGTAGTGGACTTTCCCTGCCAGCCCAGTACTGTGGTTTATTCTGATCAGACACTTTTATGTATGAGTCACTTGCTTTGAAACATATCTCTACGCGAAATGATGATGTTTATGTATGTTCAAGTATGTATGAAGCAAGCATGATTATGAAAAGTATTATGATGATGTCACGTCTATGTTTAAGCTAGTACGTTAAAGTTTCAAGTATGTTTATGCTATTACGTTTAAGTTTCAAGTATGTACGCTCTATTTTAAAGATGCATGTGGTTTTATTACGTATTACTTGTTATATCCAGTTTATACATGTTGAGTCATTAGACTCACTAGACTTGATCGATGCAGGTGATGATGACTTTGAGGAGACGATGGCTAGGGATTAATGAGCCGACTTGGACTGAGCACGAGGCTAAACCCGAGGACCGCCCATGTTTTTAAGAAATTATGCAATGTTTCAAATACTTTGATTTTAATGAAGTGGTTTATGATGTTTAAACGATTATTACATTTGGCAAACTTAGTTTTGGTTGTTTTTATTGCAAATGTTTTTAGACGAACAAGTTATTTTAATGCAAATTTGAAAGTTTATTTTGTATTTAAGAAAATTTTAATTTTTCCGCAAATTTCAAGTACTTTAAAAGTACGGTACGTTACAGTTGGTATCAGAGCGGTGTTCTTGTAAAGGGTTATGCCTACTGCCAGTTGCGAGAAGCTCACGAAGCCATACCTCAAGTCTGTAAGTTTTAAGGTTTTGAATTATTTCATGTATTAAGAATTAAGTCATGATTTCAGCATGTCAATGTTTTAAGTTCAGATTATGTGCATCTTATGCTGTTGATATTATGTTCTTGCATATTAGGTTTACGTGTTGGGTAAATTGTTGGAATAGTATGCCTCCTAGACGTATGGTTAACTGTGAAACAAGGGAAGATGACATAGATGCTCGAGTTGAAGAGAGGGTCACTCCCCCTCGTCCACCCCCAGATATGCAGGCACAGATGCTTGCAGGTATGACTCATTTCTTCGCACAGTTTGCGGGGAGCCAAGCTGCAATGGACACAGGGGTGAGGCCCAGATCAGAGACGGTGTATAAGAGGTTCAGGAGGATGGACCCAAAGGAGTTTTTGGGGACCACTGACCCGATGATAGCCGAGGGATGGATTAAGTCCATCGAGCTAATTTTTGTATTTATGGAGCTGTAAGATGCAGATAGGGTTAGGTGTGCCACATTTCTACTGACAGGGGACGCCAGACTGTGGTGGGAGAGCGCGTCCATATCAGTGAATATGCAGACCCTTTCTTGGGATGGCTTTAAGGTGGTCTTTTAATCCAAGTACTTCACTGAGGAGGTACGATCTAGACTGACCAGGGAATTCATGACGCTGTGACAGGGAGACAGCAGTGTTGCAGAGTTTGTTAGGAAGTTCGAAAGAGGGTGTCACTTTGTACCCCTGATTGCGAATGATGCCCGGGAGAAGCTGATGAATTTTATGGATGGTTTGCTGCCGATCTTGCGTCGTGATGTTCGAGTTGCTGGTCCTACAACTTATGCAGTTGTCGTGTCGAGAGCTTAGGCGGCAGAGCAGGACCAGAGGGACATTGAGGTCGATAGGCATGGCAAGAGGCCCTATCAAGCACCTTGTCTTGAGGAATCTTTGTAAGTCATTAAGAAACTTAAGATTAAGTGGATATGAGTAATGGAATTAGGTTATCTAAGACTACTTGGGTTGTGTAAGTTTTAATTTCAAGTTTATGAAATAGGTGATCATGCGGGGATATTGGGTGAAATAAAAACAAAAGAGAAGTAGTTGTATTCAATATAGGTTACCAATGGTCGAATATTAAGATCTTTATTGAGTAAGAATTCTAAAGTCTTTATATGAGAATTCTAGAATTCTGTGGGTTGTAAGTGAATTTGATTTATTAGAATTAGTCCATCATTAACAGGGGGAAACTTATTAAGCTTTATACGTTAGAATGAATTAAGTATTGAGGTGTGCCAAAGTGTGACTTTCGTTCCAATGAGGAAGGTTTAAGTGTCTTAGGCCTCAAATATAATGTAATTGGGAAGGAAATAGTTTAAGCATGTGTTTGATGCTAGGAAGGTTTTATTATTTAAGAAGAATATCGATATTGTATATTTTGGGGTTTTATGGATTAATGTTACTCGAAATTTAAGATTAGCAATCGTATTTATTTGGGATGTACTTGTAAATAGCTAAGTTACGTAAGTTTGGTGTCGTAAAGAAAATATTCGATTCAAGGATCGTAGGCCAATATTATTACGGGGTTAAGATAAGGTTTGACTTTTAAGTATAGTTCCAAGGATAGAATTTTATCAGTAACTTTTGGTGCTAAGATTTCTTAGGTTGAACTGCATAAATGCTAATGTAATAGATCGATGAACATTACGGGTATAGTATAAGGAAAGTAAGATACTATAAGTTTGAACCTCCATTTCTAATATTGAGAATTGTGAGAAAAGTCAGAGTTCGAGGTCATAGTAAAGTAAAACTAAGACATCCTTCAGAACTAGATATGGGCATTACGAGTTCTTAGTGACGCCGTTTGGACTGAAAAATGCTCCAGTAATTTTATGGACCTCATGAACCAAGTATTTCAGCCCTACTTAGATCAGCTCGTCATAGTGTTCATTGACGACATTCTCATATACTCGAAGAGCCATGAGGAGCACCGTCAGCATTTGGGTACAGTTTTGCAGGTCTTGCAGAGTCGAAAACTGTTTTCAAAATTAAATAAGTGTGAATTTTGGTTGGAGAAAGTAGCGTTTTTGGGTCATATAATATCTAGCAGTGGAATCGATGTGGATCCAGCTAAGGTATCAGCAGTTAAGGAATGGGTTGAACCGAAGAATGCTTCAGAGATCCGCAGTTTCCTAGGCCTCGCAGGCAGCTACATGAAATTTATTCAGGGAATTTCTTCGATAGCATGGTCAATCACTTCATTGATTAAGAAGAATGCTAAATTCATATGGAGTGGAATGTTCCAAAAGAGCTTTGATACTTTGAAACAAGCTCTTATTACAACGCCAATTTTATCCATGCCATCAGGACAATGCGATTTTGTGCTAAACACCGATGCTTCTAAGCTCTGGTTAGGAGCAGTGTTGATGCAGCATGGTCGGGTTATAGTTTATGCCTCCAGATAGTTGAAGGTGCATGAGAAGGACTACCAAACTCGTGATCTCAAGTTAGCTACCGTTGTCTTTGCGTTGAAGATTTGGAGAAATTATTTGTACGGCGAGAAATGCCAAATAGTCACCGATCACAAGAGTCTCAAGTATTTCTTTATGCAGAAAGAATTGAATAAGAGACAAAGACGGTGGTTGGAGTTGGTAAAATACTACGATTGTGAGATTAGCTACCATCCAGGGAAAGCTAATGTTGTGGCAGATGTTTTGAGCAAAAAAGTTGCAGTCGTAGCACAGCTGTCAGTACAGAGATCTCTTCAGTCAGAGATTCAAAGATTTGGGTTAGAAGCTTATCATTATGGCAGAGCTCCTAAGCTGTCTAATATGACAGTCCAGTCTTCTAAGTTTGACAGAATCCGTGCAGGTCAGTGTTCAGATGAGCAGTTACAGAAATGAAGACGGACGGATGAGGCCAAGGGTAGTGTACTCTACACAGTGTCTGATGGTATTGTGAGATACAGAGGTAGAATGTGAGTGCCTAGTGTTGATTCGATCAGAGAGGATATTCTGACAGTGGCACATGTATCTCCATATTCCATTCATCCCGGAGGTACTAAGATGTACAAGGAATTGCAGATCCTGTATTGGTGGCCAGGTATAAAGCGAGACATCCGCCGATTTGTGTCTGAATGTCTCACTTGTCAGCAAGTGAAGGCGGAGAATCAGAGGCCAGCAGGAATGCTTAAGCCACTCTCAATCCCCGAGTGGAACTGAGAGAACATTACCATGGACTTTGTTGTTGGTTTGCCGAGGTCAGTTAGAGGATCCAATGCTATTTTGGTTTTAGTGGATCGACTTACTAAGTCGGCACACTTCTTGCCAGTGAGGACGACTTTCTCCAGGATGCAGTATGTGGAGCTCTATATCAGGGATATTGTTCGATTGCACGGAATCCCAGTTTCTATTGTGTCCGACAGGGACCCGAGATTCACATGGTCCATTTGGAAGAGTTTACATGCAGCCATGGGGACGAAGTTGCTATTCAGTACAGCTTTCCACCCTCAGACAAATGGCCAGTCTGAGCGTGTGATTCAGATTTGGAAGACTTGCTGCGAGCCTGTATGATTGATTTCCATGGGAATTGAGAATCGAAGCTACCTATAGTGGAGTTTACCTACAATAACAGTTTCCAATAATATATAGGTATGGCTCCCTACGAGGCATTGTATGGGAGGAAGTGCATATCCCCAATTCATTGGGATGAATTTGGTGAGAGATCAGAACTTGGTCTAGAGATTGTTCAGCAAACTGTAGATGTGGTGGTCGAGATCCGAGACAAGATGAAGACTGCCCAGAGTCGTCAAAAGAGTTATGCTTACAAGAGAAAAAGGGATCTTGAGTTTGTCGTAGGTGATCACGTTTTTGTAAAGATATCACCTATGAAGGGTGTTATGAGATTCGGGAAGAGAGGCAAGCTTAGTCCGAGGTTTATTGGACCGTTTGAAATTCTTGACAGAGTTTGAACATTAGCTTATCGTGTAACCCTACCTTCGAATCTGACCGGTGTACATAATGTGTTCCACGTATCGATGCTGAGGAAGTGCCTAGAGAATCCTTCGCATGTTTTGAGCTATGAGACGTTACACCTTTCTCCGGATCTGTCGTATGAGGAAAGACCAGTCCAAATCATAGACCGACAGGAACAGAGACTTCGGAACAAAGTAGCCAAACTGGTCAAAGTCCGGTGGCTAAATCAATCAGTAGAGGAGACCACTTGGGAGACCGAGGCAGATTGAGGAACTGCTACCCATTTGGTAAGATTTAATTTCGAGGACGAAATTTATATAAGTGGAGGAGGAACTGTAGAGCCCAAATTCAGTACACGTAAAACTCATGCATTATTTAATTGTTAAATTGTTTATTTAAGTTTAAAATTATTTATAGCGATGCATGTTTTATGAAATTGCATTATTTTAAATTATTAATGTTTATGTGATGCACGTTAAAATGTTTTCTCGAGTTTCATGTTTCAGGTGATTATTCGATGCGGGATCGAGGAAAAGAGACTGACAACGATCTTTGGTATTTTTAAAATGTGGTATTTTATTTTAAGTTAAGAATGGGGTATTTTAAATGATTTATTAAGTTTTTAGCATTTTTAAATCCTACTTTAATTATTTAGTGATTTTGAGATTTTTAAAACTTTTAAGATTTATCAATTGTGTATTTTAATTTTTTTTTAAGTGAGTAAGCTTTTTTATTAACCTTTAAAGTCTAGAAAGTGTGCAATTTATTTTAATCACGGGATTTGTTAAAGTTAGTGTGGATTAAATTTTTAATTAGTATTTTTAATTGGTTAATTATGCAATAATTTTCTCCTAATTAAAACACACACGTGTTATTATTTCACAAAAAAAATGCACGCACATATACTTTTACACACCCAAATGCACGACTCACACACAATTCAGATTTTTATTTTTGAGAGAAAGAAAACCTAGGGTTCTAAAAGAAAGAGCATCCGCCCCTTTCCCTTTGTTTTCTAGCAAGTTTTCGTGGGTCATGTTGAATGAAAATCGTTCCACGGTCGTTCCGGATCGTCTCTCGCATCCTTCCCGCTTCGGTATTTCAATTATCAAAAGACATGTAAATTCTTTCGTTTATGCATCGATCTCGTCATATTAATTGTTTTTATGTTTATTATGCGTAAAATCCATGTATGTTGTAAAACGTTTGAGTGAAAATTTGTTGGATCGGTTTTGAAACGATTTTAGATCTGAAAACACGAAATTTGCTGTCATTTTAAATATTGCGACTTTTCGGTCGATTTTCTGGAAAAACTTTCAACTTATAAATCATGAAACTTTTCGATACTTTCGATTTGAAAGTAAGTTCGAAATATTTGGATAAGAAATGAGTGAGTTATGATCGTTTTCGTATGACTGCTCAAACTGCGTTTTTCTGAAAATGCGTTCTTGATGTGTTCTTGAAGTTTTATTGTTGCAGACTTCGTTGAAGATCGACGGGTGATTGCTACTGCATTTAGGTATATCGAGAATGATGTTGGGATGATTGTTGGTATTTCGTTTCGTGTCGTTAGGCATTTGGTTGAATTAGAAGTCGTAGGAATTGTTTTGGTGTCAAAGTTCATGTTCACGGATTGGGTTGTGTTGTTTGTGATGCATAGTTGTTTTGAGGCGTTTGTTGAGTTTTAATAAGTGTCATAGTATCCTAGGATGGGTCTCGAGGCATTGGTTCATGGTCTATATGATCGAGTTAGGAAGAATAAGCCTTAAGTGTAGTTTTCTTCGTTGGTTGGCGTTTCCAGCACCTACACGGACCTGTAGACGGACCATAGCACGGAGTCCGTGCACTTTTTCCTCAAAAATTCGATTTTTCAGCACCTACACGGACCCCGACACTGACCCTTAAACAGGGTCCGTGTCTTTTTTTAAAAAAAAAATAATTTTTTTTTATTTATATAAGGACCTTTTGGGGTTTTGATGTCATGATATAGTACGATGATTTAACGAGGTCAAGTCCCGAGAGATTTAGAACGTCATAATAAAATTTGTCATTTTTGGGTGTGAGCATGACTATACGTCTAAGTTATGCAAGATAAGTGTTTGAATTCATGTTAGTATGTGCAGCAGTGGCCCAAAGCGAGATCCATATACTCCCTCAACGCCAAGTAAATATGTTCGACGTGCAAAAGAAAATACTTTTAAGTTTTTGAGGTATGCTAAATGTCTTGTGACCAAATTATGAATGGGTTTGGAAGTCGGTGAATGTGGCCGAGGACCTCACCACCCCGGTAAAGCATGACCGGGTTTAGATCAAGATTGGAAAGTGGTAAAGCATGATCAGGGACCAATCCATCCGTTAAAGCATGAATGAGGATCTCATGTATGTGGTAGTGGACTTTTCCTGCCAGCCCGGTACTGTGGTTTAGTCTAATCAGACTGTTTTATGTATGAGTCACTTGCTTTGAAACATATCTCTACGCAAAATGATGATGTTTATGTATGTTCAAGTATGTATGAAGCAAGATTTTTATGAAAAGTTTTATGATGATGACACGTCTATGTTTAAGCTACTACGTTATAGTTTCAAGTATGTTTATGCTATTACGTTTAAGTTTCAAGTATGTACGCTCCATTTTAAAGATGCATGTGGTTTTATTACGTATTACTTGTTATATACAGTTTATACATGTTGAGTCTTTAGACTCACTAGACTTGATCGATGTAGGTGATGATGACTTTGAGGAGACGAGGGCTGGTGACCAATGAGCCGACTTGGACTGAGCAGGAGGCTAAACCTGAGGACTGCCCATATTTTTAAGAAATTATGCAATGTTTCAAATACTTTGATTTTCATGAAGTGGTTTATGATGTTTAAACAATTATTACTTTTGGCAAACTAACTATTTCATTTTCTAATTTTCTCATTTCACTTTCAAATAAAAACTCATTTGTGCCCAACAGGTTTTACACCTTCAGTGTAAGATTAGCGAATCCAATTCAACCTGGATAGCGTCTTTCCATTTTATCCAGTCCTGTCGATTTTTACATTCACCAAAAGATTTTGGTTCATGATCTACATTATCATTTATGATGTCAAATGCCACATTGTAATAAAATATCTCATCAATTTCTTTTATATATTTGTGGTTCCATATTTTTCCAGTATTAATATAATTGATAGAGATTTCACGATTCTCATCAGTTTGTGGTTTTAACAGAAAATTTTCATCATCACGTATTTCTGTCGGAATATCATTCTCTATTTTGTGATCATCGTGTTTCTTTATGCTTTTTCTTTTTCGATGATTTTTATCTTTGAACCGATTGGCTTTCCACGCTTCAAGCGTTTAATGACATCATGATTGTCTTCAATTTGTTTATTTGGAATTTCAATTCGAGCAGGGGCATTTACAGCATGTATATATGATTTAGTTACCCCCTTTGTGTTTGCAAATGCATCTAGTATTTGATTTGCTATTCTTTTCAAGTTCACAATTTGTTGTATATCATTTTCACGTTGTTTAGTTTTTGGATCCAGATGTAACAAAGATGATGTGTACCATGTAATTTCATTTTCGATATGGTTCAAGATATTGAATTATTGATGGGCTATCATAACCAACATAAATTCTGATCTTTCTTTGAGGTCTCATTTTTGTTCGTTGAGGCGGTGCAATAGGTACGTAAACCATACATCCAAAAATTCTCAGATCAGAAATGTCTGGTTATTTACCAAAGGCAAGCTGCAATGGAGAATATTTATGATATGCACTTGGTCTGATGAGAATTAATGCATCATCATGTAAAATTGTTTGTCCCCATATAGAGACATGGAGATTTGTTTTCATAATCATTGGTCTAGCAATCAGTTGTAGACGTTTAATCAATGATTCAACTCATTCATTTTGTGTATGTACAAGAGCAACAAGATGCTCAACAATAATTACTATTGACATAAAATAATCATTGAAAGTTTGGGAAGTAAATTCACCAGCATTTTATTTTTTGAGCAAGTAATTTTCCAAATGTCACATTCTGAGTTGATAATAAACATACATATGACCATCTGCTGGAGCCATCGATTAGTACCATATTTCCTAATTTATATGTAGTAAGACACATATATTTCTCATTTCTTTCATTTATTGTCTAAGTATCATACACATGAGAATATTTGTCATTTAAACTCAAAAAATTTCTTTTTGATTGTGGTGAATACAAAGGATCAATTATCAGAAATTTTGTATCATTAGGTAACAAAAAATGTGTATTACCACAACCTTTAATCAAGTCTACAGGACCTGATATTGTATTCACCTTTGTTTTTGTTGGTTTTAGTTCCAAGAAAAATATCTTGTATCTCGGAGAATAATGTGCATAGTACCACTATCAGGTTTGCAAACTTCCATTGGATTAGTTCTTTATTTAGATTTGTTCATAGCAGTTTCCATATTTGAACTTCAAAAAAAATATGCAATGCAAAAAATTACTGACAATACATATGTAATTTATTGAAAAATATAAGAAATATCATAATTATACAATAAAACATTAGCATATGAGCACATGAAAAATAAAATATTTTACATTTAAATTCCATCAGTATATTGATCATTTTCAGAAAAATCATACAGAAAATCTGCAGCATCGAATGAGTTGAATAACTCAAGCGACCACTGTGTTCAGTGAAGTTGGTCTCTTTTTTTTTCTTCCCTTTATTGATTCTTTATAGAGCTTACAAAGGTGCTCGGGTGCTCGACAAAAACATGACCAATGTCCTGGAGTGCCACATCTAAAACAAGAACTTTCAAATCGTTTTGAGTGATTTTCATCAACACTTATGTTCTCATGATACCTTTTCAATGGATGATTCGTGACACCCTTTTGAGATGAGTTATAGAAGTAACTATCTCGATGGTTTTCAAAATCACGGCCGCGACCACGACCACGACCACGATCTCGATTTCGACAGCGGCCAAAACCATTTCTTTGACTTTGATTTTGATTTCCAAGTTTAAATTTATTTTCACTTACAACATTTACTTCTGAAAATGATGTTGATCCAGTGGGTCGGGACTGATTATTTTTCATTAGTAGCTTTTTGTTCTTTTCCGTCATAAGAAGACATGCGATAAGTTCAGAATATCTTGCAAAAACACAAACTCTATATTATTGTTGTAGAGTTATATTTGATGCGTGAAAAGTGAAAAATGTTTTTTCAAGCATTTCCGATTCCGTAATCTCATGTCCAAAAAATTTTAATTGCAAGATTAAGATACGTCGCCAAATTATAATCACTTACTTTCTTAAAATCATTTAATCTTAATGTATATCATTCATCACGGGCGGTGGGAAGTATAACTTCTCTTATATGTTCAAATATTTCTTTTCATAAAGCCATGAGATCTTTTTCAATGAGATATTCACATTTTAATCCTTCATCAAGATGTCGAAGCAAAAATATTATAGCTTTTTATTTTTCTTGTGATGATGAGATACCATTTTCTTTAATAGTCTCACTTGAACCCAATGACTCAAGATGCATTTCTACATCGAGAGTCTATGACATATAATTTTTTCCTGTAATGTCGAGCGCAACAACTTCGAGTTTTGCCAAATTTGACATAGTGGTACTAGAAAAATAACAATACATTTTATTAGTTAAGTTCTAAATCTATTAATATGACAATAAACATGTAGAGTTATTTGTGAGTTCACAATTCATGTGATTCGAGACAACATGTGTCTCTTATACATTCTTACTTAATTAGTATCATTATATGCATCAACACATTGATCATAGGAATGTCAAAAATTGTTTCTGATTGCACCAATCGAATCATGATAAGAGCTCCTAATAGCATCGCCCCATGATTCTCGAGTATCACTGATAGTTCCTGCAAAAACCATTATATTTTTGTTATCTTTCAATATAGTCCATTCATCTCATATATCATGATCAAATCTGAAAGCTTTGGTATATAGGGTTGCATATGAATTTGATAATTGTTGGAACTTTTTAAGTTCGCAATCTTAATTTTGATGTTAACAAAACTTGTTATTTTTTATTACTAATGTTTTACCTTAGTGTGGAGAAGCTAGGATCAATTACGAGCTGTTTACATCGCAAACTGAAGACCCAACTGATCGCACAAACTGAATCAGGCGAACTGATACGTCAAATGAGTAGTTCAGCTGACTGTCCAGTTGATAGGTAGCTCAGCAAAAGAACCTCATAATCCCTGCCACCCGAAGGAGTGTTCAGCTGATGAAGAAACCCAGCTGATCAGTTCAACTGAACGAGAGTTAAATCAGTTCAACTGACGAGTCAACTGATTTCACCATCCCAATCGAAGATCAGTTCAGCTGACTAGTTCGGAGCGTCAGTTAAGAATCTTTCAGTTGTAGTTGAAGACAAACTCATTCAGTGGATTCCAGCTATACAAAAAGGTACAAAGCAATTGTCCAGTCAAAGGACAATAATGAACGTTGCATCAGAGCATTAAAGACAAATGTTTCAGAAGGGCAGTGGAAAAGTCGAGACACAGAGTCCAAGGAACGAATTCAAGATGCAACAGATACAATAATTGGGTCTCACTGTACGATTAGTTTCCCGCCTATAAATAAAAGATCAGTGAAGACCAATAAAATATTGAGTGTGTGAAGATACAAAGAAAAGCAGCCCAGAGGGACACTTCAACATGTTATCAGCTTAGATTAGAAGCATATTTCCCTCTGTGTGTGGGAACACCTTTACGGTGTATTCCTTGTTCAACTCCCACACACACACACATTCACCACCACCACCCAGATACAGTCTTGCACAAAGACGTTAAACATGTGTATGTAATTTTTGACACACAGACGTTAAAGAAGTGTTGGCTGAAAGGTGCTGCCTTCAGTCTAGGCTAGGAGTTCAGTTGAGGCAGTAGTGTAAGTCTTAAGCTGATTGGGTTTGTACAAGTAGTTGTATAAATCAAAGTCTTCTAGTGGATCCTACCCGAGGTGGTAGAAGGGGTGACGTAGGAGTAGTTGAAGTCTCCGAACGTCCATAAACATATCTTGTGTATTTAACTGATTAACTGATGTTTTCAAACTGACTTGATTAGTTAGAGCATCGTTAGTTCAGTTCTTGCCATAACTGAACTAATATGTGTGACAACTGATCCCTTGTTTTTCAGTTATTCAGTTTACGTAAGTTAAAATGTTTTTTAATTTAACAGTTTTCTTCATAAAGGATTACTTCGAGTTTCTTCCGCTTGGTTTTTAACCAAACTCGATTTAATTCATCGATGTTAACATTCTTAGAACATGAGCTATGTCAGCTTATTGGAGAATATTGTGTTTGAAATATTTTCAAAGTCACCAGCACACGATCCTTCAATTGATATCAAAGCGAGTTGTTCTAAGAAGAACATTTGTAGAAAATTGTGTTTTAAAATATGTTACTTTAAAATAGTGTTAAAAGATATTTAAAAGTATTTTATACTATTTTCAAAACTATTTGAAAATGTTTATCTATCACTCATTGCAAAGGGTTGAGAGGATTAGCTCTGTAACTAACATTGTCGCCACTTCTCTGGACTCATATCTTTGGGGCTTTAATCAGCCTGCAGGGTCCTGAGCTTCATCTGTCAAGATGCACGGCTTAATTGTTCGATGATCAAGATTTCAATTGTACGCCTTCCAGATCTGCTGTTCTTTAGAAGAAACTCATCCATGTTGGGATGTTGGTTGATTAAATCACCAGCTGTATTTCGCTTGAGCCTAGTTTGAGCCTGCTCGACCAGTTAGCTAGCAAAGAGATCAAGTTCAAGGCAGATTAGCTCGTTTCTCTAACAAATTGAACTCACGATCGGTGCAGCATTTTAAGTAGTCAAGGCAACCAGTTGTTGATATATCCAGTTCTGTCACACTTAAACCGACTGATATCTGATGTTGTTTAAAATATGCTATTGTAATAGCAATTTTTCTTTCAACTGTTGTATGTACTCAAATGTAAAAATACAAGGAAATTTATTTGATTAAATAAACATTATGTTTATCCATTTGTGTTTCGTTGTGACTGAATGGATATTTCCAGATTTCTTGTCTACGTTGCTTGAATGATTATAATTTCTGAATAAATGCTTAGATAATTACTTCTCAAATACGAGCTTTTATTCAGTTTTTTGAGGGGGAGTTTTTCTTGTACTCTCAAATTGAAAAATTGCTTTTCAACCAGTTTTTAAAATTCAGTTGTTAAGGAGGAGCTTTCTTTTCTTCAACTGAAGGTGTTCTCTTAAACTCTGTTGTTCAAGGAGATTTTCAATTTAGTTTTTGAGGGGGGGTTTTCTTTTACCCTCAATCCTTAAATCATTTTTCAACACCATCTTTAATTCAGTTCATGAGGGAGAGCTTTTAACGATGTTTAAATGGACTAACCCTTGAACTAAATATATTGTTCTTAACTGCTCATGTTTTGTGATCATCAAAAAAGGGGGAGATTGTTGGAACTTTCAAGTTTGCAATCTTAATTTTGATGTTAACAAAACTTTTTATTTTGTGTTACTAATGTTTTACCTTAGTATGCATAAGCTAGGATCAATTACAAGCTGTTTACACCGCAAACTGAAGACCCAACTGATCGTAGAAACTGAGTAAGGCGAACTGATACGTCAAATGAGTAGTTTAGCTGACTGTCCAGTTGATAGGTAGCTCAGTAGGAGAACATCAGAAGTCCGGACAGCTGAAGGAGTTTCAACTGATGAAGAAACCCAGCTGATCAGTTCAAATGAACGAGAGTGAAATCAGTTCAACTGACGAGTCAACTGATTTCACCAACCCAACTGAAGATCAGTTTAGTTGACTAGTTCGGAGCGTCAGTTAAGAATCTTTTAGTTGTAGGTGAAGACAAACTCATTCAGTGGATTCCAGCTCTACACATATGTACAAAGAAATTTTCTAGTCAAATGACAATAATGAACGTTGTATCAGAGCATTAAAGACAAACATTTCAGAAGGACGGTCGAAAATTTGAGACACAGAGTCCAAGGAATGAATTCATGATGCAACAGATACAATAATTGAGTCTCATTGTACGATCAGTTTCCCGCCTATAAATAAAATATCATTGAAGACCAATAAAATATGGAGTTCGTAAGATACAAATAAAAAAGGCTCGCATATTGCATATTAGCTTACAAGAAGCAATCAGCCCAGAGGGACACTTCAACATGTTATCAGCTTAGATTAGAAGCATATTTTCCTCTGTGTGTGGGAACCCCTTTCCGGTGTATTCCTTGTTCAACTCCCACACACACATTCACCACCACCACCCATATACAGTCTTGCACAAAGACTTTAAACATGTGTATGTAGTCTTTGACACACAGACGTTAAAGAAGTGTTGGCTGAAAGATGCTGCCTTCAATCTAGGCTAGGAGTTCAGTTGAGGCAGTAGTGTAAGTCTTAAGCTGATTGGGTTTGTACAAGTAGTTGTATAAATCAAAGTCTTCTAGTGGATCTTACCCGAGATGGTAGAAGGGGTGACGTAGGAGCAGTTGAAGTCTCCGAACATCCATAAACATATCTTGTTAACTGATTAACTGATGTTTTCAAACTGACTTGATCAGTTAGAGCATCTGTCAGTTCAGTTCTTGTCATAACTGAACTGATATATACGACAACGGATCCCCTGCTTTTCAGTTATTAAGTTTACATAAGTTAAAATATTTTCTAATTTAACAGTCTTCTTCACGAATGATTACTTCGAGTTTCTTCCATTTGGTTTTTAACCAAACTCGATTTAATTCATCGGTATTAACATTCTTAGAACACGAGCTATTGCAGCTCATTGCAGAATATTGTGTTTGAAATGCCTTCAAAGGCACCAGCACACGATCATTCAATAACGAAGTAATGTATCTTTGACTAATCATAATGGCATCACATGTGTAAGTAGGAAACCACTTTACTATAAAGTACATCTTATACTCTGAGCAGATATTCATTTCATTATTAACTCATCAGATCACATAAGATATTTGTACCCGTAGGCGAGCGGTGAATACCTGACTAAAATACAATGGCTCCCACATGTATCAACACTACACCCAATCTCTCCACCAGATGATCTTCACGATGCCGATAAACGATTCAAAGTGCAAAACTAATACATAGATCCTCAATGTTGTCATGGTTCATAAATAATAATGATGTACAATCATAATCGCATATTTATCTACTTGATAAATGATAACAACTTAGAAATTTTGAGAGAGAGTTGTTAAGCGAACTCATCATATAACCACCAATCTATATGATCAAACATCTTTATGTCCCTACCAATTAAATATGGTACACAACATCAGAGATGTTATTCTCGAGATCGGATATTTTTTATATTTATTTTAGGCGGTTAAATCTACCAGGAACAAGTTTAGAATGTACAATAATTATTAAAGTTGTTTCATGATCATCATAATATATTCGACCTCATCATTCCATAGTATATTCAATGCCTTTATATATGCCGTTTGCATGAGTATACAAATAAATTAAATGTGAAAACAAATTAAATATAAAATATTATTAAAATAAAGATCGTTTATAACATAATATATCATTTTATATATGTCGCTTGCATGAGTATACAAATAACTTAAATGCCAAATGAATTAAATATAAAATGTTATTAAAATAAAAATCGTTTGTAACACTAAGACAATAACAGCCCCGTTTGGGGGTGAAAAACGTTTCGTATGGAAAAAATCTAATAAATTCAATATTTATTTGTAAATGATATATGATGTGTGATGCATGCCGTGAAAGCATCAATAAATTTCCCATCTACTGGGAATATATCAAGATTGATCGAATCGCTATTAAATCATCAAAGATCTAGCAGACACACAAAACCTTGTCAAGTATCAAAGTATTCACATGATAACTCAAAAAAACACCATAAATATCAAATTTCAACCTATCAATAATAGGGGCAGCGAATGACTATGTCTTTACGAGCCACATAATGATAGACACAATATCGTGTTCTAACCCTTGAATTAATCTGTTGCATTATTTTGCTAACTACAAGTGTATTGTGTCAAGTTTAGTACTCGGTTAAGCACAAATATCGTTCCCACAGATAGTGCAATTTAATAATATATTAAGTATCGCAATTAGAATAGTCAAACCTTTTTTAGAAAATTTAATCTAGTGTTGATCGGTAATTATAAACTAAAATGAATTAAAAACACAAATAATTTAAAATAACTGAGAATAAGGTTCTAGAGATGTGATTTCACTTGATCTTCATTATATTAAATTATCACTGACATCTGTACTTATAAATTTGACTCGTCTACTACCCAAGAATTCTCAAATATTCCTACCCAGTTTCCCAAGTGATACGTAGGAATTAATTATCTACTATCGATTTCAATATCCTTATTAAAAATCAAACAGTAAATAATTTCAATAGCAAATTAATTCTTTTAATGGATTCGATTGAGTTATAGGCCTTCTGAACTCTATAAACACCAAAGATATATTTTTCTATGGTCTTACTTAAAATCACCTCTCCCGGGTGATAAATCTCAATTAAATATGATATTCCAATTAGTGATCAAGTAATTGAAAGCGGTGAAATCCTGAAAATATAAATAAACCAAGAAGAAAAATTCGCATACGTAAATCAGTAATTCATAAATATAGACTCGACCAAGTTACGTCGTCCTGTAGATAAATTAGATCAAGAAGGAAAAATGATAAAACATATTCATGTTTTTTAACATCAAAATAATTTCCTAAGAAATAGTAATATAAAGAAGAGAAATATCAAATAAAAAATTATGACTCTGTTCCCAGTAGATGTGTTCTTCGTCTTCTCTCTTTATTCTTCGTTCTCTTTATTTTTTCGTGCATCTGCGGCTCCTCCTTTCATGGCTAGGGTTTCAATATTTATACCCATGTCCAAGTTCCGAGAGCCCATGAAGAAGCCTGTATAGGTCTGCGTCGCGCGCGGGTGTGCGTCTCCTTGCGCAGGTGCTCAATTGGCACTAGCTGGTTTCTCCGCCTCCTGATCGCACGCTAATTCTGTTTTTTTTACCTCTTCCTGTGCGGCGTCTCCTCACGTTTCATTTTCATTTGATTTCAAGTCTTCTTGGCCACGACTTGCATATGTCTCATGTGCCCCTGCAACCAAAAAAATATACAAGGAACGCAATAATCTATGCCAACTCTTTGGATAATTTAAGTGCAAAATTTGCACTTATCACAATCTCAAAATCCAATGATATCAAGATATCTAATGATCATAGCTCGATATATATGTCATGTATCGATATATATATATATATATATATATATATATATACATAAAATGACGTGTGTTGAAAAAATATTTATTTTATACATGAATTTACAATCACGAATGTCATGCATATCAGATCAACTCAAATAAGCCACATAGACATATACTTTCACTTAAATCAACCAATTATACATCAAATGATACATAAATATGTTATATGTTATTCGATCACAACATATCTCATTTCTTGTAATAAAAGTGAGACGCCGTTTCATTCTATACACATAATACAAGTCACAATTGCTCAATTGAATTTCTCACTTCCATTTCAAGCATTTCTTTAAATCGTATATCTTGATTTAAATATTTAAATTATCATTATAAATTATAACTAATTAAAAATATGTAATACTTGGCCATTAGTGGCTTAACTAGTTTGAGTCTTCCTGAAATTCGTTATAAAGTAAAAGGTTTATATCCTCGCAGCCCATATAGAACATGTTAATTAATCGGTATTTCATGTTATTTACGTGGTTATGCATTAAATTGGATAATTGTACCTTAGTGTCGTACAAACCCTGTCTTTGTTTATCTACTCAACACGAAATTATTTAATGGCTATATTTATCATATATATATATATATATATATATATATATATATATATATATATATATTCCCAATTCCAAAGTTTATCCAAATCTGTGTGCGCTAAAATAGTAATAAAACCCATTAAATTCAATATATTTTTCTTGCTTAGAATGAGAAAATTGAAATGAATCATTTGTAATTACTCTATATTTCAAATACACCAATGGGCCTCAATTAAAATCTCTCAGATCAAATATCTTACTTCAAATCAAATTTATCGATCCAAACACAAACTTGAAATAATGTTAATTATGATGGTTGCATTGTTTTTCATTTGGGTATAGTTCTGATTCAAATTAAATAGAGCTTGGGCTTTGTGTTGGGTATTTTCCACCCACGTCATTTCGTGAGGTTGTATTTAAGAATGGAGCCAGAAAATTGAAATCGAGGGATGGAAATGTAATTTGTAAATATTATATTATCAAATAAATAAATATAGCCAGTGACTTGCAGACACATAATAACAATATTGCTTATATATATAGACATATATTTTCAATTTTTTTTTTTATCATAAATGTATAATTTAATTTAGTATAAGAAAAATAAAAATAAAAGTTCCAGCGTGAGTAATGCCAAAATCCCCAAGTTATCTCACAGGCTATAAATACCTATTTAATTAAGCAACTAAAACATGTTCAATTAATATCAAAATCTTCAAAATTCATGTTCATCATTAACAAAACAAACATACCACAAACAAATGTTTAATTTAAGACTAAAAACATACATATTTTCGACATTGAAAGAACCTCGTTTGATGTCTGACCGCTGGCAACTCTTTCCACAACGAAAAAGACCTATAAATTGAGAAAACAAACCAAATTTCCCCTTATTAGTCGTGGTATTTCCAAAAAATTGTTAAATTTATGAATATGATGTAAGAAAAAGTGACACATATAAGAAGAATAATAAACGTGTAGAAAATGACGACGGCCATGGCCTACATTTTTTGACAAAACATGCGTACGCCGCCTCAACTTTAGAAAATTGAGACGTGCATGCGTCTCTTCTTTTGACAATAAAACTCCCGCAATCACTCATGATGGTATGAGAGGCCTAAAAATACTTGTGATTGAGGTCCCTAAGCACATATCTCATAAGTAAAAATACACAATCTAAGGAGAGAATTTGAGTTCTTAGAAGGCATCAATCGGAGGAAAAGCAAATAAATTTAAAATTTTCAATGGCCGGAGGTAATGCTCGATCTAATTCAGCATATTATTTATCATGTTCATATATGTACATAGAAACATGATTTTTGAGAAAAATTATAACATTTGGTATCAGAGACGTGATATCTCTGCCTTGAAAATATTTGTTTTTATTTTATGAAAATCGGATATCATGAAGTTTTGAAAAAAATTTCTTCTGGGATTTGCGTAAAAAATTGAAATTTGAGAACATACGTAATAATATTAAGAATCTTACGTGAGAATTTTGTTCTAGGTTGTACTTTGAAATTCTTTCTTGAAGTCTTGAAAATTAAAAAATTTTCAGAATTTGAAAATGAAATTAGAAAATTTATAAGACAAATTTTTAGAGCAAGAAAACATGCAGAGGATGAAGAAGAAGACTTCGAAAATTTATGACTGTCGACCACTGAATTCAAAAGCTATATGAAGTTTACATTCAATTACATGCAGTGTATGATTACAAAAAATTGAGACCCACAATTGAAGTCTTCAATTATTATGCAAATAATAATAATAATTTTTTTTAAAAAATTATTATTATTATGATATTTTGTTATGAGATAACATTGCGTCGGTGATTCAATTTTTTTATGTGTTATTAAGTTATATGTATAATTTGGTATATATATAGCATTGGTTAAATAATTTGTACACATTAAAATAGTTCTGAAGTTTATGTATAATTTAATTTGTGCATAAAAATTTTATTTTGTTATAAACATGTATAATTTGTTGTTTATTAATATATATAACATTGAGTGGAATAATATTAATGTACTAAAATTAAAATTATAAATATTGCTTATGGTTTCCTGCAATAATATGATATTTCAAATCATTATAATTCACAAAATTGTTCATATTCAGTTATTATTATGTTTATATAATTTTATATGAACAAATTAAGTAAAAATGTGAATATAAAATTATTTAATGAAAAGTTTTGGCTTATAATGATTCACATAAATGTAGATAATTAAAGGGAATAATAATTATAAGGTGACATGAGAAAACATGATCTGGGGGAGTTCTTCATAGATCGGTTTAAACTGTCTTGACTAGCCACTGGTCTCCCTGATAAACGTTTCTCTGTCTAGGAGTTAGGTATTTAAAGGGCCTTAGTCCTACCTATCTTTCATGAGAGCACTCTTGGAAAGTGTTGATTTCGTTACTAAATAATTATTAATAAAGCATTAAGTAAAGTCAAAATTTTGTCCAGTGGACCTTATAATTTTAAATAATTGAGTAATATCAATAACATCCTTAATTATGAAAAATTATGCATTAAGTAGATTTGGATCACATAATGGACATATTGTAATTAATTATATAAATATAATAAATTTTTTCTTACAGGGATTTTTGTTGTATTTATATAACTAATTAGATTAAAATATCAAGATTATATTTTTCTTAATTTACCCACAGGAGTTAAGGAAAAATATATTTTGATAGTTTTATCATAAAATATCAAAAAAATCTTATTGAATTAAAATTTTAGCCCACATGCAAATTTTATGTCACTAGATTTTTTAAAAAAACATGATTTACATAGGTAAAACATGATATTACCTCAAAATTTTAAAAAATAATAAGCATATTATATATTTATTCAGTTATGCAACCTGCGAGTTTTTCTGATATGGAATGTGACATTTCCGAACTGAAAAACAATCATTATAAAATATGGAAAGAAATGACTCTTTTTCAATTAGGGTGGATGAATATTGATTATGCTATACGGAAAGACGAACCATCTGCTATTACTGAAAACAGCATTCCGGATGATGTTGATCTTTATAGAAAAAAATGGGAGCGATCAAATCGATTCTGAGTAATGTTAATAAATACCAAAATCTCTGCTGGTAGGCGTGGTTTTGTCGCTCAGCATAATAATATCAAAGAATTACTGAAGGCTATTGATGAACTGTTTCAATCTTCAGATAAGGCACTTGCCAGCATCCTAATTATGAAATTCTCTTTATTAAGGCTCACCAGTGTGAGAGGTGTACAAGAGCACATAATGAAAATGCGGGACATAGCGGCTCGACTAAAGACATTTGAAGTGGAAATGTCTGAAATTTTTCTTGTGCACTATATTTTATGCACTCTTTTACAACAATATGGATCCTTCAAAATTTCCTATAACACATAAAGATAAATGGTCAATTAATGAATTAATGATCATGTGTGTTCAAGAGGAAGAAAGGTTGTTGATGGAAACGAGTGATAATGTTTTTATGACTACATAAGGAAAGTATAAGAAGCAAACCCAAGTCAAGGAAAATGAATAATTCCACCCCAACTTGACATCAAGAAAGAATCCAAGTGTTTTTTCTATAAAAAGACAGAAAACATGAAAAAAGATTGCAATAAATTTAAGGATTGACTTGAAAAGAAAGGTATTTCTATTTCATTTGTCTATTGTGAATCTAACATGGTTGATATCATTATAACACATGGTGGATTGATTCTGGTTCTACAATCCATGTTACAAATACCTTGCAGGGTATGCAAAGCCTAAGGAAACCTCAAGGAAATTAGCGAACATCTATTCAGAAAACATAATGTCTTCACATGTAGAGACTATTGGGACTTGCTGCCTTATATTGGATAGTATTTTTATTTTAAAATTGATAAAGACAATTTATGTTTCTAGTTTTCCTAGGAATTTAATTCCGGTTTCAAATCTTGTACCCCTTGGTTATTCATTTCAGTTTTTGGATAAATCAATAAATTTATTTTATAAATCAAATATTGTTGTAAATTTTACAATTACTGATGGTTTTTTCTCTATTTCTTAAAAAAAAAAATAACACCATTATGCATGTTCAGAGAGGTATTAAAAAATGTGTTATAAATGAAGATTGCTCTATATTGTGGCAGGAGATTAAGACACATCTCCATAGAGAGGATTAAGAGATTAGTAAATGATGGAGTAATTAGTACTTTAGATTTTACTGATTTTGAGACTTGCGTGGACTGGAAAGCAGACCAATAAGTTTAAAAAGAGTGTCAAGAGGAGTACATGAATATTAGAAATCATACATTCAGATATTTTTTGTCTAGATATGGACATGCAAAATACGAAATACTTCACATCTTTCATTGATGATTACTCATGATATGTATATCTACATGCTTCATAACAAAAACGAAGCACTAGAAGCTTTTAAGGTTTTTAAGGCTGAAGTAGAGAAGTAATGTGGAAAACAAATTAAGATCGTGAGAACCGATAGAGATAAAGAATAATACGGTAAATACACTGAGAATGGACAGGCACCTGTTCCGTTTTCGAAGTTTCTCCAAGAACATGAGATTGTTGCCCAATATACTATGCCTGGTTCTCCTAATCAAAATGGCGTAGCTGAGAGGAGAAACCGAACATTATTAGACATGGTGAGGAGCATGTTTAGTAGCTCTAAACTTCCTAAATCCTTGTGGACTGAAGCTCTTAAGACATCGGTATATATATTAAACCGAGTTCCAACTAAGGTTGTCCCAAAGACGCCGCCATTTGAATTATTTTAAGGTCGGAAACCGAGTTTACAACATATACGCATTTGGGATTGTCCTTTAGAAATAAGAGTTTACAAACCACATGAAAAAAACTGGACCCAAGAATTATAAGTGAATATTTCATCGGGTATGCCGAAAAATCCAAAAGGTACAGATTCTATTGTCCATCTCACAACACCAGAATTGTGGAATCACGAATGCAAAATATCTTGAGAATGATTTGATTAGTGGGAGTGATCATTCAAATGACATAGTTCTTGAGAAAGATCACAATAATTTACAACCCTCTTATTCAAATGATAGATTGGTCGTTATTCACACCTCTCAAAACCAAACGGATGTTAGACAACTGATTACTAAAGTTCCACAAATCGCTGATGAAAATCTAGTAGATCAAGTTGTTAATGAAGAACAACAAAAAATTGTTGATCAGCCAAACAAGCTAAGGAGATCTATTAGAATAAGAAGATAAACTATATCTAGTGATTATGTTGTGCATTTACAAGAATTATATTTTAACATTGGAGCCGATAATGATCCTGAAACATTTTTACAAGCCATGAGTTGTAATGAGTCAAAACTATGGTTTAATACAATGAAAGAAGAGATGAATTTTATGGCATTTAATAGAGTTTGAGATCTTGTCCAGTTGCCTAATTGTATGAAAATCATTGGTTGTATATGGGTCTTCAAAACAAAGAAAGACTCATTAGGCAACACTGAAAGATATAAAGCAAGAATCGTAGCTAGAGGATTCACTCTGTAGGAAGGAACAAGGAGACTTTTTCTCCTGTATCTAATAAAGATTCTCTCCGTATCATTTTAGCATTAGTTGCACATATTGACTTAGATTTACAACAAATGGATGTGAAAAAGGATTTTCTCAACGGAGAATTAGAGGAAGAGGTTTATATGAAACAACCTGAAAGATTCTTCTCTAGTAATGGTGAGCATTTGATATGTAAGCTTAAGAAATCTACATATGGATTGCAACAAGCTTCTCGTCAATGGTATTTTAAATTTCATGATGTTATCTATTCATTCAGATTCTTAGAGAACATCATGGATCAATGTATATACCAGAAGTCAAGTGGGATAAGATTTGTTTCCTTATTTTATATGTAGATAATATATTACTTGCAACAATTGACAATGGTTTGTTATGTGAGGTGAAACAATTTCTCTCTAAGAACTTTGACATCAAGGATATGGGCGATGCATCTTATGTCATTGGAATTAAGATACATAGAGACAGAATTAAAGGTATTCTAGGTCTGTCTCAAGAAACCTATATCAACAAATTTTTAGAGAGATATAGGATGAAAGATTGTTCAGCAAGTATAGCTCCCACGGTGAAAGGAGATAAGTTCAATTTAAGCCAATGCCCAAAGAATGATCTAGAGCGGTAACAAATGAAAAACATTCCTTATGCTTCTACTGTCGGAAGTTTGATGTATGCTCAGGTTTGCACTAGACCTGATATTACATTTGTTGCTGGGATGTTGGGAAGATATCAGAGTAATCCAGGTTTAGACCATTGGAAAGCTGCAAAGAAAGTGATGAGGTACCTTCAAGGGACCAAATATTATATGCTTATGTTCAGACGAAGTGAGAATTTGGAAGTAATTGGTTACTTTGATTCAGACTTTGCTAGCTACATTTATTCACGAAAATCCACTTCATGATATATTTTTATGCTAGCTTGTGGAGCTGTATCTTGGAGAAGTGCAAAACAGACATTGACTGTTACTTCCACAATGGAACCTGAGTTCGTAGCTTGTTTTGAGGCAACCTCACATGGTGTATGGATGAACAATTTCATTTCGAGGCATAAAATCAGGGATTCTATATCTAGGTGATTAAGAATATATTGTGACAATTCAGATGCTATTTTTATGGATAAAAATAACAAAAGTGGTAGTCGAAGCAAGCACATCGACATTAAGTATTTAGCCAGGGGTGCAGCTCATAGAAAGAGAGAGAAACAGATATGAGAACGTGTTAAAGATAAGAAATTAATTATCGAGCACATTAGCACTGAATTGATGATTGCAGATCCTTTGACTAAAGGTATGCCACCATTGAAATTTAAGGATCATACTGAAAAAATGGGACTTGGTTCCTTTATGTAATTTTGTTGTAAGAACAAAATTAATGAAACTATGTTGTGATATTTTCTCATATTTGTTGTCCACACATTCATTTGAGAAATATCAATAAAGTTGGACCTCGAATAAACATAAGGTTTATTCATTAAGTTATACAGATTTGCTAGATATAATATATTGTGATACATGGAAGATAATACTTGTTTTAAGATGACATATCGCCATGATTCGTGATTTTTGTTTTCTGATATGGTCAATGAGATATATGTATCAAGTGGGAGAATGTAAGAAAAAGTGATACATATCAAAAGAAGAATAAACGTGTTTACGCCGCCTCAACTTTAGAAAATTGATACGCGCATGTACTTTTTCTTTGGAAAATAAGACTCCCGCAATATATCATTGATGGTAAGAGAGGCCTATAAATACCGGTGATTGAGGTCCTAAGCACACATCTCATAATAAAAAATACACCATCTAAGGAGAGAATTGGAATGCTTAGAAGGCATCAACAGGAGGAAAAACAGAGAAATTAAAAAATTTCAATGGCCGGAGGTAATGCTTGATTTATGATATAGGAGGATTTTACTTGTTTTTCATATCATGTTATGTCGCATTGTGATGCATTTATCATTTAGATTGCCTGCATTTTGTGTTGTTTTAGCATAATTTATGTTTTCTTGTTGCTCATGAGTTTAGTTGGTGAAAATGCAGGAAATTCGTGCATAAACTGAAGTAATTTGAGAGACCTCCGTCCGGACGCATATTTATGTCCGCCCGGGCGCCTGCAAGGTAAGGAAGAAGGACGTTTTGCGAAAGTCACCGGCTCGGGCGGAAACTTATGTCCGCCCCGGCGCGTCAGAGAGAAACTGAAATTCAAATCTGCGCAAGTCATCCGCCCGGGCGGAAACTTATGTCCGTTCGGGCGCGTTTGAAATTTAGGAAAGATTTTTTGGGCGATCATTTTCCTTAATTCTGGAGGTGGAGGATATGGTAGGGGGGAGGCACAAAATCAGGATTTATTGAGCATTATTCAGCAGCCACCAAAAAGCTTGGGAGAGGATTTCGCACTTGGAGTGAAGAGTTGAAGATTTCCGGGCATCGTCTTTGCGTTTTTTCGTCAAATCTAGTATTTCTAATTTAGTTTTATCTTTTAAACGTTGTTGTCTTCATTTCTACCATGAATTCTAGTAGCTAAACTTTAAATATTTGTTGGGATTTAAGGGGATCCTACCCCAAACTTTGATTTAATTAATTTATATTTATATTGTTGCGTTATTCTTGAATGTGCTACTGTTTTTCGTTGTGTTGTTAGATCGTAGCTAACTTTAACAATGTTTTTATATTGCGAGTGAGTTCGAGAGAATATCTTGTGATACGAATGAGTAGCATAATCTGTGGATCTACAATTCGCATAGACATATGCAATTGGATACGCGCCGATAGTCATAGTCCTGTAGGGCGAAAACTAGGGGATTTCATAGATCGACGTGCGATTCACTCTTGATAAATAATTAAAGACATTTAATTACTTCACTAAGTAGAATAATTTTGGCATAGCTCGGGAGAGTGTGTTTAATTGAATAGGAAATCCTGTCGGAAGCTTACAATCACTATCGAAAGAATTAATTAATTAACGAGGGGTAGGTGAACCGATATTCCCAACAAATTCATTTCTCATTGAATTTTAATCAACCATTTAGATATTATATTTCATTATTCAATTATTGGATTTGTTTATTTGCATGTTTAATTGAGCATAGTAGTAATAATCGATCAATCAAATTTTCGTTGCTAAAGATTTGATAACTAGAAATAATAATTGTCAAATACAGTATTCAGTGGAACGATACTCGTACTCACGTACATTATACTATTACTTGACATCATGCACTTGCGACTAATTTTTTAGCATACAAAACCATATTTTTATTAAGGATTCCACAGTGCAAATTTTGCTCGATCAAGTTTTTGGCGCCTTTGCCAGGGACTGTTAATTCACAATTTTATTTTTAGTTATTTCCTTTAGCATTATTTTATTTTTTTTCTTGAGCTAACACTCCATATTCTATTACAGATATATTTTTCAGTACATGCCAAAGTCACTTGACGTGGAGCTTGAGAAGTTTCACCCTGAAATTGAAAGAACTTTCCGCAGGGGAAGACAACAGCAGAGACTGAAGGAACTGATGGAGAGGCACGAGCACGAGCATGAGGAGGAACACCGTGATAATAGACATGTTGAGATGCCACGCCGCATACCGATGCTAGAGTATGCATAGCCTTCTTTGGATGGTGCATGCCCCAGCATTGTGAGGCATTTGTGCGGGCAAATCACTTCGAAATCAAACCATCCATAATCCAGATGATTCAGAATACATTCCAATTTCGAGGATCTGCAGTGTATGATCCAAACACGCACATTGCAGATTTTTTTGAAATTTACGATACTTTTAAATTTAATAGAGTTTCTGATGATGCTGTTAGGTTGTGTTTATTTCCTTTCTCATTATGTTAATAAAGCTAAAACATAGTTGAATTGTTTGCCTGTAGGTTCAATCACCACATGGGAGGACATGGCGAAAACGTTTCTCATTAAATACTTTCCTCCATCTAATACCATGAAGCTGCGGGCAGAAATCAGCACATTTGCTCAATTCGAGTAGGAATCTTTATATGAGGCATGTGAGCGTTTCAAAGATCTATTACAAAGATGCCCTCATCACGAACTGCCACTTTGGTTAGTTGTTCAAACCTTTTACTATGGCTTGCTTACTCCTAATCGTACTATGATAGATGTTGCTGCTTGTGGAAACCTCTTGAGAAAAACTACTGAGGAAGGATGCGAGTTATTGGAGGAGATGGCTACTAGCAACTATCATCCTCAATCTGAAAGGAACAACCAACGAAGAAGTGCAGGAGTTCACCAGGTAACTGACCTTTCCGCTATTACTGCACAACTTGATGTCTTGAATAGGAAACTGGATGGTTTGAATATGGGTGGTACGGCTATGCGTCTGCAAGAGATATTTTGTGAAAAATACGGAGGAGAACACTATGTTAAGGACTGTCAAGACAGTGGTCTTTTTTATGTGCCAGAAGGGGCACCTGTGAATCAAGTGGGAGTCCAAAACCGTCCAAGGAATGACCCTTATTCGAACACATACAATCCTGGATGGAGGCAACATCCCAACTTCTCATGGGGTGGTCAAAACAGTCAGAATCGACCACAAGGAGGACAACCATATGGGAAACAACTGATGTACATATTTGATCCTCCTAGAGAAGAGAAGTCCAATTTGGAGCAGATGATGTCTAAGTTCATCTCATCTACCGAAACTAGAATCCAAAACCAAGATGCACCGATAATTGGCTAGAAAATCAAATTGGACAATTAGCGAAGATGATAGCAAGCAGAGAGGCGGGCACCTAGCCAAGTAATACAGAGAACAATCCAAAAGAGAAATTGAAGGTCATTGAGTTGAAGAGCGGAAAGATCTTAGAGGCTAGAGGGACATATGCACAATTCGGTAGGTTTTTAGAAGTATTCAAGAAATTGCACATCAATATTCCCTTTGCTGATGCTCTGATGCAAATGTCAAGCTATGCTAAATTTCTGAAGGATATTTTAGCAAACAAGAGGAAGTTGGAGGATCACATGACGGTGAACTTAATTGAAAATTGCTCTGCTTTGGTGCAAAACAAAATCCCACCGAAACTAAAAGACCCGCAGATTTTTTCTAATCCTTGCATGATTGATGATGTTGTTTTCCATAAAGTTTTGTGTGATCTTGGAGCAAGTATTAATCTTATGCCTTTATTTGTATTCAGGAAACTCGGATTAGGAGAGCCTAAGCCAACCAGGATGTCCTTATAGCTAGCTGACAGATTTGTCAAGTATCCACGAGGAGTGATTGAGGATGTGCTAGTGAAAGTGGACAAATTTATTTTTCTAGCAGATTTCGTGGTGCTCGACATGGAGGAGGATATGGAGATGCCTTTGATTTTGGGAAGACCATTCCATGAAACTGGCAAGGCCCTCATTGATGTTCAAGAAGGAAAGTTGAGATTGAGAGTGGGGGAGGAAGAGATTACATTTTATGTTTTTAATGCACTTAAGCACACACTGCATTATGATAGTTGTTATAGAATTGATGCTTCTAAATCTAACTATGTGCAGAATGCTCTTATGGACACTTTGGAAGCCACTCTCACTACCGAATTGAGAGAAGATGAATTGTGGCATACCTCAATGCCAACCAGCCATGGAAGAGGCAAATAAGGATGAGGTTAGAGGACTTGGGAGATCGAAGAGACTTGATCCCTCAGAAGTCATGCCTGGAGGAGCCACCGACGCTTAAGCTCAAACCATTGCCTCCACACCTAAAGTACGTATACCAAGGTGAGGATAACACTTTACCTGTCATTATTTCTGCTGCTTTTACAAATATGATGGAGGACAAACTATTGGAAGTTTTGAAAGCGCACAAGAGTGCTTTTGCGTGGAAGGTGGCGGATATCAAAGGAATCAATCCATCAGTCTGCATGCACAAGATCTTGATAGAAGACGAGTACTCACCTCTTGTTCAAACTCAGAGAAGATTGGATCCAAAGATGCAAGAAGTAGTAAAAGCAGAAACTATCAAACTCCTAGATGCAGGTATTATCTATCCTATATCTGATAGTGTATGGGTAAGTCTTGTTCAGTGTGTGTCGAAAAAAGGTGGGAATTACTGTGATCACAAATGAAAAAAATGAATTAATACCCACTAGGACAGTTATGGGATGACGTGTGTGCATTGATTATAGGAAATTAAATGATGATCCCCGTAAAGATCACTTTCCACTGCACTTCATTGATCAAATGCTTGAGAGGTTAGCGGGTCATGAGTTTTATTGTTTTTTAGATGGGTATTCAGGGTATAACCAAATCATGATTGCGCCCGAGGACCAAGATAAAACCACTTTCACTTGTCTTTATGGCATTTTTGCTTTTAGACGAATGACTTTTGGTTTTTGTAATGCCCCTGCTACTTTTCAACGATGCATGACCGCTATATTTCATGATATGATAGAAAATTTACTTGAAATTTTTATGGATGACATCTCGATTTTTGGCTCTTCTTTTGATGATTGTTTGCAGAATTTGAAGATGATATCGATGAGATGTGAGGAGACGAATTTGGTACTAAATTGGGAAAAGTGTCATTTTATGGTACGAGAAGGAATAGTATTGGGGCACAAGATATCAGGGCATGGAATAGAGGATGATAAGGCAAAAGTTGAAGTTATCAAGAACCTACCACCTCCGGCATCCATAAAGAGAGTTAGAAGTTTTCTAGCCCACGTCTGTTTTTATCGTCGTTTTATCTAAGATTTTTCTAAAATATTCATACCTCTATCTTCCTTAATTATGAAAGATGCACCTTTTGATTTTAATTCGAACTGTTTACATGCATACGAGGATTTGAAGGAGCGCTTGGTGACGGCTCCTGTCTTGGTGGCACCAGATTGGGAACTACCATTCGTGGTCATGTGCGATGCCAGTGATACTGCAGTGGGGGCTGTGCTTGGCCAGCGGCAAAACAAGGTGTTTGATACAATTTACTACGCAAGTAAGACCCTAGATGAGGCTCAATTGAATTATGCAACAACTGGAAAGAAATTACTTGTAGTAGTATTTGCGCTTGACAAATTTCATGCATATCTTGTTTTGTCCAAAGTAATTGTTTACACAAATCACTCGGCATTGAAATATTTAATTGCTAGAAAAGATGCAAAGCCACGCCTACTTAGGTGGATTTTATTTTTGCAAGAATTTGACTTTGAAATAAAAGATAAGAAATGTGTGGAGAATGTGGTGGCGGACCATTTTTCTAGACTGGAGCTTATTAGTAATGACTGTGTAGATCATGCTATTAATGATTGGTTTTCTGAAGAGCAACTGTTTGAGGTAAAACACTGTCCTTGTTATGCAAATTTTGCTAACTTTCTTGTCACAGGCACACCACCACCAAATCTATCTTTTCACCAATGAAAGAAATTCTTCTCTGACATGAAATATTATTTTTGGGAGGAACCATTTTTTTTAAGATTTGTGCAGATTCCATGATAAGAAGATGTGTTGCAGAGGAGGAGTTTGGTCAAATCCTCAACCATTGCCATGACCGTGAGGTAGGTGGTCATTTTGGACCAACAAAGACGGCATCTAAGTACTCGAATGTGGCTTTTATTGGCCAACTCTCTTTAAGGATGCCCGTTCTTATGTAATTACCTGTGATAAATGCCAACATACAAGTAACATCTCTAACCGTCATGAAATTTCATTAAATAATATTCTTGAGGTTTGGGTTTTTGATGTGTGGGGGATAGACTTCATGGGACCGTTTCCGAGTTCGTTCAAGAAAAAATATATTTTGGTAGCGGTTGACTGTGTGTCAAAGTGGGTAGAGGCAGAAGCATATGCCACTAATGATGCTCAAGTGGTTTTGAAATTTTTGAAGAAAAATATTTTTAACAGATTTGGAACACCAAGAGCAATCATTAGTGACGGTGGCACCCATTTTTGCAACAAATTATTTGAAAAACTTTTGAGAAAATACGGTGCCACACACAAGATCTCTAGCCCACATCACCCCCAAACGAGTGGTCAAGCGGAAGTGACTAACCGATAAATCAAGCGGATTTTAGAAAAAGTAGTAGGTGTCAATCGAAAAGATTGGTCTGTAAGGTTAGATGATGCTCTTTGGGCATATAAGAATGCTTTCAAAACACCTATAGGCACTACACCATATAGGTTATTGTTTGGTAAAGAATGTCATCTACCTGTAGAGTTAGAGCATTGGCATATTGGGCAACAAAAGCACTGAACCTTAACTTTATTGATGCAGGTGAATGACATCTGCTTCAATTGGACCAGTTGGAGGAATTGCGGAATTTGGCATATGATCTTGCACTATCATACAAGGAAAAGACAAAGAGGGCTCATGACAGGCGAATCATTGAAAGGGAATTCAAGGAAGGTGAAAATGTCCTGCTCTACAACTCCAGGTTGCGACTGTTTCCCGGAAAATTGAAGTCGCGATGGTATGGTCTGTTCGTGATTTCCAAAGTTTACCCATCGAGAGCTGTAGAATTGCAAGATGGAAAGGATGGGACATTTACGGTCAATGCCCAGCGACTGAAGCACTACATGGGTGGTGCAGTTGGGCACAACTTGGAATCTCCCGGTTCCAAGACAATCCGAACTGAAACTGACCGATAGTCAAGCTCTCGACTATAAATTGAAAACTACCTCTCTTTCCCGTATCTTGCATTGAATTCAATTTTTAGTTTATATTCTTATTGTTTTATTAAAAATAAAAAAATAAAAAATTAAAAAAATGAGTGTAAAACTGTGAAGCTTCCGCCCGGGCACACATTTATGTCCGCCTGGTCGCACCCTTTTTCAAAATATTTTTTCAAAAGCCGCAAGCCATCCGCCCAGGCGGAAACTTATGTCCGCCCAGGCGGATCGCGAATTTTTAAAACCCGCAGACTCTTTTTCTCTTCCCCAATTCAAACCCTACCCTCTTTCCTTCGATTTTTCCGCCCCTCCTCTCTCAATCTCGCACAAATCCCTTGTCTTGTGTCAATTTCAGGTACAATTAAGTTTCACCACCTTCACCAAACACCAATGCATCAATTTTCCGATCACCACGTTGTTTTCCGGCTACTGCTGAAGGAACTCCGGCCACCTCTGAAATTTTTTGGACACCTCTGCGCTTTTCCAGCCGCCGCTGAAGCTTCCGACCACTACTGACGTCCGGAAACACGCCTCTTACTCCGGGCTACTTGTGCTTCTCAAATAATCCACGATGGCGCCTAAGAAAGCTCGGGTAAGTCATGCCTCTTCGTCTTCATCGCGTACTTCTCATTTATTTGTGAATGATACCGATAGGGAACGCTATGAACATGTGAAAATACATAGAGCTCCGCTTCGCGAACGTGGTTTCCAGCTCGTGCAATACATATTTATTATAAATCAAATTGAGAATAGAAGCTGGGGAAAATTTTGTTGCCAACCACAAGCCGCGGTGGTACCAGTGGTGAGGGAATTATATGCTAATGCGGCTGAGAGGAGCGATAGTAAAGCATTTGTGAGAGGAAAGCTGATAGATTTTAGTTCGGTATAAATTAATAGGGTGAATGAGACACCGGCTGTGGATGATTCGGTATATGTGGCATGGGCAGCTGAACCCAAATTAGACCTGATGATACGCAGAATCTGCTATCCGAGGTCTCCGTGGAAGACACCTGGATCGTACACTTGCTTCGCCGAAAAATATTTGTTAGTCTCGGTTGTGATGTGGTATGCATTTTTTGCCACACGATTGATGCCAGTCGGGCACACTAGCAAAGTACAGAGGGAGAGGAGGCTGCTGCTTTACGCACTAATCACTCACATGCCACTTAATGTGGGTAGGATTATTCATTTGCAGATCCAGCTGAGCATTCATAATATGAATTTGGCATTATTCTTCCCCTACATTATCACCGAGCTGTGTGCGGGCGCTGGGGTCGTTTTTCAGGATGAAGACAAGTGGTTGCCACCGACCAAGGCCCTTGATGGCGCTAGTTGGATACAGAAAATGGCGGTATGGCGAAAGGCTTTCCAGCAGTTTGGACCTATATGGGACGGTTTGATTTTCGATCCCGTGCCACAGCAGCTGATAAGCACGAATCATATAGCGTTTTAGGGACTTTATTTTGTCATATTCGTGCTTATCTGACGTTTTTATTCCGAGTTTTGCGCTTCATTCGTGTTATTATTGCGATTTGAAGGTTTGACAAAAAAGACGAATAAAACCAACGAAAGGGAAAGAAAGTCAAGCTTCGTAATGCCATGTCAGAAATACCCGAAATAATAGGATTATAGCACAAGGAGAGCACCCGGACCCCTACACGGACCCCGTGTAAGGGTCCGTGCCTTAGAAGCCAAAAGAATACTTTTTAGCGAGCCCGGACGGACCCCAAGACGGACCCCTACATGGGGTCCGTATCCAGCATCATTTTGAGAAGAAAATTAGCGCACCAACACGGACCTTCACCCTGTCCAATGTTTCTTGGAAAAAAAATTTAATCGTGCCTACACGGACCCCAATCCAGAGGCATACACGGGGTCCGTTTACCTGATATCAGATACAAAAATTTGCGAAGATTCTGTGGAGATTTGGAGAGATTTAAGAGAGAAAATAAAAGATTGAGAGGACTTTTCGATCGGGGATTTTTTTCAGCCGACTTTTGAGACGAGAAGAAAGGCGATAACTTGGAGACTTTTGAAGGCGACGACGGCTTGGGGGAAACGAGAGAATAACCGCGCACTTCACACGCAAGATCCGCGCACCATCACTGAGATTCTCTCCTCTCTTGTTTTCTTATTTTCATTCATGAATTCGAATATTAGATTTTCTTCTAGTTTTGAATTTTTAAAGTATTTTTTCTTGTGATCGAGACCACGATAGGGACAAACTTTTGATCTTGTTTATTCGCTGGATTATTTGATTCACGAATTAATTTATGTTATTGATTAATGTTTGCGTACTTTTCGTGCTTTTAATTTGGCTAATTATTTGCATGTTTGTTGTTTTATCTTGACTCGAAAGAGAATAGATTGAATTTAGATTCAAAAATATTAATCAACACACGGTTAAATCGACTAGAAATAGTATTCGATTTCAATGTGTGAATTTAGGCGACAGCTATGATTCCATCGGTGAATAATGCGTTTTTGTTTGATTAAATTCAATTAGAAATAATTGGGCTGTTAAATAAACATAGGATTATAAATTGTAGAAATAGATTTATAGTTAATTCATGAAATCTTATCGTGACATCGAATAATCTGTGGTTAATTAATTCCAATATGTGACAATAATCAAAGTTTGGACCGTTGTGCGTTCCCAGTCATTTTATTTAAATTTGAAAATCCCCAAGTTACTAGCTGTTCTGCAAATTTGATCTTGATCTTTAATTTAGCATAATTTAATTTAATTAGTTTAAATTGTCATCGAATCACTTGTTATTATTTGCCTAGATTAAATCAAATAATTAAAATCTTAGTACTTAAACAATGGTCTCTGTGGGATCGATACTTGGACTTGTCGTCCATTTACTATAACTTGACCTAGTCCGCTTGCTATAATTTTTCCTAACCGAAATCATCGGTCAGCTGCCCCCACCACTGGTCCCCAGACCTCTTCATCATCTTCTTCATGACCGGATGGACGAGTTTGCTGCATTCTCTGACAATCAGTTACAGTGGCAGGCTGTGAGTCAGACATATCAGGCCTCCACTAATGCCATGATGCGTCTATCCCTGAGCCACAGTGGTATTGACCCGGCCCTTCTGCCACCACCCATGCCAGCTTTCCCGCCACCGTTTCAGTTCCACTATGCCGATGCACCAGAGCCGGAAGCTGGCATCATTCCCCCAGAGGCGCACGAGGAGGATGATCTTTGAGAGGGGAGTCAATTCTGTCCCTTCTTTTTATTTCTTGCATTTCGTTAAGATCATTTTGTTTATTGTTGTTTCTGTTACATGTTTAGGTCATATTGCATCTATTTTGTTATACACTATTTGTCTCTTTTTCGATCGTCTGTTGCATTGGGGACACTGCTCGACTTTAGTATTGGGGGGTAGATGAGTGTTATTTTACGTGTTCAATTTTTTGCTTTGTTTGTTTTATTTTTGGGCATTTAGTTTGAGTCATTTGCATTGGTGTGTGTCAGCCGACAGTGTTAGAAGTAGCACTTGTTAGCCAAGGATGATTAAGAGGTAATGAGACATGCCCTGCCTGTCGTATGATGGCACTCCTTTAGCACATACAGTGGTAAAGACATGAAGTTTTATTTAAAATGTTGATTCCTCTCTGCACGAATGTTAGAACTAGAAGCATGCATGATAAGATGATGGACATTTAAAACTGAAGTGGGGAAAAAAGATGTTTGAAGTTGTAAATTGAACTTGATGATATTCTCTTGAATCGAGCTATCTATCAGCAGCGTAAAAAAAATAGAGAACGATGGAGATGTAATGTGTGGGGGAGCCGAATAAAGGAATGAAATCCTATTGCTGGCTAAAGTTGGAGATGTAAGGTGTTGAAGAGCCGACTAAAGAAATGAAATCCTATTCCTGGCTAAAAATGTAAAGCACGTGGATTTGAATATGAGATGAAAGGTTCTAATATAGTCTTTTTATTAATGTATTCCAATTCAGTCAAAAAAATGGGTGCTGCTGGTGATTACTGAGTGCAGAGGAATAAAGGAGAGTAAGATTTACACTAACAGACTGATTTAAATCTCTGACAATGGTTGAGAATGGATCCCTCTGTCATTTATGATGCTAGGACTAACGACACACACATACACGTTCAGGTTTTATTTGGAACAATGTCTAGACCAATGCAAGTGCGAAGAGTCGTGATTTTACCTCGATCGACAAGGGAACATGTTGAGTTTTGCTGAGGCTAGTTGATGGCTATGAATTCACTATCGAGCTACTTTGTGTCATGTTTCATTTTGTCTTGTCACCTGTTTTGCTCGAGGGCGAGCAAAAGGTTAGTATTGGGGGGGTTGATATAGGGGGATTTTACTTGTTTTTCATATCATGTTATATCGCATTGTGATGCATTTATCATTTAGATTGCATGAATTTTGTGTTGTTTTAGCATAATTTATGTTTTCTTGTTGCTCATGTGTTTAGTTGGTGAAAATGCAGGAAATTCGTGCATAAACTGAAGAAATTCGAGAGACCTCCGCCCGGGCGCATATTTATGTCCGCCCGTGCGCCTGTAAGGTAAGGGAGAAGGAGTTTTTGCGAAAGTCACCCGCCCGAGCAGAAACTTATGTCCGCCCGAGCGTGTCGGAGAGAAACCTAAATTCAAATCTGCGCAAGTCATCCACCCGGGCGGAAATTTATGTCCGTCCAGGCGCGTTTGAAATTTAGGAAAGATTTTTTGGGTGATCCTTTTCCTTAATTCTGTAGGTGGAGGATATGGTAGAGGGGAAAGCACGAAATCAGGATTGATTGAGCATTATTCAGCAGCCACCAAAATGATTGGGAGAGGATTTCGCGCTTGGAGTGAAGAGTCGAAGATTTCCGGGCATCGTCTTTGCTTTTTTCGTCAAATCTATTATTTCTAATTTAGTTTTATCTTTTAAACGTTGTTGTCTTCATTTCTACCATGAATTCTAGTAGCTAAACTTTAAATATTTGTTGGGATTTAAGGGGATCCTACCCCAAACTTTGATTTAATTAATTTATATTTCGATTGTTGCGTTATTCTTGAATGTGCTACTGTTTTTCGTTGTGTTGTTAGATCGTAGCTAACTTTAACAACGTTTTTATATTGCGAGTGAGTTCGAGAGAATATCTTGTGATACGAATGAGTAGTATA
The DNA here is from genome assembly GCF_022965805.1 of Primulina eburnea. Taxonomy (NCBI): domain Eukaryota; kingdom Viridiplantae; phylum Streptophyta; class Magnoliopsida; order Lamiales; family Gesneriaceae; genus Primulina; species Primulina eburnea. The sequence continues at coordinate 19,292,794 of NC_133103.1, forward strand.
ATCCGTGGATTTACAATTTGCATAGACATATGCAATTAGATACGCGCCAATAGTCATAGTTCGGTAGGACGAAAACTATGGGATTTCATAGATCGACATGCGATTCACTCTTGATAAATAATTAAAGACATTTAATTACTTCACTGAGTAGAATTAGTTTGGCATAGCTCGAGAAAGTGTGTTTAATTGAATAGTAAATCGTGTCGGAAGAATACAATCACTATCGAAAGAATTAATTAATTAACGAGGGTTAGGTGAACCGATTTTCGCAACAAATTCATTTCTCATTGAATTTTAATCAATCATTTATATATTATATTTCATTATTCAATTCTTGGATCTGTTTATTTGCATGTTTAATTGAGCATAGTAGTAATAATCAATTAATCAAATGTTCGTTGCTAAAGATTTGATAACTAGAAATAATAATTGTCAAATACAGTCTTCAGTGGAACGATACTCGTACTCACATACATTATACTATTACTTGACATCGTGCACTTGCGATTAATGTTTGAGCATACAAAATCATATTTTTATTAAGGATTTCACAGTGCAAGTTTTGTTCGATCAATTTACTTCTTCATATTGTTTATCATGTTCATATATATATGTTGAAACATGATTTTTTAGAAAAAATCTAACATATGAACTAAAAAGCATGCATCTCATCATGACCATGCTGATCCAATCTCTGCAATATCAAAATGTATACACATGATGTCAAATAATTGGACAAACTTTCATTCCATTCTTATTAGATATTAGTAGACAACAATAATATGAACACATTTCTAAGCAACAAAATACGCAGAAATGTCAATTTATTTGTACATGATGATGATGAACATCTTAAGCCTCAGCATCTCAACACCTTCACTGACCACTGCCACACCGACTTGTAAGCACAAGTGCCTTAAATTTTTTACGAAAAAGCTTGTTTTTGTACTAGTTAAGAATAGAGAAGATCTTGAGGAACATATTGTCCAAATAATTTCCAAGGCTACCCAACACTCGTGTTTTTTTCTTCGTTCCTTAGGAATGGCTCAATGAGTTTAGTTTCTTCCAATATTTCTTCTATCGAATACTTCGGTCTTGATTTCTGCGAAGTAGCCAGTAGGCATGTCTGTCATCTCACAAAAATATTCATGCCAAAAAGAAAAGAAAAGCTCAAATACTTCATTCAGTGCTGAAAATCAACATATACCAGTTTCTTCACGAAAAATTTGATGCTTACCTGATCAGCATGCATTTTTCTAAAAATGATATAAATATCCTAAAATTTTTTCCTATTTATAGTTTGTGTGATATTAGAGTCAGTTAGCATAACACTATTAGAGTTAGTTAGTAGAGTTCGTTAGCAGTTACAGTAGTTACTTGCATGTAAATATAGAACACAAGTTAATCTTGAGAAGTCAACAAACAATTCATCATTCTTCATATGTAATATGGTATCAGAGCCGCTTCCACGCAATGACGTTCAGTTCCTGTCTCGAGATTGATCGACAGTACAATTGTCTTCTCCAATTGCATTCGGATCAGTGGTAAGTTAATTTTATCTCGATTCCGAACTCATTCCAAACTTGTAAAATATCATATCCATGGCGAACACAAATTCATCTGCATGGAATTTAGCATCCCGATTGGTGGTTGATGATCATTCGAGCCCATATTTTCTACACCATTTCGATAATCCAGGGCTCGAGCTTGTTTCTCAACCACTCACGGGTGACAATTTTGCATCGTGGAGTATAGCGATGCAGATTGCTCTTTCTGTCAAAAACAAGCTGAGATTTGTTGACGGATCAATCCCCAAACCATCATATTCTGAGGTAAACTTGCTTAATGTGTGGGTCAGAAACAACAATATAGTCATCTCTTGGCTATTAAACTCAGTATCCAAAGATATATCAACAAGAATCTTGTTTGCAGACTCAGCAAAAGAAATCTGGAATGATCTTAAGGATTGCTTTCAACAATGGAATGGTCCTAGAATCTTTCAATTGTGTAGGGACTTGATCACTCTCAGACAATATCAAGATCTAGTCAGTGTTTATTTTACCAAAATCAAGACCCTTTGGGAAGAATTGAATCACTTTCGACCCATGTGTAGCTGCGAGAAATGTAATTGCGATCGGGTCAAAAACTTTGAAACATATGTTCAAATGGATTATACCACGACTTTTCTTATGGGGCTAAATGATTCATTACTCACATTATAAGTCAAGTCTTACTTCTTGATCCTCTGCAACCGATTAGCCAAGTGTTTGCTCTAGTGGTGCAAGAAGAAATACAAAGAGCCATTGGCAATCAAAGCTCCATGAATGCATCAAGCCGTAACATGGTGTTTGCAATCAAGAATGAAAAAACTCAACCACAATTCAACAGTCGACCACCACCAAGATTTCCAAAAGGCAGGCCATTCTGCACTCATTGAAACATTCTTGGTCAAACGATTGAGATTTGTTACAAAATACACGGCTATCCATGTGTAGCTACTTATAGTCCGTCTGATGAGCTTAGGTACGTCACGTGGGCCATTTTATGATCTATCTGACCTGTTCTATTGTACCGGTTGGTCGAACATTCAGAAGTATTTGATTATAGCATATGTGCGATCATACCTCGAGAGAGCATTTTCACCCCCAACATCAATTTTCAGTCCATCCACCACTCAAGACCTGCATAAACAGTGCAACTGTATCTTAGTACAATTATTTCTTTGCTTTCTTGGCCAAACTTATCACTCGGGTTCAAACCGAAAAATTCAATCATGAGTGTGTTGATTTAAATAGACAAACATACAGACTCATTCCAAATAAAAATCAAAATTTAAGAGGTTTAACAAGTAGAACAATGATTTCATCCACGACAATAGTGTCACATATTGTGAATCTTTTTCTCTCGTTCCCAAACGCAACGGAAGTTTTTAAAAATTTTATTTTATTTTGACAATCAAAATATTTGAACTCTCATATGGTTTGGACTGAATAAACATAATAAGATTTTTGAACGTTATCTTTAGTGAATTTTTACTTAGCTCTAATTACGCCGGTATAAGCGAACATGGCTCTTATTGTAAATCTCACGTACGTTCTTCAAGTCTCCTTCTTTGATCTTCAAATCAGGTCCACGATCGGATTACTTGTTCTTCTTCTAACTTGCACTAAAAAATTAGAATATATTTTACGTTGAGATTAATCAAACAAGAGAAGGTTCAAAACCCTTTGAAAAAACAAAGGTGTAGGCCGAAATCATGAGAAGAGGAGAGGAGGATTTTTGAAATTCCTTGCTTGGAGGCTAAGGTTTCGAAATTCGCATGGATTAGTTTGTGTTAACCCTAAACCTAATATACATATATATAAGCTTAGAGCCTATTAATTAAATTAAATACTTAACAGGTTTAGTCAATTAATTATTCTAGGCCCACTAGTTTAATTAATTAATTAATCATTTTAAAGTCCAATTAGAACCTTAATAATTTGTATGTTAGTCTTGTATTCCTACAATCTCATAATACATACACTCATTACATTTAATTTACATCATTTTTAAATTCAAAATTTGAATTAAATATTTAAATTATAAACACCTCCAAAATTTAATAGTCATAAATCTAACTTCTTGAATTTATTTCTAAATGTTTTCTATAAATTCAACTTCTTAAATTTATTATCTCAATGTTTTATATAAATTCAACTCCTTGAATTAATTATCTCAACAAGGACAGAATAATTCAGTACTTGTGTGACTCTCAATGGTTAAGGGATATAGCTAGTCGTGGGTTCACAACTCTTTGTGATTCAAGACATAATCTTTTATTCGGGCTTACCTTAATTTGCCACATTCTATGTGATAAGTGCAATTTATTGTACTTTTATTACTTGTTTTTAACTTGGAATTTTGTGATTCTTGAGCAGGTTTTATTTGATTTGTTGTTGTTTTTGTTATTGTAGTTTGGAAGCTTAGACATGAGAGTTTGGAGTAGTATAGTGATGAATTAGAAGATGCAAAGGACAAAATTTGACGAATCAGGACCGCACCCGCAGCCCCTAGCACACCGCACCTGCGATGCAAAGCCGAAGCATGACCAAACCCGCGGTCATGCTAGGACCGCACCCGCGGTCTCACACGCTGGAAAGGAGGAATTCTGCCGAACGTGCACCGCACCCGCGGTCCTACTCTTACCGCACCCGCGGTCGTGCACCAACAGCATTCCGGAAATTCTGAAACTTTGTGGACTTTGAATAAAAGTAGAGGAAAATGGTGTGCTACGTGGGGAATCTTGTCTGGACTATAAAAGGATGCTCTTATTCATCATCTAGGTCATATTGAGGAGCAAGAAAAAGGGTGGAGGCTACAAGGAAAGGATTGAAGATCAAGCTCATCTTCTTCAACAAAGTTCTTGCACACTTTTGGAAAAAAACTTCATACACTCCAAAACTCTTGTTCTAAGTTCTTCTTTCTTTATTTTTACTTTTATTTGATATGTCTTGTTTAAGATTTATGTGTTGTTGTGTTATTTGTATTATTATGAACTAAATATTAATTCTAGAGGAATGATGGAACAAAACTAGAAACCATGTGTTGAAATTTATAATTTATGCTATATAAGTTTCCTTTCTTGTTCATTTGTATTTTTCCAATCTTAATGCTTTCATTTTATTGGTCATATCTTGAATGATTTGTATGTTTATAAATTATCATTTGGAAAAGGGAATTTATAAACAAGAAAGGGAAAAACACATCGATGGTATTTATATAGTTCGGGAGGACATATCTTGCTATTGAAGCCATTGAAAGAATTTAGTGCTTATTGTGTTATTTAATTATAGATTGTTGACAGGGATGTGACAATCTTTTGTTAGATAATTAGTATCTACTTAGCACTCGGGAGAGGGAGTAGATAATTATAGAATTCTTGGTTAATGAATAAGAAGAACACTTATAATATAGCTACACAAAATAGCACATGGTGGATAGTTGCGTGAAGTCAGACCTCTAGATCTTTTATTCCATTGTTCAACTTTGTTTGGTACTACAATTAAATTTATTTTCAATCTAGTTATTGGTATAAACTATCAATTGATTATTCTAAATAAAATCGAAACTATTTTAATTACAAGCATTAATATAAATTTAGAAAGACATTCCTCGTGAAATCGACACTTGTACTCAAAATTACATTTTACTATAACTTGACGTCGTGCGCTTGCGAGCAATCAAGAAAACACGCAACAAGTTTTTGGCGCCGTTGCCGGGGATTGTCAAATTTGAATTTATATTAGTATTGTTACCAATTAGTCTAGATTTTAATTTAGAGCTGTTTTAATTGTATTACATTGAACATTGATTTGTTTATTGTCTTTGTTTGACAGTGCATGCGAAGATCGCAAAATCTTGACTTGCTATCTTTGATCCTGAGATCGAAAGAACCGCAAGAAGATTAAGAAAGGCAAGAAGAGAAGAGATTAGAGCAATGGATGAAAACAGAGATAATGAAAATCCACCCCCTGCAATACCCATCAGAGATCATTTTAGGCCGGTACTGAATGCTCATTATTCGGGCATAGCACGAGGAACTATTAATGCAAACAACTTTGAACTCAAGCCTGCATTGATAAACATGGTTCAACAAAATCAGTTTGGAGGAGCCGCTACTGCAGATCCTCATTTACATCTCAGAACATTCCTTGAAATTACTGACACAGTAAAAATAAATGGTGTTTCTGATGATATAATTCGATTGCGTTTGTTTCCTTTTTCTCTTAGGGACCAAGCAAGAGGATGGCTCCAATCGCTTCCTTTGGGGAGTATCACTACAAGGCAGGATTTAGCAACCAAGTTTCTTGCAAAATATTTCCAACCTGCAAAGTCTGCACAGTTGAAAATTGAGATCAGTACTTTTAGGCAGACTGATTTTGAGCAATTATATGAGGCATGTGAACGGTATAAGGAGTTGTTGAGGAGATGTCCAAACCATGGTTTTGAAGATTGGGTACAGATTGAATTATTTTACAATGGTTTGAATGGAAAAACAAGAGGCACTGTTGATGCAGCAGCTGGTGGCACGATATTTGCAAAATCACCCGATCAAGCATATGATTTGCTTGAACAGATGAACATTAACAGTTATCAGTGGCCGTCTGAAAGATCAAGAGTAAAGAAGCAAGCTGGAATTTATGCCATAGATCCTATTACATCACTCACCGCTCAAGTTTCAGCTTTGACAACTCAAATTGCAGCAATAAACAAGGCTAGTACATCAGAAGTTGAAAATGCATCGGTTGTTATTGAAGAACCACATATTCCTGACGAGGCTCATTATATCAACAATAGGAATTTTGGTGGCTACGGAGGATATCGAGGTAACCCTTCCCCTAACACTTATCATCCTGTTTGAGAAATCATGAGAATTTTTCATATGCCAATAATAAGAATGTGTTGAATCCTCCACCGGGGTTCAATACATCAAAGGGGGAAGGAAAACATTAACTTGAGGATTTATTTGGGACATTTGTTGTTGAATCTAATAAAAGGATGGCTAGGACTGAATCTTGTCTTGATGACATGGAAACTCACATGGGAAATATGGGTGCCACAATGAAATCATTGGAGACACAGATTGGTCAATTGGCTAATGCATTGAAAGATCAAAATAAAGGTCAGTTCCCAAGTAACACTGAAGTGAATCCAAAGGAGCAATGCAAAGCTGTAACTTTGAGAAGTGGAAGAGAACTTGAGGGTAAAAATTCCAATGAGAAGGATGAAAATGAGGTGACTGTTGAAGAAGTTGAAACTGAGGTTTCTAAAGCTGAAGTTGAAGTTGAACAACCTCCGGTATTTAAGCCAATTCTTCCATATCCGCAGAGGTTTAAAAATAAGAAATTGGATGATCAATTTGCCAAATTTTTGGAAATTTTCAAGAAGATTCACATCAACATTCCATTTGCTGATGCTTTAGAGCAAATGCCAAACTATGCAAAGTTCATCAAAGATGTGATGTCAAAGAAGAGGAAGTTGCATGAGTTTGAGACAGTGAAGTTGACAGAAGAGTGCAGCGCCATACTCCAAAGGAAACTACCACAGAAACTCAAAGATCCAGGGAGTTTTACTATTCCTTGTGTTATTGGTGGTTCTAGAATAAATAAAGCTTTATGTGATTTAGGTGCCAGTATTAATTTAATGCCTTTTTCTATTTACAGGACTTTAGAGCTTCGAGGTGAAGCCTAGCACTATTACCTTGCAGCTGACGGACAGATCACTTACATATCCACGGGGTATAGTGGAGGATGTTCTGGTAAAGGTAGACAAATTTATATTTCCTGCTGATTTTGTCATTCTAGATATGGAAGAAGATCAGGACACTCCGCTTATCTTTGGAAGGCCATTCTTGGCCACTGGAAAAGCTTTGATTGATGTGCACAAGGGCGAGCTCACATTGAGAGTAGGTGGAGAAGAAGTCATGTTCAACATCTACAACACAATCAAAGAACCAAATGAGGTAAGTACTTGTAATAGTATTGATGTAATTGATTCATGTGTATCTCATGTTGGTGCAGGTAGGATGACGAAAGATTCCTTAGAAAGATGTTTGTTGGAATCGGCGTCTACACTGGATGAAGATGATTTGGATGTACAAGAGGAGTTACTTGCTCTCAATACAATGCCTAAAGAAAAGAGTGATGTGCATCATGTAGAGTTACTTGAAGATGCAAGTAAAGAGGTACCAAAAGCATCTCCTGAATTGAAGGAATTGCCAAATCACCTTTGTTATGCATTTTTAGGTGAAAATTCGACATATCCGGTAATCATCTCTTCTTTTCTTACTTGTGTTGAAAAAGAGAAATTGTTGAGAGTGTTGAGGGAATTTAAATCTGCTTTGGGATGAACAATTGCTGATATAAAGGGGATTAGTCCTACTGTTTGTATGCATAAAATCTTGATGTAGGAATCATATTCGCCCTATGTTGATCATCAGAGAAGACTTAATCCAGCAATGAAAGAATTTGTGAGGTCTGAGGTATTAAAACTGTTAAATGCTGGTGTTATTTATGCTATATCTGATAGTTCGTGGGTTTCACCAGTACAAGTAGTGCCTAAGAAAGGGGGAATAACTGTAGTTAGAAATGAGAATAATGAATTGATTTCAACTCGTCCAGTGACTGGTTGGCGAGTATGCATAGACTACAGGAAATTGAATGATGCGACTAGAAAAGATCATTTCCCTCTTCCATTTATTGACCAGATGCTTGATAGAGTAGGTGGTTATCATTATTATTGCTTTCTAGATGGTTATTCAGGTTACAATCAGATTGTCATAGCACAGGAGGATCAGGAGAAGACTACCTTCACTTGTCCCTACGGTACATTTGCTTTCAGGAGAATGCCATTTGGACTGTGCAATGCACCTGCTACTTTTCAGAGGTGTATGATGGCCATATTTTCTGACATGGTCGAGGAAATATGGAGGTTTTTATGGATGATATCTCTGTGTTCGGTTCATCTTTTGATCACTGTTTGCAAAATTTAATGCTTGTTTTGCAGAGATGTCAGGCGAAGAATTTAGTTTTGAATTGGGAAAAATGTCACTTCATGGTTCCAGAAGGTATTGTGCTTGGGCATAAAATTTCGGCTAAAGGAATAGAAGTTGACAGAGCTAAAGTTGTGGCAATTGAAAATCTCCCACCACCGAAGAATGTGAAAGGGATCAGAAGTTTCTTGGGACATGCCGGGTTCTATCGACGTTATATCAAAGATTTCTCTAAAATTACTAGACCTTTATGTAATTTGTTAGAGAAAGATTCAACATTTATTTTTGACGATGATTGTTTGCAGGCATTTAACAGGATCAAGAAAGCACTGATTTCTGCTCCCATTATGATAGTTCCTGATTGGAAGGAGCCTTTTGCGCTCATGTGCGATGCTAGCGGCTATGTTGTGGGAGCAGCATTGGGACAGAGGAGAGACAAGATGTTCAAGGCTATATACTATGCAAGTCGTACACTTAATGCAGCCCAACAGAACTATACAACTACTGAGAAAGAGATGCTAGCAGTGGTGTTCGCATTTTACAAGTTCAGAACATATCTTATTGGCACCAAGGTAACTGTTTTCACTGATCATGCAGCTCTTCGCTACTTGTTTGCCAAAAAGGATGCCAAGCCCAGGTTGATACGATGGATACTCCTACTTCAAGAATTTGACTTTGAAGTAAAAGACAAGAAATGTTGTGAAAATCAGGTTGCAGATCACTTATCACGACTAGAGTTAGAAGAAAGAACGGAAGGTGGAGTTATCAATGAGTCGTTCCCTGACGAACAACTGTTTGAGGTAAGTTCAGTACTTCCTTGGTTTGCTGACATTGCGAATTTTTTGTCGTGTGGTATTCTTCCTCCAGATCTGAATCACCATCAGAAAAAGAAGTTCTTCCATGATATAAAATTTTTCTTCTGGGATGATCCTTGTGTGTATAAGAGATGTGCTGACCAAGTGATTAGGAGATGTGTTAATGGTGAAGATGCAAACACAATTCTGGAACAATGTCATTCATCACCTTATGGTGGACATTTTGGAGCAACACGTACAGCAGCTAAGGTATTGCAATCAGGTTTTTTCTGGCCTACTTTGTTTAAGGATAGCTATACCTTAGTGAAATCATGTGATAGGTGCCAAAGGTTAGGAAACATTTCTAGGCGTCACGAATTGCCACTGACAAATATTTTGGAAGTGGAACTTTTTGATGTCTGGGGCATAGATTTCATGGGACCCTTTCCTCCTTCTTTTGGTCAATCTTACATATTATTAGCTGTAGATTATGTTTCGAAATGGGTGGAAGCAATCGCCACCAGTACTAACGATGCTCGTGTTGTAGTTAAATTTGTGCACAAGAACATTTTCACCAGGTTTGGAACACCGAGAGCCATCATAAGTGACGAAGGTACGTATTTTTGCAATAGAATTTTTAACTCACTGATGGCTAAATACAATGTGAAGCACAGAGTGGCATTGGCATATCATCCTCAGTCGAACGGACAAGCTGAAATATCCAACCGGGAAATCAAACAAATCTTAGAAAAGACTGTCAATACAAACCGGAAGGATTGGGCTATAAAATTGGATGATGCATTGTGGGCTTATAGGACAGCGTTCAAGACGCCTATAGGGATGTCTCCCTATAGGTTGGTTTTTGGTAAAGCCTGTCACTTGCCGCTGGAATTGGAGCATCGAGCATTCTGGGCAGTTAAGAAGTTGAACTTTGACTTGAAAGCAGCCGGCGATGAAAGAAAACTACAGTTAAATGAAACGGAGGAGTTTCGCAATGATGCTTATGAAAATGCCAAGATTTATAAAGAACAGACCAAAAAGTGGCACGATAAGCTCATTGTACGAAAGGAACTAAAACCAGGACAACAAGTACTCTTGTTCAATTCCCGTCTAAAGTTGTTTCCTGTTAAGTTGAAATCGCGTTGGTCAGGTCCATTTTTGGTGGAGACAGTGTATCCTCATGGAGCGATCGAGCTAAAATGCAGTGATGGAAGGACTTTCAAGGTGAACGGGCAAAGAGTTAAGCCATACTATGGAAATGAAGTAAGGCACCTTGACAACATTCCTTTGGGCGGATCAACTTGATATAGACTGGTGGTAGTCAGGCTGATGACGTTAAAACAAGCGCTTATTGGGAGGCAACCCAAATTTTTGTTTTTCTTTTGCATTTTAATTTCGGTGTTGATTTTATTTTTGTATCATGTTATTTTTTGTAGTGTATTTTTGATATAATGTGTGCTTATATCTTCCCAAAATTTAATGAATCCAATTGTTTTCTTTTCAGGACTGAAAATTTGAGAAAAAAATATTTTGACGAAACAGGAGTACCCCTGGGCTCTCATGTGCACTGCACCTGTGCTTGAGGTGCATTCAAAATACAAGAAAATTCGAAGCAGGAGTGCACCCGCGGTTCTAACAACACCGCACCCGCGGTCGTGCAGTGTCGAACAAATGCATGAAATACCGAGAGATTACCGCACCCGCGGTAACCATCACACCGCACCCGCGCTAAAGCCCCGAAGAATGACCGCACCCGCGGTACGCCTAACACCGCACCCGCGGTCGATTAAAATGAAAAATGCGCTGAAGCCCCGATCATATACCACACCCGCGGTCTACAACACACCGCACCCGCGGTCATGAGTTTTTAAGAAATACTCGGGCAATTCTTAACATAACCGAAGAACAACATTCAAGAACACACATCTCCATTTCGAAATCCCTACTCAAAAACACTCTTCTCACACTAAATTTTTGTTATTTTTTCAACAAATTCACCACTACAACCTACATAGCTTCACTCATTCCATAAAAAAAATCATATTCCTTTCCACCAAAATCAACATCAAACCTAGGGTTTGAAAGGAGGCTCGAAAATTTCTTCAAGAATTTGATGGAGCTTTGATTTTGTTCTTCAAGAAACAATTCAACACAAACAAGGTGAGCAAATTCATCTCCTATTTGTAAAAAAAAAATTCGAAATTCTTGGTGTTAGTTGCTATGGAAGGAAAATTCTTATGGTGAAGTACATTCTTGGTATTGTGGATATTGTTGATTGATTGTTGGGTAAATTGTTGAGGTGTGGATATTGTTTGTATTGAGTTTGGGGGAGTGCTAGAATCATTGAAGTTTGAGAATTGGATTGAAGTAAATTTGGTGTTTGAAAGGTGTTCGACACAATGCCTCCAAGAAGAAAACAATCTAAGGGTGCATCATCCTCATCAACTGTGAATTACGATGCAAGTCGGTTTTATGATGAGAAGACGGAGGAGCAATATGGCAAGATTTTGAATATAAGCATTATAAAAGAAAGGGGATTTGATCTTAGTGCCCCTCATACTGAAATTGGAAAAATGCTTAGGGCTCGGCAGTGGGAAGAATTTGGCAGGCAGCCACAAGATGTTGTCATTTCATTGGTGAGAGAGTTCTATGCTAACCTCAAGGTTAGGTATGATCGGTTGACGGTGTTTGTGCGAGGAAAATGGGTAGCCTTTGATGCACATACAATTAACACATTATATGGTATCCCTACAATCATGCACGAGGAATATGAAGAATACAGGAACGAGCATGTTGATTATAATAGTATTCTTCAAACAATTTGTATACAGAGAGCTGAGTGGAGAATGAGGGATGATGTGCACATCAGCCTAGCGAAGTCTGATCTGAAGACTGTTGCGAAACATTGGTATTCATTCATTTCTGCTAGGATCAAGCCTACCGAACACACCACTACCGTCATCAAGGAGAGGGCTATCCTCACTTTCTGCATTATGACAGGGAAGACAATTGATTTAGGTCAATTGCTTCAGAATTCGATACTTGACTATGCAAGAGGTAACTCTCCGAGTGGACTTCTCCACCCCTCTCTCATCACTGTTTTATGCCAACATGCGGGAGTTACTTGGGCAGCGAACGAAGAATTGTTGAAGCCAAAGAATGAAATTTTGGTTATTCAACCATTTGTGGGAGTCAGAGGTGATCAAGCTGCAGCACGTAGAGCTGAAAGGGAATTCAATAGGAGAGCAGCAGAGAGACGTGCCCAAGCCCAGGCTCAAGAACCACCACCGCAGCAAAGGCATAGGAGAGATAGGTTGACCCAATTGGAAGACGATATGCGAGTTCAACGCCAAGAGATGGATGCTTTTCGGTTTAGGACCGATACATTCATGGGGTATATGATGGATTTCACGTCGGTCTTGGCTCAGCAATTTCCATCTGCTTCCACTTCTGGTCATCCATTTCCACCTCCTCCACAGTGGCCACCCGTTTACCACCCGCCGGAGTTCCAACCACCCCACGACGACGAAGATGAGGATGATGGCAATGACCACTGACGGTCGTTTCCCAGTGTATGTGTATTCTCGTATTTATCATGCTTATTTACATCGAGGACGATGCACATGTTTAAGTTTGGGGGAGATTTAGTTTATTTTATTTGGTGTGTTTAAATTTTTTGTGTTTTATTTTATTTTATTTGGTGTGTTTATTTATTTAGGTTATTTTGTGTGTTTTTAGTCATGAAATTTTTTATTTCGAATTGGCCAATGATGAAAATATTTTTTTTGAATTGAAAAGAAAGGTCATGCATTATATTCATGTTAATCGATCAATTTGAAAAATTTAGAGAATAATCATGAGAATTGGTAAGTTTGAGGCTTATAATTTCTATAAAACTTTGTGATTTTCATTGGATATTGAAATAAATTTTTTGCAAACACATAAATGATTGAGGCAATCTTTGATTTTATTTGGGCCATTTATATTGTTCATAAACATTCATTTGAAGCCCTTTTGAGCCTATATGAACAAAGAATTGTGTTTTTGAAATTCCTTGGAAGCCAAGCACTTTTCTTTTTGAATATATATGTATTTGGTTGATACATTGAGACACCATTTTCACGATGATTAGATTCTACTCTGTGTTGGTGAATTGAGATTTTGTCTAGAACTATCCAAACATCATTCGAGGCAAAATACGGACAACTTATGATTTAGGAATGATTTGGGTGATTTTTGGATCGATTGAGCCTTTCAAGCTACCAAATAAAATTAATTTATCATTTGTCACCTCTTTGAGCTTATATGAATTTGAATGGCACACGTAAACATGTGTAAAAGACCTCCATTCGAATATTTTTTCAAGTATCCCACAATTACCAACCTTTTGAATATCTTATACAATTATTTCCTACCTTCTCAAGGGAGTAAGAATTCAAAAGATTAAAGAAAGTGATATTCTCCTACAAAAGAAAACAAAAGAAAAAAATGAATGATTATACATTGATGAAGTTGGAGAAAAAGGGGAGAAAAAGAGATGAAATGAATAAAGAAAAAAAAATGGAGATAAAAGAAATAGTGGAGTTTGCAAAAAGAAATGAAATTCAATTTACTCCCTTATTTGAACTCCTAATCTTTATTTGTAGCCATGAACCAAGGCTTAACATTACAACAATTTAAAATCCTATTAACCTAGTCATAGTTGTCCAATATATTAGTGGAGAGTGATTGGGAGGATCTAGTCTATGGACAATCGATAAACACTTTCATTGAGTAAGAATCTTGATCAATTTTACACACGCCTCATTGCATCAAATATTTATTCGGTATCCATTTCTTGAATGAATATTGCTTTGAACCCAATCTTTACCGAAAAAGACCTTGTGATGTGTGTTTGTAAAAATTTGAAATCAATTGAAAATGATTTGAAACATGGTTGAAGAGATTAGAAGTTAAGAGAATTAACCGATCACATGATTTTATCCAGATGAACAAGTGATTGAATTGATGTGAAATGTGAATGCATGAAAGGTTTTAAATTTATCTTGAGGCCAAGTTCTATAAAATATTTCATGATTTGTTTGGTTGTTTTTGTTGTTTTGTTTTGCTCGGGACTAGCAAAATCTTAAGTTTGGGGGAGTTTGATAAGTGCAATTTATTGTACTATTATTACTTATTTTTAACTTGGAATTTTGTGATTCTTGAGCAGGTTTTATTTGATTTGTTTTTGTTTTTGTTATTGTAGTTTGGAAGCTTAGACATGATAGTTTGGAGTAGTATAGTGATGAATTAGAAGATGCAAAGGACAAAATTTGACGAAGCAGGACCGCACCCGCAGCCCCTAGCACACCGCACCTGCGATGCAAAGCCGAAGCATGACCGCACCCGCGGTCATGCTAGGACCGCACCCGCGGTCTCACACGCTGAAAAGGAGGAATTCTGCCGAACGTGCACCGCACCCGCGGTCCTACACTTACCGCACCCGCGGTCGTGCACCAACAGCATTCCGGAAATTCTGAAATTTTGTGGACTTTGAATAAAAGTAGAGGAAAATGGTGTGCTACGTGGGGAATCTTGTCTGGACTATAAAAAGATGCTCTTATTCATCATCTAGGTCATATTGAGGAGCAAGAAAAAGGGTGGAGGCTACAAGGAAAGGATTGAAGATCAAGCTCATCTTCTTCAACAAAGTTCTTGCACACTTTTGGAAAAAAACTTCATACACTCCAAAACTCTTGTTCTAAGTTCTTCTTTCTTTATTTTTACTTTTATTTGATATGTCTTGTTTAAGATTTATGTGTTGTTGTGTTATTTGTATATTATGAACTAAATATTAATTCTAGAGGAATGATGGAACAAAACTAGAAACCATGTGTTGAAATTTATAATTTATGCTATATAAGTTTCCTTTCTTGTTCATTTGTATTTTTCCAATCTTAATGCTTTCATTTTATTGGCCATATCTTGAATGATTTGTATGTTTATAAATTATCACTTGGAAAAGGGAATTTATAAACAAGAAAGGGAAAAATACATCGATTGTGTGAGAACCCAAATTTTTGGACATTTAATTAATTAAATATAGACATGTATAAGAATTTATTTTCGAATTATAATAAATTCGAAAATATAAATAATACATGGAAATCGAAATTCAGTGTAAAATACACAGTAAATTAAGGCTGGATATCCACCTAATTGGAAGGAAATATTACATACAAGGTAGATTATCTCTACAAGGAAGCATATCATTAAATATAGAATAAATATCTCGATAATTAAGGAATAATTATCTCGCAATTTTGGAAAATATATCAATCGAATTATGGTAAGATTTTCACCTCGTCGCTATAAATAGGAGGACCCTCCCATTCAAATTTCACACCATTCACAAAAGATTTTCGAAAATTATCTATAATCTCTCTCAAGAATTTTCGAAATTTCCTCCCAAAAATTCTGCACGAGTCATCAAAATTCTTTCGAAGTTCAGAAATTCGTTTCTCTCTCTCGGGTACTCGGAATCCGATCTCCACCGTTCAGAATATGCTTTCATATGTTTAGAACAACATATCCAAATTGCAGCAAAATCCAACGGTTAGTTTTTCGTTTATAGCATTCGCAAGAAAACTGCCCAGATTTTAGGCGAGAATTCAGCATACCTACGGTTTTTCTGTATGAACAGGCCTAAAAGAATTCCAAACCCGATCTCCAACGTTCATAATTTATTTAACGTACTTTTGGACGTACTGTAAAATTTTGAGTCCGATCCAACAGTGCAATAAGGCGCAGTGAATTTTACAAGATGACTGATTTTTCGGTAGAGGTGCTGTTGCGTTTTCGAAGCATAATTCTTCTATGGTTTCCGAGTTCTTCACGTTTTCTTCCAGTCTAAGGTAAGTGGACTTGTTTTAAAGATTAAATCTCGTTATGCATTTATCTTATTCGTTTTTGAAAATACGATCGAGTACATTCTTCTCCTACTCATTTCTTGTGTTGATTGTCATATGATTTTGAGCACTGTGAGGATTCGACTGGATATGAGTGGGAATCCCAACCATGACGTACCTTTACGCGGTGGGGGATATAACCGCTATACGGCCTCGTCCCCTTAGAGGAGTAAAAATTAGGGACTGATATCAGTAAACCATAGAAAGTAGATGAATCTCAGTGCTGGTAAATGTTATGCATGTGATATAAATGATGTTATGCAAGTGCAAGTCATGTGATTTTCGAAATTATGCATATTGTTATATTGTGCTCGATTTTCCCCCACTTGCTGAGTATTTCCCAAAATACTCACCCCTTACTCTACCCTCCCCAGATAAGTCAGAAGAAGAAATAGAGAAAGAAGAATCGGACACCAGTTTTTGGGACTGATAGTGGACGTATGAAGAATTTTAATTAAGAATATGTTCTCGTGAGTTTTTAATTCAAGTTATAAACGCTTCCGCAGATTTTTATCGTTTCCAGAGTTACTATTGTAAAGACGATTCTATTTTTATGATATTTATGATATAAACTGGTTTTGTTTTATACTGTACTACGAGGCTTGTTGTTTAGTAATTATGTGATTGTTGAATAACGCCGGTGTCGACTAACCCCGGTCTTGGGGCGTGACATTTAAGTGGTATCAGAGCCGCCAGGTTCATAATCCAGTTGGGTAAAGAAAAATCGGTTAGATTTTGGAAAAGAGACAATGCAATCCTCTTCGGAACGGCCAAAAAGTATTATTCCCAACTTTGATGTGAGGTGTGGTCCGAAAACGAGAAATCCTTTGTTTAGAGCTCCGAAATCGCGTTTTGCTATTTTATGAAAGTTTCGTAGAATTCTTAACTTTTCATAGGAAACTCAGAATTTAATCTCGTCGACTGTTCTAGAATCCTCTCAACGTATTCTTTCTATCAATGGGTCAATTTCCAAACTTTGTACTTTTGGAAACTTTCTCGAAAATCCCGTTCAACATGTTTCTTGAGCTACTTGTCAAATTTTATGGAATTGTATTATGAGGACAATTAGTATTTGTGTATATTTTTGGGAATATACCTATCAGAGATAAGTTGACATAAACTTCTGATTTAAAGAAAAAAAAATTTGACTCGAGGATGATAAGTTATTTATGAAAGCTAATATGAGAAAAGTTGACATAAGAATTATATCATGATTATTGGGTATTCCACTATAGAAGTTGATTTTGTGTCAATAGTTAACTATCTGGGCATTATGTTTGGGTTATTAAGAATGTTCAACGCTAACTTTAAATATGTAGGACATTGGAATATCATGTGAGAAAATATAATCAGGTTAAGGGATTTATATTATTTTGGGATAACAAGTAGGCTAGGACCTTACGTAAATAAAATAAGTTATGAAATATTGATGGGTATCAAGGAAAGTATAGTACAATAAGTTTTGACTTTTATGGTACTATGAATGATTCAAAGAGAATGACATTCAATGAACTCCTTTGTATTAGAGCGTGATAGGCTCATGATCTTGATGAAAGTAAGATTTAGTAAAAGACTAATTATTTGAGGTAACGACTAGGTTATAATTTTTGGGATTTAAGTCAATAAACTATAGATCAATACTGAGTTAAGTTTCAATATTCTATAGGGATTTTAAGTTTTGAGATAGTAATCGGGATAATTTCAAGATAAGTTAAAATTAGTATCAATTCATGCATGTTCAGTGCCGACTTGATTCAACTCACTTCGGTAGATTTCGACGTCACCCTAAGGATGAATTGGTTATCTAAGAGCCGTTCAATAGTAAATGACCAGAGTAAGAATGTCAAACTCTGAACCCCGAACTAAGAAGAAATCGGGTACCATGGCAATGCCAAGGAACAGAAATATATTTTCTGTTACCTAGACTTGGAAAGCCATACTATCGGGAGAAGAAGTTTACCTAGAAATGGTGAACAAAGTGCAAGAAGGAGATGAGCTAAGTTGGAAGATGTTCCAGTAATACGTAAATTTTCGGACATCTTTTTTTTCCCAGAAAGGCTTCTTGGAATGTTCTCAGACTAAGAAGTAGAGTTCAAGATAAATTTTAGTACCAATGATGCACTAATCTCCAATACACAGTACTGAATGGCTTCAGATGAACTCAAAAAGCTAAAAAAAAAAAAACTATGAATTCGACTAAAGAGAAAGATGTGAGAGTTTAAAACATTAAACGAGAAGCTACCATCTACACCAATGTTGGTATTATCTACTGAGGACAAGGATTGTACCATCTACAGTAAAGCATCAAAGGGAGATATCAGATGCGTATTCATGCGAGATAGGCGAGTCAACTGAAGCCGCATGAGCAAACCTGCGCTACTCACGATCTCGAGTTGGCAGCAGTGATCTCTGCTTTGAAAATTTGGAGATGCTATATCTATGATGCCAAGTGTGAAATATTCACAGACCACCAAGCCTCGAGTATTTGTTCATGTAAAAAGCATTTAAAATGAGGCAAAGAAGGTGGATAGAATTACGCAAGACTGTGACTTGACAGTAAGCTACCACGCTAGCAAGGCAAATAAGGTAGCCGATGCTTTAAGTCGGAAAAACATGGGTAAGATATCCCTAACATCACTCTCCGTGTAACCATGCCTTCAGAAAGCAGTCAAGTTTAATAAGAGTCGAGACATAACACTAGAGAAGTTCAAAGAACAAGCCAATGAAATAAATTCGTCAGAATTTCAAGTGGATCCAGACGGAATCCTAGGGATGATAGGACGATTGTGTGTGCCATACATCGACAATCTTCGATAAGAAGTGATGTAAGAGACGCATAAGTCAACATTACAGATCTATCCGTCAATACAAAGATGCATAGGGATTTGAAAGAAAATTTTCTGACGAAACAGAATGAATATAGATGTTGCCGAGTTTATATTTATGTGACAAGCATGCCAACAAGTGAAAGTCGAGTGTCAACGACTGGAAGGACTACTGCAACTGTTAGAATCCTAGAATGGAAATGAGAGCATATTTCCATGGATTTCGTTGTAGAATTGTCAAAGTCAATACAGAGTCACGACATGGTACGTATAATCGTAGATAGACTCATAAAATCTGCGTAATTTTTACTCGTAAAGAATTATAATATTGACAAGTTGGCTACTCTATACATGGATAACATTATACGGCATCATAAGTGCCTACAATCATAATGTCGGATAGAGATACAAGATTTGTGTCACGTATGTGGTAGAGCTTTCAAAAAGCCATGAGAACAAAATTTACTCTTAGTACGGCTTATTACCCTTAAAATGATGGTCAAACAGAGAGAATGATTCAAACACTAGAGGGTTTGATAAGGGCATGTGCCATATACTTCAGTAGTAATTCAAGTGGACATACACACCTGATAGAATTCTCCTACAATAACAGTTATCACGGGAATATTGGAATGACTCCATTCGAAGCATTTTACGGACGAAAGTGTCGATCACCACTGTACTGGGACAAAATAGAGGAGACAGTCATAACTGGGTCAGAAGTAATCAAAGAGACAATGAAAAAAGTGGTCATAATTAAAGACAGACTCAAGGCTGCATAAGACCAACAAAAGAGTTAGTCTGATCTTAAAAAGATACCAATGCAATTCACATTGAGTGAAAAAGCTTATATAAGGGTTTCACTAATGAAAAAATCATTAGAATTCAGTAAATCTGAAAAAATTAAACCTCGACATGTATGACCATTCAAAATTTTGGAGAGATTGGCACATTGGCTTACAGAATAGCTTGCCACCAGATATGTCTAGAATTGACAATGTATTCCACAAGTCTAAACTAAGGAAATACACCTCAAATCCAGGCCATGTTATAGAAATTGAACCGCTCACGATCAAATGTAACTTGGGGAAAGAGCTGAAATATAAAGATGTCTATATTCATATTATGGACACCAAGGACCAAGTACTGAGATGACGTATCATTCCCTACGTCAAGGTGCAATGGTCAAACCACACAGAACGAGAAAACCACTTGGGAGTTTGAAGAGAAAATGCGCAAGCAATATCCCTACCTTTTCGAAAGTCAAACCGACTCAAGTTTCGAGGACGAAACTTCAAATAAGGAGGGAGGGATGTGAGAACCCAAATTTTTGGACATTTAATTAATTAAATATAGACATGTATAAGAATTTATTTTCGAATTATAATAAATTCGAAAATATAAATAATACATGGAAATCGAAATTCAGTGTAAGATACACAGTAAATTAAGGCTAGATATCCACCTAATTGGAAGGAAATATTACATACAAGGTAGATTATCTCTACAAGGAAGCATATCATTAAATATAGAATACATATCTCGATAATTAAGGAATAATTATCTCGCAATTTTGAAAAGTATATCAATCGAATTATGGTAAGATTTTCACATCGTCGCTATAAATAAGAGGACCCTCCCATTCAAATTTCACACCATTCACACAAGATTTTCGAAAATTATCTCTAATCTCTCTCAAGAATTTTCGAAATTTCCTCCCAAAAATTCTGCACGAGTCATCAAAATTCTTTCGAAGTTCAGAAATTCGTTTCTCTCTCTCGGGTGCTCGGAATCCGATCTCCACCGTTCAGAATATGCTTTCATATGTTTAGAACAACATATCCAAATTGCAGCAAAATCCAACGGTTAGTGTTTCGTTTATAGCATTCGCAAGAAAACTGCCCAGATTTTAGGCCAGAATTCAGCATACCTACGGTTTTTCTATATGAACAGGCCTAAACGAATTTCAAACCCGATCTCCACTGTTCATAATTTATTTAACGTACTTTTGAACGTACTGTAAAATTTTGAGTCTGATCCAACGGTGTAATAAGGCGCAGTGAATTTTACAAGATGACTGATTTTTCGGTAGAGGTGCTGTTGCGTTTTCGAAGCATAATTCTTCTATGATTTCCGAGTTCTTCACGTTTTCTTCCAGTCTAAGGTAAGTGCACTTGTTTTAAATATTAAATCTCGTTATGCATTTATCTTATTCGTTTTTGAAAATAGGATCGAGTACATTCTTCTCCTACTCATTTCTTGTATTGATTGTCATACGATTTTGAGCACTGTGAGGAGTCGACTGGATATGGGTGGGAATCCCAACCATGACGTACCCTTACGCGGTGGGGGATATAACCGCTATACGGCCTCGCCCCCTTAGAGGAGTAAAAATTAGGGACTGATATCAGTAAACCATAGAAAATAGATGAATCTCAGTGCTGGTAAATGTTATGCATGTGATATAAATGATGTTATGCAAGTGCAAGTCATGTGATTTTCGAAACTATGCATATTGTTATATTGTGCTCGATTTTCCCCCACTTGCTGAGTATTTCCCAAAATACTCACCCCTTACTCTACCCTCCCCAGATAAGTCAGAAGAAGAAGTAGAGAAAGAAGAATCGGACACCAGTTTTTGGGACTGATAGTGGACGTATGAAGAATTTTAATTAAGAATATGTTCTCGTGAGTTTTTAATTCAAGTTATAAACGCTTCCGCAGATTTTTATCGTTTCCAGAGTTACTATTGTAAAGACGATTCCATTTTTATGATATTTATGATATAAACTGGTTTTGGTTTATACTGTACTACGAGGCTTGTTGTTTAGTAATTATGTGATTGTTGAATAACGCTGGTGTCGACTAACCCCGGTCTTGGGGCGTGACAGATGGTATTTATATAGTTCGGGAGGACATATCTTGCTATTGAAGCCATTGAAAGAATTTAGTGCTTATTGTGTTATTTAATTATAGATTGTTGACAGGGATGTAACAATCTTTTGTTAGATAATTAGTATCTACTTAGCACTCGGGAGAGGGAGTAGATAATTATAGAATTCTTGGTTAATGAATAAGAAGGACAATTATAATATAGCTACACAAAATAGCACATGGTAGATAGTTGCGTGAAGTCAGACATCTAGATCTTTTATTCCGTTGTTCAACTTTGTTTGGTACTACAATTAAATTTATTTTCAATCTAGTTATTGGTATAAACAAATCTATCAATTGATTATTCTAAATAAAATCGAAACTATTTTAATTACAAGCATTAATATAAATTTAGAAAGACATTCCTCGTGGGATCGACACTTGTACTCAAAATTACATTTTACTATAACTTGACGTCGTGCGCTTGCGAGCAATCAAGAAAACACGCAACACTATGTATCAACAATTGATCATGAGAATGTCAGAAATCATATTTCTGATTAAAATCATCGAATAGTGGTAAGAGCGTCTAGTAGCATCGCCCCATGATTCCCTAGGTATCACTGATAGTGCATGCAAGAACCAATCAGTCATGATTAATGTACAGTATGGTTCATTCATCTCATATATCCCGATCGAATCTGTAACCATTGATTCGTCGAGGATTGCATAAGAATTCGATAACTGTGTGACACATCTTTGACAATAAATAGTGGCGTCGCATGAACAATTGGAGTACTCCTTCCCTTTTGTACATCTCTTACTCTGGCCAGAGATTTCATGCAATATTATTTCGTCAGATCACGTAGGATATCCATACTCGTAGGTGGGCTGTGAATTCCCAACTACAATGCACTAGCTCCTATATGTGTCGCAATTTTATCCAATCTCGCCATCTAATGACCCTCCTGGAATCGGTAAACGAGTCAAAATACAACCCTAGCATATAGAGCCTCAGTATTGTCCCGGGTCATAAGGACTAATGCTGTACAATCACAACCATGGACTTATCCTCTCGATGAATGATAACCACTTGAAAAGTCCTAGGGAGGGCATTTCGGTATAATCATCATATGACTACTCATCTATATGTTTGGACATCTCTATGCCCTTACCAAAAAACACAGTACACAAAATCACAGATGCTATTCTCGAGCTCAACCGAACTTTATTCATTTTTAGGCGGCTGAATCGACTAGGAACGAATTTAGATTATACAGTGTTTACAAATGAGTTTCAACATCGAATTACGATTCATTTGTATTAAAGTATAATTAAGACCTTTATCTATATTGATCACATGGGTATACAGGTAAAGAAATAACAAACCATTAAATAATGAATTATATTAAAATAAAGAATGTTTATTACAATTGATCAGTCAATAAATTCTCTACCCAACAGTTGGCTTACATGACATCTACTCTAACATCACCAAATTTCTCATGCCAAACTAAGATCACACCAACTAATTATAACTAAACAAACGCTAATAGATAACGCTTTATAAAAACTTATGTTTTTTTACCTAAAAATGTTAATAGGCAACGGGTTTTAAAAATCGATATCTTTGGCCAAAAAATATATTAATATACAATGGTTTTTCAAATCTATTGTATTTGACTAGATAAAAGGGCTAACAGACCATAGTTTTTGAAAAACTGATGTCTCGTTAAAAAAACGTTGATAAACAACAATTTATTTACTAAACCAATTTTTTTTCCGTTGTCTATTAACATTTTTTTCTTTTTGTGATCTCACCTCTCCCACTATTAAACTTAAAAATTGAGGTGGTTGTAATATTTTATAGCTAATACTACTATTACGGCCACTATTATTATTATTATTATTATTATTATTATTATTATTATTTGGGGTACATTAAAGATGAGTTTCCCAATAGTGTATATTTCGAAAATATTTATTGCATATGTTATTGAATAAATTGATTATAAATTTAAATAAAACTTCACGAGACACCAAATACAAGATTGAAACAATATTGATGCACACAAATAACAAAACTATACTAAAATTCTCCCCAAATGCTAAAAAATAAAATAAAATAAGATGGTAATTTACAAATTCAGTAGCGTCACATCAAAGAGATGTCAATGCTACCCATTACTCACTGCAGTATGTTGTGCATCATAAATTCACAATCACATTGACATCACATAAATTAATTATATTCCAATATATATATCATATGTAAAAGTCTTATAAAGTTAGTTTAAAAACACCGATATATAATGGCTGAGTCAGGATTTTAAATCTACTCGTGTTAGAATTTTTTTTAACGAAAACACATAATAGTTAATAAGATACATGTTTATTATAGTCTGAAAAAACTTTTCATTAATAAGATTTTCAATATTTTGCTGTAGAATTCACAAGATTCGAAAACTTTCGACAAAAAACTTTTACAATAGTTTATTCACAAAATACTTTATAGAGGAGAGTTCACAGTTCAACATATTGAAACTGTATTCTTATTCCCGAAATCTAGAAATTGGCTTTATATAGCAAAACTATATAAGCAAGTAGATGAATATGAAAATTTGGTTAATATGAGAAGGAAACGAAATGGAAAAAAAATAGTGCCTTTTGTCAGAAAATAATCATCAAAACCTATAAAACCAAAATATATAATTAGAACTGCCAAACAATAAAGAGTGAGTCTCATGTGAGACCGTCTCACGAGGTCAACTTTACTCATATTCACAATAAAAAGTAATATTCTTAGCATAAAAAGTAATACTTTTTCATGGGTGACCCAAATAAGATATCCGTCTCACAAATACGATCCGTCTCACACAAGTTTTTGCCAACCATAAAACCAATCAATAAAGGGCAACCCAATTCAATTTAAAAAAAAAAACACACACTCATATCGTATTATGAGTTAATGCTCACATTTACAATTCTAATAAATTCAAGGGTGTGCATTTTCACCCTATTTATTTATTATTTGGGCACAAGAGGTATCCACTCTATTTGACTAGGCTATCCGACGTAGTTCTCTTCATGGATCCAGATTATATTGCACTTAATGGATTTTCTACAGCCAAAATATTGATCAAAGTTTAAAAGACGAATTATCTTGGTGTGTCTAACCCTTTAGACATGGGCAAATGTTTGGGTCTTCCGTCGTTAATTATTTGTAGAAAAAAGGTTGTTTTTAGTTATGTCACGACAAATTATGTACATGCTTCCAGACTTGGTGTTAACCAATAATCGTAGTTCTCGAAAGAGAAAAAAAGTACGGTAAATTTTTAAAGATACAGAGATTCGAATAAAAACCAATTAACAATATGTGAGAAAATACAAAATGCAAAACTAAAAGAGTATAGCAAATCGAGGTATGTACGAAGTACATGTCCTTAAAATAGATTCGTCCCTTCCAGTATGTGCTTCGAGGATCAAGTTGTACGAATGTTTCCCAAGATACAATAGAAAAACCAGTAGTAGCACGAAGGTATCACAACGACGATTGAACAAATGTCTAAACTTTAATTATCACAAGTTGGAGCATAGTAGCAAGAAGCAGAGACAAGAAGAGAGTTGAAAGTGATATGAGTGAGATCTGCATGAAGGACTCAATACTTCCTGTATATACAAAGCACTTGGATTCCATATGAACAGTCACAACCTGACCATCTGAAAGTCCAATGGTTGCTCAGCTGGAGCACCAACAATAGGCAAGTGAAAGGTAACGTCTAGAAAGATCTTGAGTGAATTTTTCGAAAATAAAAATTCAAGTGATATAGTATTGTACTCTATCTTTTTTGTCTATTGTATCTTGCTTTTGGTGACCTCGATTTGACAATAAGTTACGCCTACAAAGTCCTAACAATTTATGTTTGTTGGTTGGTAATAAATGGTAAAAAGGATGCAGAAGAGAGAATTTTTTACCAGCATGATAACTTAAGTTTCATACACTTTTGAGAATGAACGTATTTGAAAAGTATGATTCTAGAAACAACATTGCACACACACACATTCAAATTCCATTAAAGATTACAGTGTGTAAACTTAAAGGGATGTGCAAACACTTGCATTTTGTGTTGATGGATGTGAGAACCTGAAATTTCAGCAGTAGCAAAAGCTAAAAATTCCAGCAGAAGCTAATATTTCAGAAGCTGGTATTTTTCCAGCAGCAGCACGAAATTCCAGCAGACAGTTACTAATTCAGACCATAACTTGTAACTGAAGCATTCAACACGAAATAAAGATTGTTAGTGTCAGATTATGACATTAATTGGAAGGCTAACAGTCAAATTTCGGCCTATAAATAGCACCCTCAAGTCTCTGAAATGGGTTACACAAGATTTGAGATTATCACTTAAATTTTCGAGCTAAGAGAGTGCTGATTTTCGAAGCTGTAAAATCCAGTAGCAAGGCAAGCAGATTTCCAGACTTCCACCGAAATTCTTTAGCAAATTACCGTAAGTGGGCTTATGTATAAATATCTTGAAATCAGTTGTTAAGACCTGTTTTTAAAACATAGTTCTGTATGTTTGATTTCTGATATCTGTTTCGAAGCACTGAAACTCCCTAGTGAACTAATGATAGGAATATATATTCTGAACATTTGTGAATTCTGATTCTGATTCTGGCCTCACCCCTTAGAGGAGAGAACATATAGGGGACTGATATCAGTTTAGCCATGAAATTTACTAACGTGCTCAGTGCTTACTAATTCTGATTTCTGTTCTGAAACCTGTAACTTTCTGAATTCTGATTTTGTTATGAAAAAACAAGTTTTCTGGATATTATTGTATTATTGTTTCTGTTGAAAACGATTTCGAAAACTGGGAGTTATTCTCGCCCCTGCTTACTGAGTGACAATCATATCACTCACCCACCAAACACATCTCAGATAAGAACGAGGAAGAGTTGATAGAAGAAGAGGAGCAACGTCAGTTTTGGGGCTGGTGATGAAGATCGTTGTTCTTAGTTCTGATTTATGTTTTATATTCCGCTGCATCTGTTCAGACGTTGTAATTTCATGGTTTTACATTTCCGCTGTAAACATTTGTCGTTGAGTTGTAACAGACGATGATTATTATGCATAAAAGACGGGTTTCTGAAATTCTGTACTTCTGAGGCTTGTTGTTTTCGAATGTAAATTTGAGAGCAACACCGGTGTCAACCAACCCCCGTCCCGGGGCGTGACAATGGATGAGAGATATGTTGGATATTCGTTGAGGCATAACTATGAACCACGAATGTACGATAAAGCTATTTTTTTGTGTGTTGTCTCTAACAATATATTTTACTCGGGGAGAGCAAAAGATTAGTATTGAGATGTTGTTGTGTGTGATTTTACGTGTTTTATTATGTCATTGAGTCTCATTCTTGCAAGTTTTGTTTATGTTACATTTATTTTTGTTCTTTTTATTTTATATCATGTATGTTAGTTGTCCTTCGCGTGTTTGGGTTATGTCCTTCGCGTGTTTGGGTTGATTTGTTGATCAAGATTAATTAAGAGCCTGAATTCGATTAAGGGCCCTAGGGCATATATGAACTTGATCACCCCAACGAAAACATGAAGAAAATAAGCAAGTTTTAATTGCTCTAGCGCACCCGATGAAGAAAAAAATAGAGAATTATGCGTAGAGCTCGCGCTAGGATGGAAGGTGTGCCTGAGTAACAAATAAAAATTAAATTTACGAGCTCGTTGTGTTGGGAAGGATGAACTTGGTCTCCCAGTGCGACTCGTTATGGAAATTATTTTTCTCGATTTGTTTCCAATTTTCTGGATGGCTACCTACATGAAAAGCCTAACACTCGAGGTTTAGGGCATTCATTAATCACTTTGTATAGACTTATCATCTTGGAGAGCAACCACACATAAAAGATTTATTTTATCCGTACTTTTTATACTATACTATAACATCACTCGTTCACTTGCGATTTATTTTAACTTAAAAGATTTATTTTTATTAAAGATTTTCAGTGCAAGAAAAGATCGATCACACGTATAGAAACACAACCGTTTGTATGTATAATTTGGTGGTTCTCTCACATATCAAGTCGGGCCCCTAATCTTATCTAAAGTGTTTCCTAGTTCCTACGCAACATATATATACAATCATAGATCTCTAATACTCCAGCTAGTATGATATTCAAGATTTTTCGTAGAAAGCACTTTTAAGTCTAGTACACTATATATCCAAATTCATCTCCTAGCTTCTGACATATTTTGGCTTAGCTAAAGAAAAAAATTCAATTGCAAATTATATAACATTAATAATTTTAACGAAAAAGTTCACCAACTTTATGACAAATGACATTATTATATAATTTATGCAGTAAGATGACAAATGACTAGAGAATTTAAATATTAACATTATAACATAATAAAGTGGTACCACTTGTTATATATACAATTCCCGCAATGAAGTCTATATCAAATGAGTATATCTTTTGTGATACGGTTTCACGAATCTTTATCGGTGAGATGTGTCAATCCTACTGATACTCACAATAAAAAGTAATACTCTTAGTATAAAATTAATACTTTTTCATAGATGAGCCAAATAAGATATCTATCTCATAAAATACTACTCGTAATAACGTCTCACACAAATTCTTGTCATTCCAAAAAATCACTAATTTATTCTACATTTCCCTCTTCAATATCTCATCTCCCAAAACCTAGCTAATTCCGGTGCATTACTTCAATTGATCTAGTTTTCTGATGCAACACTTCTCTCCAGCTTTCCGATCCCTCTGTGCATCAGTTTTATCCTGCTTTTAATTTGCACGAACGCTTTCTTTTTCCGCCGAAAAACTTGTTTTGTTCCCTTTTTCTTGAAAACTGTTACATTTTGTATAAAAGGCCATTAATTTAATTAAACAGGTATGGATAGTGGGTTCTTGAAATGTGAAGTTGAGGATCAGATGGAACTGATGCTGATGGAAATGGGTTTCTCCGGGGCGGCGTGTGATCAGATTCCTAAGATGGGATTCAACGGTACTCAACAAGAAAACAGCAACGATGGGATTGTGATTAATGGTGGCTGTAATGGTGATCTTGAGAATTATCATGCTAAATCACCTGCATTAATTAATAGTAACACGTTTCCCGGAGCTGCAATTCATCAGGAGCAACCGGGGACACCATTTTTGCAACACAATTCAGGCGGGGAAAGATGGAAAGTGAAAGTGTATTGCGGGGAAGCAGCTGAAAAAACACTGAACAAGAGGAATTCATCGATGCCAGCTGATGTGATCCTCTTGAAATGGGCGAGCCGGGTAAGGAGCTCCAATCGGATCAAATCAATAATTTTTAATGTTTTGGGAATTTTGAGCGAAGACAATGGCTTGAACGACACCTGCAAACAATGAGAAGAACTCGTGAATGGGCGCCGGAGGGGTTTCCGACGTAGCCACTCCGATGATAAAGTCAGCAGGCTGTATGATGATGAACTTCGAACAATATTTTAGGAAAAATACATAGAATGCTTAAAGTTCAAAAGGCTCATTTAATGACATTAATACCTGCTATTTATAGGAGAGGAATGGGTAGTTACCTCGATTCTCGCGTCACCTACTAAGTCGGTTCACCATACTAGCTTCTGATGACTTCTCGGACACTCCAAACCCAAGTTGTTCTGGCGGATTAGATTGACTGTAATGATTACACTTGAATGTGGCTCATTTATCGAAGTAGCTCTATTCTCGAGGTTGCCCAAGTGGGTATCCAACCGAGAACATTCCCTGGACATGTGAGAAGCACCCGGCCAACTCTATGAGGACCCGGGCTACGGATAAAGGATTGCGGATGAAACCATCACACCCGGGAAGGGAAAATTTACCCGGGCATTCACAAAACTACCCGGTACCCTGGTTTGTACCCATGGGATTCCGATGAACAAACCCATATCCTTATAGGGGTATCACCACCCATCCCTAAAATAGTCGGGCTAGAGCTTGACTCGCTGTCCCGATTCAATCTTTCCTGCTCTCTCCCGGATTGCAAGTGTGAATAAATACCGAGTGAGGGAACTTCCTAAGCGTCTGGTATCTCATACCCCCGACTCCTCAAAATATGATATTTACTATTCTCGAGAGAATCGATCGAATACATCATTACGTATACATTAATGAGGATTTTACTGAAAACTACTCGTTTTCCAAGGTAATGATGAGTCTGTTCCCTCGATAACCGCACACGTCTCTTCAATTGTACGCACGATTTCCTAGGCGTCATATGATCGTCCGATTAGATTTGAATCGAGGGCGGAGATTAATTCTCTTCCCTATAAATAATGACCTTGCTCATTCTTCCGTCTCATTAGTGCAATGGCAGGTTCAAGCAATTCGAAAGTTCCGGATATGGCTGAAGAGCTCATGGCATCTGCAATAGAGAGAAGAAAAACGACTATGGAGGACGAAGTCTTTCACAAAATATTTCACTTCTGGGAAAAATTATACAAGCTGGAATCCTCTCAGTATGTAGAGGGGGTTCCTTCTCCTGAGAACGTGGCTCTTATGCGGAAATATCGCCGGCGCCTCGGTGTTGCGGAGTACGTGGACATCTTTACCCACCATGGTGTCTACGCACTAATGCTACAAAGGGAGCTGAAGATCCTGGAGGATATATCCGGGTCAGATAGCTTTGGCAAGACCGCTACCGGGAATCTTAGTGGCTGGTTGCACAAATGGAAGATGTTTGTTGAAAAGGAACATCTTCGTGTACTCTCTGCCCATTTCTTTTAATTAATAAAATATCTTTTTCGCTTTGTTATTGCCTGTATCTGGTAGAACGTCAAAACCAAATTAACAATAAGTAAATAACGAAGATTAACATGGCTAATACTCCTCAAACTTAAAAACTAAATGCCTGAGTTTTTGAAATCCCGCCCTATCAATCAATATGCTCGAGTCCCGAATTTGTAGTCCGGGAAAAGGAATAAGCCCGGACCAAGAATCCTCTGGTCTGCTGACGTGGTGTCATAATGATATGAGATTTATTAAATTCCTGCCAAACGAAAACGTTCTGTATTCCGAGGTACATCAGATTTGATGTTTCGATAACCGTCAGACCCTCTCGTCTGCCCAGCGCAATTTACGAGGGGCGTTCTGATCGTCCACTTGTCCAGATTGGATGGCTTCGATCAACTTTTGAATAATAAAGGAGACGCTTCGACTGGCTGAGGCTCTTGGACTTCCTTGCTTGTCTATAAATAAGGGGATACAGATGCAAAATAAACCTTAATCCATAATGTCGAGCTCAAGTGGTTCCAGTGCCTGCAGCAGTACACATGTCCTGGTGACTCCGGAAATGCGTCCTCATGTGGAGGAGCTAAAGAGAAGAATTGAACAACGCATATGGGCGAAGGTCATGGCCGTGCGGGACAAGGTTTATGATCTGGACTATACCTACCGCAATCGTCTCGCCCCTACCCGAGTACAAAGAGCAAGAGCAAGGAAGTATATCCGAGAGTTTTCAGTAAACCGGGTAACAGATCTGGTTGATGACGAGGTTCTGCTGCACATGATGTTGTGGAAAGAATGGCGTGCTTTGGACAAGATAATGAAGGATGAATCCTTTGTCAACCTCCGTATTCACGAGTTAACTAATTGGATAACGGAGTGGCAAGATTCTGTATCTAATATAATGGATCCCATAACTCTTCGTCGTTTTCGTATGTAATGGAAGTTTTATTGATTTTTCCTGCCTCGTTATTCTGTTGCAAACAAATCTTGTACAAATTAATGCGAACTGAAATAACAGACGTACCATAAATTAGGATAACCCAATCTCTAAGACTGAAATTACACTTGTGACATATTTGGTGAAAATATGGTCCCCGGATCTGGTATCTCCTGCACTTAGAACATATTCGAGCTAGTCAAATCCTTGAATTTGTAACAACATACCGGGGTATCGAACTACCCGGTCCTAGAAATTACCATCTCGGGTCTTTAGGCTTCCCGAGCTACGAAACAAACCCACCGAGGTATTCAAAACCTCCCGGCCCATCCACACAACATCATAATGACACGTGTTACTCTATCCCAACGGTCAGTAACGTTTTCGTATTCCGAGGAACAGTAGGCCTGACACTTTTAATGATTGCGCGTGTCCCTTCGCGTACTATCCGATTCCCGAGGGTTATCTCGACCACCCGTTTAAATGCAAATCAACGGTTGAGATCAAGCCCCCTCCTTTATAAATAGTGGTGTACTCCTTTGCCAGAATCACTATTGAATTCAAATTTCAGCGGAACTCTTGCGCTTGGTTTTCTCTACTTCTTCGGCGTGTACCATCATTTTCCTCCGGCGACCTCCCCACTGTCTCTCTTATTTACTCGTAAGTACTCTTCTTTCAAAATGTCTAATTCTACCTCTTCCACGTCGGGGGCCAACGCGCGAGGCTCGCCTAGCGACGAATCTGCTGCGTTACGCTCCGATGCTTCTCAATCTCCCCCGCCCCGTCGCTCTATCACCCAACCCGCTAAGAAACCCGTAGCCTCTCCAATCATACCATCTTCCTCTAAACCCCTCCCTCCTAGTCACTCCCGAGGTCTTGCCCAAAAGAAAGGTAAGGGTAAAGCTCGGGCCACGGGCCCTCCTCCCATCGAGGTCCCGGGAATTCCCTGGTTCTCCTCTCTGAGTAGCACCCTGCGCTCAGGGGCGGATGAGGAACTTAGGACCTTGGGTAACATTCCTTCCAATCTTTCTATCCTAATACCCGGGTCCTCTGACAGGGCAAAAAAACCCCCTCCAGGGTATACTACTTTCTTCCGGGACCAAATTAAGAATGGTCTTAGGTTTCCGATTCACCCCTTTTACATTGCAGTTGCCAAATTTTTTGGCGTACCAGTTAACCAATTCCACCCTAATTCTTTTAGAATAATGGCTGCTACTTATGTCCTCTTCAATATGAACAATTTTCTTATTAACCCCCTTATCTTTCACTATTACTTTTCTTGCCGTTTTGGGGACAATGTCTTTTCCCTGACTGCCCGGCACAATACTCGCTTCTTTGATGATATACCCTCTTCCCAAAAAGGGTGGAAAGGAAGATACTTTTTTATTCGACTCCCGGGAGATCTTCCCTGCTTGACCGGTTTTCTCTCCTCTCTGCCTACACAACCTTCCCTCCCCGGCACTTACAAATTCGAAGAACCCTTCATTGTGAGCCAAGATTTGGTGGAGGGGCGCAGATACTCATCTTCCACACTAATTTCTGATGATAATCTGACCGCGTATGGGTTGAGTCCCCGGGCTGAGGATCCCGAAGATCATATTATTGATGAGGTGGCAGGCTCGGGCTCTCAACCCGGTAATTCGCCCCTCTTTCCTGCAGCCTCCTTCCTTGCTCCCTCCTTGATTTTTTTAACATTATTTCTTTTTGTCCAGACAATTCCGAGATGCAAGCAGCTTTTGCCAAAAGACGAGCAGCTGAGAAAATCGCCCGGGAACAGGAGCTTGCGGCGCGCCGTGCAGCTACCGAAACAGAAAAGAAACGTGCTGCCGAGGAGGTGTCTCGAGGAGTGGCGGTTACTGGGGAAGATCCTCCCCGGGAAAATACTTCTCAGGCAATGGATGAAACTGTAGAGGATGCTGAAGACCTCGCCCCTCTCAGTCAAAGAAAAAGAAAAGCCACGGCGGAACCCGAGCTGGTTGTCCTGGAAGGCCCATATGAGGGTGATCCCTGCACTTCCCCACCTGCACAACCCCGACTACCCCCCCAAACTACTGGGGCCTCAACCTCCGAGCTCCCTTCCAACAATATGTTTTTCGAGGGAGCTACTGTTAGTGGTGCTAAACGCTTCAAACAAATGCTCAGTCCCACTGAAGCAATATTTTTGAAGAGCATCCCTGCCACTAACAGATTTTTGGAAGGATCAAACCGGCTTCTCTCGGTAAGTTCTTCGTCTTACAGCTTAATATTGATACCGACTTATTCTTCCTGACTTTTTTCTCTATCCAGGCGGCTCAAATGATGGTCTCGGCCTTTGAGGAAGTGGCGGCAGTGGCCACCAGGACGAATAGACAGGCTCGGGCGTCTCAAGAAGTTCATGACCAGCTCCGAGGGGAGATTGCCCGGGCCGAGAAGCTGCACGAGGAGAAAGTTGCCGGGCTCCTTGCTTCTTTGGAAAGAGCCAATCAACAATTGGCTTCAACTCAACGTGCTCAAGATGAGAGTTTTGCTCGAGAAGAAGCCTCTCAAAGGCAAATTGCTTTTCTGGAATCCCGAGCTCGATTTCTTGAAGAAGAAGCCACTCTCCAACAACACCGGGTTGTGGATGCTGAAGATAAACTCAAGCTTTTCCAGCTCACTCATGAGGAATGGAAGACTGTCTTCCTCCGATCCTCGGATTTCCAAGCGGCTGTTGAAGATAGATCGTATAACTACTTCAAAGTTGGCTTTGCGAAATGCCAGGAGCAATTTGAGGAGGAGGGCTTGATTCCGGCAGACAAGGAGGGCTTTCCAGACATAGATCGAGCTATTGACTCCCTTCCCAAGGATGATGATGCCGACAAGGAGACTAAAAAAGCTCCTGAAAAGACTGGGGAATAGTCTGCTGTAGTATTTTTAGTTTAAGATTGTGTCTTTAGATTTCCATATTTCCTTGTGTAATTCTTGCCCCCGGGCTTTGGCAATAAAAAATCATTTTTCTTTGCGCAATACCTTGATCTCTAGCGGACCAAATATTTTATATTCGATAGGAATTCAAAGAACGCAAATCTTGCTAAATACGGAGTCTTGAGCCCGGGTGTAACTCTTTGGGCTTTTTAGAACCAAGGTACGGATCCTTGGGCCGGGGAGCATGTCCCGGGACTTGGGAATGGTCGAGGTGTGTGGCCCCGAGCCAGGGTGTAGTGCCCTGGGCTTTTTTAGAACCAAGGTGCGGAGCCTTGGGCCGGGGAGCATGTCCCGGGACTTGGGAATGGTCGAGGTGTGTGGCCCCGAGCCAGGGTGTAGTGCCCTGGGCTTTTTTAGAACCAAGGTGCGGAGCCTTGGGCCGGGGAGCATGTCCCGGGACTTGGGAATGGTCGAGGTGTGTGGCCCCGGGCCAGGGTGTAGTGCCCTGGGCTTTTTTAGAACCAAGGTGCGGAGCCTTGGGCCGGGGAGCATGTCCCGGGACTTGGGAATGGTCGAGGTGTGTGGCCCCGAGCCAGGGTGTAGTGCCCTGGGCTTTTTTAGAACCAAGGTGCGGAGCCTTGGGCCGGGGAGCATGTCCCGGGACTTGGGAATGGTCGAGGTGTGTGGCCCCGAGCCAGGGTGTAGTGCCCTAGGCTTTTTTAGAACCAAGGTGCGGAGCCTTGGGCCGGGGAGCATGTCCCGGGACTTGGGAATGGTCGAGGTGTGTGGCCCCGAGCCAGGGTGTAGTGCCCTGGGCTTTTTCTTCCGGAATGTGGGAGATAATAACACAACACTTCTGTGGAAAACAGATATTTCATTTACGTCTTTCGGTGAATAGATTACATCTGTCAAGTATAAAATTGCTTTAAATTAAATACATTCCAAGGTCTTTTGAGAGGGCGTCCTTGTGCATCCTCTAGATAAAAAGATCCGGAGCTGACTCTCCGAGTGATTTTGTAAGGCCCTTCCCATTTTGCCTCTAATTTTCCCACCTCTCCTGCTGGATTAACCCTTTT
The DNA here is from genome assembly GCF_022965805.1 of Primulina eburnea. Lineage (NCBI taxonomy): Eukaryota > Viridiplantae > Streptophyta > Magnoliopsida > Lamiales > Gesneriaceae > Primulina > Primulina eburnea. Next base: position 19,328,453 of record NC_133103.1, read on the forward strand.
CATGACTAAGTCTCCAATTTGAAAGTCTCGGATTCGGACCTTCTTATTGTAAGATTTCATCACTCGACCTCTGTATGCTTCCATGCGGATATATGCCCGGTCCCTCTTTTCCTCGACTAAATCCAACTCCCTGGCTCTGCTTTCATCATTATCGTGTGGGTAAGATTCTACCCGAGGAGAAGTCTCTCCAATCTCAACTGGGAGAACTGCTTCAGAGTCATATACGAGGCTGAAAAGGGTTTCTTGAGTCGGTATCTGCGGAGTGGTCCTGTAGGCCCAAAGAACACTAGGTAATTCTTCAACCCAATCCTTCCCCTTACCCTGAAGTCTCGTCTTCAACGCTTGTACAATGATCCTATTGACAACTTCTGTTTGGCCATTTGCTTGAGGATAAGCCACAGAGGTGAAGGATTGAGTGATCTTCATTTCTTGGCACCATGCAACAATTCCTTTGCCTTGAAATTGTCTACCATTATCTGAGATTAATCTCCGGGGCACTCCAAATCGGCATACAATATTTTTCCACAGGAATTTCAGTACCTCTGTTTCCGTAATTCTTGCCAAAGGCTCAGCTTCCACCCACTTGGAAAAGTAATCGACTGCTACTAACAAAAATTTCTTCTGAGCTCGGGCAAGCGGGAAAGGACCTACAATGTCCATGCCCCATTGATCAAAAGGGCAGGATGCCCAAATAGGCTTCATAAGAGCAGCCGGGCTGTGTTTGAAATTTGCATGATGTTGACAGCCTTCGCAGGTTTGAACCACCCGAGCTGCATCTTGACCCAGGGTTGGCCACCAAAATCCTGCAAGCATGGTTTTTCGAGCTAGAGACATTCCTCCGAGGTGCTCCGCGCAACATCCTTCATGAATTTCCCGAAGTACATAATCTACCTCCTTTTTAGGCAAGCATTTTAAAAGAGGCCCCTGGAATGATCTTTTATACAAGATTGCGTTTAAGAGCACAAACCTGGGAGCTTGTCTCTTGATCTTCTGAGCTTGACCTCTGTCCTCGGGTAGTGCACCCTTCTCAATAAATCTGATTAAGGGCGTCATCCAGGAGTCTTCTGGATCGGGTGTTCCTTCTTCGTCCATCGAGAGGATCAAGCGGGAGACATGCAATACCTCCCGGGTGCTCACTTCACTTAGGGATGCTGCCATTTTTGCCAGAATATCTGCCTCGTCGTTTTCTTCTCGGGGGATTTGCTCGATACTCCAATCCGAAAAGCCTTCTGCTCGAGCTCTGATAAGTTGTAGATATTTCAACATCCTACCATCTTTAGCTTCATACACACCCTTTATCTGCTGTGTTACGAGTTGTGAATCAGAATATATAATTATCCGGGAAGCCCCGACTTCTCGAGCAGCTCGTATTCCAGCTAGCACAGCCTCATACTCGGCCTCATTATTAGTTACTCGGGAGTCAATCCTTATTACCAATTTGATTTTTTCTCCCGGGGGAGATATCATCACGACTCCTACTCCGCACCCCGCAAGGCTAGACGCCCCATCTACAAAAACCCTCCACACTTCTTCTCTACTAGGCTGGATCATCTCAGATAAAAAGTCTGATAAAGCTTGTGCCTTGATAGCCACTCGTGGTTTGTATTCGATATCGTACTCCCCCAATTCCACCGTCCACTTAATCATTCGCCCGGATCCCTCAGCATGGGTCATGATTCTACCAAGAGGGCTGTTGGTAAGAACCACTATTTGATGCGATAAGAAGTAAGGTCTTAGCTTCCGAGCGGTCACGATCAAAGCCAATGCAATCTTCTCCACCTCTGTATATCGGAGCTCGGGCCCTCTTAGAGCGTGGCTGACATAATAGACAGGCTTCTGATCAGAGCCTTCTTCTTTGATTAACACTGAACTGACAGCATGTTCTGTAGAGGATAAATACAGGAATAATCGCTCCCCGGGCTCGGGCTTTACTAACACCGGGAGCTCTGCAAGATGAGCTTTCAAGTCCTGGAAGGCTTGTTCACATTTATCGTCCCATCCGAAGTGCTTGGCCTTTCTCAAGACTTGAAAGAAAGGATAACTTCTGTGTGCTGATCGGGATATAAACCAAGAAAGGGAAGCAATCCTTCCCGTCAGCTTTTGCACCTCTTTTACAGACTGGGGAGAGGGCATACACAAGACAAATTTTACCTTCTCCGGGTTTACCTCAATTCCCCGATCTGTTACCATGAATCCCAGAAATTTGCCACTCTTTACGCCAAAAATACATTTAGCCGGGTTAAGCTTGATCCCATGTTGCATGAGGGTGGCAAAAGTTTCCTGTAGATCATCAATAAAAGTAGTGACCTCCCGGGTCTTGCTTAAGATATCATCCACATAGACCTCCACGTTCCGCCCCAGCTGTTTCTCGAATACTTTGTCCATAAGACGCTGATAAGTGGCCCCTGCATTCTTCAATCCGAAAGGCATTACAATATAACAAAATGTACCTCCCGAAGTGACAAAACTAGCTTTATCTTGATCTTTTTTGGCCAAGGGAATCTGATGATACCCCTGGTATGCATCCATAAAGCTCAACAGCTCATAGCCCGAGGTAGAATCTACCAACTGGTCAATCCGGGGCAGCGGATAATGATCTTTGGGCCACGCTTTGTTTAGATCGCGGAAATCTACGCACATGCGCCATTTGCCAGTGGATTTAGGTACTAAAACCACATTGGAAAGCCAAGTAGGGAATTGAATTTCCCTAATATGCCCCGCCTTCAGGAGCTCCTTGACTTGTTCTGCTATGACTTTGTCCTTTTCAGGACCAAAGTGCCTCTTTTTCTGCTTCACAGGGTGAGACCCCGGGAGGATGTTTAAATGATGCTCCGATAAAAAGGGGGAAATCCCCGTAAGCTCCTGCTGGGACCAGGCAAACACATGAATGTTAGTTTTTAAACATTTAATTAAACTTACCCGGGTGGTCGTGCCGAGATCCCGAGCCACCCGGATCTGCTGTCCTGGCCCAATCTCCACCGCCTCCTGCTCTTCCTCGGCCACAAAGTGTATCTCCCCTTCCTCCACTATCCTCCCTCCTGTCTCACCTATCTTAGCCATCTTCCCCTCCTTCTTAGATCTGTTCTGATCCGCTCGGACCGCTTCCACATAACACTTTCTAGAAGAGGGTTGATCTCCCCGGACTTCTCCTACCCTTGCTCCCACAGGAAATTTTATTTTTTGGTGGTAGGTAGACGCTACAGCCCTTAACTCATTCATGGCCGGCCTCCCAAGGATGATGTTATACGATGAGGGGGAGTCCACCATAGTGAAGGAAGTCATCACTGTTTTCTTGAGATCGTGAGAGCCCAAGGTCAGAGGTAAAATAATCTCCCCTTCCGTATAAACCACGTGCCCGGCGAAGCCAAAAAGAGCAGTTTCCACTGTTTCCAGGTGATAGCCCTGTAAATCCATCTGCTCAAAAGCATCTTTGAAAATTACATTCACAGAACTGCCTGAGTCCACGAAGACCCGCAGAATGTCATAGTTCGCCACTCGGGCTTGGATCACCAAGGCATCGTTGTGGGGTAGATTCACCCCTCTTAGGTCCTCCGGGCCGAAACTGATGATTGCCTCACTCTTCCTCGATCCTTCCACCTCCAAACACTCTCTCCTACTCCTTTCGCCCCTGCTCCTGCTCTTGCTCCTGCTCCTGCTCTGGTGGTGTGTTACGTCGAGAAACTTCTTTCCGGGCCATAGCATGAACCATTGCATCAGCCATCATTTTTTTCAATTCCTCTCGGGTCATGGTTATAAGATTCTGGTCGGTATTATTAACGTTTACTTGTCTGGAAGATTGTCCCCCGTCCGCCTGGGCCCGGGAGGTATCTTGGTCTGTTCTTCTGGTACGAGCCATATCAACGCCTCGAGCTCAATATGAATTCCCACAGACGGCGCCAATGATGTGATCCTCTTGAAATGGGCGAGCCGGGTAAGGAGCTCCAATCGGATCAAATCAACAATTTTTAATGTTTTGGGAATTTTGAGCGAAGACAATGGCTTGAACGGCACCTGCAAACAATGAGAAGAACTCGTGAATGGGCGCCGGAGGGGTTTCCGACGTAGCCACTCCGATGATAAAGTCAGCAGGCTGTATGATGATGAACTTCGAACAATATTTTAGGAAAAATACATAGAATGCTTAAAGTTCAAAAGGCTCATTTAATGACATTAATACCTGCTATTTATAGGAGAGGAATGGGTAGTTACCTCGATTCCCGCGTCACCTACTAAGTCGGTTCACCATACTAGCTTCTGATGACTTCTCGGACACTCCAAACCCAAGTTGCTCTGGCGGATTAGATTGACTGTAATGATTACACTTGAGTGTGGCTCATTTATCGAAGTAGCTCTATTCTCGAGGTTGCCCAAGTGGGTATCCAACCGAGAACATTCCCTGGACATGTGAGAAGCACCCGGCCAACTCTATGAGGACCCGGGCTACGGATAAAGGATTGCGGATGAAACCATCACACCCGGGAAGGGAAAATTTACCCGGGCATTCACAAAACTACCCGGTACCCTGGTTTGTACCCATGGGATTCCGATGAACAAACCCATATCCTTATAGGGGTATCACCAGCAATGCGCGAAATGGTCTTCAGGATTGCGGCAATGCAGCCGATTGATATAGACCCGGAATCCGTGAAGCCGCCGAAGAGAAAGAACGTGAAGATATCGACGGACCCGCAAAGCGTGGCGGCGCGTCACCGCCGGGAGAGGATAAGCGAGCGGATCAGGATTCTCCAGAGACTGGTGCCTGGTGGAACTAAAATGGACACTGCGTCAATGCTGGATGAAGCAATTCACTATGTTAAGTTCTTGAAAGATCAGGTGCAGTCTCTTGAAATAGTGGAGGCGAATCAGCGACCCGCCGCGGGGATAGGATTCCCGGTGACTGCAAACGGTTATCATCGGACGTCTCCTAGATTCTTGATATAGTTTAATTTAGTGAAATTAAACATTTTGGATCAATTTATTCTTTCTGAATTGTGGGGAATTTTTAAATTTATTATTGCCAATTGTGTCGTTCATATATGTCCATTCTATTGGGGTATAATACTTCAATTAATCTTATACATAACCAAATCCCATTTAATATCTTTCGATTTTTTTATATTTTATTTTCTTTTCCGAATAAGAAAGCCATGGGGTATTAGAAACCCATAATTTAATGCTGTAATTACCAAAAATATGTCGTAAGTTAGTCTTTTTTTTAGTGAGTCTCATGTGAGACCGTCTCACGGATCATAATTTGTGAGACGGGTCAACCCTACCCATATTCACAATAAAAAGTAATACTCTTAGCATAAAAAGTAATACTTTTTCGTGGGTGACCCAAATAAGAGATCCGTCTCAAAAATACGACCCATGAGACCGTCTCTCACAAGTTTTTGCCTTTTTTTGAGTGAGTCTCATGTGAGACCGTCTCACGGATCTTAATATGTGAGACGGGTCAACCTTACCCATATTCAAAATAAAAAGTAATACTCTTAGCATAAAAAATAATATTTTTTCATGAAAAACCCAAATAAAAGATCTGTCTCACAAATACGATCCGTGAGATCGTCTCACACAAGTTTTTTTCGGTCTTTCGTTTGATCAAATTCGATAGTCATTTTGTGATTAAATTGGACGATTTTATTTTTATTTCACTGAAGTGCTGACGTGATGTAAAGCACAACACCAATATAGAATCAATCTCATGTTAGTATTTTTGGTAAAATAGGATTACCAAGAAAAAAGAGGCCGAATTTTAATTATTTGAAGGATCAAAATAAAAAAAGTCAAGTTGTATGGAAAATATGATTAATTTTCCTATTTTCATATATTATAAATCATTTGGTTTGAGTTGATTATACTACTAAACTAATTAAATAAATCAAACTCGGAAATATATAGGATAATAGAAATTCCGACTATTGAATCTATTCCATGACAGTGTTTGACGGATTTACCTTAGCGACTGTTTTTGTTACACCGTCGCCAATAGCGACGGGATATTCTTAAACCGTCGCCAATAGCAATGGTTTTTGGTTACATAGCGACGGTTTCCTTCATTTCATTTTTTTTAAAAAAATAAAATAAAAAATATGAATCCGGGACTAGGACTGGGACTGGGACTGGGACTGGGACTGATTGTACTAGTTTTACAAAACTTCACAATTTGTCATATTTTTATAATGATTTTATTAATTTATAATGTTTTTTAAAAAAAACCCAAATTCTAAGTCTATCTCATATCATATATCCGAGAATGATAATACACCAAAGATTCCATGCTAAAGCATTATTCTTTAACATAATTTAAAATTACTTTGATGCACAACCACTGGACTAAAGAAATTGTGATCTTAAATCTATGCAGTTAACATCAAAAGAAATACAGTTCAAAAACCACTTTGGTAATATTTATAATGTCGAGAGCAAAGTATATGGCTTAGTCTGTGCTATATCGGGAGTTTTATCTCGAAGTATTTTTATATAAGATGTTTATATGTTATCTTATAAAAATCTAGTGTCACTTTCAGGGTAGCATGCACTATTCAATGAGCCCGTGATTTTATTTTATGGATAAAATATGTTTATATTAATTTTTGAAGTGTTGGGACAGCTAAATATCTTCAGATTTTTTTATTTAAAAAGTAAGACTGGGCAACATACAAATATTATATAAGACTTGAAAGGATCGGTGAATCGGGTGAAGAGTGTTTAAAAGGGTGGTTGAATAAACACTGCTCAATTAAAATTATTCTACGACAAACTGATTTCAGTTGTGTTACAAACTGAATCTAAATATCCCGTCGGTCAATAACAATCAGTTAAACTGAATAAACAGTTGCGGAAAATTAATTGACTGAAAGATAGAGTATCTAACTGAAAATGATAACTGAAAGTAATAACACCACAATTTGTTTCTGGATATTCGAAGACTTGAATAACTCCTATGTCACCCCTTCTATCACGAAGATATGATATTCACTAAAAGACTTTGATCAAATACAAAAAGGTGTACTGACCCACTTCAGTTTGGACTTATCACTTTGCCAATACTGAAACTCTTAGTATACAACACTTTTACAGATCGTAACTGATCTTAGCTTAACTTAGAAAATCTATCAATCGATTACAAAGTGCTATATAAGCTCAAGAGCGTAGTCTAGAATACTACTGATATAATTGATAAGCGTGAGCTTGATTTCTGAATGTAAGTGGATATTTTTGCAGCGTAACAGCAAGTAAGATAAGATAACTGAGAGTCGGATGTTCTTCAGCTGCTGTCTTCGACTATTTATAGGCTTCTCTCTCAACTGTAACATTAAAGATATTGGAATATTCTAACCGTTGATTGCCACGTCGATATATTCTGATAATCGTACACTGTTCATTCTGAAATGCGGCGAGCCACTACCAGTTGCAGATAGTTGTACTATTTGTCGGTTGTCGCTTTCAACTGATGACGTGTACAGCTGAGAGATCAGCTGGTAAAGATCAGTTGACGATGGAATAGACTTCAGTTGTAGGGATCAGTTGACTGATGACATGTTCAGTTACGTCGATCAGTTAGTCAAATTCAGTTGCTGGATTCAGTTGGTAAATCTTTTGTCAAACGCCGGAATTTCGTTTCCAACAATTTCCCCCTTTATGGTATTTGACAAAACTATAGTGAGAGATACTTGATTGAATTCAAAGTAGATAAAATAAGATGTCGATTTAATTGAATCAACTGAATTCACATTTCTTCAAATAAATACAATAGATACTGCTCTTATTGTTTCTTCTGCTGTTCTAAGATCTCCTTGATCTCTTCCCCCTTTTTTTCAAACAACTCCATCTTGAGAGATAGCTTCCGAACGTCAGTAGAAAGGAGCTTGACAGAGGATGAAATGTTATCGATAGCAATAGACATAGTGACTTGTAGCAGTTCGATTTTTCTTGATACAAGTGACTCCACACTGTCGACCCGTTTGTTAATAGAGTCTTGAGTGGCAGTCAGACTTGAAAAAATTCCTCTATTTTTTTGAATATCTTTAACTGCAAAAGAAAGAGCGGTAACAGCAGATTTTATATCCTTCAGTTTTTGTAAAGACTGCTGATTATCGTCCAACTTCAGAGTATGCGATAATTGCGTATTTTGAATCTTGGAGATGGCAGTAATCATTTGACTCATACTGTCCTGCATATGCTGAACTTCTTCAAAAATAAGATCAAAATCTGATGAAGATGCAGGATGAGACTGTCGAGAAGTTCTTGGTTCACTTGTAGTAAGTTCAGAAATTATCAAGGCTTGATCAGTTGAGATTGTTTCAGCAGCATCTCGAACTGAAGTATCAGCAGCAGTGATTTCTCCTTGATCCCGAGGTGGTGAAGGAGGATTTGGTTCAGCAGATGGTGACAAAACTGAAACGGGTGCCTCTAAAGGATGATCGATTGAATCAACTGGCACATCAGTTGGGATAACCTGATTAGTAGATGGATCTGGCTGAACAGGTTCTTCTGAAGGAAAAGTGACCTATGGATTGATTTGATCAGCAAAGTGATCAACTTTGTCAGAAACGGGTGCACTAATCTGGGATTCTTCCACAATCATCAATGTGTGCGAAAGAGAGCTCAGCTTCAGTATACAGTTGTTGTTCACCAGGAGGTGAAAGAGGCTTATCATGAACTGGCTCTTCAGTTGGAACAATGACTAAAGCTGATGATGGTTCTGTTTTGTCAGAGGATGCTTCTTCAAATATTTCCTCGTCGTCATCATCTGAATCTACTTGATGGAGAACCAATTCTTGATTCAATTCCCAAAACTTGATTCGAGATAGTAGCCCTATAAGATCAACGTCTAGCTGAGTAATTACAGCTTGATCAGCGTAGGAAGTAGGGCTTGTAGGTAAATAGTTGGTCTTCAGCTTGGCAACAATTTGAGCCAACTTCTTCGCTCTCGTCTGATCAAATAGATAACTCTTCCTCTCCATAGCTTGAGCAATTGAGGCAGCTTTGACTGTCCTGAGGACAAAGGCCTCCAGTTTGATGAATTTACTCAGCTCGGACTTCTTCTTCAATTGCTTGGCAAAAACTTCAGTGCGATAGGCTGTCCAAGCATCATAGGACTTAATTTTTGAAGCCGCAAAACTGTTAACCTTTGCCCATACAAGGTCAATATGAGTCTGAATTGGGTTGGAGGGTCTGGTCTCTTCAATTAACTTCCCTTTCCCTTTATCAGTACTCATGATGTGAGGAATTTCCAATCATGTTCGAGTAGATTCCACCTGCTCTACAAATTTTATGCATTTAGGTCTAGCAGGTGCCACACCAGTAGGACGAGAGATCTGAATCAGAGGAGCTTTGATCCTAACTGATTCCTTTTTGGTACCAATTGAAGCTTCTTGTGGAATGATCTGCAGAGGAACTGCTTCTATAGGCTGCTGATCAGTTGTAGAAATCATTGCATCAGTAGGAATGGATACCTCCGAAGTTGTTTTAACCCTTTGGATTCTTGGTTTCTTCGCAATCTGAGGGGATGGAGTCTTCTCTGACTCAGATGCACTCAACACTAATTTTCTTTTGGCGACCTTCAGTTGAGCCAACGTTTTGTCCTTCTTAACTGATTTAGGAGCTGCTAACTGAGTCTCAATCTCCTGTTTGATTTGCACTAACTAAGCAGGAGTTATGTCCATTTTGGTTTTGAGTGGCATCGTGTTCTTTGCATTGAACACCTTAAATTTCGATGACCTTTCAGAATCATCAGCCACTAATCCTTTCACTTTCAACAGATAACTGATTTGTACAGCAAAACCCTTGGACTGTTTTGAAGACATAAACATATTCTTCAGAGTGTTAAAGATAAGGTGCTTCCAGTTGAGTTTGCGATCAGCCATAATAACAGAAATGGCTTGAAACTTCTCCAAGGTGAGGGCAGCAAATGATCCAGCTTTTGCCAAAAGCCCTTTAGCAACTACATCAGCAAGAAACTGAACTTCATGCTTCAGTTCCTTCTTAGGATCGGAAACCTTAATCTTCCGTCCATCAGCAGAGAGAAGGGTTTGCATCTCTTCAATATCAGATGCTTTAACATCCGAAAGTTGTGCCAAACTATCAGAGGGTAAAGAAAATAATTCCCCAAGAGAGTCTTCAGAGATGGTCAGCAACTGACCATTGACAGTAGAATTAATGTTAACCTCAGAATCAACCATGCCGGTGGAGTAGAAATCATGAAGTTCTTTGGGATAGATGTCCTGTGAGGATTGTCCCAAAAATGTTCTCAGTCCAGCAGTTTCAAGTTTCTGAAATACCTTCTTGACTTCAGCATCGCCGAAGGATAAGATGGATCCAAAGTTGATAGCCATAGCATTCAGCATAAAGTCGGGAATTTGGGTTGCCATTGATAAGTGAGTGAGTTCCTGAAACGAAATTGAAGAATAGAATAGTTCTTGCTCTCAAAAATTTGTGGATAATTGTAAGGTGAAACTGAAATGAAGCGGGTAATGGTACATATGTACGTGACTATTCAAATTCTGGACACGTGTCAGTCCGTAGAAATTTTGAAAAAGCAAAGTGTGTACGTGTGCTATAAGCGTGTGTACAATTTTGAGCGGTTAAAAATGTGTCCACGTTATAAACTGAAATTCATCATGAGTTAGCAGACAGTCCCGTCATTTGATTTGGAATATAATAGGTTTAATTAGTTAACTTATATGAGAAGATTAGTGGAATATTCAACTGAACGATCAGTTAGTAAAACTGAGTCCTTTCAGTTGAGAATTCACTAACAACTGTCTTCTCAGTTAACCTCTTAAACCACCATTCCCCCTAAATAGATGCATTAAAGAAAATGACAATAAAATAAGCCAGATTAATTAAGAAAATCCTGAGGCTTGGTAGAGTAATCGTCACTTAAGGAAGTGTCTTTTCATTTTCCTCGACTTGGCCTATAAATAAGAGTGGAGGAGTTAGTCACAAGTATCAGCAGACAATATTCAAAAAGAAATGGAAGGAGCAAGTAGTTCAATCGTCTCTCCACTTTCTCTTGAAGCCCGAAAAGCTGCTATAGAGGACGAGGTCTTCTATGCCAGTCTTCCCTACTGGGAAGAGTTACAGGGGCTGGAGCTCCTGTACAACTCTGGGAGGGTTACCACCTTTAGGCGGATGGCCCAGCTGAGAGAAGTGCGAAAACACTTAAACATATCTGCAGAGGTGGATGCCTTCAAGGAGGGTCATCTCTATCAGCTGATGCTTCGCAAGGAGCTGGAGACTCTTAATAGCATCGCCTCTTCGCACATCTTCTGCAAGACCTCTTCCTCAGCTCTAGCTGTTTGGATGAGGATGTGGATAGCTAGTGTAGAAGAGACTTATGAAAATGTAGTCCTCTCCAACATTTATGGATAAATAAAATGTTTATTTTGATTAAGCGTCGTTTTTCTTTGTTTCTGCACGCAATGATCTGTATGAGATACAAACACGTGAACTAATGAAACACTAACTGACATCAATTAAAACTCATATGGATAAACAACTCACTTTAAATAATCAGTAAGAAAACAGTACAGCTGACATATGAATTATGAGCAATAACAATTAATTAGGACAAATCAATTAATCCAAGTATATTGTGAAAATGAGAAAACTTAGTCTCAGCCAGTGGTTTGGTGAAGATGTCAGCCGCTTGCTGTTCAGTTGATACGTATTCCAATATGATGTTCTTCTTTAAAGCATGATCTCTGATGAAGTGATGTCTGACATCTATGTGCTTAGTCCTGGAGTGAAGAACTTGGATTATACGTAATAGCAATTGTACTTGTGTTGTCACAGAATATTGGCGATTCCTTTGCATCAACACCATAATCTTTCAGTTGTTGCTGAATCCAGAGCAGTTGGGCACAGCAGCTTCCAGCAGCAAGATATTCTGCTTCAGTTGTGGAAGTTGCTATGGATGTTTGCTTCTTACTGAACCGAAAAATCAGTCTGTCTCCTAGAAACTGACATGATCCACTTGTACTTTTTCGATCAAGCTTGCATCCTGCATAGTCTGAATCTAAATAGCCAACTAAATTGAAAGATGAGTCTTTAGAGTACCATAATCCAACATTTTGCGTACCTTTAAGATATTTCAAGATACGTTTGGCAGCAGAGAAATGTGATTGCTTAGGATTAGCTTGAAATCTTGCACACATACATACAACAAACACAATATCAGGACGACTAGCAGTTAGGTACAATAATGAACCTATTAAACCTCTGTAATGCGTCGTCTCAACTGATATTCCCCCTTGATCAGTGTCTAATTTAGCTGATGAGCTCATAGGGGTGCTTGCAGCTGAACATGATTCCATGCCAAATTTCTTCAGCAATTCCTTAGTGTATTTGGTTTGACTGATAAAAGTTCCTGAATCCAGTTGTTTCACTTGTAGACCAAGGAAGAATGTCAGTTCACCCATCATACTCATCTTGAATTTCTCCTGCATTAACTTGGAAAACTTCTCGCATAATTTGGGGTTAGTTGACCCAAAAATAATATCATCAACATAAATTTGAACAAGTAGAATATGATCATTCTTGGAGAACTTGAACAATGTCTTATCAACTGATACAACAGAAAAGTCATGATCAGTTAGAAATTTTGAAAGGGTTTCGTACCAAGCTCTTGGAGCTTGTTTAAGACCGTATAAAGCTTTGTTCAAATGATAGACATGATCAGGAAGGTGATGATTGACAAAACCTGGAGGTTGTTCGACGTAGACTTCTTCCTGCAACTGTCCGTTCAGAAATGCACTCTTTACGTCCATTTGATAGACTTTGAAGTTTTTGAATGAAGCATAGGCAAGGAATATTCTGATTGCCTCCAGTCTTGCAACTGGTGCATATGTCTCATCGTAATCAATTCCTTCTTCCTGCCTATATCCTTGTGCTACTAGCTTTGCTTTGTTGCGCACAACTAAACCATCTTCGTTTAGCTTGTTCCTGTACACCCACTTTGTACCTATCACAGTTTTTGAGAGTGGTCTTGGAACTAAGTTCCAGACACTGTTATGGATAAACTAATTTAGCTCTTCTTGCATTGCATTTATCCAGTTCGGATCAGCAAGAGCTTCATCAGTTTTCTTTGGCTCCAGTTGAGATACAAAAGCTGAATGAATAAATAAGTTAAGCATTTGATTTCTTGTTCTTACCGGATCAGATGGATTACATATCACCAATTCTGGAGGATGTGATTTCTTCCATCTAAGTTCAGCATTTGTTTCTTCTGTGTTAGCAATTTCCTCAGTAGATAACTGAATGTCTTCAGCTTCAGTTGGAGCTAAATCAGTTGGCAACTGATTCTCATTTGTATGCTCCACTAACTGATTGTCAAGATTTGCTTCCAATTTAGCTGATTGATCCAATATGTCAGGTTCAGGTGATTGGAGGTTGTTTTGATTAAGATGGATATCTTCTTCATCATCATCATCCAAGCTTATATCTGTAAATCTATCAGCTAGCTCAACTGTATCAGTTGGCTTAGAAGTTAGTGTAGACTCATCAAACACAACATGAATAGATTCCTCAACATCAAAGTATTTTTGTTGAAGACTCTATAGGCTTTACTCACTGAAGAACAACCAAGAAATATTCCTTCTGTAGATTTAGCGCCAAAAGCTTTTAAATGAGTTTTACCATTGACAAGTATAAAACATCTGCAGCCGAATATTTTGAAGTAGGAAACCACACTTTTTCTTCCATGCCAGATCTCATAAGGTGTTTTCATATAATTCTTATTAATCATTGATCTATTTTGAGTGTAACACGCAGTGTTCACTGCCTCTGCCCAAAACCTTTGAGAGATAGAGGAATCAGCAAGCATTGTTCTAGCAGCCTCTTTGAGGGTCCGATTTCTCCTTTCAGCTACACTATTTTGCTGAGGAGTTCTGGCTGCTGAGAGCACATGCTTGATTCCGGTATTCTCTAAATAATTTGAAAGAATTTGATTGATAAATTCAGTTCCTCGATCGGATCTGATTCTATCAATTCCAACTGATTTTTCATTTAATAATCTTTTGAAAAGCTTAATCATTTGAGCAGCAGTTTGGTCTTTGGACTTGAGAAATATAACCCAAGTGAATCTTGAAAAATCGTCTACAACCACCAAGGTGTATTTCATTCCCCCTAAACTCATAACTAGTATAGGACCAAATAGATCCATATGTAACAGTTCTAAGCATCAGGAAGAAGATTTACGACCCTTGTTCTTAAAAGAGGATTTGATTTGTTTACCAAACTGACATGCTGAGCAAATTTTGTCTTTGATAAAATCCATTTTGGGCAATCCAGTAACAAGATCGTGGTTACTCAAATATGCAATAGATTTGAAATTTAGGTGGTTCAATCTCTTATGCCACGACCAGTTTTTAGAAGATTTTGAGGCAACATAACATACTGGTGCATAAGGTTGATCATTCCAGCTGATTTTGTAAGTGTTTCCACACCTTTTGCCAGTTAGGATGATCTCTTCAGTTGAGTTTTTGACTAAACAAGAATGTTTGTCAAACTGAACTGAGAATCTATTATCGCATAACTGACTGATACTGATCAGATTATACTTGAGATTCTCAACTAATAAAACATCATTAATGGTGAAGTTACCATGGATAAGCTTACCCTTACCCACAGTTTTACCTTTAGAATTATCTACAAAACTGATGTTTGGTCCAGTGTACTTGATCAGTTGAGATAATAAATTTGAATCTCCTGTCATGTGGCATGAACATCCACTGTCCAAATACCATATAGATCCAATGCTTGTACCTATTACTTGCAATCAAACACAAGATAAGATTGTGGTACCCTTTTCTATTTGGGTCCAAAGTTGATTAGTCCTTTGGGAATCCAAACTTGGATCAGTCTAACTGACCGTCCAGTTGCTGTATTTCAAATTGTCTTTCCCGGTCTATGTGTGTGTGGTGTATGGTGTGCAGAAGATACAACATGTGATTTGCCCTTTTTCGACTGATTGTTCAGCCAGTATCTTTTCTGAACTGGCTTGCTGTTATAGTAGTTTGAATAGCCATTTGAATAGTTTTTGCTGAAAAATTTTGGTGGCTGACTTCGTGAGTCAGTCACAACTCTTGGGCTATAACCAATACCACATCTTTTGCCCTTGATCATATTGTGAGTTGACTGTTCAATCAGTTTAATCGGCTCAGCTTGTTCTTGTACCATAACTGATTTGAAAAAGTGAATATATTTCCCCTTATCCATATTCAGTTTTGGTTGAATATCTTTGGAAGGTATTTCATCCTGGTTACTGAACCCTAAGCCAGTTTTATCAGTAAATGATTTCTGAGAGTTCTGTATATCAGTCAAAGCAACGGATGATTTATTCCAAGCCTGAATGAGCTCAGTTTGCTTTGAGTTTTCAAGCATTAACTTTTGAATCATTCATTGATCCTTGCTCCTTTCAGTATTGAGTTCGGCAATCTCCCTTTTTAGACTCAACATCTCAACTGATATATCAGTTGTTGTCTTATTGTCAATAGGATCAGTTCGCTCTACTCTGGCCTTTTCAAATGATAAGGCAAGCTTTTGATACTCACTAACCATGTCATGAAGAGTCGAAATAAGTTCCTCTCTTGTGAAATCAGTTGAGTTAAAGTCAAATACCTGTTGGCTGCTTGATTGAACTTTTGTGTCATCAGTCATCAAGCACTTTACTTCTTCCTCATCTTCACTAGAGCTGCAAGAGGATTTCTGGTTCTGACTCTTCGCTGTCAGTCTCTGCCCATTTGGCTTTGCTATCCTCAGCTAGGAGTACTTCATGCTTCTTTCTGTAAGGCTTTTTATCGTCCTTAGATCTCCTCTTATGCTCATACACTTTCTTCTTTCTTTCAGTTGAAATTTGACTGTCCTTTTTAGGCTTGGGACAGTCAGCAATAAAATGGCCAGGTTTGCCACAGTTGTAGCATGCATCGGACTCTTCTCTGGAATTGTTTCTTTGGTACTGCTTCTGAAAATTCCCTTGATTCTTTCTCATGAATCTTCCGAATTTCCTGATGAACAATGAAATGGCGTCATTGCTTAGTTGATCTGCAGCTTTCTCAACTGAACCAGTTGGTTCTGATCTTACAACAGCTAAGGCAGTAGTTGCTGCTGGGGTAGATGTTTCTCCTTCAAGAGTTTGCAGTTCAAATTCATATGCTTTTAAGTCAGCGAACAGGTCATGGAGTTCAACTTTGTTCAGATCTTTAGACTCCCTCATAGCCATGGTTTTCACATCTCATTCTTTGGGAAGACCTCTGATAACCTTCAATGCTACTTCTTTATTGGTATACACTTTTCCAAGTGCATTCAGTTCGTTGATGATGCAGCTGGTTCTTTCATCATATTCATGCATTGTTTCTCCAATTTTCATTCTGATGTTATCGAACTTTTGTACAGCAACAGATAGCTCGTTTTCTTTGGTTTGTTCATTGCTTTCGCAAAGATGGATTAATTTCTCCCAAATCTCTTTGGCTGTTTTGCACATCTTAATTTTACTGAACGTCACTTTGTCCAGTGTTTTGTACAATATGTCTTTTGCTACATTATCCAAATTAGCTTTTCTCTTGTCTTCAACAGTCCACTCATCTCTGGGCTTTTCAATACGGTGAGGTGCCCCATCTGTGATTGCAACTGCTGTGTTGGCTTTCAAGATCTTCATGGGTCCGTCAGTTATAACGCACCACATGTCATCATCCTGTGCAGCTAAATGAGCCTGCATCCTGATCTTCCAATCGTCGAAATCTTCTCTGGAGAACATAGGAATCTTGTTGAATGAAGACATAGTGAGCGATTTGAGTATAGATAATCTTTGAAAGGATATGACTTGCTCTGATACCACTTGAAAGGATCGGTGAATCGGGTGAAGAGTGTTTAGAAGGGGGGGTGGAATAAACACTGCTCAATTAAAATTATTCTACGACAAACTGATTTCAGTTGTGTTACAAACTGAATCTAAATATCCCGTCGGTCAATAACAATCAGTTAAACTGAATAAACAGTTGCGGAAAACTAACTGACTGAAAGATAGAGTATCTAACTGAAAATGATAACTGAAAGTAATAACACCACAATTTGTTTCTGGATGTTCGGAGACTTGAATAACTCCTACGTCACCCCTTCTATCACGAAGATAGGATATTCACTAAAAGACATACAAAAAGGTGTACTGACCCACTTCAGTTTGGACTTATCACTTTGCCAATACTGAAACTCTTAGTATACAACACTTTTACAGATCGTAACTGATCTTAGCACAACTTAGAAAATCTATCAATCGATTACAAAGCGCTATATAAGCTCAAGAGCGTAGTCTAGAATACTACTGATATAACTGATAAGCGTGAGCTTGATTTCTGAATGTAAGTGGATATTTTTGCAGCGTAACAGCAAGTAAGATAAGATAACTGAGAGTCGGATGTTCTTCAGCTGCTTTCTTCGACTATTTATAGGCTTCTCTCTCAACGGTAACATTAAAGATATTGGAATATTCTAACCGTTGATTGCCACGTCGATATATTCTGACAATCGTACACTGTTCATTCTGAAATGCAGCGAGCCACTACCAGTTGCAGATAGCTGTACTATTTGTCGGTTGTCGCTTTCAACTGATGACGTGTTCAGTTACGTCGATCAGTTAGTCAAATTCAGTTGCTGGATTCAGTTGGTAAATCTTTTGACAAACGCCAGAATTTCGTTTCCAACAAAAGTTAACTATAAATATATTAATTATTATAAGGTGTTGGCTTCAATATGTGGACTTCTCGTGCACCAAAATTACCTTAAGTTTGTGTTTTGAACACGAAATTTGAATATGGGTTAACTAGTTATCATTTTTTATTCTTTTGATGAAATAAAAATTTTCTTTAGTAAAAATCTCACGCACTTGAAAACTTTAATTTATTCAATTGTTTTTTTTTTTTTTTTGTAAAAAGCTTTGTCTCTATTTGAAAATGGTTTTGTAAAAAACTAAAAGTTTAAATGAATGACCGATCTTTATTAAGAACAACCATTGATATAGTGATGGCCCGTAAATCTTTGTTGCTACATTGAAATAAAATGAAAATAAAACCAAGATCCCAATAAGGTCCTATCAGCCATAAACGAAAATCAGATGACGACGATAATATGTCATGTATTGGTCATTTTATCAAACGTTATAACCATTTAATATCATAAAAAGATCAAAACACACATCCGTATGATTTCTTAAAATAACAGTACACAAATTTTAATATTTGGAATAAATTTGTTATTTATTAAAATGATCTGTTTCGAATGGGTCAGTTTGAATTAAAGGCTTACGTATTAAACTGACGGCGTCTGTTTGACACATATATGTACACGAAATCATTATTCTATAATAATAAGAATATTCTGATTTAATTTTTTTAAGACAAATTTTGTAGAAGACAGTGTGTTGAATCTCGTCCTTTGAAACAAATTTGTCATGGAAAGGATTAAATCAACAAGTAGATGACCAAAACTTGTGAAGAATACAATTTTCTCAAAATAAATTCAACCCCCTCACCGATGTTTTTTTTAAAATCGTTTAAACGTCTTATATAAATACATGATAATATATTTAAAATGAAAATACTACTCCGGCCTAAAAAATATATATGATCAGGTCATCTGAAACGTCTGCTAGTTTTAAAATGCGGAACTATTTTTTTTTTTTTTTTTTTTTTTTGAGCTATCATTTTAAAAATAACAATTAAAAGGATCATATTTATTTAGGCAATGGAAATATAGCAATTAAAAATAACAAATATCAATGTAAATGTAAATTAGTAAAAATCATGTAAATCCTCAACGTAAATAAAATGTTTAACCCTCCTCTCAAAAACCATCACTCAAAATGCGGAAAAACGTGCTGTCCTCGGGTTATGTCACCGCACCAGGACTGCCTACTCAGAGTTCAGCACCTCCTGTCTCCTGCTCAACATGCTCACCTGCATCACACACGCCTAGTGAGTCTATAGACTCAACACGCCTGTACCAGTAATAACGAATACATATACGTAGCATACAGCAGTGAAAAATAGCATAATGAACATACATTTCATGTCAGCAGTAAAATCGTATACATAAACGTGTCCTGTCAAAGCGTGGTAAAAATCATAGCATGTATCATCGTATCAGCATATATATGTTAAAATCTTAATTTGAATTCCGTTCATTAGCTGTGACTTTCGTATCATCATGTCATCATGTCAGTCGATGGATCCATCTACGTGTAACCGCGGTACCCGGCGGCGAGGGACATCAGCGACGGCATTACCCGCCCACTGAGCCCGGGCCTTACATGTCATCGTGTCATCGTGTTAGTCACAACTAAATCACTTCCTTCAAAACGTGTCATCATGTTCATCACTTAATAAAAAGAATGCGTATACATAATTTTTCCTTTAAACCAAGCATGCACCATAATTATCATAATAGCGTAAAAATCGTAAACGTGATGCATGATCATTTAAAATAACATAATTTGTGCTCAGGGCGCTGCCAGGACCAAAATCTCACCCTGGGTGCAAAATGACCATTTTGCCCCTGGAACTCAAAAATTATCGTTTCAACCCTGGACCTCTAAAATTGACCCAAAGCTTACTAAACTCCTTAAAATATCCCAAAACATATTTAAAAGCCTTACTAGACGTAAACTCGAGCCCAATACAAAACTTAACTGATTCGTTTTAAAACTTGGACCAGAGTCCCGATTTTAACCCGAATCGACTCGAAACTCAACCCGATTATTCCCAACTTTTTACCATACTTAGTACACATCTAAACGACCCTAAAACCATCAAAATGGGACCTTAAAGCTTTCGATTGAATCCTTGGACGGCTGCTGGAAAAATCCAGCATGTCGTCAACCGGAACCCAAGTGCCTCGAACCCGCATTTTATCCTTCCTAATCCAAACCGTCGATGACCAGCCCAATACCAGCCACTCCTAGCCCTTGACCAGACCCTATTGTACATATTTGAACCAAGCTTAAAGCCCCATGCACCCCAACCAACACGTCCAAACGCTAGCTCCCACCGAAACTCCTCCACGCGCACCCAAGCACTCGAGTCTTCGATCCTAATCTAGCTTGAGCCAACCTCGACCAGCCACTATGGTCCACGATTTGGACTCTCCAGGGCCTGCATCACAGCCCCGAACAGCCCCTAGCATGTCCTCCTAAACACGCAGGCCGTAACTCTCCCTTCCTCAACCTTGGTCACCAAATCCCAACCCAAAACCCATAAAGTCATCGGCCTTTCTCTCCCCACCAAGAGCAGCTCACGACTCCATCTACATTACAGCAACAACCCCCTTCATACAGCCCCTAAACAACAAGAACGTGGCATCCCCTTGCAACAAATCAAGAGCACGTGATGTGGTAGTAAGCTTTACAATGCTTTCATTAAAAAAATGAAAAAAATGCAAGTATGCAATTGTTCCTGATTTTACGTACACACATATACATGACAATATACTATTGGCGCATGAGATGAGAAAAAAAAAGGAATTCAAGCGTGCCTTATGATGCGTGGATGCTCAAGAGTGGAGTGGGGGTGCCAAAGGAATTTTTGTGTGTCACAGCAATCCAAAAACGTGGCCTCTAGCTGGTGCTCTCCTCTGAAACCGAGGGGCTGAATTCAGAATGGGGTGTCGGCTGTTTGGTGTGTTTAGGTTTAGGGTTAAGTGGGGTTAAGGTGCTGATTAAATAGAAAAATAATAATTAATGGGCTCTAATTAAGTAATTAAAAGTTTAAAAGAGTTTTAAGCCCAACAAGCTTAAACGTAGGCCCATTAAATACAAACGCACTCCCGAAAAATATTTCGTGCTTGAAAGATTTTAAAAATATAAGCCGAATCATTAAAAAGTCCCCGATTCGATAAAATTTGCGTACCGATAACAAATAAAATCTTACGGGTAAAAATACCCAAAAATTCCCATTTTTGAAAAATAAACTTAAAAATATTTTAACTTAATTTATAAAAATAGATCGTGTAATAAAATAATTTTCCTGAAAATTTTTCGGTCTCCGTCCTCGTTCGAACGTGAAATGCACCTAGAAATCCTAATGCGTGAGCTTTTAAAATTTCATGAATTAAATCCTATCATGCATGAATTATGCATAAAATGCATAAAAATAATTACGCACATAACTAAAAATAAAAATCCTAGATTGCATGCACTTAGGTTACGCGAATTAAATTTCCGGACCTTACAACTCTCCCCTCCTTAAACAAAATTTCGTCCTCGAAATTTAGAACGTACCGAATAACTCCGGATAGCGACTCCTCATCTCGGTCTCTGTCTCCCACGTGGCCTCCTCCTCGGAGTGGTTCAACCACTTGACTTTGACCATCTGGATCACTTTATTCCGGAGTCTCTTCTCCTGTCTGTCCACAATCTGCGTAGGTCTCTCCTCGAAAGATAAGTGCGGTGTCAGCTGAAGTGGCTCATAATTAAGCACATGTGAAGGGTTTGACATGTACTTCCGCAGCATGGAGACGTGGAATACGTTATGAACTCCCGCCAGATTCGGCGGTAATGCAACTCTGTATGCGAGTGTCCCAACTCTCTCTAGGATCTCAAATGGTCCGATGAATCTAGGGCTGAGCTTGCCCTTCTTCCCGAACCTCATCACACCCTTCATAGGTGCGACTTTCACAAAAACGTGATCCCCTACTGCGAACTCAAGATCCCGCCGTCTCTGATCAGCATAACTCTTCTGACGGCTCTGTGCAGTCTTCATCCTGTCCCTAATCTTGGCCACTAACTCTGCCGTCTGTCTGACCATATCTGGTCCCAACTCTGCTCGCTCACCTACCTCATCCCAGTAAACTGGCGACCTACACTTCCTCCCGTAAAGTGCCTCGTATGGAGCCATACCTATCGATGCCTGATAACTGTTGTTGTACGTGAACTCCACAAGAGGTAACTTCGGCTCCCAGCTGCCCTGGAAGTCGATCATGCAAGCTCGGAGTAGATCTTCAAGAATCTGTATCACCCTCTCTGACTGACCGTCTGTCTGAGGATGAAAAGCGGTACTGAACAGTAGTTTCGTACCCAAATCCTGGTGAAGACTCTTCCAGAACGCAGATGTAAATCTCGGATCCCTGTCTGACACGATAGACACCGGGATCCCATGCAGCCTGACTATGTTTCGGATGTACAGCTCTGCGTACTGAGTCATGGTGAATGTCTTCCTGATCGGTAAGAAATGAGCAGACTTGGTGAGCCGATCAACAATCACCCATATAGCATTGTATCCTCCAGTAGTCCTCGGAAGGCCCGTCACGAAATCCATAGTAATATTCTCCCATTTCCACTCGGGAATAGGGAGTGGTCTCAGCTTCCCTGCAGGTCTCTGATGCTCTGCCTTGACCTGCTGACATGTCAAACACTCGGAGACAAACCGCAGGATATCCCTCTTCATGCCCGGCCACCAATACAGTGACTGCAGATCCTTATACATCTTCGTACTCCCTGGTTGAATGGAATACGGAGTGCTGTGGGCCTCACTCAGGATATCTGCTCGAAGAGAATCACTGTCAGGAACCCAGAGACGGTCTCTATATCTGACTATGCCATCCACAACTGCGTACAGTCTCTGGCCTTTAATCTCGTCTCTCTGTCTCCACTTCTGTAGCTGCCCATCAGAAGTCTGCCCTGCCCGGATTCTGTCCCTCAGAGTCGGCTGTACTGTCAGAGTTGCAAGATTCGGGGCCCCGCCTCTGGCATAAACTGCAAGCTCAAACTTCTGAATCTCAGCCTGTAGCGGTCTCTGCACTGACAGATGGGCAATCACTGCGTGCTTCCTGCTTAGAGCGTCTGCGACTACATTAGCCTTATCTGGATGGTAGCTAATGTCACAATCATAATCCTTAACCAACTCAAGCCACCTCCTCTGTCGCATATTCAGTTCCTTCTGAGTGAAAAAGTACTTCAGGCTTTTATGATCTGTGAAAATCCTGCACTTTTCCCCATAAAGATAGTGTCTCCAGATCTTCAGGGCAAACACCACTACTGCCAACTCTAGATCATGAGTCGGATAATTCTTTTCATGAATCTTCAACTGCCTGGACGCATAAGCTATCACTCTATCCTGCTGCATTAGAACTGCGCCCAAACCAAGCTTCGATGCATCTGTATACACCACAAACTCTCCCTGCCCTGATGGCATAGCTAGCACTGGTGCGGTGGTCAAGGCCTGCTTCAGTCTGTCAAAGCTCTCCTGACAATCTGGTCCCCAAACAAACTTTGCGTTCTTCTTCGTCAAAGCGGTCATAGGCACTGCAATAGAAGAGAAGCCCTGGATGAACTTCCTGTAATAACCTGCCAATCCCAAGAAACTGCGGATCTCTGTCACGCTCTTCGGAACTGGCCAATCTCTGACTGCCTCTACCTTGCTGGGGTCGACCTCTATGCCATTCTGAGATACAATGTGGCCCAAGAATGCCACCCTGTCGAGCCAGAACTCGCACTTGCTAAACTTGGCATACAGTCGTCTATCCTGTAGAGTCTGCAATACTGTCCTCAGATGATGACTGTGCTCCTTCCTGCTCTTCGAATAGATCAGGATATCGTCAATGAAGACTATGACGAACTGATCCAAGAATGGCTGAAACACGCGATTCATGAGATCCATGAAGATCGCTGGCGCATTCGTCAAACCGAAGGGCATCACCAAGAACTCATAGTGCCCATAATGCGTCCGGAAAGCTGTCTTATGCACATCTGACTCTCTCACCTTCAGCTGGTGGTATCCGGATCGAAGGTCTATCTTGGAGAACACTGAGGCTCCCTGAAGCTGATCAAATAAGTCTTCGATCCTAGGTAATGGATATTTATTCTTCACTGTAACCCTGTTCAGCTCTCGGTAGTCAATGCACAGACGCATACTGCCATCCTTCTTCTTAACAAATAGCACTGGCACGCCCCATGGAGAAAAACTAGGGCGAACGAAACCCTTATCCAGCAGATCCTGAATCTGATCCTTGAGCTCTTTCATCTCTGCAGGCGCTAATCGGTATGGTGCCTTAGATATCGGCATTGTCCCTGGCATGAGCTCAATAGAGAATTCCACCTCTCGGTCTGGTGGAATGCCTGAAACATCGTCAGGGAACACGCTCGAGAAATCGCTGACCACATCTACATCCTCCAGCCTCTGACCGACTGGTTCCGACACTGATACTATGCTGGCTAAGAATGCCTGGCATCCTCTCTTAATAAGCTTCCTCGCACACATGCAAGAAATGACGTGCGGGAACTGCTGATGCCTAGCTGCCTCAAATACAAACGGCTTCCCACTGGGAGGTCTAACAGACACCGACCTCTGGCGGAAATCTATGACTGCTCCATGAGATGAGAGCCAGTCCATGCCCAGTATAATATCAAACTCTGGCAGCGGTAGTACTATCAGATCTGCCCGTACTGCTTTCTGCTGTAACCTGAGCTCTAATCCCCGCACTATACGGGATGTGAACATCAGATCCCCGGATGGAATCGATACCCTGAATCCTGAATCCGTCGCTACTGTCATGATCCCTAGTCGCTTCACGAAAGATTCAGATATAAATGAATGCGTAGCCCCTGAGTCTAGCAATGCATGCGTGGCTACACCTGCAATATATATCCTCCCTGCGACAAATCATACCATCACGTCTAATATTGTTGAACAATAAGGATTCCTTATCGGCAGTTAACCCAAAATTCCCTAAAATTCGAAATTCACCCTCAGAAAAATCAAAAATTGCAAATTAACCCCCTTAAAGTTCTAAGATTGTACCTTGCCTCTTCAAATTTTCGAAAACTGCAACAAGACCCTAATCTCCTATTCGAATTTAACCCCAAAATCAACGAAATCTCGAAAATTACATCAAATTACTCCTCAAAATTGCATGAATTCGAAAATGATCTCAAACTAGGTAGAACATGCATCCTAATTCTTTCTATGTTAACGATCTCAATAGTCAAATCACATAATGATCAAACAATTGCAGGCAATAAAATTATAAACAATTAAACTTAATCGTAAAAGTTACCAGTGATCAGCGTAGAGTCGGGATCCGCCTCAGCCTCCTCGGCGTGCATCACATATGCCCTGCCGGTGGTGGGACCCTTGTTCCGAGGGCAATCTGCAGCCTTATGCCCCTCCTGTTTGCATATGAAGCACCTGTAGGTGCCTCGCATGCATTTTCCGTAATGATATTTGCCGCACTGTGGGCATGGTGGTCCCCCCTCCTGTCTAGGAGCCCCTGGTGCCTGGGGTGGTCTCTGCTGTCCCTGGGGCTTCTGCTGCCCCTGCTGTCTAGATGGCCCTGAAAACTGCTTCTTATGTGGCTGTGCACTGGACTGAGCCTGATGCCGCTTCCGCTGCATCTCCAAATCTATGTCTCGCAATGCCTGCTCTGCCTGAAAAGCGCAAGCAGTAGCCTCATCATAACTCGCCGGCCTCATCAGCATGACGTCACGGCGGAGTGTGGGTCTCAGTCCATCCAGGAAATGTCTCAGCTTCTGGGCGGCATCCCCTGCTATCATGGGCACAAAGTGGCAGCCCCTGTCAAACTTGCGGATGAACTCCGCCACTGATAAATCTGTCTGTCTGAGGCTCATAAACTCTCTCGTCAGGCGATCCCTGACGTCAGCTGGGAAATACTTCCCGAAAAACATCTCCCTGAATCTGGCCCATGTGAGGGTAGCCACATCCACAGCATGTGCGGCTCCCTCCCACCACAAGGACGCGTCATCCCTCAGCATATAAATGGCGCACCTGGCCCGGTCGCCATCCCTCATCCCCAGATAATCAAAATGCAACTCCAACGACCTAATCCATCCCTCAGCAACAAATGGATCAGTAGTACCCCCGAACTCCTTCGGATTGAGCCTACGGAACTGCTCAAAGATGTCAGTCTGCTGCCTAGGAGCCTGCTGCACCTGCTCCAAAAGTCTGGCCATACCCTCTAAGACACGGGTGGCTGGGTCCCCTGGCGGTGGTGGTGGTGGTGGAGGACCCCTGCCACCCTCTGGAATATCGTCCACCCTGACCATCCTAGGCTCACGTCTGGGAGGCATATCTAAATACAATCCAATCAACACGTAACCCATCATGCAATTAATCTAGTTTTGAAATTAATGACTTTGAATCGTAAAACAGTTAAGCATAAGCAGTAACTCATCAAAATGCATAAATCATGAAATAATGCATGTGATAACTATAAATCATTTTAAACAGTAAAATCGTAAAGCTCACAGACTTGAGGCTTTGAAGACTGAGCGGCAGAAGCTGGCGGTGGCATAACCCTATACAGGACCCTTGCTCTGATACCAACTGAAACGTCTGCTAGTTTTAAAATGCGGAACTATTTTTTTTTTTTTTTTTTTTGAGCTATCATTTTAAAAATAACAATTAAAAGGATCATATTAATTTAGGCAATGGAAATATAGCAATTAAAAATAACAAATATCAATGTAAATGTAAATTAGTAAAAATCATGTAAATCCTCAACGTAAATAAAATGTTTAACCCTCCTCTCAAAAACCATCACTCAAAATGCGGAAAAACGTGCGGTCCTCGGGTTATGTCACCGCACCAGGACTGCCTACTCAGAGTTCAGCACCTCCTGTCTCCTGCTCAACATGCTCACCTGCATCACACACGCCTAGTGAGTCTATAGACTCAACACGCCTGTACCAATAATAACGAATACATATACGTAGCATACAGCAGTGAAAAATAGCATAATGAACATACATTTCATGTCAGCAGTAAAATCGTATACATAAACGTGTCCTGTCAAAGCGTGGTAAAAATCATAGCATGTATCATCGTATCAGCATATACATGTTAAAATCTTAATTTGAATTCCGTTCATTAGCTGTGACTTTCGTATCATCATGTCATCATGTCAGTCGATGGATCCATCTACGTGTAACCGCGGTACCCGGCGGCGAGGGACATCAGTGACGGCATTACCCGCCCACTGAGCCCGGGCCTTACATGTCATCGTGTCATCGTGTTAGTCACAACTAAATCACTTCCTTCAAAACGTGTCATCATGTTCATCACTTAATAAAAAGAATGCGTATACATAATTTTTCCTTTAAACCAAGCATGCACCATAATTATCATAATAGCGTAAAAATCGTAAACGTGATGCATGATCATTTAAAATAACATAATTTGTGCTCAGGGCGCTGCCAGGACCAAAATCTCACCCTGGGTGCAAAATGACCATTTTGCCCCTGGAACTCAAAAATTATCGTTTCAACCCTGGACCTCTAAAATTGACCCAAAGCTTACTAAACTCCTTAAAATATCCCAAAACATATTTAAAAGCCTTACTAGACGTAAACTCGAGCCCAATACAAAACTTAACTGATTCGTTTTAAAACTTGGACCGGAGTCCCGATTTTAACCCGAATCGACTCGAAACTCAACCCGATTATTCCCAACTTTTTACCATACTTAGTACACATCTAAACGACCCTAAAACCATCAAAATGGGACCTTAAAGCTTTCGATTGAATCCTTGGACGGCTGCTGGAAAAATCCAGCATGTCGTCAACCGGAACCCAAGTGCCTCGAACCCGCATTTTATCCTTCCTAATCCAAACCGTCGATGACCAGCCCAATACCAGCCACTCCTAGCCCTTGACCAGACCCTATTGTACACATTTGAACCAAGCTTAAAGCCCCATGCACCCCAACCAACACGTCCAAACGCTAGCTCCCACCGAAACTCCTCCACGCGCACCCAAGCACTCGAGTCTTCGATCCTAATCTAGCTTGAGCCAACCTCGACCAGCCACTATGGTCCACGATTTGGACTCTCCAGGGCCTGCATCACAGCCCCGAACAGCCCCTAGCATGTCCTCCTAAACACGCAGGCCGTAACTCTCCCTTCCTCAACCTTGGTCACCAAATCCCAACCCAAAACCCATAAAGTCATCGGCCTTTCTCTCCCCACCAAGAGCAGCTCACGACTCCATCTACATTACAGCAACAACCCCCTTCATACAGCCCCTAAACAACAAGAACGTGGCATCCCCTTGCAACAAATCAAGAGCACGTGATGTGGTAGTAAGCTTTACAATGCTTTCATTAAAAAAATGAAAAAAATGCAAGTATGCAATTGTTCCTGATTTTACGTACACACATATACATGACAATATACTATTGGCGCATGAGATGAGAAAAAAAAAGGAATTCAAGCGTGCCTTATGATGCGTGGATGCTCAAGAGTGGAGTGGGGGTGCCAAAGGAATTTTTGTGTGTCACAGCAATCCAAAAACGTGGCCTCTAGCTGGTGCTCTCCTCTGAAACCGAGGGGCTGAATTCAGAATGGGGTGTCGGCTGTTTGGTGTGTTTAGGTTTAGGGTTAAGTGGGGTTAAGGTGCTGATTAAATAGAAAAATAATAATTAATGGGCTCTAATTAAGTAATTAAAAGTTTAAAAGAGTTTTAAGCCCAACAAGCTTAAACGTAGGCCCATTAAATACAAACGCACTCCCGAAAAATATTTCGTGCTTGAAAGATTTTAAAAATATAAGCCGAATCATTAAAAAGTCCCCGATTCGATAAAATTTGCGTACCGATAACAAATAAAATCTTACGGGTAAAAATACCCAAAAATTCCCATTTTTGAAAAATAAACTTAAAAATATTTTAACTTAATTTATAAAAATAGATCGTGTAATAAAATAATTTTCCTGAAAATTTTTCGGTCTCCGTCCTCGTTCGAACGTGAAATGCACCTAGAAATCCTAATGCGTGAGCTTTTAAAATTTCATGAATTAAATCCTATCATGCATGAATTATGCATAAAATGCATAAAAATAATTACGCACATAATTAAAAATAAAAATCCTAGATTGCATGCACTTAGGTTACGCGAATTAAATTTCCGGACCTTACATCATCTCTAACCAAAAATTCTATTTTAAAGCAACTCTATTTTAAAATAGTGGAGTTTCTGCATCAAATACAATATTCATCTCTAATCCATCTACTTTAAATTTTACTCTAAAACAGAATATTCTCGAAATATTTTTTTTATTTGATTTATTTAATTTTTTTCTAATCCATCTAGTGTGGGACCCTTAGCTCTTAATCGTTATTATAACACAATCTGATTAGGGTTAATTACTCACAGCGGAAAAACGAGTTTAAATTTTCTTTAAAATGAGCCCAAAAAATCTCTTGTATAATTTGAATACTAAAAATAGTATCTCATCTCACGTCATAATCATGCCCACACGTAATCACAACCAATCACATACAAACATCTCATATCCTCGGGACATGCCCCGGTATATAGATACATATACATATATACTGGGAACAAGACATAAATATAAACCTCAGCCCAAGCTGTGGCTCCCACCAGAAGTACCCTCTCCGGTCTCCTGATATCCTGGAGTACCTGTCATTGTCCACACACAAAGACAACAACAGCCCCCCTTGGGGGTGAGCAAAGCTCCGTATGGAACAACCAATAATATATACCACAGATATCTAAACAATGATATATGGTATGCAATGCATGTATGTCGTGGAGGTATCAGGTCAAATGCCCATCCACTGAGCACATGTCAGAATCAATCGAATCGCTATCAAATCAAATCAATGCTCGAGCTGGCACACCGACCGATATGGGAATACACGTATGATAGCGTCGGCAAAGCGCTATCAAATCTCACATCTCATATCCAATCATATGGGGCCACAATTGTCTATGCTTTACGGGTCATATAATACCGGCATAGCGATTGTGTTCACAAACCCCGGAATCCCATCCAATCATATCAAGGTATCCAAGGATCATAGCTCAACGTGCATGTCATGTATCGATGTATGCATAAAATGATGTGTGTTAACAAAATATTTATTTTATACATCGATATCTCAATCTCAATGTCATGTATGCCACATCAAATCATCAAATAGGCACATAGACACGTATTCCAATCCAATCATATATCATATAATACAGATACATGTCGTATGTTACCCGGTCGCAACATACCTCAATTCTTCGTTTCCAATTGATGTAGCTTGAAGATATCGGTATAATACTTTATCTACATCAATAACATACTCACTCCAATCAATAACACAATCCAACATCAATAATATAAGTTTCAAATATCATTTGAAACTTCATAACTTCATATCAAATTCAAATCATCGCATAATTCCGACTTCAAAACTTAGTTTCATGGTATTTATTCTACCGCATATATAACCGACAAATAATTCTTCAATCTCAATCAAATGATTAAAATTCTCTAATTATAATAAATTGAGAATAATTCAAAATAACATTACTATAATCATCTCTTCTTCGTTAAAATCATACATTATTCAACAATCTTCAGTTTCTCTATGATTTAACAATTTATCGGATTTATTCTAAAAATCGACGAATTTCAAGCATCACCAAAACTTTAAAATTTATACCTCAAATCGAAGACCTTGTGTCAACGATTCCAGATCTGAAGTCGGTTCGTCGATTGGATAAACCGATAAATCGCACGACCGAAAAGAAAAATCAAAACTTCTATCTCTATCTCTCTCGAAACTTTATGTCAAATATCTCCTGAAGATGAATGAAATTTCTCACGTAAATTTCATATTTATTTACTTAATTTTTTTTATTTTTAATATTATATTATATTATATTAATAAAATAATATAATATAATATAATATAATATATTTAACATTTTAACTTCGGTATATCACTTTGGACCAGTCAAACGATTCAATTTTTCAAAACTCAAAACATGAAACTTCTATATCTTTGAGTTTTCTACGTCATATCCAAATCTCAAATCATTTGGGCTTCATATGAAAAAAATATGTCACTATTTAACACTTTGCCCTTAAAATTAATTCATTATTTTTCAACTTATCTACGAAAATGCCATCAAAATAAATTGAATATTTTTCAACTTATTTACAAAATGCCATCAAAGCTATTTTAGTCTCGGGGTCTCACACATTGAGTGTCAAACATTTCTGATTATTGAGGGTAATATACATGTGTATCGAAAGTAATTTAATGTCCATTTGAAATTCTTTTGAATCTATCTCTTTTAATTTTTTTGTGCTATCTTATTTGAATTTTCAAGAAGACAATCAAGATATACAATATACATATGATTTTGGAAGAAAACTACAATGCAATAATTCTTTAAAATTAAGGTAATTTCGAAATAATATGTATTTGGGATAAAAAAAATTATGATTATTAAACAGTACATTAATGTCCATTAGAATACTTTGTTGTAATGATAATTTTTAACACTCAACCAATTTTATTTTAGAAAATTTAAATAAACTAATTAAATATAGTATTTTTTTAGTAAGTATTTTGAGAAATAAATTACTTAAAATAACAAAATTTATTTTTGGATGATTCACTTCATGAGTGATACTGAACATTGCAATCATTTTTATTTTAAATTTATTTATATAGTTTTTACTTAAACCGATTGATATAATTAATGCAAAAAATTTTAATATAGTTTACTTTTTCCATATAGTTTAGTTTTAATTTGAGTAAGAAAATAAAAAAATATTTAATACATAAATTAAATTTGAATTAATATAAAAATTAATTAAATTCAAAGTTGAATTAAATGAATTGATATAATCAATGCAAATAATAATTGAATCGATCATTTATTGCAGTGCACATATTTCAATATTGATGATAAATCTTTTCTTTTATAAAAATGATATTTTGACAGGAAATTACTATTTTTGACAAAAACTCAGCTTATATATATATATATATATATATATATATATAGATATAGATGTGGAAGAATATTTTTGTTGAGAAAATCGAATGAGTATGAATAGACTTGAGATCACTGATGTCTATTACGTTTCATCAATTTTACAAGAGCACGATTTACACAAATAAATGAGTTTATTTTAATTCATGAAGTACGGTACATGAATTTACTTCATTAACTCCTTTGCAATTAACACGTCAATGCCTATTTCTTCCACTGAATAGAATTAATCAAGATAAGAAAAGTAGGTGATTACATCCAACAATTGAATTCTGCATAAGAAATGCCCAAGTCTTCCTTTGAACTTTTCCTTGTGAAAGTATATTATTTTACTGACTGACCAGTAGACGTGATGTCCTCGAACTATTCAGTTATTTGCGTAAATTATCGTACAACTGTCAAAAGATTCTCTTTGATATGCTTGTCTTCTCATGATTGTGTTCGTTTTGACCATTAACACATTTCTAGTTCTACAAAATGATCAAGAATATTTGAGCCGTACAACTTGTTCAAAGTGACTCAATTTCTCTCTCCCATATATGATTCTTAAAAAGAAAAATTTTCATTATTCCACTAATTTTCTATTAGAAATCCTGGAGGTGGTAGGATGCTGAGCAGAAATCTGAGGTATCAATCATCTCATACCAAAGGTAACAAACTCTGGAAAAAGTAGTCCACCCCTTAGCAGTTGGAAAAAGAACAAGCTTAGAGCCTTCCTCCCATTCCTGAGGGACAAGTGTGACATAGTTTAGTTTACCAACATACCAAGATGTAGTCGATGAGTGGGGGTGTTTTCTGGGCATGAAAATATACTTCCCTGAAGAATGATCTTAGCTACTTAAATCAGAGAGGAATTGCTTGACTTCGACTCTTGTACGGGGTACCAAAACAATAATTTAGAAGATAAAGAGTAAAATAAATTAGTTTGGATGAACTTGACGAAAGTTTTGACCCTCTCATTTACTATTGAAATTTGTTTCACTGTAGTTGATTAATCTGCATTCTTCTGTTAAATTTTCAAAGCTCTTTGTTAGGTTTTTTATTTTTAAGTATTGTATTAGAAACTCAATCTTTGGGCTTCTCCAGACATGGATGTCAATAGTCTAGTTTTTGTTCGGTTACATATGTTAGTGGAAGATTACTCCAAATCTCAACTAGTATGATGATTGATAACAATAGAACCTGTTACCATGTTCAGAAGTGAAAATAGTTTTATGCCCTGCTTAATAGATTGTTTTGTTATGTGTGGTTGGTGGATTCATTTATTTTCCAAGTACTACAGATTTTTTTCCCTAATGTGACTCTGATGAGACCTGTCACAATTCAGGGTCTGTTGTGCTGCTCTCTGAATTTGTTTTCGGTGTCATGTTACTGTACCAAAAGTCAACTTGCTATTTTAATCACCAGGGTTACTTTCACTCGTTCCACAGTTTGTGGAAAACAAGTGGTTGCTAACTTGTTAATCTTATACATGCATGAATTACTCGTATGTTTCATATCAATTTTGACTAAAAACTACTACTCTTATAACTTTGGCACATTGCATATAATTTTGCATCTGTGAAAATTATTTGTTTTATTTGAATCTGAAAGAAGCTTAGGCTTATCAATGTTAATTTTCTGTTGTCAGATTTGTTATGGAACTCCTAGTTTCTTTGATTTCACTGCAGAATCATCCATTTGCTGTTAATTTTGGTATTCACTCAGGTTTTTCTTCGTTTTCAGGCTTTTAACACCTCCAGGCACTCCTCTTTTTCCTTCATTAGAAATGGATTTGCAGAAAACTGTTATGAGCCAGCTGGGAACTCCGAAACCTCACCCTACATCTCTAAAGTCTAGAGTAAGCTAAATTATCTTTTGTTTCATACACTGGAAGCACTCTCTTGTTTTAACAGATGGATTACCTTTCAATTTGAGTAGTGGCATTGATTAAAATTAACTGGTATCTGTAGGATAGAACTCAGTAGTTCCGAGGTTATAAATTTTGAATTTACCACCTGAATTTCGAGTGGCTGGTTAGAAATTTATTTTGTTAACAATTCATCTTTCATTCTCAACTAGCATCGAATTATACAGATCATGGCACAGAGTCAAAACTGATTTCGATGAAATATGAAACTTCAACTTGCATTCTGCTCTTGAGTCTTGTAGACCAGTTGCTATAAAAATGAAATAGCATGATGCTCAAGTGTATTGTTTGGTGTTATGCATGAGTGCCTTAAAATTTGTCCTCGAGGATGATTAATTGTTTCTGTTTTGCAAGTTGTATTGTGTTGTTGAAGCTATTAAATCCCTTTACAACTGTTAGCATGTTTTGGTTCATATTATGCATGACAGCATGAGTGCCTTAAAATTTGTCCTCAGGGGATGATGGACTGGTCTTGTTTTGCAAATTGTATTGTGTTGTAGCTAGCGAATTCCATGCCAGAAGGAGCAATCTATCTTCTAGACAGCTGACTTCGTCTTCTGGGTTGAATACTTTAACTGGTGGACTCCATAGGCCATCCTCCTCTGGGGGCGGTCCTGGATCAAGACCATCAACACCAACTGGACGTCCAACCATAAGCTTAACATCTTCTCGATCCACCTCAACCCCAGCATCAAACAGACGAACATCAACAACAGCAACTAAACAACCTTTAACCACATCAAAAGTAACATCAACTGCAACATCCAAACCTTCAAGATCTGCTACCCCGACAGCTCATTCCACCTTGCCTTCAGCAAAGCCAGTTGTTCCATCAAGATCTTCTACCCCCACTGCAAGATCTACCACAAGATCCTCAACACCTACAAGCAGACCCAGTCTACCGGCAACAAAGTCCTTGCCTAGGACTGCAACTCCAACTCCAACTCGTAGACCAACCGTACCATCTAGCCCACCTGCAGTTTCGCTCAAGTCCCCAACCTCATCAGTTGACAAGGCAGTTAACACTGCAGTGAAAAATCCTGTGTTGCCTCGGTCTACTTCTAGTGTGAAGCCCAGACCATGGAATCATTCAGAGATGCCTGGGTTCTCTCTTGATGCGCCACCAAATTTAAGGACATCATTACCTAACAGGCCACTTTCAGCCACTAGAGGTAGACCTGGAGCACCAAGTTCTCGATCGACATCAATTGAACCTTATTCAAATGGAAGGATTAGAAGGCAATCTTGTTCTCCATCAAGAAAACGGCCCCCTAATAGCCTAGTTCATAGTAGTGGAAGCTCTGTGCCAGTGCCTGCTGTAATTAGATTGCATGCCAAGGCTATCGACAATGTAAGCCCTGTCCTTATTGGGAGTAAAATGGTTGAAAGGGAAATAAATATTAGGAAACTGGCTTCACCCAAGCAAGATGATAAACTCTCGCATCTCAGAAACTTAACTGGGAAGTCCTCATCTCCCGACAGTTCAGGCTTTGGAAGAAATCTTTCGAAAAAATCTTTAGATATGGCCATAAGACATATGGCATGTTTAGTATTTCATCTCCCTACAACATTTCGATTGTCAACAAAAATATTGTTAATCATATTGTGGGTTATGCGAATACTTTCTATCAGCATTCAGCACGCATTCCCACCATAAGTCTTCATTAGTTGTGGATGAATCCGTAAGAGTATTTAGGTCAATATAAAATTAAGGCACGGCAATTCTGGAACATTAATATTCCCATTGAGCAGGATATAAGGCGAACCATTCCAGGCAATCCACGCTCACTGATGACCCACATCCCTCCATCCTCCGTTAGTTCTGGGTCGAACAGAAGCGGGACTTTTAGTGTCTCAGATTCTCCACTTGCGACAAGTAGTGATACCAGTCCGAAAATGAGTGTTAATAACAACGCCCTGTGCGTGGACGGACCCGGAGCGTACGATGAAGTAAGCAGTGGCAAAATTATTCGTTTTCCTTCCAGCTTACATGGAAGGTAACGGTTGGATGACTTAAAAATCTTACATATTTGCAGTTTTACCCAAACACCGAACCGCTGAGGGATGCAGTTGTCACCCCACTGATAAAAACTAATTGAAGATCTATCTTATATGATTTAATGTAAATTTATTTTATACGTTCAAATCTTGTGTCATGTGGAGTGACTTTATCGTGCACATGGACTCATATAATCCTCGCCTTCTGAAGGTGAGATGGGCACTTCAAATTCAATATCTTTTTTGGAATTGCGATTGACAGTACCTCCCAATTTCTTGATGCATGGCTATTTGGATTCTCTTTATACCTAGCTTATTACGATAATTAATTTTTTTTTACAGTGATGAAGGAGAGAATTTATATCATCCACGTTTATTTCACATCTTTCACATGCAATTCTCTCTTTCAAATCTTCAATTTTCCCTCAACGTAATATAGAATATGAAAATGGCTAAAATGTCATAAGATATCAAATCAACTTAGTTCAAATCCAAAACAATTCCGTTTATAAATATAGGGACAGATTTAGAAAACTCCAAAAAAATATTTCCATTTTTATAAAGGCAAGTAAAATTTACACAGCAGCGATAGCCTCGGGGAGACTGTAATAGGAGCAGAAGAGGTGTCTGTTTTAGCATCTGATGCTGTCGGTAAGGAAGGCTTCAGGTGCGGCGGTTTGTTATGCTTCAGCTTTAAGAGTAATTGTCGCATCCTCAGTTGGCTTTCCAGATTTGGGTCCTCCAACTACAATTATTGATGGCTTCTTTCCGTGTTCCTTCTTATGCCTTCCTCTTCTATATAGCAAACTAACTGGGTTTTAATTGTGACAAATTTCCAAAAACTTATATCACGAGTCGGAGAAAATGTTTTTGCTTATGAATCTCACGATGGATCGATCTTCAGAAACTTTTATCATGGTCTTGAAAATTCGAACAGGCTAGATTTCCCATTACATACTGTTAGAGAAATATTTTAATTAGGTCCAAAATGAACAAGGTCAAGGGAAAAAGAATGAGCCCATCAATAATTTAAATTAGTTTGATTCAGTCGTACAAACAGGAGTAGATAGTGGAGCATATAGGAGTGGGAGAAAACTGCGTAGTAGTCAGAAGAAAAGATATCGACACACACAGAAAAAATGCACAAAACACTGGAGATTAAAACCGACGGTCGAATTTAGAATTCATGTCGCTTGAATATTTCGAAGTTAGATTTTATTATTTTTCATACAAGTTGGTATAACTTCGCACTTGACACATTCGCAAATATCAATATCGTTCAAACACATACATTAAAAAGAATTTCCTCACAATAAATTATATTTGCAGTAGCATAACCAACAATGACCTGTGAGAAATAAAGAATACCGCCAACAATTCTTGCTACCAAGATCTCTCGAATCAGATCTGACTTATGAGTGTACAAATTTGGAAATAAACCTGAAAATTTCAAACATAATTTTAATAAACCATTCTCACCTTCTCCTTTTCCCTGTTGGTGGATTTGTTGGCTTCACAGTTGATCTCCCTCTAATTTTGGTGAAATTCAGTCTTGTACTGATCTGCTTCAACAATGATTTGGCTCAACAGCTCCTTCTTTCTTTTCTCCTTATCCTCGATCTTCTGTTTTAAAAGTCCGAATTTGTCTTATGTCCGTCCCAACGCTCTCATCACAGTAGTCTCTTTGTAATTTTAGTCTGTTATCATTCATTTTCTTTTCCAATTTTTGTCATTTTTCGACATATCGTTGATGTGACGCTCATTTGATTCTAACGTGCCCAATGTCAGTAAACATTTTCATTTGAAAATTACTTAAATTTCAAAATAAAAGGCCACATTTGCTAAATAAATTGAAAGATAGGAAACTAAATCCAAAATATTCGATGTCATACAAGAAGTGAAGAACCCCAACAAAAAATTGATATGAACTCGTGCAATAAGAATAAAAATCATTGCACAAATTTCATATTTATTTAATTTAAACTATTAAAAGACCGAAATCCTATCAGAACAACTAATTATATCAGGGTTTTTGAAATTTTGCGAAAAATTATTGATACTCATAAAGTATATTTTACTAAATCGTGATATATTTTATTAACACTTGAACATAAATATATATATACATAATAATACATTATTCAAATATCCCACTTAAAAATCAAATCAAATAAAATCAAATTTCAAACCCACTACCTCGTTTATATATCTTCTTCCTCAATTTTAGTCAAAGAAAAGGTCCATCCGTTGCCAACATCCACCGTATCTCTCTCCCCATATCTCTAAGCTTTCACACTCTTTATAACAACACAAAACAAACCATTCACAATATATATTTTCCAAATCATATTGCTCAAACTCAAAGCATACGTTTTTACAATAGTTCCCTTCCCAAAAAAAGTCCAAATTTACCAAGAAAAATGGCTTCAAGTTTTCTTATCCCTTTAATCATATTTTCATTACTATCGGTGATTTCAGTGCAGTGCGTTGAGTTGGACGTCGGCCGAGACGATGGATGGGCAATTCCTTCGACAAAGAATCAACAATTGTACAACGATTGGGCTTCAAGTAACAGGTTTAAGGTTAATGACACCTTGAGTAAGTACTGTTAGTTTTGCATGCTTTGTTTACACACTGAAATATTTTAATCTTAACATATAAATAACATCTCTCGTTTATTTAAAAATATTTTCATCTCTTGGAACAAGCGATCAAATCTAAATTTTTTAATATTAAGTGCAGAGCTGATGACTATACTGATTGAAACTACCTAATAAGTTTTATATCAAGTAAGTGTCATCCTAAGAAATTTCGTAGGAGTCAGGGAAAAAACAAATTCAAAATTTTTATAATTTAAATTGAAATTTTTCTTAGAGTTGTCGATAGAGTAACAAATCAAATTAAAACGTAGAGCGTAAGTGTTATGGAAGTGGTCATACACATTTTTGTTCCAATTTATTAATGTTTTAGCGTGTTTGAGAAAACTACATAGCAGAAAACTAACATTATTTTTATTGGTTTCTTTTGGGAAATGACTAAAATGATAACATAAAAAAAATAGAAATATTTGAGAAAATAACTTTGGTTAAAATTCATTTTTTTAAAAATAACGATCTCCAAAAAATATATTTGAATGTTTTCAAATACATTTGAGATGATCATTTTCTAAAAAAAATATTTGACCAATATTATTTTGCTCACTAGCCCATTAAATACAACTTTATCAATCGATTAACTGGACAAGATCATGCGAGAAATCCATAATCTTCAACTGATCGGTATTTGGAAATCATCAACTGTAGGGTTCCGGTACCAGAAGGATTCAGTGTTGGAGGTCACACAGGAAGAGTACGAAAAATGCCGATCGTCCCACCCCATATTCTTCTCCAACAACGGCAACACCCTCTTCACTCTCGACCGCCCCGGCCTCTTCTACTTCATCAGCGGCGTCTCCGGCCACTGCGAAAGGGGACTCAAGATGATCATAAAAGTACTCGAGCTTGAACCCGTCACTCCACCCGCAAATCAATCCTTATCCTCTCCTAGCAGTGCCAGCAGCAATGCTCTTGGTTTTGCTGCTTCTGGGTTCATGTTGGTGCTGGTTTTCACGGTTCTGATCTAGTCGTATACGGGTACCATCCTTTTGTGATCTTGGGGTTATTTCAACGGGCGTTGTTGTTTCAGAATGTTGATCTTGCTGTTCTGTTCTTAGGGTTTCTATGAGAACTGATATTTCTTTAAGGTTTTCAGATTGTTGAATGCATTCTTTTTCACGGATATAAAATGAAATTATAATTATATTAGAACATGGGAAGTTAGCCGCTGCTTTATATTTGTTACTATGTGTTAGAATTTGTTCAAAACTACAAATGAAGAAAGGGATAGTAAAAGGTGCATAATAATATCAAGATGATGCGTTTGTTCCTATTTTGGCTATCGTATTTTTAATTCAAATTTTGCGACAAATTTCAATTGCGATGTTTTTTGATCACGTTGAAGTCCTGGACTAAAACCAAACATCATGTATATGTTGGTCTCATGTACAGCAACTTGAGATAATAATATGAAAATGAAATATAAAATTGGACACCGAGATTAAAGTGAAAAACCCCAAAAAATTATTAGGGTAAAAAGTAGGGGCAAGATGAAAAAAATTTCACTATAATATTTTATGGCGCACAACTACTCACTGTGTTGAAAAAACTCGAATTGGATACTTTGAATTATGAAAGAATGCACAAAGGCGGTGTAGCCAGAATTTCAAAATATGGGGGGCTTGAACTTGACGGAAGAGGATCATTTGAAGTTTTGATAGTTGTTCATTGTTTGTTTGAATTAAATAATTCTTTTTGATATTTTGATTCACCTATAAATAAAAAACCTATAAATGTCATTTTATTTCACCTAAAAGAATACTCTTCATTTAAATTAAAAGATGATAAAAAAAAAAAGATTTTTTCTATCTTTGAGTAACCAAACATCAAAGACATTAAACAAATAATTCATGATGATAGGATTCCATTAAAGCATACAATTAACTTATTGCAAGTTTTTAATCTTGAACCCAGAATAGACCAAA
Source organism: Primulina eburnea (assembly GCF_022965805.1). Lineage (NCBI taxonomy): Eukaryota > Viridiplantae > Streptophyta > Magnoliopsida > Lamiales > Gesneriaceae > Primulina > Primulina eburnea. Next base: position 19,368,747 of record NC_133103.1, read on the forward strand.
ACCATATTCAAAAACACTAGAAACTACAAGAATCTTGGGGAAAACACAAACCAATGAACGCCAAGCAGAATAGTGCTTAATTAAAGAGATACGGGGCCGCAGAAAATTGGCTTAATTACATAGTTTTTCTTGGAGCGTGGCATACATCCCTCGTGTCAAGATATCACAACATCAAACTGAATATGAAAGAAAATACTTAAAGTAGTTAGTCTGACTTTGATAATCTAGTTTTTGAAAATCTTAGAGGTGGCCTTCATGTCGTGAGTTTGCAGGCAGGGATTGAAATATACTATTTCTTTTCAAATTCATGCCACTGGGATTCGAATTTCGAACTTTTTTCTTAAAAGCTACAAGAATCTAAACTCGAAAATCTTTGCTGGGCTTGAGCGCAGCCCAGCCCACACTATGGCTACGCCTCTGAGAATGCATCTATTTCCACATGCAATTCCGCGTCTGAACACATGCAATTCCTCCTCTGAATGCATATTTCAAAGTTGTTGCATAACAAAAACGTGGTCATTGATTATGCTCACACCTCCCACATCTTTAAATGCTAACATCCAACTAACAAATTAAATTTGTCGACATTTCTCCTACTTGGAGATTTGATTGAGAATCAAACATAACTCCACACATTTTTTCAATCTTGACATTCCCTGTTGTTTTCGTTTCCGCTATGCCACTGAGGATCTACACCACTCAAACTTGTCAATGTTCACTGGTTTGGTCAGAACATCAGTCGTGTTATCTTTTGTATGGATCTCTGCATATCCATACTTCTTTCTTCTACTGCTTCTCGAACAAAGTGAAATTGAAATCCAATGTATTTAGTTCTAGAATGAAAGGTTGTATTCTTAGCGATGTGCAAGACACTCTGACTGTTACAAAACAAAATAACTTTTTCTTGTTTGTGCCCGATTTCATCTTACAACCTTTTAATCCATATTGCTTCCTTACAAGCTTGAGTAGTTGTCATATATTCTGTCTCTGTTGTAGATAACGCCAAAACTATTTGCAGTTTTGAAACCCAGCATACTGCTCTCCGTGCAAATGTAAACACATAACCAGTAGTAGATTTTCTCTTATCAGGATCACCTGCATAATCGGAATCAACATTTTCCTTGAGTGTAAAATTCGATCATCCATAACATAATGCAGCATTTGAGGTACCCTTAATGTATCTAATGATCCTTTTAACCATGCTCCAATGCTTTCTTCCGAGATTCATCATATAGCGACTAACTGCTCCAACTACTTGAGCAATGTCAAGTCTTGTACAAATCATGACGAACATCAAAATTCCTATTGCTAATGTATATGGTGCTCGAGATATCTTCATCCTCTCTGCTTCACTGCTATGACACATCTCAAAGGATAATTTGAAGTTAACAAGAAGATGTGTCGAAATTGGCTTACTATTTTGCATATTAAACTGTTGCAAGACTTTCTTCAAATAATTTTTTTTTGAAAAAGCCAAATCTTTATGTTATTTCTGTCTCGGTGAACTTGCATCCCTAGAATTTTGTATGCTGGTCTCAAGTCCTTCATATCAAATTCCATAGACAATTGTGTCTTAAATCCTTGGACCTGAACTTTGTTGGGGCCTGCCACCAACATGTCGTCCATATACAACAACAAAATGATATAATCATCACCAGGCCTCTTGAAATATGTACAAGGGTCTGCACTCAGTCTGTAGTATCCAAGGCTTATTATATAGGAATCAAATATCTTATACCAACATCTCGACGCCTAATTTGAGACCGTAAAGATATTTGTTCAACCTGTAAACCAAGTTCTCTTTGTCTTTGTCCACAAAACCTTCTAGCTAGAGCATATAGATTTCTTCTTCAAGATCTGCATGAAGAAACGTCGTTTTCACATCTTGATGTTCTAGATGTAGGTCAAACACCGCAAAAAATTCAAACATTACTGTGACTGCTATAATCCGAACTACGGGAGATATCACATTGAAGTAAATGCCTTCTTTCTGAGCATACATTTTTACCACCAATCTAGCACAATACCGCTCTACTTGGTTATTGTCATCACGCTTGATCTTATAGACTCATCAGTTACCAATGTTTTCCTCCCTCATAGTAGTGTAACAATATCCCAAGTTTTATTCTTGTCTAATGTCTTTAACTCTTCTGGCATTGCTATCACCACAAGGTTACATTAGATCTTTGAGTAGCCTCATGGAAATTCGATGGCTCATTATCCTCTAATAATAGATAACATGCAATATTGCTTTCAGTGACATAACCTGAAAGCCAACCTTGTGGTCTTCTGTATTGAATTGACCGTCTCACATTGGAAACCTCAGACTCAACATGTTCTTGTTATCCGTGCTCTGGTACTGCTTTACAAGAAATTTGACCTTCATCCGTTTTATTTTCCACCTGAAATATAGTAGTTTCTGAATTCAGTGTGCTTTTGTCTCCCTTTATTTTATCTTTCTCTAAGATATATCCCTGCTGATGACAAGCTTGTGGACAGTAGGATCCCACAAGCGAAACCTCTTTACTATATCAGTATAATCCAAGAAGATACATTTTCTGGATTTCGAATCCAACTTCTATCTTTATTGTTCATTGTATAGAACGTTCACAAGACTTCCAAATGTATGCAAATGAGAATAATCAGTCGGCTTCCCAATCCACATCTCCATTGGAGTTTTCAGATCAATTTCCACTGAATGAGAATGACTGATAATATAACAAGCGGTTTTAACTGCTTCCACCCATAATGACTTTTCTAGACCCGCATTCCTCGACATGGTTTATGTTCTATCCAACAAGTTCATGTTCATCCGCTCTACCACTCTATTCTATTGAGGTGTGTAAGCCGTCGTAAAATTTTGTTTTGATGCCCTCATGTTGAAAAAATGCATCAAATTCGTCACTACTATATTCTCCTCAATTTTCAGTCCTTAAACACTTGATTTTCTTTTTCAGAATCAAATTCAACCCGTGCTTTGAAATCTTTGAAGATCTTAAAACATCCGATTTCTTCTTGATTGGATACACCCAACATCTCCTAAAATCATCAATAAACGAGACAAAATATCACGCTCCTCCAAGATATACAACCAGTGATTCCCGAACATCTGAATGAATCATCTCTAATATGATTTTGCTTTTTCCAATGCCAAACTTTAATATGTCTTATTTACTGGTAACACAATGTTCACAACAAGGTAGCGACACTTTTTTAAGTCCTGATTGTAGCTTCCATTATAAAAGAATTTTCAACCCTCGTTCTGACATATGCCCGAGCTGTATATGCCATAACACTATTAATTCTTCTCCTGAACCAATGGATGAAATAGCTAGTTCCATCTCTTTTTGTGTTTCTCCCAAAAGTACATATAGATTTGCAGCAACTTTTTCCGCTTTCATAACCACAAGTGCACCCTTCACAAGTTTCATGATATCATTCTCGATACGAGTTTTGCATCCGATATCACCAATTGCCGCAAGGTTAAAATATTTTTTGTTAGTGCCTTCACATGTCGTACCTCCGGTATGGTGCGAATGGTGCCATCAAACTTTTTAATTTTGATAGTACCTACCCCAGCAATTTCCAAGGCATTATCATTTTCCATGAATACAGATTCTCTTGAGACTGATTCATAATGATCAAACCATTCTCTACGAGACATCATATGCCACGTTGCTCATAAATCCATAATCCATATGTCACAAAATTTGTACCCGCTTTCTGCAACTATTGCTGCTTTGCTGAATAATTTTTCACCACTGCCTGAAGTACTGGCCACATTTCCTTGAGAACTCTTCGCGATACTTGTACACTCTTTCTTGAAGTTCTCTTTACCGCGACATTTAAAGCAGTAAATATTTTTTTCTTACTTCTCGACTTTGCTCTACCTCGTCTTTGGCTCTCATTGGAGTCATGGTACCATAAATCTTTTCTCTTATCATCGGTAAAGCCTATGCCTGCTTCAAAGTTACCAACCTATCTTCCTTATTCTTGTGCCGGCTTTCTTCTCTGAGAAACACAGTTAATACAGTGTCAAATTTTAGAGAGCTCATAAGAATATTGTTGGTTAAATTGATTAAATGTTGATCATTAAATCTCGTAGACTTTGAAGTAGAATCTTTGCACGTTCATTTTCCTCTATTTTATTCCCCATAAAAGTGAGTTTGGCAAATAGAGTATTTATTGTATTGATCTCGTCGAAGAATCTGCTTGTCGTGCCATTTCTTGGTCTTTTCCTTGTATATCTTGGCATTTTCGTAAGCATCATTCCTGAATTCTTCCATCTCATTCAACTGCAACAGTCGTTGCTCTCCCGATGCTCCCATATCAAAATTGAGCTTTTTGACAGCCCAAAATGCTTTGTGCTCCAGTTCCAAAGATAGATGGCAAGCTTTCCCAAAGACCAACCTATACGGTGACATCCCAATAGGGGTCTTGTATGCAGTCCTGTACGCCCATAATGCATCATCTAGCTTGATCGCCCAATCCTTCCGGTTTGTCTTCACGGTCTTTTCTAGTATTTGCTTGATCTCCCGGTTGGATATTTCTGCTTGCCCATTAGCTTGCGGGTGGTAAGCCAGTGTCACCCTGTGCTTCACATCATACTTGGCCAATAGTGAGTTAAAAATTTTGTTACAGAAATGCGTACCTTCATCACTGATAATGGCTCTAGGCGTTCCGAATCTTGTGAAGATGTTCCTGTGGACAAACTTAACAACAACTCTAGCATCATTTGTACTGGTGGCGATTGCTTCCACCCACTTTGACACATAATCAACAGCAAGTAAAATGTAAGATTGACCAAAAGAGGATGGAAATGGACCCATAAAATCAATACCCCAGACATCAAAAAGTTCCACCTCCAAAATATTTGTTAGTGGTAATTCATGTCGTCTAGAAATATTGCCAACTCTTTGGCATTTATCACATGGCTTGACTAAAGTATAACTGTCTTTAAATAAATTAGGCCAATAGAAACCTGACTGTAATACCTTTTCAATGGCCACAACTTTGGCCCTGTCAACTTCTATTCCTTTAGCCGAAATTTTATGGCCAAGCACAATACCTTCTAGAACCATGAAGTGACATTTTTCCCAATTTAAAACTAGATTCTTCGCCTGACATCTCTGCAAAACAAGCATCGGATTTTGCAAACAGTGATCAAAAGATGAACCAAACACAGAAATATCATCCATAAAAACCTCCATTATTTCCTCAACCATGTCAGAAAATATGGCCATCATACACCTCTGAAAAGTAGCAGGTGCATTGCACAGTCCAAATGGCATTCTCCTGAAAGCAAATGTACCGTAAGGGCAAGTGAAGGTAGTCTTCTCCTGATCCTCCGGTGCTATGACAATCTGATTGTAACCTGAATAACCATCTAGAAAGCAATAATAATGATAACCACCAACTCTATCAAGCATTTGGTCAATAAATGGAAGTGGGAAGTGATCTTTCCTAGTAGCATCATTCAATTTCCTGTAGTCTATGCATACTCGCCAACCAGTCACTGGACGAGTTGAAATCAATTCATTGCTCTCATTTCTCACTACAGTTATTCCTCCCTTCTTAGGCACTACTTGTACTGGTGAAACCCACGAGCTATCAGATATAGCATAAATAACACCAGCATTTAGCAATTTTAATACCTCAGCCCTCACAACTTCTTTCATTGCTGGATTAAGCCTTCTCTGATGATCAACATAGGGTGAATATGACTCCTGCATCAAGATTTTATGCATACAAACAGTAGGGCTAATTCCCCTTATATCAGCAATTGTCCATCCCAAAGCAGATTTAAATTCCCTCAACACCCTCAACAATTTCTCTTTTTCAGTACAAGTAAGTAAAGAAGAGATGATTACCGGATATGTTGAATTTTCACCTAAAAATGCATAACAAAGGTGACTTGGAAGTTCCTTCAATTCAGGGGATACTTTTGGTACCTCTATACTTGCATCTTCAAGTAGCTCTACATGATGCACATCAATCTTATCTTTAGGCACTGTATCGAGAGCAAGTAACTCCTCTTGCACGTCCCAATCATCTTCATCCAGTATAGACGCTGATTCCAACAAGCATCTCTCCAAGGAATCTTTTGTCAATCTACCTGCACCAACATGAGATACACATGAATCAATTACATCAATGCTATTACAAGTGCTTACCTCATTTGGTTCTTTGATTGTGTTGTAGATGTTGAACATGACTTCTTCTCCACCTACTCTCAATGTAAGCTCACCCTTGTGCACATCAATCAAAGCTTTTCCAGTGGCCAAGAATGACCTTCCAAAGATAAGTGGAGTGTCCTGATCTTCTTCCATATCTAGAATGACAAAGTCAGCAGGAAATATAAATTTGTCTACCTTTACCAGAACATCCTCCACTATACCCCGTGGATATGTAAGTGATCTGTCCGCCAGCTGCAAGGTAATAGTGCTAGGCTTCACCTCGCCAAGCTCTAAAGTCCTGTAAATAGAAAAAGGCATTAAATTAATACTGGCACCTAAATCACATAAAGCTTTATTTATTCTAGAACCACCAATAACACAAGGAATAGTAAAACTCCCTGGATCTTTGAGTTTCTGCGGTAGTTTCCTTTGGAGTATGGCGCTACACTCTTCTGTCAACTTCACTGTCTCAAACTCATGCAACTTCCTCTTCTTTGACATCACATCTTTGATGAACTTTGCATAGTTTGGCATTTGTTCTAAAGCATCGGCAAATGGAATGTTGATGTGAATCTTCTTGAAAATCTCCAAAAATTTGGCAAATTGATCATCCAATTTCTTCTTTTTGAACCTCTGTGGATATGGAAGAATTGGCTTGAATACAGGAGGTTGTTCAACTTCAACTTCAACTTTGAATCCCTCAGTTTCAACTTCTTCAACAGTCATCTCTTTCTCATCCTTCTCATTGGAATTTTTACCCTCAAGTTCTCTTCCACTTCTCAAAGTTACAGCTTTGCATTGCTCCTTTGGATTCACTTCAGTGTTACTTGGGAACTGACCTTTATTTTGATCTTTCAATGCATTAGCCAATTGACCAATCTGTGTCTCCAATGATTTCATTGTGGCTCCCATATTTCCCATGTGAGTTTCCATGCCATCAAGACGAGATTCAGTCCTAGCCATCCTTTTACTCGATTCAACAACAAATGTTCCAACAATATCCTCAAGTGAAGGTTTTCCTTCCCCCTTTGATGCATTGAATCCCGGTGGAGGATTCAACACATTCTTATTATTAGCATATGAAAAATTCTCATGATTTCTCAAACCAGGATGATAAGTGTTAGGAGGAGGGTTACCTCGATATCCTCCATAACCACCAAAATTCCTATTGTTGATATAATGAGCCTCATCAGGAATATGTGGTTCTTCAGTAACAACAGATGCATTTTCAACCTCTGATGTACTAGCTTTATTCATTGCTGCAATTTGAGTTGTCAAAGATGAAACTTGAGCGGTGAGTGATGTAATAGGATCTATGGCATAAATTCCAGCTTGCTTCTTTACTCTTGACCTTTCACACGGCCACTGATAACTGTTAATGGTCATCTGTTCAAGCAAATCATATGCTTGATCGGGTGATTTGGCAAATATCGTGCCACCAGTTGCTGCATCAACAGTGCCTCTTGTTTGTCCATTCAAACCATTGTAAAATAATTCAATCTGTACCCAATCTTCAAAACCATGGTTTGGACATCTCCTCAACAACTCCTTATACCTTTCCCATGCTTCATATAATTGCTCAAAATCAGTCTGCCTAAAAGTACTTATCTCAATTTTCAACTGTGCAGACTTCGCAGGTGGGAAATATTTTGCAAGAAACTTGGTTGCTAAATCCTGCCATGTAGTGATACTCCCCAAAGGAAGCGATTGGAGCCATCCTCTTGCTTGATCCCTAAGAGAAAAAGGAAACAAACGCAATCGAATTATATCATCAGAAACACCATTTATTTTTACCGTGTCAGTAATTTCAAGGAATGTTCTGAGATGTAAATTAGGATCTGCAGTAGCGGCTCCTCCAAACTGATTCTGTTGAACCATGTTTATCAATGCAGGCTTGAGCTCAAAGTTGTTTGCATTAATAGTTCCTCGTGCTATGCCTGAATAATGAGCATTCAGTACCGGCCTAAAATGATCTCTGATGGGAATTGCAGGGGGTGGATTTTCATTATCTCTGTTCTCGGCCATTGCTCGAATCTCTTCTCTTCTTGCCTTTCTTAATCTTCTTGCGGTTCTTTCGATTTCAGGATCAAAGATAAGCAAGTCGGGATTTTGCGATCTTCGCATGCACTGTCAAACAAAGACAATAAACAAATCAATGTTCAATGTATTACAATAAAAACAGCTCTAAATTAAAATCTAGACTAATTGGTAACAATACTAATATAAATTCAAATTTGACACTCCCCGGCAACGGCGCCAAAAACTTGTTGCGTGTTTTCTTGATTGCTCGCAAGCGCACGACGTCAAGTTATAGTAAAATGTAAATTTGAGTACAAGTGTCGATCCCACGAGGAATGTATTTCTAAATTTATATTAATGCTTGTAATTAAAATAGTCTCGATTTTATTTAGAATATTCAATTAACAGATTTGTTCACCTCAATAACTAGATTGAAAATAAATTTAATTGTATTACCAAACAAAGTTGAACAACAATGGAAATAAAGATCTAGAGGTCCGATTTCACGCAACTATCCACCATGTGCTATTTTGTGTAGCTATATTATAAATGTCCTTCTTATTCATTAGCCAAGAATTCTATAATTATCTACTCCCTCTCCCGAGTGCTAAGTAGATACTAATTATCTAACAAAGGATTGTAACGTCCCCATCAACAATCTATAATTAAATAACACAATAAGCACTAACTTCTTTTTATGGCTTCAATAGCAATAGATGTCCTCCCGAACTATATAAATACCATTGATGTATTTTTCCCTTTCTTGTTTATAAATTCCCTTTTCCAAGTGATAATTTATAAACATAAGAATCATTCAAGATATGGCCAATAAATTGAAAGCATTAAGATTGGAAAAACACAAATGAACAATAAGAAAACTTATATAGCATAAATCATAAATCCCAACACATGGTTTCTAGTTTTGTTCCATCATTCCTCTCTGACCTAGATGATGAATAATAGAGACCTTTTATAGTCCTAGACAAATCTTATACGCAAAACATCAAAGTCAGCAACTCCCATGCGCAGCACACCAAAGTTTCAGAATTTCCGGACTCTGTCTGTGCATGACCGCGGGTGCGGTCGTGCTTCGCAACAAAAATCATTCTTCAAACATGTGAGACTGCAGGTGCGGTGCTAGGAGGGACCGCGGGTGCGGTGCTGCTTCGGCAGAAAAATCCTTTGCACCTTCTAATTCATCACTATACTACTCCAAATTCTCATTTCTAAGCTTCCAAACTACAATAACAAAAACAACAACAAATCAAATAAAACCTGCTCAAGAATCACAAAATTCCAAGTTAAAAACAAGTAATAAAAGTACAATAAATTGCACTTATCAATATGGTAGGTCATCGATGAGGATTTCGTCATCCGAAGAGTATAAAGCATTCTCTTTACGAAAATCTTGTTGTGTAGTGATTTGATCTCGTATATCTTTGTCAGGTTATCTACTGTTTTTATCTCAAAAATACTTGACAGTACTTGGTCTGCTATAGCCAAGTGTAAATTGGCAACATCATTATCATTCATCTCATTCCACTTTCCATTGTCTGTCATTTCCACCGGTCTATTTCCAATAGCAGTCAGGCAGTTCTCTTTTTTTTTTAAACTGTTTGTACTTTCTTTTTGTTGGATGAGTTTTAGAGATTGACAAATAAATTCACAAGTTAATTGAAGAACCAGACTGAATGGACGTAATTAAGAGATCGTAAATGAAATAAGACTTATCAAAATTAAATGGTTTAAGAACTGAAGTTCTTATAAGTATAAATAAGTCGTAAAGCCGATGACACGAAGTTTAGCAAACGATTTTGTAACTAAAACTGAAGACTTCGTGTAACTGAACTGAAAAGCCCTACATCAACTCAAGAATATCAGTTAGAACTTATGTTATATTGTTGAACTAATATGTCGACCAGTTGACTCCTTGTTAGTTGGTCACGCCATCAGTTGTATTATCAGCCGACAGAGTGGCAGTTTGTACCAAAGCAAAACATATGAAACAGAGCATAACAGTCTGATACTTCGTACTACTATCAGATAAAGTCATCTACTTGGACTAAACGATGATTTAACGAATATTAGTCATTTAATGCATTCAATGTGACAGTTGGAATCAAAGACTATATATAGCTAATCGATTCAGTTGAAGAAGGTGAATGAAGAACGCTGAACGAACTACCTACTATCATCAATCAGTTGTGGTACACTCTCAAGAATTTTTCACTTCATAAATCGCATACTACAGCTCTCAATTCATTGTTTTTATCCATATCATTCAGGCTACTAGTTAGAGCGATTCAGTTATTTACTATAACTTGTTGAAAACCTAAGAGTTTTAGTATATAAGTTAAAATGAAGTGGATTATTACAATCTGTTGTAATATATCAAAGTCTTTTAGTGAAAAACCTATCCTGGAGATAGAAAGGGTGATGTAGGAGTATTTGAAGACTCCAAAAATCCATAAAAATCGTGTGTTTTATCTTGTTATCTATTGAGTTCTTACAGTACCTCAACCCTTAGTATTCAATCTATTTTTCTGTCTAATTCTGCACTTTAATTAGTTGACTGATCTATATCGCCAAACAAGATTCTAGGATCTGTTCAATCAAAGAATTGATTCATATTCAAAATATTGCAAAAGGCCAGAGTGTTTATTCTACCCCCTCTTCTAAACACTCAAACTGCATTAACCAATCCTATCAAGTTGTATCAAAACGGTTAATCTTGTCTTGAATACCTTCATACACATGCTCAAACTGATAACCATGCATTCATTCAACAAAATCCTCATGTTCTCCAGAGAAAAATTTGACGATTGAAAAATCATAATGTAGGCTCATTTAGCTGCTCAGGACGATGACATGTGGTACGTCATAACTGACAGACCCATGAAGATTATGAAAGCTAACACAGCTGATGCTCTTACTGATGGAGCACCAAATCGTATAGAAAATCCATGTGATGAGTGGACTTCAGAAGATAAAAGAAAGGTAAACTTGGACAATGTTGCCAAGGAAATTCTGTACAAGACGCCGAATAAAACACAATCATCAAAATAAAATTTTGTAAATCAGCTAAGGAAATTTGAGAGAATCTGATTCAATTGTTTGAAGGAAATGAGCAGACTAAAGAAAACAAACTTTTATTTGTTGTTCAGAAGTTCGATAATAGCAAGATGAAAGCTGAAGAATCAGTAAATGAATTCGATGAAAGAGTAAGCCGCATCATAAACGAACTGAATGCACTAGGAAAGGTTCATTCAAATAAAAAAAAATTGCCTTAAAAGTGATGTGTGGTCTTTCCAAAGAATGAGATGTAAAGATTATGGCAATGAGAGAATCAAAATACCAGAATAAGGTAGAGCTACATGACTTATTTGCTGATTTAAAAACCTATGAATTGGAGATGTAGAACAGAGAAAGCGAGCCAATAGTTCCATCAGTTACAAATGCTCTAAGTGCACTAAAACTGGAGCCAACAGTTTTAGTTGAGAAGTCAGGCGAACAATTGAGCAATGACACAATGTCATTGTTTGTAAAGAAATTCGGTAAATGTAATGAAAAAGAATCAAGGTTCCTTCCAGAGAAACTATCAAAGAAATGAGTCTAAGGAGGAGCCAAATGCATGCTTTAATTGCAGAAAAATTGGTCACTTCATTGCTGATTGTCCTAAATGGAAGAAGGACAACAAGAGATCAGTTGAAAAGGTTAAAAAGCCCTTCGAGCACAGAAGAAGATTCAAGGATGAAAAGAGTCATCTAGAAGAAAGCATGAAGCAATAGTAGCTAAAGAGAATAAGTCAAAGTGGGCTGAAATTGACAGTAAAACATCGGAAACTGAAAAGCTCAAATAGTTCCAGCGATTAAGAAGAAGTGAAATGCCTCATGGCTAAGGATGCGGAGCTGGAATCCTGCAGTGAACATGTAGTATCCAAAAATCAATACACATAAACCCTATCCATGATTAAATTTGTTAACTTATTTAATTAATTTAAAACGATTTAAATTATGCATGTACGATATGTGAATAATTTTTATGTGTTTATATGCCCTTGTTTATGCAAAATTAAATATTTTCTTGAGTTTGAGTTTTTCAGGTAAATATTTGATGCTTGGCTGGTGGTAGGAGATTGGAGACGATTAAGGCAATAAAATTAAATGTTATATTTTATTCTAAGTTAAAGGATTATTTATTTTTAATTATTTATGAAATATAGCATTTTAAGGTAAAATTTAATTTATTAAATGAATTAAAATATTTAAGCATCTTATTTGCAATTTTCGAAAATTAGGAGTTGATGTTTTAACTTATGATTTATTATTTTATAAATATTTTGGGCATAATTATTTAGCCTAATTAGTAGTTTAGCAATTTAATTAATTTAATTAAAAGTTAAAAAAAGAAGAAGAGAACCTCTAAAACTCACGCGCGTAAACACTCACACTTTTACACACACTAAAAAAGGTGATAAGATAAGGTTGTGCCTCCTTTGAGCAGCAGCCTAAATCATCCTAGCAATATTCTGGAGATTTTGGTGAGTTTTTGTCAGGAAAAACGTCAGTTATCGTCCTCCGTTCATCCTCCACGTACCCTCGCGTCAGTATTTGTTTATTCGAGCGTTTAGACGCAAAGACATGTTCTAAACCTTTCTTGACGCATCGATCATGTCATATATGTTTATTTGATATAAAATATGCAATTTGATGGGTTATGATTTAAATGATTTCTGAAAATTATGTGTCACAAAACTCGTTATCCTCTGTTATTTCGATCTCTGCAAACTATAGGTTGGTTTTCTGGAAATGTTTTCAACATATAATTTGTAGTACTTTGTATTATATTCGATATTATGGAAATTTCATAATTTTCTAATAAGAAACGTTGGAGATATAATTTTTATCATAAAACCGCGCAACCTCTGAAAATTCTATGTCACAAAACTCTTCATCTTCTGTTATTTCGATTTCTGCGATTTATAGGTCGGTTTTCTGGAAACGTTTTCCTAGTATTATTTTCATCACTCTATTTATCTTTGATTTAATAGCAAATTCGTAATTTTCTGATAAAAAACGTGGGAGATATGACTTTTATCACTACAAGAAATGGCGCGTTTTGTCATGTGAAAAAACGCCGCAAATCCGATCGGGTGTTCATAATCTGGAGTAAAAGGCCTACGACAACGGTGAAAAACCGTAGTCGTAGGTATTTAAAACTGTTGTTAAAGCCCATGTGGTTAAAAGGTGTGCTCAAAGAAAATGATTTTACATTAATCTGTCGCTAATTTTGTAGGCGACGGTTTTAGCGACGATTTTGAGTACAACTGTCGCTAAATATAGCAACAGCATCCTCAATAAGTTGTTTTTTTGTTGAAAAAACACTTTAATCGACAACGGTTTTCCATTGTCGATTTTCTGAAAAAACACGCTAACAACAGTTCTATGAACCGTTGTCGTAAATGCTCAAAGACAACGGTTTTATAGAACCGTTGTCATTGACCCTAAAAACGTTGTCTTTGACCCTCAAAAGACAACGGTTTTTATAAAACCGTTGTATTTTGCTTAAAAAGACGCCATACAACAACGGTTTTCACTCAAAACCGTTTTATAAAAAGTGAAAACCGTTATCGTATGTGTGTTGTTGATTAATGAATTTCTTGTAGTGTATTGTAAAGCAGCTCAACCTGTAAAAATTATGTGCATGTTCTTCACGTTTTCTTCAATTTTTTGGTTGCAGGCTTCGTGTGGATCATCCGAACTATTTCTGCTGTTTAGGTACATGTCTTAGGATGTATTTAGATGTCATTTAGCAGTCCTTGAAGAGTAGAAGGTCGCATGGTCGAGCATGGAACCATGGGAGAAGCAGGCTGCCTGCATGCGAGTATGAGTCATGGGCTAGGATGTTGTCTAAGTGTGTGTCAAGTCCCGAGTCGTTTGGTAAGTCGCAAGTCGTTTTATTTAATTCGGGGGTCATACGTGTAATATGCAAGTTTAGAGGCTGTTTTGGTTCTTTATTTTAGAGGTCGTTGCAGCGTGTCCGAGGGCGATCCACTTAGGTTCTTGACACTTGTAAGTAAGTATGACATGTAAAAGAATATTATTTTGGAGCTATGTAAGTTGTCTTGTGACCAGATTATGTTTATGGGTTTAGAAGCCGGAGAACGTGTCTGGGGACCTCTCCAACCTCTTCGAAGGATTTATGTTATGTTAGGGTGTGAACATCCAGTACAAGGGTTGTGGTGATCCCTGCCGGCCCAGTAATGTTGTTTATTTTGATCAAACGCATTATGTTATGGTGCCACATTTCAATGAACAAAAACTCTACGCAAAATGTTTAAGTTATGTTAACACGATCATGTTTTATGAAGATATTTTATGCATGAAAGTCACGTCATATTTATTTATATATTTATGCCCAAGTATTTTAAGTACAATTATGTTTAAGTGCATGATTTTTATTATGTATTATTTGTTATTCACGGTTTATGCATGATAAGTCTTTAGACTCACTAGATTTGATTGGTGCAGATGATGCTGATGAGGAGGCTGGAGGCGATGACCAGTGAGCAGGCTCGGACTGTGTGCAGGCCAAACTCGAGGGCCGCTCAATTGATGAAATGTTTTTATGCATGATAAATAATTAAAATACTTTGATTTTTTTTTAGATTGTTGGCAAAAAAAAAATTTTTAGCTCTTGAATATTTCTTGGATGACTCCGGATTAGTATTTTATTTTATTGACTTTAATTATTTTTATGCATTTAAAAATATTTAAGATGTGGTTTTAATTATTTTTAAACTTTCGAAAATTCTAGTTGATTTATTTAGTAAGTATTTATTAAGTATTTTTTTTATTTCCGCATATTTTAAGTAGTATAAGAAAGTACGGTTCGTTACAGTTGATATCAGAGCGGTGTTCTTGTAAGGGTTGCGCCTATAGTCGGTTGCAAGAAACTCAGGAAGTCACGCATCAAGTATGTAAGTTTTTACGATTTTAAAATGTAGTAAGCAACAATATATGATTTTAGTAGATGCATGTTTAAGTTTAGATTTACGTATATTATGTTATAAGAATAATATTATCATGCATGCATGTTGGTTGTGTGTTGGGTTGTATTGTGGAACATTATGCCACCCAAACGTGGTATTGATCGTGAAGATCATGAGGAGGCGGAGAGGATTGCGCCTCCACTTACACTACCAGAGCTTCAGGTGTAGATGCTTGCTGGCATGGCCCAGTTCTTTGTGTAGTTCACTAAGAACAATGCTGGTGTGGACGGGAGGACTAGACTGGAAGCGGTGTATGAACGCTTTCACAAGATGGTCCCTAAGTAGTTTTCTGGGACGACAGATCCGATGGTAGCAAAGGGTTGGATCAAATCCATTGAGGTGATCTTTACCTGGCTTTGGGGGATGCTGATAGGGTCAGATGTGCTACCTATCTTCTTTCAGGAGATGCTAGGCTTTGGTGGGAGAGTGCTTCAGTTGCAGTGAACCTTGAGACCCTTACTTGGGAGGGCTTCAAGGAAGTGTTCTACTCCAAGTACTTCACTGATGAGGTTCACTCTCGACTGACTAGAGAGTTTATGACTTTGAGACAGGGAGACTGCATTGTAGTGGAGTTTGTGAAAAATTTTGAGCATGAGTGTCACTTTATGCCGCCCCTTATAGCTAATGATGCAAGAGAAAAGAAGAGACATTTCCTTGATGGTTTATGGCAGATCTTGCACCGTGATGTCTGTGTGGCTGGTCCTACTACTTATGATGTTGTCGTGGCTAGAGCCTTAGCGGCTGAGCAGGATCAGAAAGATATTGAGAACGATAGGCAGGACAAGAGGCCTTATCAGGTGCCTCAGCACCACTGACAACAACAAAACAAGAAGCCATTTCAGGGGCCATCCAAGAGAAAAGGACAACAACCTCAAAAGAAGGCTACCTAGAAGCTTGCAGAATACCCAGTGTGCCCAAAGAGTAATCGCAAACACGAAGGACCTTGTATATATGGTTCATTCAAGTGCTTCAAGTGTGGAGCAGTGGGTCATATGCTGAAAAATTGCTCGCAATGGAAGCAGCCAACTCAGGGCAGATTCTTTGCTATGCATGCCGATGAGGCAAACCCAGACACGACTTTATTCACATGTATTTTAAGTAATTCAACGCCTTATTATTTATTAGAAATCTATTGCTTAGTTTGTTTTTGGGGTATATTGATATGGTATATTTTCAAATTTCTCATAGGAAATTTTTAGGATAGTGGTTTCAGCCTGTGCATACGATTAACTTTAATCTTTCTGAGAATTGATGTGTTTAGTTATGCCGATATTGTCTCAGGAATGATTTTTATATCCATAGTAGCCACAAAGGCTTTGTTAGATTTTGGAGCTACTCACGCTTTTATTTCAGACACCTTTGTGGATCTTCTAGGTGTCAAGTTTGTTAGAACTCAAGCAGCAGATTCAAGATCTGCTTCGCCCTAGTTTCTCACCATGGAATGCACCAATGCTTTTCTAAAGAAGAAAGACAGAAGCATGAGGCCTTTTATTGATTACCAGTGAGTTGAAAAGAGTAACGACAAAGAACAAATACCCATTACCGAGGATCGAGGATTTTAGTCGATCAGTTGCAGGGAGCGAGTGTGTTTACCAAGATAGATCTACGTTTTGGGTATCATCAGTTGAAAATGAAAGACGCGGATGTGCACAAGACAGCCTTTAGAACTCGCTATGGGCATTACAAATTTCTGGTGATGCCATTCGGATTGACAAATGCTCCAGCAATCTTCATGGATCTCATGAACCTATTTCAACCTTACTTGAGTCAGTTCGTCATAGTATTCATAGATGACATTCTTATTTACTCAAAGAATCATGAGGAGCATAGTCAGCACTTGCGTAGTGTCTTGCAATTCTTGTAGAGCCATAAGTGTTTTGCAAAGTTCAATAAGTGTGAATTTTGATTGGAGAAATTAGCATTTTGGGTCACATTATTTCTAGTAGGGGCATTGAGGTTGATCCAACTAAAGTGGCAGTAGTGAAGGAATGGATTGTACCGAAGAGTGCGACTGACATTTGTAGTTTCCTATGCTTGGCAGGTTATTACATGAAATTGATTTAGAGTTTCTCTTCAATTGCAGTGCCACTTACTTCGTTAACTAAGAAGAATGCCAAGTTCGTTTGAAGTGAGGATTGTCAGAAGAGTTTTGATACCTTGAAGCAAGCTCTTATTACAGTGCCAGTTTTAGCCATGCCATCAGGGCAAGGTAATTTGTGTTGTATATCGTTGCTTCCAAGCTCGGTTTAGGCGCCGTTCTGATGCAACATGATCAAGTAATAGCTTATGCCTCCAGACAGTTGAAGGTGTATGAGAAGAATTATCCGACTCATCATCTTAAGTTAGCCACTGTCGTCTTTGCTTTGAAGATATGGAGACATTACTTGTATGACGAGAAATGCCAGACATTTACCGATCACAAGAGTCTCAATTACTTCTTCACAGAAGGAGTTGAACATGCGCTAAAGATGATGGTTAGAGTTGGTGAAAGACTACGATTGTGACATTAGCTACCATCCAGGGAAAGCTAATGTTGTTGCAGATGCCTTGAGCAGAAAAGTAGCAGTCGTAGCACAACTGTCAGTACAGAGACCTCTTTAGACAGAGATTCAGAGGTTTGATCTAGAATTTATTCTAGGGGCAGAGCTCCAAAGTTATCTACCTTGACAGTTCAGCCTTCATTGCTAGACCGTATCCATAGCGGTTAGTCTTTGATGAGCAGTTGCGGAAATGGAGACTGAGAGATAAAGCTAAGGGTACTGTACTCTATACGGTGGTCGATGATATTGTTAGATACAGATGAAGAATGTGGGTGCCTAGTGATGATTCGATTAAAGAGGATATCTTTTCAGAGGCATGTACATTTCCGTATTCCATCCATCCATGGAGTACCAAGATGTATAAGTATTTACAGATGCTTTATTGGTGGCCAGGCATGAAGCGAGACATTCAAAGTTCTGTATCTGGGTGTCTCACTTGCCAACAGGTGAAAACAGAGCATCAAAGGCCAGCAGAGATGCTCAAACTACTTCCTATTCCTGAGTGGAAGTGAGAGAATATCACCATGGATTTTGTAGTTGGGTTGCCGATATCAGTCAGATGATCTAATGCTAATAGGCTATAATTGATCGTCTTACTAAGTCAGCGCACTTCTTGCCAGTAAAGACGACTTTCTCCATGAGACAGTATGTTGAGCTTTATATTCGGGAGATAGTTAGATTGCATGGAATTCACGTTTCGATTGTGTCAGACAGAGACCCGAGGTTTACATCGTCTTTTTGGAAGAGTTTGCATTCTGCTATGGGGACGAAATTGATTTTCAGCACAGTTTTCCATCTTCAAATAGATGGCCAGTGAGAGAGGGTGATTCATATTTTGGAAGATTTACTTCGTGCTTATGTGATCTATTTTCATGGGAGTTGGGAATCGAAGCTACCACTAGTGGAATTCACCTATAACAATGGTTTCCAATCATCTATAGGTATGGCTCTTTTTGAAGCATTGTATGGAAGAAAGTGTAGATCGGTTATTCATTGGCATGAAGAGGGCGATAGATCAGAACTTGGTCCAAAGATTTTTCAACAGACTACAGATTTAGTGGTCTAAATTCGAGACATGATGAGGACTGCTCAGAGTCGTCAGAAGAGTTATGCTGATAAGAGAAGAAGGGATCTCGAATTTACCATAAGGGATCACGTATTTGTGAAGATAGCACTTATGAACGGTGTTATGAGATTTGGAAAGAGAGGAAAATTGAGTCCGAGATTCATAGGCCCATTTGAAATCCTTGACAGAGTAGGAACACTGACTTATCGTGTGGCTTTACCACCGAATTTGGCTGGAGTACACAATGTGTTCCATGTTTCTATGCTGAGGAAGTACATGGAAATCACATGTACTGATATTTGAACTGTTCTCGCCAAACCTGTCATACGAGGAAAGACCTATTCAGATCCTAGACAGGCAGGAGAAGAGATTACGGAACAAAGTTACCAAGTTGCTCAAGGTGAGTGGTTGAACCATTCCGACGAGGAAGCTACTTGAGAGACAGAAGCTGAGATGAGGACTCGCTATCCAGAACTAATTGCTATGCCTTAATTTTGAGGACAAAATTTTGTTAAGGGAGGAGAAATTGTAATGTCCAAAAACCAGTACACGTAAATCTCATGCATGATTAAATTTAATAATTTATTTAATTAATTGAAAATGATTTAAATGATGCATTTAAGATATGAAAATTATTTTTATGTGTTTATATGCCCTTGTTTATGCAAAATTAAATATTTTCTTGAGTTTGAGTTTTTCAAGTGAATATTCGATGCTTGGCCGGTGATAGAAGACTGGAGATGATTAAGAGTTAAGAAATTATTTGTTTTTAATTATTTATGAATTATAACATTTTAATGTCAAATTTAATTTATTAGATGAATTAAAATATTTAAGCATCTTATTTGCAATTTTCGAAAATTAGGGGTTAATTATTTAACATATGGTTTATTATTTTATAAATTTTGTGGGCTTAATTATTTGGCATAATTCGTAGTTTAGCTATTTAATTAATTTAATTAAAAGTTATAATAAAAAAGAGCCTCTAAAACTCACGCGCGCACAGACTCACAGTTTCACACCCTAAAAAACGTGATAACTTAAGGTTGTGCCTTCCTTGAGCAGCAGCCTCATGAGCACTCATCCTAGCAATATTCTGGAGATTTTGGTGAGTTTTTGTCAAGAAAAATTCAAGAAATCGTCCTCCGTTCATCCTCCACGTGCCCTCGCGTCAGTATTCATTTATTCAAGCGTTTAGACACAAAAGCATGTTCTTAACCTTTCTCGACGCATTGATCATGTCATATATGTTTATTTGATGTAAAATATGCATGAAAATTGTTGGTTATATGCAAAGTTTGATGGTTTATGATTTAAATGATTTCTGAAAATTTTGTCACAAAACCCGTCATCCTTTGTTATTTTGATTTCTATGATTTATAGTTTGGTTTTCTGGAAATGCTTTCAACATATGATTTGTAGTACTCTGTATTATCTTCGATTTCATAGAAAATTCGTAATTGTTTGATTAGAAACGAGGGAGATATTATTTTTATCATAAAACTGCACAATCTGTGAAAATTCTGTGTCACAAAACCTGTCATCCTATGTTATTTCGATTTTTGTGATTTCTAAGTTGGTTTTCTGGAAACATTTTCAACATATGATTTGTATAACTCTATGTTATCTTCGATTCGATAGCAAATTCGTAATTTTTTATAATAAATGAGGGAGATATGATTTTTATCATAAAACTCCTCAACCTATCAAAATTTTGTGCATGTTCTTCATGTTTTCTTCAAGTTTTTGGTTGCAAGCTTTGTGTGGATCATCTGGCTGTTGCTTATGTGTAGGGACATGTCTTAGGATGTGTTTACATGTCATTTAGCAGTCCTTGATGAGTAGGAGGTCTCCTGGTCGAGCATGGAACCGTGGGAGACACAGGCTGCCTGCATGCGACCACGAGGGAGATGTTTGTGTTCGGTCCATTGGTTTAGGGCAAGGGATGGGCTAGGGCTCGTGGCTAGGGTCTGGACAGTTTCTTAGGGTCCTAGGGTGAGCCTGATGTAGTCGGTTTGGGTCTGGTTCGGGTGCACGATTGATTTGGATAAGTTGGAGTGCATGTGTGCGAATGGTTTCCTTGTTACCTTGTGTTCGAACCGATGGCTTGGGTTGGTGGTTCGGCCATGGTCCAGGGGTGGTTCACGAGTCTGATTCATAGATTGGTTCTCACTCATTTCAACTTTCAGCTTAGCAATCTCCCTTTTAAACTCAACAATTCAACTGATTCATCGGTTTCAGCTTTATTGTCTTGGGGATCAGTTTGCTTTGCTTTGGCCTTCTCAAATGATAGAGCAAGCTTATGATACTCATTGACCATGTCGCGTAGTGTGGAAATAAGTTCTTCCCGTGTAAAGTCAATTGAACTGAAATCAAATACATGCTCACTGTTTGACTCCAGTTCTATATCTTCAGCCATAAAGTATTTTACTTCTTCTTTGTCACTGGAGCTGCTCAAGCTCTCAGATTCTAATTCATCACTATTAGTTGCTGCCCATTTGGACTTACTTTCTTCAGCTAAAAGGACTTCATGTTTCTTTTTGAATGATCTCTGATCATACTTATCTCTTCTCCTGTGATCAAATGATTTCTTTTCCTTTTCAGCTGAACGTCGACTATCCTTCTTTGGCTAAGGACAGTCAGGAATGAAGTGTCCAGTTTTGCCACAGTTGTAGCAAGCATTTGGTTCTTCCTTAGAGATGTTCTTATGATATTGTCTTTGAAATGAACATTGATTCCTTCTTATGAATCTTCCAATCTTCTTGGCAAATAATGACATGACATCATTGCTTAGATTTTCTACAGACTTTTCAGCTGAACCAGTTGTTTCAAGTTTCATTGCGCTAAGGGCAGTTGTGACTGGTGGAGTTGATGGTTCTCCCTCTCAGTCTGCAGTTCAAACTCATAGGCTTTAAGATCAGCAAATAAATCATGTAATTTCACCTTGTTCAAGTCTTTGGATTCTCTCATTGCCATTTTTTTCACATCCCATTCTTTGGGAAGCCCACAAACAACTTTCAATGCAACTTCTTTGTTTGAATACACTTTCCCGAGTGCATTTAGTCTGTTGATGATGATGCTTGTTTGTTCATCATATTCATTCATTGACTCTAAAGTTTTCATCTTGATATTTTCAAACTTTTGTACATCGACTGAGAGTTTGTTTTCCTTTGTTTGCTCATTTCCTTCACACAGCTGGATCAACTTTTCCCAAATCTTTTTGGCTATTTTGCACATCTTGATTCTGCTAAATGTGATCTTATCAAATGTTTTATATAGAATATTATTTGCCATATTATCCAAGTTCGCTTTCCTTTTGTCTTCAGCAGCCACTCTTCTCGTGGTGTTTCAATACGATGAGGTGATCCATTAGTTATGACAATAGCTGTATTTGATTTCATTATCTCCATAGGTCCTCATTTATAACGTACCAAATATCGTCATCTTGTGCAGCTAAGTGAGCCTGCATTTTGATTTTCCAATCATCAAAATCTTCTCTTGAGAACATATGAATTATATTGAAAGAAAGCCGAGCTCATTCCCTTCGCTTTCTGGGCCCAAATCAGTCTTTCCTCGCCAAATCTAAGACATGGTGACCATACATATGAATATAAAGTATTCAGGAATAAGATTGAAAACTGCTCTGATACCACTTGTTAGGATCGGTTTGAAGGGTCAAAATGTTTAGAAAGGAGGTTGAATAAACACTACAGGATTTTTGACTCTTTTCAAAAATGGTGAATCAATTTAGTGATAAACTAAATTCAAGAACATTGTTGTCGATATCAGTCAGTTAACTATTTTAAGTGCGAAAATAAACTAACTGATAGATTGAATACTCAACGAATAACTGAACAAAGAACACAGAGATTTTATGGATGTTCGGAGACTTCAAATGCTCCTACATCACCCCTTCTATCACAATGATATGATTTTTAGTAAAAGACTTTGATTAAATACAGAGGCTGTAATAACCCAATTCAGTTTGGACTTAGACACTGCCAAACTGAAACTATTAGTTCCTTTATATTTTATCAGTATACAATTACTTTTCTTTCTTAGCACAACTGATCTTAAGGGATCGAATGCAACATAATAATGTGCTAGTACTTTTGCTCAAATAATAGCCTGGAAGCTATAAATACTTCTGCTAAGTGTGAGCTTTTTCTGTAAGAATGTAGCTGAATTTGTATGCTTGAATTCAAAGATCACTCAGAATGATGATTCAAAAGTTTTTCTCTTAGCTGAACTCCTCGAAAATGTATAGGATTTTCTTTCAACGGTAACATTGAATGCATTAAATGACTCATATCCATTGATTTTTCTCTTCTAAATCTGTCAACATTCTCTTGACAATAATACACTGGGGCAGTCTAATATGCGGCGCTCCCACTATGAGTTGCAGTCTGCTTTTGTACAATTTGTCGGTTGTTGGCTATGCTTTAACTGATGACGTGTCAAATTGATTATTAGTTGACTATATAGCCGATTAGTTGAGCTGACTGTATAACTGATCAGTTCCAACTGATAGTTCAATTATCTTTACAGGTTCAGTTAGCTTTGTTCAGTTCGATTACCTTCGACTATTTAACTCATTAATTATCAGTTCGGGGATCAGTTTGGGTAGTTTCAGTTCGAATAAATTCAATTGAGGCAATCAGTTATGCAATCTTCAAAAAGCATTATTTGTCAAACTCCGAAATTCTGGTTCTAACAGGTTGCAAACTGAACCTATTAGATCAACCGAGGACTTCAAAAAGGTTTCCCTCTTTCACCCTATTTGTTTCTTTTGTGTGGTGAAGATTTATCCTCTCTTTTATATATTTGGGTAGTTTGTTTGGAGTAAAATGTGCTGAAAGAGCTCCTCAAATTAATCAATTATTCTTTTGCAGACGATAGCATTCTTTTTGTTAGGGTTAACAAGAAATCTTGTATGGAAATCAGCGATGTCCTAAATTTCTACGAAAAATCATTGGGTCAGTTGGTTAAATTTAAAAATCATCAATCTCTTCAGGCCTATTACTTGTAATAAAAATTAGGGCAAAATGTTCTCATGTTTGGGGATTTGCATGGATAATGTGCATGATGATTATTTAGGGCTTCATGTTTGGGTGGGTAAAAACAAAGCCGAGGGTTTCATTGTGATTAAAAAGAATGTGTGGAGAAAGATTCATTTGTGGAAGAGTAAATTATTCTCCAGTGGGGGTCATGAGGTCTTAATTAAAGTCGTGGTTCAAGCGTAGCCCATCTATGCTATGAAACTTTTTAGAATCCCGATTTCTCTTTTCCATAATCTACTAGATATGATTACAAATTTTTGGCGAGGGTGCGACGAAGGATCACAAAATTCACTGGACTAATTGGAAACTGCTTTGTCTAGCTAATGTTGGAGGTGACATGAGTTTTAGGGACCTCACTTTTTTTTAACCAAGCCCTTTTGCCTACACATGGTTGGAGAGTAATCACGAAATTGAGAGACCTTAGCTTTCGAGTTATTAACGTCAATTACTTTTCCAATACAAATTTTCTTCATGTTAAAACATGACACTCAGTTTCCTACATTTGCCATAGTTTACTTCGAAGGAGAGATATTTTGTTGAAGGAGGTTAGGTGGAAGGTCAAACATAGGAGTATGATGGCACATAAAATTGCTATGCATGGACAGATCCGAGATCATCTCAAAATTGTCCCTAGCCCAATAAGACCCAGGCATCATTGTGGATCAAGGGCCTGCCTACTGAGCCCAGAAGTCTGAACCCATGAATATCTAATAGGGCCGATCTCCTCAGCACTGTTTACTAGAGGTCTGAGCCCACCAATGTGGCCAGGAGGTCCAGGCTTTAACGCAATTAGAGAATATGGAGACATCTACGTCGATACATGAGAAACTCCGATAAATACGAGATTCGATCAAATCTTATCGAGATAAGGCTAGAACCCTAGCCGCCATCAAGAATCCTGACAGTTGTGGTCACTGAGTCCTGCTGTCAGAGTAAATTATTTCTTTTCCAGGATCAATAGTTACCTAGATAGAATATTTTGGGGTCACATAATTTAAATTTGCAGGTGATTTGTTATTTAACTCTGGGGGTTGAGATTGGCGAGCTGTCAAGAATAATCTTTGGTCTATTGATCATGATATTATTCACTAGATTTCAATTGGAAGGGCAACAGAGCAGAAACTTTGTTGTGACATTATGAAAAATTGGGGATTATTTGGTTCATTCACGGTACAAAGTAGCAATGGATTTTGATTCGGCTTATGGTAGCGAGCCTCAAACACATTCTCATAAGTTTTTTGATGTCTTTATGGATAGATCATGTGCCAAACATGTTAAAAGATTAAAATTATGGATGTTCGGATCGAACCTGTGACCGGTTCTCGATCGCATCGATCGAGCCGATTAGTCCGATTATAAAACCCTGCTTTCAGAAGACTATAAATGTTATTCTTAGATGTCAAAAAGCAACTTGAAATTTTATGCGGAATCGAATGCTTTCAGGTCTCTAAGCTAATAATTTTCACTATCTTAATAATTAGGGTTTTTTTTTTAAAATAATTTAAATTTTAAAATTAATTTCAAAAATAATTTTAAAAAAAATATGTTTGCAAAAATACCTCAATCTGCGCTCACGAAGCGCGGACGCTGCTCACGTGAAGAAGCGTTCGTGCTTTGTAAGTGCGGACGATGATCCACGTCCGCATGAATATTTTAGCGACGGAATATATATGAAACCGTCGCTAAAATTGAATCAACAATGATTTACAAACCGTCGCTAAAAAGAATCAGCGACGGTTCAAATTAGCGACGGTTTTGAAATGGAATCAGCGACGGTTTATACGTCGTGGCTAAGTTTAGCGACGGTTTCTAACCGTCGGTAAATGCCGAAATTTTGGTATGAATATCAACGGCGTACATTGCACGCTGCAGATAATTGTATTAACCGCGGGCATATGCACGCCGCGGGTAATCTTGAACTTTCAACGGCTTGTATCTTTGCAGCATGTAATGTGCGCTGCGTAAAGAGAATTTGCGCGTTGCGAAAAACCATTTTTGTTGTAGTGAAGATAGAGAAAAAAAATAGACAAGAAATTCATCATGAAATAAGTTCAGGAACCTCTACTATTCAACTTGGTTTTTTCAGTGATTCAGGGATGGCTGACTTTGGTTTATTTGGTCAGCAGGATTTTCAGACTCCGTCTTGGTCGAACATACACAGTTTTACAAATTTGCTTAATGTTGGTCCGCATCATCTTGTACATGACATTCGACCACAGAATGATGTCGAGGAAAATGAACAACATTCAATTGAGATATCCCAGTCTTACGACTTCTCCACAGTCCCAGGAAACACAAAATTTGGTTCCATGATCATTTCAAGATTCGCATCATCAGATGTGCAGCCTCTTTTGATTGATATGCCATGAAGAAACTTATTTCGTGATGAATTTATAATGGCCCGAAAATTCATGTTTGAATTCGGAAAAATTAAAAATTTTCTCTTTAAAATAATCAAAATTTGCCTCATTCACAAAATCAACTGATAAATCAAGTTTAAATGTTCAAAATAGCAGCGGAAGAAATTATTACTCGCCAAATTAACAAGTTAAAGTATCCAACAACTGATAAAATGTTTGAGCATAAAAAATGGCAAGTGCTGTAAATGAGGTCCTCGGGTGCCACTACTACCGACCCAAGCTAGCTCACTGGTCCCCGCCCTCGGCCTCGACATCATCAGTACCTACAACAATCAAGTCTAGTAAGCCTAAAGACTCAGCATGCATATATCATAAATAACGAGTAAATAATTTAGTAAAATTTGCATGAGATAAAAATATCATGTCATGAGGCATAATGGTGAAAACAACTTGTCATGAGCAATTATAATACGTACAAAACTGAACTGAAAAGCATAGTGAAAATGTTTGCTCCTTGGAGCCCTGTACTGAAATAGTGTCAGGCCCCGAGACCGGGGTTAGTCGACACCGGCGTTATCTCGCAATCACATAATTGCAAAACAACTAGCCTCGTAGTACAGCATATACCAAACAAGTTTATTATCATAAATTTCCCAAAAGTTCAACGTCTTTACAACTCAGAAAGAAATAGAAACATATGGAAGCGTAAATACGTAATACTGAAATCATAAGACTGAATAATCAATCGGTCACGAATTAGACTGCTTCTTCACCATCCCCAAAAGTATTCTTGCTCCTCATCCTCAATTTGATTCTCATTCTTATCTGGGTGGGAAAGTAAGGGGTGAGTATTTTGGGGAAAATACTCAGTAAATGGGGCCAATCGTGCATGAAAAATATCGAGGTTATACATATAAACGAATTATCACAATTTCAATATTTAGCATGTCGAATCAGATACAAAAAAAACGGATACAGCACTGAAATCATCTCATTTTCTATGGTTTTTAACTGATCAGCCCCCTATATGTTACTCCTCTAAGGGGCGAGGCCAAAGGAACGGTTATTATAACCCACCGCATCAGGGCCTAAACAAAGATTTCAAAGTTCGGAATTTCCTTTACCATTTCTAAATCGAATCATTACAGTGCTTTACAAATACTCAACATGCTTTCAATAAACGAAAATTCCAAAAGGGTTACATACGAAGCAGAACGAATATATCATGCCGATATAATTTTCAAAGTCATAGCTATTTTTGAAATATATTATGCCAATTGAAATAGTAGCAAAAACCCACTTACAGTATTCTGACTGCTCAAGGAAACGTAAACGTAAACGGTGAGATTGCGGCAGAGCTTTGTTACTAGAGGGCGAAGAGCTTCGAGAATACGGTGCTGCTAGAGAGTATTTCGAGAATTTGGATGTGCCAGTTTCGAATGAGGAGCCTTCCTTTTTATAGGCACGAATAATCTTCTACAAGGTAAGCTCTGAAGTTGCTCCACGAATGACGCTGCGTTGATGGCTCCACGAATGATGCTGATGGCTTAATCAATGGGTGATTGCACTAACCTCTCCCGGATGAATGTGGCCACTTTTTGGTTCAAGGTGCTCACTCGAGAT
Organism: Primulina eburnea; assembly: GCF_022965805.1. Classification (NCBI taxonomy): domain Eukaryota; kingdom Viridiplantae; phylum Streptophyta; class Magnoliopsida; order Lamiales; family Gesneriaceae; genus Primulina; species Primulina eburnea. The sequence continues at coordinate 19,396,642 of NC_133103.1, forward strand.
TTATGCTGAAATGGAGTGATTTTGGCTGTATGAGTTCCTCCACAATTGGTGCACTTCCATAGTGCATGGTCTTCACATTCTCCCCTCCTTAATGTAAGTTTCTTCCTCGAAACTTGGATTATCTTGTCCTTCGAAAAGGTAAGGGTAATGGTTTCTCATTTTCTCTTCGAGTTTCCAAGTGGCTTCTCTTTCGGTGTGATTGGAACATTGTACTTTGACGTATGGAATCGTTTGTCATCTTAGCACTTGGTCTTTGGCATCCACAATTCTGATCGGGACTTCCTTATAAGTAAGGCCTTCATTCAAGTCTCCCTCGATTAAGAGTGGTTCAGCTTCGAGGATGTGGCTTGGATCCGAAACATATCTTCTTAGTTGTGACACATGGAAAACATTATGGATTCTAGACATACTCGGTGGGAGTGCCAATCTGTATGCAAGTGTCCCCACTTTCCCTAGAATTTCAAAAGGTCCAACATATCTAGGGTTCAGTTTCCCGGGTTTGTTGAATCGAACCACACCTTTCATTGGTGATACTTTCAAGTATGCTTTATCTCCCGCTATGAATTCCACTGGTCTTCTTTTCAAATCAGCCCAACTTTTCTGTCGGTCTTGTGCCACTTTAAGTCTCTCCTTGATTATAGCGATTTTATCCACTGTTTCTTGGATCAATTCGGGTCCAGTGATGGCCTTTTCTCCTACTTCATCCCAATATAGTGGTGACCGACATTTTCGCCCATACAGAGCTTCATACGGCGCCATTCCGATGCTGCTGTGAAAACTGTTATTGTAAGAAAACTCAATCAAAGACAAATGTTCACTCCAATTACCGCTAAAGTCTAGGGCACATGCTCTCAGCATGTCTTCTAAAGTTTGAATTGTCCTCTCTGTTTGACCATCGGTCTGAGGGTGGTAGGCCGTACTGAGGGTGACCTTAGTTCCCATGGTTTGTTGAAAACTCTTCCAAAAACGAGATACAAACCTCGGGTCTCTGTCTGACAAGATGCTGGCTGGAACCCCATGTAATCGTATGATGTTATTCATGTACAATGTGGCTAGCTTGTCCAAATTATAGTTCATGCGGACTGGTAAGAAATTCGCAGATTTTGTGAGTCTATCTACGATTACCCAGATGCCATCATGGCTTTGTCTAGACTTTGGTAGCCCAACAACAAAGTCCATGGAGATATGTTCCCATTTCCATTCTGGAATTTCTAGAGGTTGAAGAAGTCCTCCAGGTCTTTGGTGCTCTGCTTTGATCTGTTGGCACACAAGACATTTGGAAACAAATATCGCAACATCCTTTTTCATTCCACTCCACCAGAAATTCTTCTTTAGGTCTCTGTACATCTTGGTACTGCCAGGATGGACTGAAAATTTCGACTTATGTGCTTCTGACATTACTTCTTGTCGAAGGTTATCTATGTCTGGTACGCACAATCGTCCTTTCATCCAAAGGACTCCTTTGTCGTCAATCTGAGTATCTTGAGACTTTGCTTCCTTAGCTTGTTCCTTAAGTTTTACTAGAACTGGGTCTCGATCCTGGTTCAACTTGACGATTTCTCGCAGACATGGTTGAGTGGAGAGTGCAGCTAAGGTAACCTTACTCATATTCCTCCGACTCAAAGCATCGGCTACTTTGTTTGCCTTACCTGGATGGTAGCTTATAGTCAAGTCGTAATCCTTCAACAGCTCAATCCATCGTCTTTGCCTCATATTTAATTCCTTTTGGGTGAACAAGTATTTGAGGCTCTGGTGGTCCGTGAAGATTTCGCACTTGGAGCCATAGAGATAATGTCTCCATATCTTCAAAGCAAAGACGACTGCTGCCAGTTCGAGGTCGTGAGTGGGATAATTTCGTTCATGCGGCTTCAACTGCCTTGATGCATAGGCAATCACTCTTCCTTCTTGCATGAGTACACATCCCAACCCTTCCTTCGATGCGTCACTGTAGATGGTGAAATCCTTATCTTCAGTGGGCAAGACTAACACTGGTGTAGACGCGAGCTTTTCTTTCAATGTCTGAAAACTTTTCTCGCAGTTGTCATCCCAAATGAATTTAGAATTCTTTTGAGTAAGCCTTGTTAATGGTACGGCTATGGAAGAGAATCCTTCAACGAATTTCCTGTAATAGCCTGCCAATCCAAGAAAGCTTCTAATGTCTGTGGCATTTCTCGGTTTCGGCCAATCTAGAATTGACTCCACTTTCTTTGGATCCACTGATACTCCTGCTTCCGATATCACATGCCCTAAAAAGGACACACTGTTTAGCCAGAATTCGCATTTCTTGAACTTGGCATAGAGTTCTTTCTCCCTTAAAGTTTGTAGAGTGAGACGGAGATGCTCTTCGTGATCTTCTTTGCTAGGAGAGTAGACAAGGATGTCATCAATGAATACCACTATGAACCGATCCAGGAACGGCTTGAATACTCTGTTCATTAGGTCCATAAAGGCTGCTGGTGCGTTTGTCAGACCAAAAGGCATCACTGTGAATTCGTAGTGTCCATACCTTGTCCGAAAGGCCGTCTTTGGGATGTCTTCAGCCTCGACCTTCAATTGGTGGTAGCCCGTTCTCAAATCCAATTTGGAAAATACTGTGGCTCCCTTAAGCTGATCAAACAGGTCATCTATTCTTGGAAGAGGGTACTTGTTCTTGATAGTGATCTTATTCAATTCCCTATAGTAAATGCACAGTCTCATGCTCCCATCTTTCTTCTTGACAAAAAGTACTGGAGCTCCCCATGGAGACGCACTTGGTCGAATCTGCTTTTTGTCTAGCAATTCTTGAAGTTGCTCCTTTAGCTCCTTAAGTTCAGCTGGTGCCATTCTGTACGGTGCCTTGGAGATGGGTGCCGCTTCGGGCACTATATTGATTTCGAACCCAATTTCTCGATCCGGGACTGTCCCTGGTAGTTCCTCTGGAAAGACGTCTGGGAAATCTCGCACGATAGGGATGTCCCCCGGTTTAAGTTCAATCTCTTCCTTTACTACGTTAACCGTTGCTAGATAGATATCTGCTCCAGATTTCATGGCTTTCCATGCTTGGGATGCGGAAAGAAGTGACTTCCGTTCCTTGGATTTGCCATGATACACGACCTCTTTTTGGTTCGGGGTTCGGAGCCTAACACTCTTTCCCTTGCAATCAACCATCGCATTGTTTCTTGCTAACCAATCCATTCCTAAGATGATATCGAACTCCACCATGTTCAGTTGTATCAATTCTGCTTGGAATAGGTGCTCATTGATACAGATTTTACACTTTCGGTGCACTCTATGTGTTTCGACTGTCTTACTAGTAGAGTCGCTACTCTAAATGGTTCAACTAGTAATTCAGGCATAAGCCCTAGTTTCTTAGTGAACCTCTTAGATATAAATGAATGAGTAGCATCACTATCAAATAACACATAAGCTGGCATTTCATTGACAAAAATGGTACTTGCCACGACATCGTTTGCATCATCTGCTTCTTCTTGGGTTATTGAAAACACACGAGCGTTGGGCTTATTCTCCCTTGGCTTGTTGGGTTAGCATCAACATTAGGCTTGGTACTTCTCTTCAATGGCTCGGGGCAATTAGCAATTCGATGCCCTAATTTCCCACAATTGAAACATGCTCCCGTCTGTCGGTTGCATTCTCCAGAATGATGATTATTACATTTGGAGCACATCTTTGGTTCTTGGTAAGTTGGGTGGGACGAAGCACCTTTGAAGGATCCACTGGACTGATTCGGTCTCTTGAATGGTGGCTTCCCCTGAGATGACTGTCCAGTAAGAGGTCGCTTATTCTTGTTCTCGTTCTCCCGACGCTTGATATCCGTCTCAGCTCTTATCGCTTGTAAGGCCCAAGAAGTATAGAATTGATAAACCAAGATTATTAATCGTTATTAACGTGAGACTCGGAAGATATGAAGAATGCATGACATGCAATGGTGGATTTTTGCAAGAAAGGCCGAAGCCACACCGCACCCGCGGTGCAACCAAGACCGCACCCGCGGTGCATGGACAGAAAGTTGGCAATTTTATTCGAGGCGACACCGCACCCGCGGTAAGAACAAGACCGCACCCGCGGTCTAAGATGTACCGCACCCGCGGTGGTGAATTTCAGAAAATGAAGATAATGCCGAAGCATGAGCGCACCCGCGCTCCTTGCACTACCGCACCCGCGGTCATGCGTGGTTGCTGAAAAATGATGCCACGTTTCAGAGTTTGCATGCAATATATATAAATGGTTGACACGTTATTTCTCAGAAAAATCAGAATAAGGTCGAGGTTTTGGAGAGAAAATCCTTACGCCTTTTAAACTCGCGATTGTGAGAAATCCGTCGATCAGAATTCAAATCCGACTTCATTTTTGAGCTTCTCTCGACTTGAGCTATACAAGGACGTAAGTTTCATTACGTTTTGAGATGTTTTGAGAATATGATGTTGCTAGAATTGCATGGGATTCAGATATGGTGTTTCTACTACCGTAGACAATGTAGAATTGAAGACAGATTAAAGAACATATTGTTTCTGTATTTGTTATGTTTTTCAGAGTTGATTTGACTGAGATTTCATATCAGAATTGTATTGTTATTGAGATTATGACTAGTATTGTTATTGATTATGAAGTCTGATATTATATTTATGATGTTTAGACTGACGGGGTATCGAGACTGTGTGTTATGCCGTTTAAACATCAGTTGATTTAGATTGATCAGATTCAGATATGATGTCGATTAGATTGGGATATTATTGATAAGACTCAGATTGTATCTTGTTCAGACATTGATCAGATTGTATACTGAATTGAGTATTGATCAGAACAGATTGTATATTGAGTTATTCACTGATACAATGTATTTGATATTGTCATTTCAGATTGATATGGACAGATTTGAATACAGATCATCGTCTTCGTCAGACCGGGACGACAAAGGAATAATTCATGTGATATTCGGGAAGAAACAACTCAATTGAGATCACCACTTGAGTTGCCCAATAAATCACATACTATATTCTTGTTTATGTTTTATATGATTATGCTTTGTTTACTGATTGTATCCATGCATTTAAGATAGGACAGTTTGGAGATCAGCCAGACTGCTAGACGTTCGGTGATATCACAGCTTAGGAGAAGATCACCTCTCCTATTGTAGATGTGGATACAGATCAGACCGAAGTCTAGGAATAAGACGTACAATCACCCCGAGTGGTAGGGTAGGTGATAGATCGTCTTATTCACCCCGGGATCCCTAGAGTTATAGATCGAGTCGAGTCTAGACATGATTTGATTAGGACTTCATGCTTATATGGATGTGGCTCCTAGATCATGGGACCCATCGTTATTGCTTCCAGTTGTGCTAGCATGTTTTTATGATTTAGATTGTTTATATGCATGTTTATCTGATTTGAGGTGCATGCTTAATTTCATAGATTATGAAATATATTGTGTTTATACATGACGGCATGTTTTATGAATTAGTTTAATTATATCCATGCTTACCATGTTTTATACTGGGATTTATTCTCACCGGAGTTATCCGGCTGTTGTCTTGTTTTGTATGTGTGCATGACAACAGGTGGGGAAGGATCGGGGTCAAGATGACGATGAGAGAAGACGAGTGTAGCGTGGTGATTCCGGACTTACAGTAGATTGGATTTTTACTACTAGAACTTTAGTAGTGAACCTTAGAATTAGAATATTGTACATTATTGTATTTTTAATACGGAATTGTATTTTTTATATACAGACATGTGTAATAGTTAGATTCCCTTACCTTCCGTAGTTATATAATTTAAAAAAAAAAATTTTAGACCCTGTTTATCAGAACAGATAATTAATCCCAACGATGATTAAGAACTTGATTAGCGTCCGGGTCCCCACAACAGGTGGTATCAGAGCGAGAGATCCTTGAGCGAGAGATCCTTTAGATTAAGATAGTCAGAACTGATAGATCCTTTAGACTGAGTTAGATTGAGATAGAAGAGAATGAGCGGGGTAGATGAATTTTCTTTCCTTGCATGTGTGTGCTAGCATGAGATTGATTTAATGTTGATTGACATTATGTGCTGGCATGAGACTATGTGTTACTGCTTTAAGATACATGTTTACCTGATTATGTGATTGGAATTGGTATTATGTATTGTTAAGTATGAATCAGATCAGATTCATGATCAGCAGTAAGATGATCATGATCAGAGAAAGATTGGTACAGATTTATAGTACTAGATTACTAATGTGTTGGGTAATCAGATGTACCGCCCAGAAGAATTCCAGAAAGAGGCAGTACTTCATATGATCAGACAGGTAGGTCAGAACCTCAGATAGACGTGTCAGAGATTCAGATGGAAACACAGTTACAGAGGTTCCAGTCGTTTCAGCCGCCGGTTCTGAAGGGAAATGAGACGTCAGCAGATTGTGAGAAGTGGCTTGAGGAGACAGAAATGTTATTTGAATTCCTAGATTTCACAAATGAGTGTAGAATTAGGCTTATTGAGAACCAGTTGCACAAGACTGTAAGAAGATGGTGGTTACTAACCAAACGAACTCTAGAACAGAATCGTTCAGTGATTTCGTGGAACATTTTCAAGGTTGAATTTTATCAAAGATTTTTTCCTGTATCATATAGAGAGGACAGAAGTGCAGAGTTCACGAACCTAAGACAAGGACAGATGAGTATCGATGAGTATTTGGCACAATTCTTCACCTTGTTACGTTTTGCCCCTCTCATGGCTAGAAACGATTATGCTATATCTAGTCAGTTCATTCAGGGATTAAATCTAGAAATACGTACATTGGTGAATGTGAAGCAATCGAGTAGTTTTGCTGATACCTTGAACAGGGCCAAAAGAGCATAAACGGTTCTGATAGGACAACAGGGAGTCTCATATGATTTTCCAACATCAAATCCACAGCAACTGCCTTCTAGAGTTGAGATTGGCAGCAACAGTGATAGGAAGAAAGAACCATTAAAGATTCAAAAGAAACAGTTCAAGAAGTTAGGAAGTGATTCCTCTAGTTCTAGCAGTCCTAGTCCGAGCTATACCGGAGTGTATTGCAGGACGTGTGGAGGGCGACATTCTACAGAACAATGTCAAGGAGTGCTTGGTAAATGCAATGTTTGTAAGCAAACGGGATACTTTGCTAAGGTTTGTCCCCATAAGGGTTCTCGAAGATTTTAGAAGGCAGAGTCATTGGTGATAATGACTGAGAAACAGACCCAGAATATATTGCAGGTACTATTCTTTTATGATTATATTGCATACGTATTGATGTGTACTAATGCATTCTTTATGAGTATCTGTGAATGAGTAGCATGGAGATATGCTGTATCTGTTGGGTCTGTATATACTGTAGTATTGATTCCTTGGTTGTTGAGGAATATGTTGATATCAGAAATTTCTGTGACATATGATGTACTCCAGTTAGACAAGAATGAGATGGAATTAGATTGTGATGTACTTGTGTTTCTGATTGAAGCATTATTGTCATTTATATGCTGAACAAGTACAGAAATATTGTAGAAATTGTTCCAGAAATGGTAAGACCCAGACCAAATCTGGCTGATAAACAGAGATTTTCCGGTAAGGATTCTAGATCCAGAATTCCTTAGATCGTTGTACTGTTTATGACTCGATTATTACAAAAAGGAACAGATGGCATCCTTATGTATTCAGTAGAGCCATTGAAATCGAGTCTAGCAGTGATAGATTTGCCAGAAATATAATAATTGCCGGGGGTTTGCCTAGATAAGATGTCAGATGTGTTTTATATCAGCAAGAATTGGCAGATTCACGTATGGGCTGAAGAATCCAGTTGACTGAGTATTTCTCTTGAAGACCTTTCCGTTCTGTTTCTAAATTGATAGATTTTATGTTCAGAGGTATTCTGAAAATTACGCTTGGTATATCTATGATTTATTGATATATTGCAGCATTTGATTGATTATATTGGATATTCGAAGACTGTGTTAAATATTCAGAGAACTGTGATCATTGTATACAGAAATGGGTCAGGTATGAATCCAGTATGCAGTTATGGATACAGTTTTTATTCAGAATATGCGGTATCTGAAGATAGGTTGATTTAGACAGTTAAGACAGAAAGATCAGGAATTCCAGAAATGTCAGAAATTTATTATCTGCAGCTTATCTTATTCTGATTATTTATTCTCTTATTGTTATATATCTGCTGAGTATTGTTATTGTTCTACATCAGTATTTGCGCGATATCTTATATTGTTGGGAGCATATGTTATTTGCAGATAAGATATAGCAGTTGATATGGGCAGTATGAGGATTGGTCAGACAGCCAGAATTTACAGTTGCTTGATTTTGTTATTTTATGAGTTTTCTTAAACTCACTAGATCTGTATAGGTTCTTTCTATTCTAAATCTGATGTAATATTACTGTTATTGTGAATCAGTGCTGATACAGTTTATTGTAACCAGTTGAGTGTACATCAGTTCAGGAATCAGAGCATCAATTCAGGAATCAGAGGGTTCAGAATTGTATTTGGCTAATCAGAACAGAACATCAATCAGAATTAACAGATCTGTGATTTTGTGTTGAATGGGACTGATTATTTTATGATATCAACATGTTTCAGATTTGTTTACAGAGTTTGATATTGATAGTCAGAGCCGAATACCAGGTAGGTATTTCTTTCTTAATTTATGTTATTAACCGAGTGTTTATACAGAATGGTTCGAATCTGAATTCACAGATAACGTCAGAACCGAACAGTTATGGATTCAGTTTTCATTCAGATAGTTGAGAATGTATGATATTTGAACAGACAGTCGTGATATAAACAGATCAGATCAGTTATAACAGAATGTGTACAGAAATGTTGGCAGAAATTGTACTGATAAGTCTGAATTGCTAACAGAAGAAGACAAAAAGATAGAAATCAGAAGATTATTACAGATTTTGTATCGTTCTGAATAGAAATGGGAATGCATTTCTATAGCTTTTGTAATAAAATTATGTCCATTTTCTGCAGAGTATGATAGGATATGATTATGATTGATAGATCACTCAATCTATATCTATCAGTTTGTACCAGATTACGTACAAACAGAACCAGATGACAGAGATCGATGTCAAAGAAATGGTCAGATTGACTAGAATACAGGAATTAGATGATATCGGATTGTGATTTTGATGAGTTGTACTCGTGACAGAATATATCATGAACTCTTTCTTAGATTGTTTCACAGATTGACATGCAGTCAGAATGGGTTATCCAGATATTAGAAGATTTTGATACAGTATTAGTGCTGGATGTTAGTACTATACAGCTTTAGTGCTGGATGTTAGCACTAGATGTTATGACTTATTGTCACTGTATGAATTACGATATGACAATAGCTGTTAAGATAGTTCAGAATGGACAGACTTAGGAAACCAACGTCGGATGATGACGATTGGTATTTGAAGCTGAAGATGGTATATGTCTTTGATTGGGATAAACAGACTGGGTAACACTACTGGCATTGGGTTGTTATGAGCTGTAGATTGGTTTATACGGACGTGTATAGCCAGTAATGCGAGACTGATTCTGTCAGAAGAATTGAATACGTGTTATGACATGACACGTAACGAATTCTTATTCCAGACTGGAATTAGATATGGGAGTTTAGTTTAAAATCTGTGATACATTTCTTCTGATATCTTTGAATTGATTGTTGTGAGTTCGAGGACGAACTCAGATCTAAGAGGGGGAGAAATGTAAGGCCCAAGAAGTATAGAATTGATAAACCAAGATTATTAATCGTTATTAACGTGAGACTCGGAAGATATGAAGAATGCATGACATGCAATGGTGGATTTTTGCAAGAAAGGCCGAAGCCACACCGCACCCGCGGTGCAACCAAGACCGCACCCGCGGTGCATGGACAGAAAGTTGGCAGTTTTATTCGAGGCGACACCGCACCCGCGGTAAGAACAAGACCGCACCCGCGGTCTAAGATGTACCGCACCCGCGGTGGTGAATTTCAGAAAATGAAGATAATGCCGAAGCATGAGCGCACCCGCGCTCCTTGCACTACCGCACCCGCGGTCATGCGTGGTTGCTGAAAAATGATGCCACGTTTCAGAGTTTGCATGCAATATATATAAATGGTTGACACGTTATTTCTCAGAAAAATCAGAATAAGGTCGAGGTTTTGGAGAGAAAATCCTTACGCCTTTTAAACTCGCGATTGTGAGAAATCCGTCGATCAGAATTCAAATCCGACTTCATTTTTGAGCTTCTCTCGACTTGAGCTATACAAGGACGTAAGTTTCATTACGTTTTGAGATGTTTTGAGAATATGATGTTGCTAGAATTGCATGAGATTCAGATATGGTGTTTCTACTACCGTAGACAATGTAGAATTGAAGACAGATTAAAGAACATACTGTTTCTGTATTTGTTATGTTTTTCAGAGTTGATTTGACTGAGATTTCATATCAGAATTGTATTGTTATTGAGATTATGACTAGTATTGTTATTGATTATGAAGTCTGATATTATATTTATGATGTTTAGACTGACGGGGTATCGAGACTGTGTGTTATGCCGTTTAAACATCAGTTGATTTAGATTGATCAGATTCAGATATGATGTCGATTAGATTGGGATATTATTGATAAGACTCAGATTGTATCTTGTTCAGACATTGATCAGATTGTATACTGAATTGAGTATTGATCAGAACAGATTGTATATTGAGTTATTCACTGATACAATGTATTCGATATTGTCATTTCAGATTGATATGGACAGATTTGAATACAGATCATCGTCTTCGTCAGACCGGGACGACAAAGGTATAATTCATGTGATATTCGGGAAGAAACAACTCAATTGTGATCACCACTTGAGTTGCCCAATGAATCACATACTATATTCTTGTTTATGTTTTATATGATTATGCTTTGTTTACTGATTGTATCCATGCATTTAAGATAGGACAGTTTGGAGATCAGCCAGACTGCTAGACGTTCGGTGATATCACAGCTTAGGAGAAGATCACCTCTCCTATTGTAGATGTGGATACAGATCAGACCGAAGTCTAGGAATAAGACGTACAATCACCCCGAGTGGTAGGGTAGGTGATAGATCGTCTTATTCACCCCGGGATCCCTAGAGTTATAGATCGAGTCGAGTCTAGACATGATTTGATTAGGACTTCATGCTTATATGGATGTGGCTCCTAGATCATGGGACCCATCGTTATTGCTTCCAGTTGTGCTAGCATGTTTTTATGATTTAGATTGTTTATATGCATGTTTATCTGATTTGAGGTGCATGCTTAATTTCATAGATTATGAAATATATTGTGTTTATACATGACGGCATGTTTTATGAATTAGTTTAATTATATCCATGCTTACCATGTTTTATACTGGGATTTATTCTCACCGGAGTTATCCGGCTGTTGTCTTGTTTTGTATGTGTGCATGACAACAGGTGGGGAAGGATCGGGGTCAAGATGACGATGAGAGAAGACGAGTGTAGCGTGGTGATTCCGGACTTACAGTAGATTGGATTTTTACTACTAGAACTTTAGTAGTGAACCTTAGAATTAGAATATTGTACATTATTGTATTTTTAATACGGAATTGTATTTTTTATATACAGACATGTGTAATAGTTAGATTCCCTTACCTTCCGCAGTTATATAATTTAAAAAGAAAAATTTTAGACCCTGTTTATCAGAACAGATAATTAATCCCAACGATGATTAAGAACTTGATTAGCGTCCGGGTCCCCACAACGCTGCTCCCATTAAATCAGCAAAGCTTGTAGGTTGGTAAACTGTTAAGGATGACTGGATACGGCTGATCAAACCCTTCTTGTATCTGTGCAACTTTAGAACTTCATCTGCCATGATTGTCGGGGCATAAGTTCCAAGGTCATTGAATTGGGAGGTGTAATCTACCACTGACATGTCTAGAGTTTGCGAGAAGTTCTCAAACTCGCTCAGTTCCTAAAGTCTGACTTCTGCTGGGAAATACTGTTTGAGAAAGACATCTCTGAATTGTTGCCAAGTGATTGCTCCGGCGGCTGTCAGGGTAGGTGAGACGGTTTCCCACCACTTGCTTGCCTTATCCTCCAGGAATGGCACTATCACCTCTACTTTAAGTGCCTCAGGGATCTCTAGCAGTCGCAGTTGGGTTTCCACGCTTTTCAACCAACTCTGGCTACTCTCAGGGTCGGCGTCTCCCTTGAACACTGGGCAACGGTTCTTACGAAGGGACTCATAATGATACTTGATCCCATTCTGTGCTGGTGGTGGTTGTGGCTGCTGATTACTGTTACCATTGGGGTTTCCCAAACCCTGGATAGTTGTTGCCACTATGGTGGCTATAGCCATTAAATCTACTTGGCTCATGCCCACTCTGGGAGGTGGATTGCCGTCAGCATTCGGATCTTCATCATTGTTGTTGCGGTTGTTAACGTTTGCGTATCGCGGGTTGCGATTGTTTCGGGGAGGTCTTCCGGCCATCTCCTACAAGCGTACAAGTTTCTAAGATATTTGTTACACAAACTGATAGAATTCATTGAATAATTTGTGCGAAAATAAATTGACGCCAACAAGTAATCGAAATAACAACTTTTATTGATTTCTCAAATAAACATAAACAACTGAATGGGAATTTACTGGAATGGAAAATAGCAACAACGGAAATAAACTAAAAATGGTTCACTAAATATTCTAATCTGCTATCTCTCCATTCCCCACGGCTACGTCAGGTGGGGCTTCTTCCTCCTCGGGATCCTCCTCCGGCACATCCGGGTCTAAAAACTCTGCCAGCTGCATTTGCAGGCCTTCATTCTCCGATTCTAATTCAGCAATCTGTTCCCTATGAGTCAGAATCTTCCCTATCGCGTTGTCCAACTCATTCTTTGCACGCGCGTAGTTTGCTTGATCCTTCTGGATGAGTGCCTTCTCCCTTGCCTTCCTTTCGTCTATCTCCTTTGATAGCCTTTGGTTATTTTCTGACAATTGCATGACCACCTTCCAGGACTCTTCCATTCTCTCCTTATCTCTTACCCGTGCGTGACGAGCTTCAGCCAATTCTACGGTACGTCGGTCCAATTCATCCATAGCTTGTTTGGTTTGGCCCCTCGTCAGTTGTAATGACTCTCTCAGTTCGCCGTTATCTTCATTAACGAGTTGGAACATCTCATATACCTGATCGATCCTCTTTTTTACTGCCAATAGCTTGGTAGTCAGATCCTCCACTTGCTTCTTCTTCTCCAGATTGCTAGCTCTCAGCCTCCTAACCATCCTATCGTAGCGTGCTAGAGCCAAATCATCTAAACGTATAAGAGACTGAGCGCGTGTGCGAGGTCGGGGACTGTCTAGCTGAAACGTCTCTCTATGAGTAATCGAAACTACACTCTTACGGGCAGTTAAACGTATGCGAGCCATTTCCTGGAAAAAAAAGAAATGCTCAGAATATCAAAAATAGGACAGAATAAGATATCAGAGTCATATAGAGTCAAATAAAGGAAAATAAATAAAACTTTTCGAAAATTTCCAATAATGGAAAGTTTCGAGATAGACATATGGATTCGAAGCATATGTCGAGAGGATTCCAGAACAGTTGACGGAATCGAATTCGGAGTTTCCTACGAAAAGTTATAGGAGTTACGAAACTTTCCTAAAACGGCAAAATCGAGGTTTCGGAGGCCTAAACGAAGGAATTTCGCGATTTTGCGATGTAGCTCCCGATTAAGGTAGGGAGTCTTGATGGTTGGGCCGTTTCGGAGGGGATAGCATTGGCCGATTTATAAAATTCCACCGAAGAATTTTTTTTTTTTTTTGACAATTTCCTTTCCCAACCGGATTATGAACCTGGCGGCTCTGATACCACTTAAATGTCATGCCCCGAGACCGGGATTAGTCGACACCGGCGTTATCTCGCAATCACATAATTGCAAAACAACTAGCCTCGTAGTACAGCATCTACCAAACCAGTTTATTATCATAAATTTCCCAAAAGTTCAACGTCTTTACAACTCAGAAAGAAATAGAAACATGCGGAAGCGTAAATACGTAATACTAAAATCATAAGACTGAATAATCAATCGGTCACGAATTAGACTGCTTCTTCACCATCCCCAAAAGTATTCTTGCTCCTCATCCTCAATTTGATTCTCATTCTTATCTGGGTGGGAAAGTAAGGGGTGAGTATTTTGGGGAAAATACTCAGTAAATGGGGCCAATCGTGCATGAAAAATATCGAGGTTATACATATAAACGAATTATCACAATTTCAATATTTAGCATGTCGAATCAGATACAAAAAAAACGGATACAGCACTGAAATCATCTCATTTTCTATGGTTTTTAACTGATCAGTCCCCTATATGTTACTCCTCTAAGGGGCGAGGCCAAAGGAACGGTTATTATAACCCACCGCATCAGGGCCTAAACAAAGATTTCAAAGTTCGGAATTTCCTTTACCATTTCTAAATCGAATCATTACAGTACTTTACAAATACTCAACATGCTTTCAATAAACGAAAATTTCAAAAGGGTTACATACGAAGCAGAACGAATATATCATGCCGATATAATTTTCAAAGTCATAGCTATTTTCGAAATATATTATGCCAATTGAAATAGTAGCAAAAACCCACTTACAGTATTCTGACTGCTCAAGGAAACGTAAACGTGAACGGTGAGATTGCGGCAGAGCTTTGTTACTAGAGGGCGAAGAGCTTCGAGAATACGGTGCTGCTAGAGAGGATTTCGAGAATTTGGATGTGCCAGTTTCGAATGAGGAGCCTTCCTTTTTATAGGCACGAATAATCTTCTACAAGGTAAGCTCTGAAGTCGCTCCACGAATGACGCTGCGTTGATGGCTCCACGAATGACGCTGATGGCTTAATCAATGGGTGATTGCACTAACCTCTCCCGGATGAATGTGGCCACTTTTTGGTTCAAGGTGCTCACTCGAGATTTATGCTGAAATGGAGTGATTTTGGCTGTATGAGTTCCTCCACAATTGGTGCACTTCCATAGTGCATGGTCTTCACAAATAGCATGTAATAATTTTCTGTTGAGATTATGGTCTACGCAAGTGGCCCCTGCACTGAACTGAACTGACCGGTAACTGGCGACCGGGTTTAGTAATGTTTGTCTGATCAGACTAATGCCACAGTATACTGGGTGAAACTGAACTGAACTGACCGGTAACTGGCGACCGGATAATACATTGCTCCCATGATAGTGAAATGGCCACAAGCAATATCGCATAAATCTCAAAAATGAATATTTTCTATGCACGTAATATAATTAACCAACATAATTAAATATGAACAATTTCGATCTTCTTGCATTAAAATCACGTACTTGCGATATTTAAAAATATTTATATGGCTTGATTGAAGAGTGAAAGAAGATATAAACATGCCTTGGTTTGTTTTGACAGGAAACAAACGAAATAACGACGCGGCGCGGCGGAGACGGAGTGCTCTTCACTTTCTCACTTTTTCTCTCTTAATTCCTTTAAACCAAGCATGCACCATAATTATTATAATAGCGTAAAAATCGTAAACGTGATGCATGAACATTTAAAAATATCATGATTTGTGCTCAGGGCGCTGACAGGACCAAAATCTCACCCCGGGTGCAAAATGACCATTTTGCCCCTGGAAACCCAAAAATTATCGTTTCAACCCTGGACCTCTAAAATTGACCCGAAGCTTACCAAACTTCTTAAAATGTCCCAAAACATTTTTAAAAGCGTTCCTAGATGTAAACTCGAGCCCAAATCTCAAACTTAATCGGTTCGTTTTAAAACTTGGACCGGAGTCCCGGTTTTAACCCGAATCGAACCGAAACTTAACCAAAACCTTCCCAACTTTTTATCATATCTTAAAAAAATGCTATAAAGCCCCTAATACTCTAATACCACCCAAAGCTCTTTGGATGAAATATCCCACAAAGGACAAAACTCTCGGCCCCTCCCATCCTATATTCACCCGGCAACACATGGCCTCCACTCCCTTACCTTTCGGTCCCCTCTAATCTCCCCACCTGTCCAACATTTTTATCTCATCCTTAAGGCTCTAAGAGACCTCCTAAACCAGGCCAAAACCAACGCGAGATGCTGCCGTGCTACCATACGAAAACCCGAGCAAGATATTGCATCTTTTCCCTATCGATCTACACCTCCAAGATCTGAACTTATCCCTCGTTCAAGTGCCCCTAGTCCTCTCCTAGTCTCCTACCAGACATAACAAAGGCTGATACACGGCTGGGATCGAGCCCATGCACAGCCGCATCCCTTGCCTTTTCACCTTCGAACCACCCGAGATCCTAGCACCACACGTGAACTCTTCGGCTCTCACCTACAACCGGTTATTCTCTGGTCCCCTTTCATACTATCGTCTTAACACAGCAAGATCACCCTTAGACAACCACCAATCGGCAGCCCCTTTGCACACAGACAAGAAAACTCATGAGATGGAAGCAACTTTGCAATGATTTTCATTAAAAGTATGCATGAGATCGAGACATTTACGTACAGACATATGCATATTAGTATAATAAGGGCGTATGTGATGAGAAAAAGGATACAAGCGTGCCTTATGATAAAAATCGCGAGGAGAGTGAAGTGGAATGCGCCGGAGAGGAATGGGGTGGAAGAACAATCAAGAACCGTGACCTTCAGCTCGTGACTTCTCCGAAACCGAGGGTGTTGAACTCTGAAAGTGGGGTGTCGGCTGCTTTGTGGGATTAGGTTTAGGGTTAATGGTGCTTAAGGGCTTAATTATAGAGATAACAAAATAGTTTATGGGCCTAAATTGTTTAATTAAAGATTAAATAGATAATTAAGCCCTATAAACTCAAAAGTAGGTCCATTAAGCTCAAACCCACTCCCGAAAAATATTTCGAGTTGAAAATATTTTGAAAATATTAGCCGAACCCTTAAAAAGTCTCCCGATTCGATAAAATTATCGTACTGCTAAAAATTAAAATGATGCGGGTAAAATGCATAAAAATAATTAAACATAAATTAATGAAATAAACATGCATTTAATGCTTTAAAAAATTTAAATAAAATACCAAAGAAGTTTAATAACTTGCATGCATGCCAAAATTTTAAATTATATCTACTAACATGCTAAATTACCACTTCTTAAATAAGTCTTTATTAACTTATCTCAATACTCCATCTCCAGTCCGGCCTCACTTATTTAACTGGAAAGGTAACAATTAAACTACTACGTAAAATAAATAAATTTAAAGGAAAGAATTTAAATACTGATGCAATAAAAATCATTTTAATTTAAATACTAGAAATTATGCATGGCTTATACGCAGTCCAATTTACGGGTTCTACAATCCTCCCCCCTTAAAAGAAATTTCGTCCTCGAAAAACTCACCAAATAATTCGGGATACCGACTCCTCATCTCTGGCTCAGACTCCCATGTAGCTTCCTCTTCTGAATGGTTGAGCCATTTGACCTTCACTCGCTTAACCAGCTTGTTCCGAAGCATCTTCTCCTGTCTATCTAAGATTTGCACTGGTCTCTCCTCATAAGATAGGTTCGGAGTAAGCTGCAACGGCTCAAAGCTTCAAGACATGCGAAGGATTCGCCATATACTTCCTCAGCATAGAGACGTGGAACATATTGTGTACTCCGGCCAGATTCGGCGGAAGAGCCACACGATAAGCTAGCGTCCCAACTCTGTCAAGGATCTCAAATGGTCCAATGAATCTCGGACTGAGCTTCTCTTTCTTCCCGAATCGCATGACACCCTTCATAGGTGCTACCTTCACAAAGACATGGTCGCCAACGGCAAACTCTAGGTCTCTCCTCCTCTGATCTGCATAACTCTTCTGTCGACTCTGAGCAGTCCTCATCCTATCGCGGATCTTGACTACTACATCGGCAGCCTGCTGAATAATCTCCGGACCCAACTTCTGCTCTCTCTCCTACTTCGTCCCAATGAACAGGAGATCTACACTTACGGCCATATAGTGCCTCATATGGAGCCATACCAATAGACGACTGCAAGCTGTTGTTGTAGGTGAATTCTACAAATGGCAAGTTCGACTCCCAACTCCCAGAGAAATCAATCACACAAGCACGGAGAAGATCCTCCAAGATCTGAATAACTCGCTCTGACTGCCCATCTGTCTGCGGATGGAAAGTTGTGCTAAACAGCAACTTCGTACCCATAGTCGAATGCAAACTCTTCCAAAACGAGGAAGTGAATCTGGGATCTCTGTCAGATACGATAGAAACTGGAATACCATGAAGTCGGACTATCTCTCGAATATACAACTTCGCATACTGAATCATGGTGAAAGTCGTCTTAATAGGCAAGAAGTGCGCTGATTTGGTAAGACGATCTACAATCACCCAGATGGCATTTGATCCTCTGACTGACTTCGGCAAACCGGTCACAAAGTCCATGGTGACATTCTCCCACTTCCACTCGGGAATAGGAAGAGGCTTGAGCAAACCAGCTAGTCTCTGATGCCCCGCCTTCACTACTGGCAAGTCAGACACTCGGATACAAATCGTCTAATGTCTTTCTTCATCCCTGGCCACCAATACAATAACTGCATGTCTTTGTACATCTTCGTACTCCTAGGGTGAATGGAGTATGGGGACATGTGTGCCTCTGATAGGATATCTGCTCGAATAGAATCGTTGCTAGGAACCCATATCCTGTCTCGGTATCTCACAATACCGCCACTAACTGAATACAAGACACTGCCCTTGGCCTCATCTCTCTGCTTCCATTTTGCTAACTGCTCATCTGCTGACTGCCCACTGCGAATACGGTCAAGGAGAGAGGACTGAATAGTCAAGGTAGATAGATGGGGAACTCTACCTTGAGGATAAGTCTCTAGACCAAACCTCTGCATCTCAGTCTGAAGAGGTCTCTGAATCGTCAAATGAGTCATCACTGCGACTTTTCTGCTCAATGCATCCGCAACTACATTAGCTTTACCCGGGTGGTAGCTAATGTCACAGTCATAATCTTTCACAAGCTCCAACCAACGCCTCTGACGAATGTTCAGCTCCTTCTGCGTAAAGAAATACTTGAGGCTCTTGTGGTCGGTAAAGATCTGGCACTTCTCTCCATACAAATAATGCCTCCAGATCTTCAAAGCAAAAACAACGGCGGCCAACTCTAGATCGTATGTAGGGTAATTCTTCTCATGAGTCTTCAACTGACGGGAAGCATATGCTATCACCTTCCCATGCTGCATCAATACTGCGCCGAGACCGAGCTTCGAAGCATCGGTATACCGAACAAACTCACCGGGTCCTAACGGCATGGCCAAAACTGGTGCTGAGATAAGAGCTTACTTCAAAGTATCGAAGCTCTTCTGACACTCCTCGCTCCACATAAATTTAGCATTCTTCTTGGTCAATTATGTGAGTGGAACGGCAATAGAGAAGAATCCCTTAATGAACTTCCGATAATATCCTGCTAGCCCAAGAAAACTGCGGATCTCTGATGCATTCTACCGAACAACCCAATCTCTGACTGCTGCAACTTTCGATGGGTCTACCTCGATACCACTGCTAGAAACAATGTGGCCTAAGAACGCCACCTTCTCTAACCAGAATTCGCACTTACTGAACTTTGCGAATAACTTGTGCTTCTGCAATGTCTGCAACACTGTGGCCAGA
Source organism: Primulina eburnea (assembly GCF_022965805.1). Taxonomy (NCBI): domain Eukaryota; kingdom Viridiplantae; phylum Streptophyta; class Magnoliopsida; order Lamiales; family Gesneriaceae; genus Primulina; species Primulina eburnea. The sequence goes on from NC_133103.1 coordinate 19,416,287, forward strand.
TGTCTGCTGTGATCCTCCTGATTCTTGGAGTAGACGAGAATGTCGTCTATGAATACTATCACAAACTGGTCAAGATACGGCTGAAATACGCGATTCATGAGATCCATGAAGATAGCTGGCGAATTCGTCAGACCGAACGGCATCACAAGGAACTCATAGTGGCCATAACGAGTCCTGAAGGCAGTCTTGGAAACATCAGCATCTCTCACCCTCAACTGGTGATAACCGGAACGCATATCTATCTTGGAGAATATCGAAGCTCCCTGCAACTGGTCAAACAAATCCTCGATCCTCGGAAGTTGGTATTTGTTCTTCACTGTAACCATGTCAACTCGCGGTAGTCAATAAAAAGTCTCATAGAGCCATCCTTCTTCTTCATAAATAAGACTGGCGCGCCCGATGGTTAAAAACTCGGGCGAATGAACTCCTTATCAAGAAGTTCCTGAATCTGATTCTTAAGCTCTGCCATCTCTGTCGGTGCTAGTCGGTACGGTGCTTTGGAGACCGGAGCCATACCTGGCATAAGCTCAATAGAAAACTCCACCTCTCGCTCGGGTGGTATACCAGAGACGTTTTCCAGAAAAACGTCTAGAAAATCCCTGACAACTGGGACATCTGAAGCTGACTGACTGGGTGCCTCGGGGACAGATATAAAAGTTGCTAGAAACACTCGACACCCTCTATGCATGAGCTTCCTAGCCTGGACATAAGGAATAATACGCGGTAGAGGAAAGTACATGTCTGGCTCGAATAAGAACTGCGTCATTCCAGGCGGTCGGACTGAACAGATCTCTGTTGGAAGTCAATCAAAACTCTGTTCCGCAATAACCAGTCCATCCCTAGGATGATGTCAAACTCCGGCATCGCAACACGATCAAATCCGCATAAACGAGGTTGCCATGGAGCTCAAGATCTATGTCTCGGATCACATTGGTAGCTGCCATCTCCTCACCAGAAGGCAATACTACTGAATAGGCTATATCTAGCCCGATTGTCTTGACCTTGAGGAAATTAGCAAAGACCTCCGAAATAAATGAGTGAGTGGACTCTGAATCTATCAAGGCCTTCGTAGCGGAACCAGATATAAATATTCTCCCTGAAAGGTTGGAATACTAAGCGGAACCCAATAATCACAAGAACTAACTTATAGACATGCAAAGGCCAGAGTTCTTCTAACCTAATTCCCGAAAATAATACTGAGTAGAGCATGCAATCCTACTGCAATTCTATGTTCAAAATTCTTAACCCCCAAAACATTAAATCCCAAATGTAAACTTTAAAGCTTAAAGGTACCTGTCATAAGCATCGTATCTGGGTTCATCTCCGTAGCATGGAGAGCAAACACTCTGCCTTAGGTAGGCAGATTCCTCTGAGGGCACTGCAGAAATAAGTGGTCTGGACTACCACACTTGTAACACTTTCCGGAGCCAAACATACATTTTCAGGATGGCGGCGTGAGCACCTAGGGCAAACTGGGTGCTCAAAAGTCCTCGGGGCTGGGCGTCCCCGCTGCTGCTGACCCCTGTTTCTAGGCGGCCCATGAAAAGGCCTCTTGTTCTGCTGCTGATGCTGCTGAGGAGGAGGGCGGTGTGGTACTGGACTGGGCGCTTGCCCTGGCGGTCTCTCTTGATATCACGCTGATCCTGCTTTGCGGCTAGAGCTTTGGAGACAACGACCTCATAAGAAGTAGGGTCAGACACTCTAACATCACGGCGCAAGATCGGCCGTAGACCCACCAAGAAATGCATCAACTTGGCTTTAGCATCATTCGCGATCAGGGGTACAAAATGACAACCCATCTCAAACTTACGGATGAACTCCGTAACAGTCAGATCTCCCTGTCTCAGGCTCATGAACTCAGTGGTCAACCTGGTGCACACTTCCTCAGTAAAATATTTGAAGTAGAATACCTCCGTGAAGCTTGTCCAGCTCAGCGTAGCCAAGTTCAGGGCTACTGACGCTCCTTCCCACCATAAGCGGGCATCTCCTCCGAATAAGTATGTGGCACATCGGACTCTGTCTGCATCTCCAAGCTCCATGAACTCGAAGATAACCTCTAGGGACTTGATCCAGCCCTCGGCAATCATGGGATCAGACGTCCCCGAAAACTTCTTCTGACGCATCTTCATGAATATCTCGTAGACAGCCTCGGGCCCTGTCGGCCTGGTCGCCACAGCCTGGTTCCCCGCAAACTGTGCGAAGAACTGAGTCATCCCAGCTAGCATCTGGGCATTCATGTCAGGTGGAGGGGGTGGTGGAGGTGGTAAGTCTCTCTCCTGCCTCTGCTCCTCCCTGTCCTCTTGGCGAGGCTCCTCATTTCTAGTGCGCTCGAGAATGCGTCTAGGGGTCATACTGTTCCATACATAACCCATACGTAACCAACATGCATAATTCCATAATTTATTTAAATTCAAATACTGAACCATAAAATAAATCTGGACGTAAAATAATTCATGAAACATGCTGTCAAATAATTCATGCTTTGAATAAAATGCACAAATGTAAAACTTACAGACCGAAGACGTGACTTCATGAGTTTCTCGTGGTCAGTAGTAGTGCAACCCTTTACAGAATCATTGCTCTGATACCAGCTATAATGGCCCGAAAATTCATGTTTGAAAATTTGCGGAAAAATTAAAAATTTTCTCTTTAAAATAATCAAAATTTGCCTCATTCACAAAATCAACTGATAAATCAAGTTTAAATGTTCAAAATAGCAGCGGAAGAAATTATTACTCGCCAAATTAACAAGTTAAAGTATCCAACAACTGATAAAATGTTTGAGCATAAAAAATGGCAAGTGCTGTAAATGAGGTCCTCGGGTGCCACTATTACCGACCCAAGCTAGCTCACTGGTCCTCGCCCTCGGCCTCGACATCATCAGTACCTACAACAATCAAGTCCAATGAGCCTAAAGACTCAGCATACATATATCGTAAATAACGAGTAAATAATATAGTAAAATTTACATGGGATAAAAATATCATGTCATGAGGCATAATGTGAAAACAACTTGTCATGAGCAATTATAATACGTGCATAACTGAACTGAAAATTATAGTGAAAATGTTTGCTCCTTGGAGGCCTTTACTGAAATAGCATGTAATAATTTTCTGTTGAGATTATGGTCTACGCAAGTGGCCCCTGCACTGAACTGAACTGACCGGTAACTGCCGACCGGGTTTAGTAATGTTTGTGTGATCAGACTAATGCCACAGTATACTGGGTGAAACTGAACTGAACTGACCGGTAACTGGAGACCGGATAATAAAATGCTCCCATGATAGTGAAATGGCCACAAGCAATATCGCATAAATCTCAAAAATGAATATTTTCTATGCACGTAATATAATTAACCAACATAATTAAATATGAACAATTTCGATCTTCTTGCATTAAAATCATTTACTTGCGATATTTAAAAATACCTATATGGCTTGATTGAAGAGTGAAAGAAGATATAAACATGCCTTGGTTTGTTTTGACAGGAAACAAACGAAATAACGACGCGGCGCGGCGGAGACGGAGTGCTCTTCACTTTCTCACTTTTTCTCTCTTAATTCCTTTAAACCAAGCATGCACCATAATTATTATAATAGCGTAAAAATCGTAAACGTGATGCATGAACATTTAAAAATATCATGATTTGTGCTCAGGGCGCTGTCAGGACCAAAATCTCACATCGGGTGCAAAATGACCATTTTGCCCCTAGAAACCCAAAAATTATCGTTTCAACCCTGGACCTCTAAAATTGACCCGAAGCTTACCAAACTTCTTAAAATGTCCCAAAACATTTTTAAAAGCGTTCCTAGACGTAAACTCGAGCCCAAATCTCAAACTTAATCGGTTCGTTTTGAAACTTGAACCGGGGTCCCGGTTTTAACCCGAATCGAACCGAAACTTAACCAAAACCTTCCCAACTTTTTATCCTATCTTAAAAAAAAAATGCTAAAAAGCCCCTAATACTCTAATACCACCCAAAGCTCTTTGGATGAAATATCCCACAAAGGACAAAACTCTCGGCCCCTCCCATCCTATATTCACCTTGCAACACATGGCCTCCACTCCCTTACCTTTCGGTCCCCTCTAATCTCCCCACCTGTCCAACATTTTTATCTCATCCTTAAGGCTCTAAGAGACCTCCTAACCAGGCCAAAACCAACGCGAGATGCTGCCGTGCTACCATACGAAAACCCGAGCAAGATATTGCATCTTTTCCCTATCGATCTACACCTCCAAGATCTGAACTTCTCCCTCGTTCAAGTGCCCCTAGTCCTCTCCTAGTCTCCTACCAGACATAACAAAGGCTGATACACGGCTGGGATCGAGCCCATGCACAGCCGCAGCCCTTGCCTTTTCATCTTCGAACCACCCGAGATCCTAGCACCACACGTGAACTCTTCGGCTCTCACCTACAGCCGGTTATTCTCTGGTCCCCTTCAATACTATCGTCTTAACACAGCAAGATCACCCTTAGACAACCACCAATCGGCAGCCCCTTTGCACACAGACAATAAAATCGTGAGATGGAAGCAACTTTGCAATGCTTTTCATTAAAAGAACAAGTATGCATGAGATCGAGACATTTACGTACAGACATATGCATATTAGTATAATAAGGGCGTATGTGATGAGTAAAAGGATACAAGCGTGCCTTATGATAAAAATCGCGAGGAGAGTGAAGAGGAATGCGCCAGAGAGGAATGGGGTGGAACACTACAAGAAAAATGATTTTCCGCAGCACGTCATCAACAGTGTGCATTAAACGCACGCTGCGAATACTACTTTTCACGGCGTGCACCCATATGTGCGCCGTGAATAGTGTTGCACTTGACACTATTAACGGCGTGCATTAAAAGCACGCTGCGGATATTACTATGGACGGCGTGCATTAAAAGCACGCTGCAGATAGTAACTTGATACTATGAACGACGTGCATTAAAAGCATGCTGCGGATAGTAATATTCTCAGCTTGCATTTATATGTGCTGTTAATAAATATATAAACGACAGCGCACAATAAAGGCACACCGTTAATATTATTATTATTAAGGGCGTGCAAGTTTATGTGTGCTGCAAAAAATAAATCATTTTTTTAAAAGAAATGGTGTTCAGACATTCACGGCGTACATTAATCGTACGCCGTCAATATTATTATTCACGGCATGCATATTATAAGCAAGCCGCGGAAAACGAGTTCAAATTTTAACGTAGCGACGACTAAAGCCGTCGCTAATGTTAAAGTTGCGATGAATTTAGGGCCACATTAAGAGACGGTTTCTTGAAAACCGTCGCCGATTTAAGGCCACATTTAGCGACGGTTTAGAACAAACCGTCGCCGATTTAACAACTAACTGTCACTAATAGACTTACATCGGCGACCGTTTAGTAACAAACCGTCGCTAAAAAATCGTAAATTCTCTATTTATTCCCGATCTTCGTTCCATTTTCTTCACAACACTTAAAATTTTTCTCTTTACATGATTTTAGTTTCGATTTAAATACTTGTTTTTGTTTCAATTTTTGGTTAATTTTTTAATTGTTAATTAAGATCGTGAATATTTTTTAATTGTTAATTAAGATTATGAGAATTATTATTATAGTTGTATTGTATTTTTATAAAATGTATTAAATTATAAAACTAATTTTTTTTTTTAAATTTACGCTTTAGCGACGGTTTTGGAACTGTCGCGAAATTATAACACCGTCGCTAAATTTTAAGACCGTCGCTAAATTTTTAGCGACGGTTTGGCACTAGCGTTTAGCGACGGTTTGGCACCATCGCTAGTGTGCGACGGTTTTACTAAAAGCGTCGCTAATATATTTTTGTTTTATGACTATTAACGGCGTACATGTGCACGCTGCAGAAAGTTGTATTAACAGCGTACATGTGCACGCTGCCAATAGTTTAACTATCAATAGCATACTCTGCATGCCGTTATTAAACTAAACCGCAGCGTAAATCGCACGCCGCCAATAGTGTCAAACTTAAGACGGCTTTCTACATTACAGCGTGCGTTGCAGCTTGCAATGCACGCTACGGATACCTTTCCGCGGCGCATATTGCACGCTGCGGAAACCCACTTTTCTTGTAGTGGAAGAACAATCAAGAACTGTGACCTTCAGCTCGTGACTTCTCCGAAACCGAGGGTGATGAACTCTGAAAGTGGGGTGTCGGCTGCTTTGTGGGATTAGGTTTAGGGTTAATGGTGCTTAAGGGCTTAATTATATAGATAACAAAATAGTTTATGGGCCTAAATTGTTTAATTAAAAGATTAAAAAGATAATTAAGCCCTATAAACTCAAAAAGCAGTTCCATGAAGCTCAAACCCACTCCCGAAAAATATTTCGAGTTGAAAAAATTTTGAAAATATTAGCCGAACCCTTAAAAAGTCCCCCGATTCGATAAAATTATCGTACCGCTAAAAATTAAAATGATGCGGATAAAAATACCCAAAACCCCCATTTTCGAAAAATATATATTTAAAAATGCTTTAAATTAATTAAAAAAAATAAATCGTATAATAAAATAATTTTCTGAAAATTCTCCGGTCTTCGTTACTCGATCGAATGCAACTTAAAAATCTTAATGCTCGAACTTTTAAAGTTTCATGAAACAAATCCTATCTTGCATGAATTATGCCTAAAATGAATAAAAATAATTAAACATAAATTAATGAAATAAACATGCATTTAATGCTTTAAAACATTTAAATAAAATATCAAAGAAGTTTAATAACTTGCATGCATGCCAAATTTTTAAATTATATTTACTAACATGCTAAATTACCACTTCTTAAATAAGTCTTTATTAACTTATCTCAATACTTAATCTGCAGTCCGGCCTCATTTATTTAACTGGAAAGGTAACAATTAAACTACTACGTAAAATAAATAAATTTAAAGAAAATAATTTAAATACTTATGCAATAAAAATCATTTTAATTTAAATACTAGAAATTATACATGGCTTATACGCAGTCCAATTTACGGGTTCTACAGAATTTCTTGTCTATTTTTTTCTCTGTCTTCACTACAACAAAAATGATTTTTCGCAGCGCGCAAATTCTCTTTCCACAGCGCACATTACATACTGCAAAGATACAAGCCGTTGAAAGTTCAAAATTATTTGCGGCGTGCATATGCCCGCGGTTAATATAAATATTTCGGCATTTAGCGATGTTTGAGCGACGACGTTTAAACTGTCGCTGATTCCATTGCAACGACGGTTTTTAACCGTCGTCAATTCTACAAACCGTCGCTGATTCAATTTTAGCGACGGTTTCATATATATGCCGTCGCTAAAATATTCCTGCGGACGTGGATCATCGTCCGCGCTTATGAAGCACGGACACTGCTCCACGTGAACAGCGTCCACGTTTCGTGAACGCGGATTGAGGTATTTTTGCAAACATATTTTTTTTTAAAATTATTTTTTGAAATTAATTTTAAAATTTAAATTATTTTTAAAAAAATCCCAATAATTAATATACAATATAATATTTATATATATAATATTTTGATATGATGTACATCTATCGAACATATTTATTTGAACATCGATGAGATATTACTCATCTATAAAATGTGATAATAATAAAAAAAATTGTTCAACTAACAAGTGAGTACGATTCCAAATAAATATGAATGACAAATATGTATTATATCGAAACTCTGTATATATTAATTTAAATATAATTTTTTTTATATGATATGATTTTTAAAGGCATACTTTTCGACTTCCTCGCAGTCTCGCCTGTCTCCCTCTCTCTAGATCCCTATCTCATTTCTCATCAGTAGTCGGAACGCACGAGTGTTTCTCTTTGCTGCTCCAGATCTCGGAGGCACCTGCCGTAACACCGTTGTTTTTGGCTCTCGATTCCCCCATCATTTTCCAGATCCGGAGCTTCGATCTCGAGGCTCTGTGAACTCGCTCATCATGGCGGCCGCTAACGCTCCGATTACCATGAAAGAAGCCCTTACGGTAATTTTTTAACTGATTTTTGTCACAAATGTTTCATTTTTAATCGCTGGCTACTCATTTGTGTTTTTTTAATCCCATTTTTTGTTGATAATTGGTTGATTCGTGCGCTCATTGTTTGGCGACTTGGAGAAAATTTTGCAGTTGTGCCTTTTTATTTGTATTGAGTAGTTAAATTGCTGATCTGTTTATTTTTTTTGAGTTTTTTGTTGATTTGAGATTTTGGTACTGGGATGGAATGTTTAGCGTTTTGTAGCATGATTGCAGCTGACTAGCATAGGGATCAATCCTCAATTCATTACCTTTACAAATGTGACGATGGAATCTGATAAGTATATTTGTGTTCGTGAGACTTCTCCTCAAAACAGCGTGGTGATTATTGATATGAGCATGCCAAATCAACCACTGAGGCGGCCTATTACTGCAGATTCTGCGCTTATGAATCCAAATACTAGGATTTTGGCACTGAAAGGTAAATTAATTCTACCGAGCATTTCTAATTAATTTATGGTTAATTGGTTGTATTGTTTATGGGTAATGAATAATCCAAATAAAATAAGATATATAATTTAAATACATGGTTATCTATTCTGACTCGAGTTTGCACGGATACGAGTTACTACTAGAGTATTCTCTCTGGTCCTTGGTGTTTTTGAGAAAACTGCTTGCAAAAAAGGTAAAGGTAATTAAGTCGGATATTTTTGGAAGCTATATTTCTTTTAGTTAAATCAGAAGATATCCTTAATCTGTAAGAATGGGTAGTATAGGTTGAAGTGAGGAGTCTGATTTTTGAAATGATGTACAGATGATGGCTACTTCCTATTTACCTTTAAGCTTGTTCTACCTAATTCTTACTTTGAAAATTATTTTAGACTATTGGCGTGAGACTTGAGATATGTTTCAATGAATGATAGGACAAGGACCGATAATAATCGCGGGAAGTAGGGAATCTATGTCAATATCCTGATCCTCGAGATGGCATGAAGATGAACTTCCTTCTAGTTTGGTTATGTTGAAGCATGCTATGCTATCTGATATGTGAAAACTTTACCTTCTGTCTGATAAGATTATTGGGATGAAGAGTCGTCACCGATTATATAGCTTGAAAAAATATTTTGGTGTTTATGACAATTTAATTTACATTCCCGGATTTGTAAAATTGGACGGTATGAATTCACATGTTAAATTTGTTTTACAACATCATAAATGGAAAAATTTGAAAACTTTTATATACTTGGTCGTGTCTTTCTTTTATCTTCATCAATTTGTTGAAACTATTTCTTTGATGTAGCCCAACTTCCAGGAACCACTCAAGATCACTTACAAATATTTAACATTGAAGCCAAAGCAAAGATCAAGTCACATCAGATGCCTGAGCAGGTAAGATTTTACAACCAAGTGAACCAACTGAGCATATCTATGCTATAGGTGGTTGCAAGTACAAGCTGTCACTTTGTGTATTATGTTCAAAGTCTTCTGCTGTTGGCTAATCTGCATTTATTGATTTTTGACAGGTCGTGTTTTGGAAATGGATTAGCCCTAAGATGTTGGGTTTGGTGACACAGGCCTCGGTATATCATTGGTCAATTGAAGGTGAGATCTCATTGTTAGGACTGTTACTTACATGATTACATTTCTCGTTTTTGTAAAGGGTCTTATACCGTCTTTCCTTAAAAGTCTCTCATTCTGAGTAGGTGATTCTGAACCTGTAAAGATGTTCGATAGAACGGCTAACTTAGCTAACAATCAAATCATCAATTATAAATGTGATCCTTCTGAAAAGTGGCTGGTTTTGATTGGCATTGCTCCTGGTTCACCTGAGGTGGGTATTAGCATTTGTTTTCTTCACTTAGTTGTGTCTTTTAGAATTTTGGTCATCAACGGCATGGATGTGTTGTGATGTATAGTTTGTTTTTTCTGCACTTCCTGCAATGTCGTGGTAATAGTTTTTTACAGGTAGACAAATGGTTATTTTATCATTTTCCCATTAATGTTTACACACTGAAGCATATGCAGCTCACTAATCAATTATAAAAGGTTAAAATAATATTAAAAAAAAACAAATGTTCTCTGTACTTTTCTAATGTATGACTCAGAGTGGGCCATCACTTCATTCAGCATGTAAAACTTTTCTAGACTCTGAGATAGAGTTGTGTCAAATAATATTGTGCCTCCTCGTGTGCACGTAATGCATATCTGCTACACTCGTGTGCTTTGCTTTATCATGATCGTGTCTATGTTAGAGTTGTCAGGTTTGTGGCACTTTCCATAGAGGACATTCTAATATGTACATGCCCCACAACAATTTTAGTGTTGGGCCATTAATTGATGGTACATTTAATGTGTGACAATGATGGTGACTATTATGAAATGCGAAGAGTTTATCCATCCATTACCATTTCTATGGTCTATAATGTTCCATATGATTCAGAAAATAAGTAGCAGTGGTGTGTTTTCTTCTGTTGATAAACCATTGGCAACTAATTTACATCTGAGGTTGCTGTTTTTTCATTGAAGTGAATTTTATATGAATAAATTTGTTGGAGTTTATTTAATAAACAGGGGGTGAGACAAGAAAATTTGTAAGGAATGATAACTATGTTAGACTATGTACCATTTGGTTTTTGGGTAGCCCCTATTTTTATTTTCGGATGCATGATACATAATAATAGTTTCTGTTAATGAATTTTTGATCAACAAATTCATGACGGTCTTTTAAGGCATCATTGTATCATATTGTGCCAAAGCACACTTTGTATTTATCTATTGATCTACTGCTGTTTGAATTTTGACGTATTGCTTATGCATTGTTTTTGACTTTTTTCATAATTTTATTGGAGTTTTATATGCTCTCTTTGATTTGGGTCAGTACTATTGTTCTTTATTCAATTCTTGCTTGCTATTTCGATCCCGGTAGACTCTATTTTAGGGTTTTTTCCTGTTACGCCACATGTATAATATGATGTCTTTGAGTGCGTCATTGTTGTTTGGATGTTCTGTTCTTTAGTGTAGAGATATAGGTTTTTGTTGACCGCTCTTTCTTTTTGTGAATTTCCCTTGACAAGAATTATGCTGAGATTAAATTCCTTTTTAGCGGCCTCAACTGGTCAAAGGAAGTATGCAGCTGTTCTCTGTCGAACAGCAACGCAGTCAGGCCCTTGAAGCACATGCTGCCTCATTTGCTTCTTTCAGAGTACGTATCTTTTCTTCAGTTTCTTATGTTTGATTTGCTCTGGAATGAGAAAATCCGTTCTCAACTCTGATATTTTTGGGCAGGTCGCAGGAAATGATAAAGATTCAATTCTTATTTCTTTTGCTACAAAATCTTCAAATTCTGGTCAAATTTCATCAAAGTTGCATGTTATTGAGCTTGGTGCTCAGCCAGGTGGATAGAAGTTTCATTTGATTTTGATTTTGATAATAATTTTAATTTTTCAGTATTATTTCAAAAGCTATTGATTTGGGATATGCTGTACAAGATACTTTTAATGTTGATTTTTTTTGGTTTATGCTTATTGGTTGGCTCTGACAATTTTTTTAGGGAAACCTTCATTTACAAAAAAACAAGCAGATCTGTTCTTCCCTCCAGATTTTGCAGACGACTTTCCTGTGGCCATGCAGGTATTCCTTCTTGAAGCAACTTGTTTTCTCTCTGCTAGCGAGCCTATCTAGTTGTGTCCATTCTGCAGCTGGTGTCCATTTAATGTGCTTTTCTGCCAATATTGCAGATATCTCATAAATATAGTCTTATTTATGTGATTACAAAGCTGGGGCTGCTCTTTGTCTATGATTTGGATTCTGCTGCTGCCGTATACAGAAATAGAATCAGTCCAGATCCCATTTTCCTGACGTCAGAAGCTTCATCTCTTGGAGGTTTCTATGCTATTAATAGGCGAGGGCAGGTTTTACTCGCTACAGTTAATGAAGCAACTATTGTGCCATTTGTCAGTGGCCAGGTATATTCATCATCTTTTGTGTGTTATGAATAATCATTTTATATTACAGTTTCAAATATTGAGTCTTTAAGGGTTATTTTTAGCTAAACAATCTGGAGCTTGCTGTCAATCTTGCAAAAAGAGGAAACCTTCCTGGTGCCGAGAATTTGGTATGTTCATTTTGTCCTTGTAATCATCTTTTTTTTTTCCAGAGGTGTGTGCATGGATTGAAGTATGACATTACTTCACATATAACTGACGAACCTTTGGGATATGATTTCATATTAAGCATACTATGGTGGAGGTTCAAATTAGTCCTGGGCTGTTTCTTGATTAACAGCTGGACTTGAATTGTGAAGTACCAAAATTTTCATCCGATTTCTTTTGTTACGTCATCTTAAGTAACAACAATATTTTGTTTATTACTTCAAATCTTCCTGTGATTTGCATGCAGTTTTTGGAGTATTACTCTGAGCTGCCTCGCTTAATTTTCCGTAATCTAATTAATCAGTTTTTTGATTGTGGAGCTCTCTCCTTTTGTTCTGTTGAATATGTTTTGTTTCTAAATATGTAGTCTTATGAGCGACAAATAATCTTTGTTTTTGCTCTCTAAATACATCTCAGGTTGTCCAACGTTTCCAAGAATTGTTTGCTCAGACAAAGTATAAAGAGGCCGCAGAGCTTGCTGCAGAATCTCCTCAAGGCATCCTTCGGACACCTGACACTGTTGCTAAGTTTCAGGTACATCATAGTTTACATTAGCTATCAAGTGTTTTATTTTTCATTGCTGAAGCAGTGACCAAAAATATTATTCCATGGGATATCTGCAGAATTTTTTTGCGGTGGGAATGAAAATAAACTGTTATTTATTTTCAACACGTGCTGAGTTTCTTTTGACTTAATGTGTTGTTTTTCAGAGTGTTCCTGTTCAAACTGGGCAGACACCACCATTGCTGCAGTATTTTGGGACGCTGTTAACTAAAGGAAAGCTAAATGTGTTTGAATCTTTGGAGTTATCTCGTCTTGTTGTCAACCAGAACAAGAAGAATCTATTGGAGAACTGGTTGGCTGAAGATAAACTTGAGTGCAGTGAGGAACTTGGAGACCTTGTAAAGGTCAGATTCTTTTATGAATTTTAAACTTCAACCATTTTCAGATTGTATACTGTTCAAATAATGTGGTTTAAGGTTGCACTATTTATTCTATAATCCGAAATTGCAATTTTTGTCTTTTTCATAGACTGTTGACAACGACCTTGCACTTAAAATATTTATCAAAGCCAGAGCTACGCCAAAAGTTGTTGCAGCCTTTGCTGAGCGTCGTGAGTTTGACAAAATCTTGATATATTCGAAACAGGTAGTGATTAGAACTTTTGGATTTTTCGCTCATTTCATTTATCGTAATTTTCCTACTGTTATGTTAGATTTCAAAGAATATCTATTTATCTTGAAACAGGTTGGCTATACTCCAGACTACCTGTTTCTTTTGCAAACCATACTCCGGTCAGATCCTCAGGTAGGCTTGGATCCATGTTACCTGGCATTTGAATATCTTTGGATGCTGTTCAACTTACTCTGTTTCATTATGATGAGAGCGATTTGATATCTTAAAGGATTTTTACAATGATCATGTATGTTCCTTCAGGGAGCTGTTAATTTTGCACTTATGATGTCTCAAATGGAGGGAGGTTGTCCTGTTGATTACAATACCATTACTGATCTCTTTCTACAGGTCTGAACGCCTTGTATATTTGAAACTTTCTGATTTTTTTCTTACCTTCATTCTGGTTAAAGCCTATTTTATGCTTTAATGTTTTATCATCTTGGTCAAGAGAAACATGATTCGTGAAGCAACGGCATTTCTTTTGGATGTACTGAAGCCAAATTTGTCAGAGCATGCATTCCTGCAAACTAAGGTTAATCTGTAACTAAAGCTTTTCCTTTTTTAAATCATTATCTATTTTTGATTATAATGTTGATGGATGTCATCATGATTTTTCTCTATTATTTCAGGTCCTGGAGATCAACCTCGTCACCTTTCCGAATGTAGCGGATGCTATTTTGGCAAATGGCATGTTTAGTCATTATGATAGACCGCGGATTGCTCAACTTTGTGAAAAAGCTGGCCTTTATGTTCGAGCACTTCAGGTTTAATGTCTCTGTCATTCAGCATAATTAATTCATTATGCATGCTTAGTTTTCCATTTAATTTAACATTTTATCCGTGCCTGCAGCATTACTCTGAGCTGCCAGATATCAAACGTGTTATTGTCAATACTCATGCAATTGAGCCACAGGTTATAACATCTAGAACTGTTTTGTGTTCATTAATTGGTTGTTAGTGAGTAATGATGTAGTAATTTCAGGCACTCGTGGAGTTCTTTGGGACACTTTCTCCGGAATGGGCGCTGGAATGTATGAAAGATCTTCTACTTGTCAATTTGAGGGGAAACCTTCAGATAATTGTTCAGGTAGGAAACTCAATTAGAAATTTTCCAGAGACCGGAACGAGAAATGTGAAATATTTTGTTACTCCAATTTTTAAAATTTTAGTATTCTAGTATGCGCTAGACGTATTGTTCGAATGTATATAGGTTGCGAAAGAATACTGTGAACAATTGGGTGTTGAAGTATGCATAAAGCTATTCGAGCAGTTTAAGTCCTATGAAGGATTATATTTCTTCTTGGGGTCGTATTTGAGCTCTAGGTAATCTTTGTAGAATTACTGGATTTTTAATCGCTATAGGTAATGTTTGTCTTGCTACTTACTTGTTTGTGGAAATATGATTGGTCTTTGCAGTGAGGATCCCGAGATTCACTTCAAGTACATTGAAGCTGCTGCCAAAACGGGACAAATTAAAGAGGTGGAGCGTGTGACAAGAGAATCAAATTTCTATGATGCTGAAAAGACCAAGAACTTTTTAATGGAAGCAAAACTTCCAGATGCAAGACCACTTATCAATGTCTGTGACCGCTTTGGTTTTGTTCCAGACCTCACACATTACTTATACTCTAACAACATGCTTCGCTACATTGAAGGTTATGTGCAAAAGGTATTATTTTCATTTGAAGTTTTTCTATTAATCGGGGAAATCATCTTTCGTGCACTTAATATCGCTTGATTTATGGATAGGTCAATCCTGGAAATGCTCCATTGGTTGTTGGCCAACTCCTAGATGACGAATGTCCTGAGGATTTCATTAAAGGTCTGATCCTTTCTGTCCGCTCTCTGCTTCCAGTTGAGCCTCTTGTGGAAGAGTGTGAGAAAAGGTACCTTGTCTGCTCTCTCGAATTTCACTTTAAGGTAGCTTTTTCCTTCATATCCTTGTGTTTTTGTGCATTGTATGCAGGAATCGCCTCCGCCTACTTACTCAATTTTTGGAACATCTTGTGAGTGAAGGAAGCCAAGATGTGCATGTCCACAATGCTTTAGGTAAAATCATAATTGATAGCAATAACAATCCAGAGCACTTTCTTAACACCAACCCGTACTATGATTCACGTGTTGTGGGTAAGTATTGTGAGAAGCGTGATCCTACCCTTGCTGTCATCGCGTACAGAAGAGGACAATGTGATGATGAACTCATTAATGTGACAAATAAGAACTCTTTGTTCAAGCTGCAAGCCAGGTCCGTAAGTTGTATAGTATTAGTGTATGTTTAGTTTCTTGTTTCCTAGTACTTAATTCACTGCTTTTGTTTATCAGATATGTGGTTGAAAGAATGGAATCTGATCTCTGGGGAAAGGTTCTAGATCCAGAAAATGAATTCAGAAGGCTGCTCATCGATCAAGTTGTATCAACTGCTTTGCCTGAAAGCAAGAGTCCAGAGCAAGTCTCTGCTGCTGTTAAAGCTTTTATGACAGCTGATCTTCCGCACGAACTAATTGAATTGCTTGAAAAGATTGTTCTTCAAAATTCGGCATTTAGCGGGAACTTTAACCTGCAAAACTTACTTATCTTGACTGCCATCAAGGCAGATCCATCCAGGGTTATGGACTACGTTAATAGGCTTGATAACTTTGACGGCCCGGCGGTTGGAGAAGTTGCTGTGGAAGCTCAACTATATGAAGAAGCTTTTGCGATTTTTAAGAAGTTTAATTTGAATGTTCAGGCTGTCAATGTTTTACTGGATAACATTCGAGACATCAACCGAGCTGTAGAATTTGCATTCCGTGTTGAAGAAGATGCTGTTTGGAGTCAAGTGGCCAGAGCTCAACTCAGGGAAGGCCTGTTGAGTGATGCGATTGAGTCATTTATACGTGCCGATGATGCCACCCAATTCTTGGAAGTCATCCGAGCTGCAGAAGATGCAGATGTTTATCATGACCTGGTGAAGTACCTTCTCATGGTTAGGCAAAAAACCAAAGAGCCCAAAGTGGACAGTGAGCTCATTTATGCATACGCCAAGATTGATAGGCTTGGTGACATTGAAGAATTTATTCTTATGCCAAATGTTGCTAATCTTCCTAATGTTGGTGATCGCTTATATGATGAAGCTTTGTACGAGGCTGCGAAGATTATTTTCGCCTTTATTTCTAACTGGGGTAAATTGGCAATCACACTTGTGAAGTTGAAGCAATTTCAAGGTGCTGTTGATGCAGCCCGGAAGGCTAATAGCGCCAAGACATGGAAGGAAGTCTGCTTTGCCTGTGTTGATGCTGAGGAGTTTCGCTTGGCTCAGATATGTGGTCTCAACATCATTGTACAGGTACTTGCAGATTCTCAAGTTATTTGTTGTGTATGATTAGCCTTATCTCAACAGCCTGTCCTATTTCAGTCATAGATTTCTAGACAACAAATATTGCAGTATAACTAATTTTGTGATTATTATAGGTTGATGATCTGGAAGAGGTTAGTGAGTTTTATCAAAACAGGGGATGCTTTAATGAGCTTATATCTCTTATGGAGAGCGGTTTAGGATTGGAACGAGCCCATATGGGGATCTTCACCGAGTTGGGTGTCCTCTATGCTAGATACCGCCATGAGAAGCTTATGGAGCACATCAAATTGTTCTCTACTCGTCTAAATATTCCCAAGCTGATCCGAGCTTGCGATGAACAGCAGCATTGGCAAGAACTGACTTATCTATATGCCCAGTATGACGAATTTGATAATGCGGCAACAACTGTCATGAATCATTCCCCCGAGGCTTGGGAACACATGCAATTCAAAGACATTATTGTCAAAGTTGCCAACGTCGAGCTATATTACAAAGCTGTGCACTTCTATTTGCAAGAGCACCCCGATCTCATCAATGATATCTTGAATGTCCTTGCTCTTCGCATTGATCACACTCGTGTTGTAGACATAATGAGAAAAGTTCGTTCTTTTTGATTTTCCTGTTTCATCACACCTCTCAATATTTTTTTGGGAAATCTTGGATGAGATTTGTCAACATATTGTTTGATTCTTTACAGGCGGGCCATCTGCGTCTTGTTAAGCCTTATATGGTAGCAGTTCAGAGCAATAATGTGTCTGCAGTGAACGAAGCTCTCAATGAGATATATGTCGAGGAAGAGGATTATGATAGATTGCGTGAATCAATTGATTTACACGATAATTTCGATCAGATTGGCCTTGCTCAAAAGGTAAAGTGTGATGCCTCTTTTATATCCTTCCTTTTGAAGGTTAATATACCATTCTCTTTTTCCTTGAGTAGATTGAAAAGCACGAGCTTCTTGAGATGAGGCGTGTTGCTGCTTACATCTACAAGAAAGCCGGCAGGTGGAAGTTATCAATTGCATTGTCCAAGAAAGACAACCTTTACAAAGATGCAATGGAGACAGCATCACAATCGGGTGATCGGGAACTTGCTGAAGAGTTGCTTGTTTACTTCATTGAGCAGGTACAATTTATCATTATGTTTATGACAGTAAATCTCGGCATGTTAATATCACTTCAATTTGGATGCTTTACTGTTCTATATACCATATAAATCTCTTTCTGTTCTTTGTATGGTTTTGTAGGGTAAGAAGGAGTGCTTTGCATCATGCCTCTTCGTTTGTTATGATCTGATTCGCCCAGATGTCGCACTTGAGCTTGCGTGGATGAATAACATGTTTGACTTTGCCTTTCCATTTCTGTTACAGGTGATTCTCTGTCTTTCCTTTTGTACCTCCTTGGTCGGGGTGCTTGTTTTATTGGGATGCTTGTTGATCCATTTGATCACCTAAAAAGTTGAATAGAAAGTTAATTTTATAATTTTTCTTGAGGTCTTGACTCTTGTATTCTTTTGTACACACTTCATATGCAAACATGTAATGCTTGTTCCCTGTGTCACAGTTTATCCGTGAATACACTGGCAAAGTTGATGAACTAATTAAGGACAAGATTGAGGCCTTGAAGGAAGTGAAGGCAAAAGAGAATGAGGAGAAAGATGTTATCTTGCAACAGGTAATCCTGTTGGTTTTAAAGTTTTATACTCTTAAATGATTTGTGGAATGTCGGTTTTGAAATCATTTCTTACTCAATCTGTGTTGGACTCTTGTTTTTTTCGAGGGGGAGCAGGAATATTTTTTTAGCAACTTGAATATAATTAAATCATGCATCTGGTGTTGATTTTGGAGCAAGTTTTTATTTGCTTGCTTATGAGTTTGTTCTGATGGCTTTTCGAAAAATTTGGGTACAAGTATTTTTTGAACCCAATTAAACGAGAATTGCAATTTCATATAATTTATGCATAAGATTTCAGTAGCATCACCGTTCCTAATATGCAACCAACATGTAGACATTTCACACTTGTCGAATTAGAATTTTGCTTCTGATATATACATCAAATTTATAAAAATCCCATTTACTGCAGAATTTGTATGCCCAGTTGCTGCCTCTTGCTTTACCGGCTCCACCTATGCCAGGAATGGGAGGTGGTTATGGTGCACCGCCTCCACCAATGGGTGGTATGGGCATGCCTCCGATGCCGCCATTTGGCATGCCACCGATGGGGTCTTATTGAAATATTGACATGTTTCATGGTCGAAGGTTCATTGAAGGTATTCTCTCAATGACATAAGAAGACACAATATTTGGGGTTATTTTCATAAAATTTCTTGTTTGTTTCTCAAGCATTTCAAAACCGAAATTTGACTGGCTTGAGTTGGCTGAGTTCAAGTCAGAAAATTATGTGATTCGACAGTCTGTCATAGCTGTGGATATATTCAATACATTTGTAATATTCTTTCGTAGTCGAGGTAATTTTTTTGCAGCTATAGGCGGCAAGTTGAACTGGTGAAGGATTTTTTGCATTTTATAAAGGGGAGGAGAAAAACAAGGCAAGGGATATTTTGTAGGTTTAATATATTTCGATGAGTTTGTTCTAATCTGTTTTCTAAGAATTCGGGTGAAGTGTTTTTTGAACCTGAAACGAAGGAGGATATTTTGTAGGTTTAATATATTTCGATGAGTTTGTCCTAATCTGTTGTCTAAGAATTCGGGTGAAGTGTTTTTTGAACCTGAAACGAATGAGATGTCTTTTGATAGTTGAGTGTGCTTGTTATATATATATATATATATATATATATGTTGGTGTGTATGCTGTGTTCCATGGTAAATAAAATTTGTACATATGGCCAATGAGAAAAACAACACAGCATACACACCAATTAAATAATGTGTACGAGACCACTAAAACGCGTAGCTGCGAGACAGTGTTAATGTTGGGTAGTAATATCACTACAACACTAATAACACCAACAAGCACCACGTACGCAATAGAGCAATAAAACCCACAGAGGTTATAGTGTTATCCTCTGCGCATGAGCACCACCAAGACCATAAACATATACATTTAGACCATAAACGTAAGGGCGTGATTGAGGTTATTACACCTTTAATCAAAGTACGTCAAAAACATGCCATCCAAATCATTATTAAAATCCTTAGAGCAGTAGCACACACATGGATAGCTTCTTTCTGATCGGAAGCAATGTATCTAATCGAACCATATGTAGAACACATAACTACAACTCTAACTCGATTATTTCTTAATAAATGTTGCACCTCTTGACCAACAATATATCGACCATAAACTATCAGTACATAGTACGTTCATTAACTGAACCGTCATATTTTTTTCTTGACAAGTGACATAAAAAAAAGTTAAAGAGATGCAACTATTTTCCAATGGCCGTTTTTTCAAATGGACGTTACTAATGCGGTTGTGATATCACCTCAAGGTCTTCAAAGTCAGGGGCAGTGAAAGAAAACCTTTGAAGCGAGGGGGAGACAATGTGCAAATTAAACAAATCCTTACATGGCCACAGGGGAACATGAAGTTTGCTCAGATTAAGCTACATGCTGGCTTTGCTCAATCGTAACATGATCATTATCTGTTTGTGAAACGAGAGAAAGCATTCAAAGTTATGTTGATTGTATAGTCATAACAGGGAATCATGAGCTCTCAATCTCAAATCTAAAGAGTAACTTGCACTCAGATAAATATCAAAGTTTTGGGGACATTGAGATATTTTCAAGGGATTGAGGTGGCTCGTTCGGAAGGATGTAATCTGTTTAAACCAAACAAAATATGCATTGGAACTTACATCTGATGCAGGGCTTGCTGGTGCTAAAGTGAGTGACACACCAAGATGACTTGAAACTTACAACAAAAGATTATGATGATGCTGTTGGACAAGTTCACTTTGCTTGATCCTTTACTGGACGATCTGGGTTCTTACCGTAGGTTAATCGAAAGAATTATATACCTTACCATCACAAGACCCGACATATGTTTCGCGGTGCAATCACTGAGCCATTTCATGGATAATCCCGAAACTTCGCACATGGAGGCGGCTCTGAGAGTGTTAAAATATTTGAAAGCCACGCCTGGATAAGGGATATTGCTTTCCTCACAAAGTTCATTTTAGTTGACGACATTTTGTTACTTGGACCGGGGTACTTGTCCTATGACTACTGACTAGGAGATCAGTCATCGGATACGGTATCAAACTCCGACATTCTCTAATTTCTTGGAAGACAAAGAAACAAGCCACTGTTTCGCGGTCCTCAGCGGTGGCAGTGTATCGAGTTGTTGAAGTACTAAAAGATATGGGAGTCGAATTAGAACTACCAGTAGCTTTGCACTGTGATAGCACAAAAGCGTTATACATTGCAGCAAACCCACTATACCAGGAAAGAATGAAACACGTGAAAATAGATTGTCACTTGATTGGAGAAAATATTCTGGATAAGCTCATCAATACTGAACATATCTTCAGACCAACAACCAGAAAACTTGTTCACTAAGGATTTGGGCAAGAGCCAACATCAATATTCATTATCCAAGCTTGGGATGTTCCATTTGTTCTAAGCTTGAGGGGTAGTGTTAAATCGGTGTTGTAAATAAATAAGAAGCTTGTTACTTCATTTCAAGTAACATAGTCGTATATAAATAGGTAGGTAGTTGCTTGTACAGATTATTTCTCATATTCTCAGAAAATGAATGATCTTTCATTCCCAATCGCACTTTTCGTTTGGTCTTCGATTCCTTTAACAACTCCATATGCTGATTCATTCGTTGAGATTTCTGATCCATTGCTCAAAAGTGTATTTTTGGCTGCACTTTAAATGTGGGGAGGAATGTAGTGGGCCAACAGTGTGGATCTTTGAGTGCAATCTTTTTTGTGGTTGATTTCAAGCCAATCTTCAAGAGTACTAGTTACCTACACTGCTTAAGAAGTATGAAACTGACAAAGTAGTACATAAAGCATTAGCCAAACTCGACTCTCGAGCCTCACAAAGCTCTGTTCTGCATAAATACTAACATCCATCGCCCAAATCAACAATTCCAGCTCAAAAGAACCTAACAATACTTACAGGTCTAAAATCAAGAGTCGCACAGATAAAGTACACATGAAAATTATCACTTTGCAAATGTGGTCCTTGATGAGTTTCTCTGAACAAATTACATCTACAAAGAAAATTGGCAACTAAATCTAGACTATCCAGAGCTATAGCCATGTCATATGTCGTTGTACTAAAGCAACCTTACATGCCTTAAATACAAAGGATGTCATCAAAGGCGTTGGGGATTACCACGGAGAAAGGCTACACAGGCAATTATCAATTCTTCATGTATTCACGTGTTTGATCAGCAACTGTCTCCCAGACGTTGGCTATCTTTTCCGCATATCCAGCCTATTATCAATTTCATAACAAGAAAACAAAAGTTAAGGCACAGAAGTAGAGGAATCAAAGCATACAGATAACGAGAACACGCATAGGCATTGATAAATGGTGTCACATAGCACTACGGGGGCATGTTTCTGATTCTATGAAATGCAACCAAAATCTATCCGGTCCAGGAATGAAATAGTAAAACTGGAGAAACAGAACTTTTTCAAGATTGTTCAAGCTCCTTAGAAACTAGTGATATTAATTCAAAAGGATGGAGGGTCAAGATATCACATTTAGTACATTAAAGATCTTACTAAGAGAGAACATGATTTTTTTTATTTGAGAAGCATAAAAAAATAAATTTTTTTCCCGTAAAAATATTGCTACAAAGCCGTACATAATACAACCATGATTCTAAAATCGACAACTCCGACCCTAATAGAAGACGGAAGCATGACCAAACCATTAGGAGATAATTCTATTTTGGTTCCATTAGTTATGATTGACTTTAATGTCTACTTTGAATTTGAACGGTCTAAAAAAAAAAAAGATGCCTGCGAGTTCAGTATTTATATTACACGCTGTTAATTGTAAAAAAAATTAAAACAAGGCTTGAGCTTATTGTCTGGGTTAAACTGTCTATTTATACTTGGGCTTTCAAGAGCTTCGGAGAGGTATACGGTTTCAGCTTCAATTTCTTGTTTTTTAGGACTAATCTTATCACAAGTCCTCGATTTCAGCTCTGATTTTCGAACCAAAGAATCCGCTATCATGTTACAGTTGGCTCCAACCGAACCAGTATAAACAATAATCAGGAGAAAACAAAATACCTGATTAACCATGAATCCTTTAAGCATGCTCAAGAAATCATCATGCCTCTCTTTGTCCAGTCTGTCAAACTCATTTTTATTGTTTTCCTGTATGTATTGCCAGTGTTCATTAGTTTAGTGGATGAATAAAAACTTCATAGAATGTGAAATTTTTCTGTCGTTCAACTAAACCTTAGCAATTCTCAAATTAACAAATAAAAAACAATGAGGATATAAATTTCTTTTCTGGAGTATTCAGCTGTTTGGTCATCAAGAAATAAAACAATCACAAACATAATTACTGAATCATAGACTGCATGAGTTTGAACAGCAAAATTACCGTCTGGCAAGTGCATATAAATCAAAAGGCGAAACCAGAACATCAGAGCAATCAAAGATGCAACAAACTGCAATTATTCAGAAAATATCTAATTTAACCAGATAACAAAGAGGGAATCTTCACACACAAATGAATTGTTATCACTAGGCATAGTCGAGGAGTGGAATCACTTATAACAAACTTAAATGCAATTTCATTTTCTCCACTAACTTGATCAAAAGATCGAGGATTTCAACTGTTTCCAAACCATGCTGCAAGTTTTGCGTACTGGATCGACTTTATCTATTTTTTGTCGAGTAATAATGGAGTCTTTATCAGCTTTTACTAATTCAATGTAAAATGAGCAACAACTTGGTACACATGCACATAAGAGAATGTACAACGGTGTGATGAACTTCATCATCACATGTTAATGTCAGCATTGGTAACTTCATCTTATTTTCTTTCATGTATGATATTGAAATATTAATTTTTTATTATATTTAAACTTGCAGCATAATTTAAAAAAAAAAATTACAATTACACATAAATTAATTTAAAAACTTACATGTAATTAAAAAAAAACACAACATAAAAAATAAAAACACATTTAAAAAACATACACATAATAAAAAATGACATTATTAAAAAGTGAACGAATTTCACGATCCATCTCCACGTAAACTATAAAATCTATCATAAGAAATATTGAAGATTGGGTTAGAGAGATTGGAGATTGTGTGAACAAATTGGAGATTGTGTGCAACAATGAAAAGAAAATGGGGGTTTATTTATAGACAAATGGTTGAATTTTGTAAAATATAGTCTTTGGGCTTTTTTTTTTATATTTTTTCTTATTTATTGTTTATTTTTTGGACTTTTTACAATTTATTTGGATTTGTTTCCAATAAAAAAAATCAATTTTTAAAAGTTAAATCATGGCTGAGATGATCATGGCTGATTTCAAACCGTCAAATCATCACAGCATTTATTTTTTTAAAAAAATTAATAATTAATATACAGCTTCTGGCCGTTCAATATTTAAAAAAAAATTGGGATCTGCATGCGGAAACATCCACGTGCGAGGTCCTCGCCCCTTGAAACTACTCGGGCGCCCATCGGGCATGCTCTAGGAGGAAAATTTTCAATTAGCCTAAAGGTGTTAAAAGCTCAAAGATAAACTTTTAACAGGCATACTAATAAAAAAACAATCTATTAGTTTCTCCTCATGTCTAGCAGAGCTAGAGACCATACCTTTATTCGTTCATATTCCCTGACGGCACAATTTTTAGCAGCCTCAGTTACTCTCACAGTCTCTCGTAACTCTTCAATTTTCTGCATCCTTGATCTATCCCCACCAAATATTTTGGATGACACTGCTTCAAGCTTTTCAATTCTTGAGTTTAATGATGATAAGTCTGACAAAAGGGTCTGTACAGTGAGCAGAGCACTAGATCTGTCGGAAAATGCATTGTTTACAGCTAGCACCACCCCAAGATATTCGTGAAGTTTATCCTGAATTAGACCAAAGATACTGAGAGACTAACATCTGATGATGGGGAGAAAAAAAAACATTACTTTTTTGGTGAAGAAACAATGGACTCAATCTCGAGATGCTATTTAAGGAGAACCAAGCTCTTTACTACTTGATCCTACAAATGTTGGTAAAAATTGTTTACTTAAATATGAAACGAATGAAGTGTAATTCAATATTATCACGTAACTTCCTACAACTACAACAAAGTAAAACAACCACAAATGGAAGGACTAGAATGCGCTTAAAAATTGCAATTACGAAACATAGCATGGCATTCATTAAAATTCCAAGTACGAAACATAGCATGGCATTCATCAAAATTCCAAGTTCAATAATCAAGGGGAATCCAATTGATTTACCAAATGCTTAACGGTTTGAGAATTTAATTCCCGGTACAGTCTGCTAGCTTTCACAGCCGCAGTTGCCACATTTTTCATGTCGGCAGCGCGTGTTCTTTGGTAGTCATATATAGCTTCCTCTGTTTCAAACTTTGTCAATTTGACAAACGCCAGACCCAGTTGACCCATTGTCTCACTAATCTCTTGCTGAGCATTGACAAGAGATTCAGCCTGTAAATAAAACAGAGACCCCGTAATTACAAACTGAAGAACTCCGACCATGAGTTTTGCAAAAAAAATTCATAACAAAAGTGTGCAGTAATACACGTATTCCACAGTTCTCATTTCCCATCATGTGAGTCTTCTGCTAGCAAACCAAGCACAATTTCAAACACTTCCACTTATGTCAATAAAGATTATAGTTACATTACAGAGGAAACATTGCATTGACAGGATCTAAGAACTTGTTTTAATATTTAAAATTTTACTAAATGACATATCATATTCAAATAACAGAACCTAGAACATTTGAAAAAATTTAGCAATTAATGAATCTCCAAGATGGAATATGCAGCATAAATGTTCACATTCTTGATATCAACATATATTTTTTAAGGCAATGTGTCTTATGGGAATATTCTAGTAGTTTAAAAAGGTTAAGTCCTCATCCATTTGGTGTTAGTTTTCACTCCACTAGGAAACATCTCCATAATCAAGAACTTGCCCCCCAAAATACAATTTCCGACATGAAATAACAAGCAAACTGGTAACAGCTACTACCATATTTAAATTTCACAAGTTATTAAGAAAATTGTGTGTATTCATTCAGACCAATCATCATGGTATCAACATATTAGTATTCTAAAAGGTGTCGCTTAGGCGATCCTAGGCGGTTCCTAGGCGCTGGACAGTCGCTCACCGCCCCGATTTTTAAAAATCATCTAGGCGATCGCCTAATGTAATGTATAAAAAATTTAATTTTTAAAATTTTTATTTATTTTAAAAAAAAAATTGAACATATTTTTTAATCAATTTGTATCATATAAAGAAGAATAATATGTCATCGACTTTGAGTTTGAATCAGATAAAGAAATAAACAAGAAAAATTAGATATGTAGCCCAAAAAAAACTTCTTTGGCACCCGCCGCCTAGGAGGCGCCCACGGCCTACCACTTTTTAGAACACTGGCATTCCCCGGTAAAACTCATGGAACTTTCCAGCACGGTGCACTCCCACTGCTTTCAGAGATGGATAATTTTGAACTTGGCAAAACAAATCGAAAACATAGTTCTACCTAATTCAGAAACAGCTATTTCTGAAAATCATGGTGAATCCATCTTTTCTAGCATATATTTGTTGTTTTCCAGTCATGAGACAAATCAGCCATTTTGGTGTTAACCAACTGGTTATTCAAAGCTCCACCATCAATCACCACGAACAAAAATTTACATAATTTTCACACAAAAAGATGCCTACATTTACGAAGTAACAATCTTGGAATCACAAAATCAAAGATGACAAGAATGCAACCTGCTGAGACACACTACTGAGCTGTTTCTTAAGTGTTAAAAGTTGTTCAAAATATCAACATTCACGGCCACGTTTATCAAGTAGTAACAACTGCAAAATCAAAGAGGACAGTAATGTAACCTGCTGAGACACACTACTGAGCTGGTACTCAAAGCCCTGCAACTTTTCTTTCCTTTCTAAAAAATACTTATCCTCCTCTACAACCGCAGGCTTTGCCCCACCCCATTCATTAGCCACAGACTGCCTCAGTTCCTTGAAAATCCTCAGCAAATCCCTCCCTCCCTTGGCAGGCTGCGCCACCTCACTCACATCCGCTCCCCCAACCCCACTTTCCCCACCAAGCAACTGCTTCGGAAGCCTCACCGCTCCATCCAACATCCTTGATGCTACATCCGTAGTCCTCGTCAATGGCATTTTCCCATGAGACTCCAAAAACACCCGTAATTCCTCACTCTTTCTGAGAACTGGATGGGCAGCGAGCTGCCTCAGATACTTCTCCAATGCAGCACGTCTCTGCTCAACGAACTCGGTCTTCTGCATCACCTGACCCTCAACAACACTCTTATCCGGTCTTACTGGTATAAAAAGCCCACGGTAACACTCGGCTAACCTATCCGATAAGGCAACAACATCTCTAAACCTCCTCCTAACATTAAACTCCGTCCCATTAAACTCTGGTAAATTTGTAAAGGTTGTAATCAAGTACGAAAAATACGAACTTCCCCCAGGCACCAACGACCCAGATACCTCCTGCTCCTTCAATGGATCGGAAACAGAGATTCGAAGGAAATCAGATGAAAAAGAACGCGATTCCAACCCAGCGTGATCGTGATCGTGCCCGTTGATATCAGAAGAATCCACCTGATGATCCGAATCAAAGGACCGAAAAACAGCTTCCGCATAAGAAGGGGGATCGAGTATGGAGTTGTGGCTAGGGATTGGCGCCTGTTTCTGCTGTGGAGATGGCAAATCACCAGCATCATCAGTTGGAATCTCCACGAACTGCGAAGATGCAAATAGAGGGTCGTCGAAAAATGGTTTTGAGCCATTGGATGACGATGAAGGATCATCATTTAGTGTTAACGACTCCATATGCTCCATCATTATGCCCTAGGTACTCTCAATTGGAGGTCTTTAGCTTAGATGATAAAGATCGACGGAGTAAATGAGTAATTTATCCAAAAGTGGAGTGAAGATTGTGTAATTATCAAATACAGTAAATGTAACTACTATGATATTGGGTGACAGAGAGTAGAGAAATAAGGGGGATTTTAGTTCGCGGCGGCGGCGGAGAGGCGGAGGCAAGAGGACTGCCGATGCGGCCGGCGATATGTATTATCATACAAAAATTTGCTAGAAATTTCCATATTTATTTTAGAAGTTTTTTAAATTTTATTAAATGATTGATTGTGCTTTATGTGATATTTTATTATAATTTCATTATTCTAAATCGATTATGTATAATTTAATCGATTACGCAAATAAATTAAGTGTAAACATTTTATATTAATTTGAAATCAAATATGTTGAATATTAAAATTTTCTATTTAATCTAAGTAATTTAAAAACGTCTTAAAAATTTTATGAAAAATTAAAAATCACAATAAAATGACATTTTGATAAATTTTTAGTAACTAAAATTATTTAAAGGATAAATAAAATGACATTTTGATAAATTGACTCTAATATAATCATAAGATTTATTTAAGTAGCACAATATACTTAATGTTGTATTTGATGTCAAAATCAAATACTGTGAACTATAAGTTGATATGATTATAGACAAAAAAAAAAAAAATTAAAACTAGGATTATCGAGGTTGGAAAAAGTTCGAACGATTGTAATGTTGCATTTGGTCGACTCTATAATTTAAAATATTTGAATTATTTTAGACGATTCATAAATTTTGGTAACACAGTTATAATTCGAATGTGCTAATATACTGTATTATAATATTATGTAATAATAAAATTATGTTTATAAATAAATAAAAATTTATAATTATTAAATAATCATTTAGAATTTAAATAATAAATATATATTATGATGGAGAACGTATAAATTAATTTGTGCTTATCACATGTATTGTGAAATTGTTAAGAGTGTTCTAAAATATATTAAAATGGAGTTTATTTATTTACTTTTCGTGGAAGGTAAGTGTATTCACAATATTTTTTGAGTTATGAGCGTGTCAGGTAATAAAAGAACAAATTCGAATGAAAAAAAGAATAAAATTTAATTTTTAAATACAAAACGACTATGAATTCTTAATTTGATTGTTAGTTCTAATCTCATAAGAAAATATGGCGCTAAAACTAAAAAAAACGATAATGAAACTTGAAGAAATAAAATCCAATCATGATTATGTATGCAAATCAGTGTGAAATTACAAAACATGAAAAATATGATAAATTATGGTGAAATCTGGCATGAAAAAATGAAAAATGCTAGAATCTAGAATAAAACAATAAAAATACTTGAATTGAAGGGTTTTTTACGTAAATTAATTTTTAAAAAATTAATTTAAAAAATAAAGTAAATGGTGGGTTTTGCAAAATTAAGGAAAAAACATGAATCGAATTACTAAAATTTGAAAAGTTGATGCTGTAGCATTTTCAAATGATGTGTTTGAGTTGTGTTGTCTTCTTTCTTTTTTTTTTTTTTTTTTTAAACGCTATTTGTTATTTTGTATGTTCTCTGCTTGAACGGTTTCCCCAATCCTTTCATCTTCATGATTACTTCACGATCTCTTCTACTTCTACCAACAGTCATGACTTCATCCCACGATTTCCTTGTTTGCTCGGTACTCGCTTCCAAACCAATTCAGATTTAGTGAAACAATTGACGGGTCTTTCTCTTTCAATCTATTTTATTGGGTTTGGGCCAAATAATTTTAGGTCAAACAAATGTCACTGGACCAAAATGCTTGTATATAAAGGTCATGTCTCGTTTCACTTTATACATTTGCAACAATCAGACCCAAATGTCACTTTATTGGGTTTTGTGCTTGTGTCATGTTTTTTTACGAGGAAATTGGCCTTTAGTCCTCAGCCTGTCATTTTTTTTTTGTGTTCAGTCCCTGAGTACTTTTTTAGTACCACATTTCCACATGAAGTGTACCACATTTTGTATGACATAGTACCACAATTTTGTGGGTAGGGAGTGAACCCAAAAAAATGTTTTGATTGGGGATTTTTCACCAACTTCTCATTTTTTTTACATCTCTGTCATAGTTCTTCCACTCCGGCATCCAATCGAGGTTTTCGACCAAACTACAAGCACGAGTCATCATTGTCGGCCCCTTCTCACGACTCCACCAGAAACCGTCGCGAGTCCCTGCATCTCTAACCGCCGATGTTCTTTTACCCTTAACTCACAATTTGGCCACCTTCTTCATTGGTTATTCCAACCTTCGAAACTTTTATTGCACACGGTGTTTCCAACTTTGACATGGTTATGACAAATCCACACTTAGATGTCACTGTTCCATATGCATCTCCCAATATCATCTTTTCAACATTTATCTTTCTTATTTCTTTAATTTTCTCTTGTACACTTATTCTTTATATTCACTAAAAATGATTTACTTGAATTCTTGTGGGGAGTGGAATTGGTATCTGAAGTTGGTTATTGTCAGTATTGAATGAGTCTTTTGTCTTTACTCTTGTGTGCATTTCTTAATATGCTTTGACATGCAGTAATGATATGTATGTGAGACTCATTGTTAAATCTATTTTTTTTTTTTTCATGTTTTGGCTCTTGCAGGAAGTTGGCAGCTTTGTGTTGTTTGGTTGTTCATTAATCTTTGTTGCCCTGGTGGTGGGTGATAAGATGGCCATCAGTTGGCCTTGACTTGACGATGTTCCATATGCAGCCATTATATTTTTGCAGTTGTTTTTAGTCATGGCTAGTCACTGGTCTGAGCTGGCCTCTGATGCTATTCTTAAGTACAACAAAGACAATAAGTATGCACATTTGTTGCTCTAATTCTGTGTGGAGAGTTTCTTTGCACATGACTTTATTGACTTACAGATTCTCTGATCACTTTGGCTGGACCAAAAATTTATCATAAGAAGTTGTTGTCCCATCCATATCTATCAGTGTTCATACTGGTTCTTCTAATGTTACAACATCCGTTCTTGTATTTGTATTGGCTACTCCCCTTGCTCAGTCCCCTGCACCAACTGAGACAGGTACGTCCTTGTCTCCCTCAGCTTGTTTACTTTGCATAAGTAATGAATGTAAGTGTTTTTATCCAGTAATTGATCTTCTTGTATTTTTATTTATCATTTGCCTGACGGAGGAGTATGATGTATTACCACATTTGTTGCAGCTATTTTGAGCAGGGATTATATGTGATGGATGAGGACTTTAAGAATATTTTTGAAATATGTATGTATGGTCCACATTATAAATTCTATTTTCATAATAGTTTCTTGTTTAGAGAGGATAGATTGTGCATTTCTAGATCTTCCATTCGTGAATTGCTTAGGAATGCACATGGACGAGGCTTAATGGGACACTTTTGTATGGCGAAGATATTGAATGTTTTTCATGAACATTTTTATTGGCCACATATGAAGCGTTATGTAAAGAGCGTGTGTGGAAAGTGCATAACTTGTAGACAAGCAAAATCTAGGACAACCACATGGATTGTATACTCCACTCCCCTTTCCTAATGAGCTTTGATTGACATTTCTATAGACTTTGTTTTAGGTTTTTCCTAGAATTAAGAAAATGAGATACTCTATATTTGTTAGTGTGGATATGTTTTCTAATATGAAACCTTTTATTGTTCGTCATAAAATTGACGATGTATCTAACATTACGGACTTGTTTTTTAGATAAGTCATTAGGTTTAATGGTACGATAAGACAAATGTGTCAAATTGTGATGACAAGTTTTTGAGTTATTTCTGGAAAATTTTGTGGGCTAAACTTGGAAAAAAATTGTTGTTTTCTACTATTTGTCATCTTCAAATAGATGGACAAACCGAAGTTGAAAATATGACTGTAGGAACTTTATCCTCAAAAGGAATTAAAAGGTTGGGAAGAACGTTTTCTCATTTTTTGAATTTGCTTATAATCGTAATGTGCATTCTACTGCAAATTATTCGTTGTTTGAGATTGCTTATGATTTTAACCCGTTAATTCATTTGAATTTAATATCTTTGTCTATGAGGAAAGGTTAAACATGGACGATATGGTAAAGGCGGAGTTTGTTCAGATCTTGCATGAGAAGGTCAAGGCAAAGAAGAACTTGCAATACACCAAACAAATAATAAAGGGAAAAAGAATGTGATTTTTGAACCGGGAGATTGAGTGTGATTGGATTTCAGGAAGGAGAGATTTTTGGAGAAGCGTCTTTCAAAACTCTTACCAAGGGGTGATGGTCATTCCAAGTGCTGAACAATACCAACAACAATGCATACCAATTGGACTTACTAGGTGAGTATAATGTAAGTTCAACTTTAATGTTGCTGATCTTTCGTTATTTGATGTAGGAGATGATCAAAATTTGAGGACAAATCTTTTTCAAGAAGGGGATGATGATGAGACCATGGATGATCGAGCTTCAAAAAAACATGGGATCCTTTAAATTTGTCGAAAGGACATATAAAGAGAGGATGAATCAATAAATTTTAGGAAGCGCTTCAAGGGATCATGGTGAGCTACGAATAAGGGCCTACAAACATATCGCCAAGTTTAGAATGGTTTGGGGAGCATGACCACAAAGTTAGAGTTGTTGCAGTATCATTCAAGTGATAAAAGATCAAGAGGAAAGTAGCAACCATGCACCCCGCGTGTTCTGAGCGCTCAGCCATGTGCGAAACGCAAAAAGCGGCACAAAAAAGCACTGCGGCAACACTTGGGTGCCCCCTGCTGTCCAACATAAAGAATTACAGCAGCCCACAGGCACCTGCATGCATTGACGCGCATAAAAAGTTTTATTTTCTAGATTAGAGTCCAAATTATTTAGGAAACATCAAAATCATTATCTTTTGGTTTTGTAAAAATATATATGGACGAATTCTTGACATTATCATACAGATTATTGAAGTTTATTCTAGTTGTCAATTTTTTTCACGCGGATTGTCAAAAACGAATTCTTCGAATATTCTCTTGAATTCAATTGTTTAAAGCAACTCCAACTCTCCTAGAGGAAGGAAAGCTCTCCAACCATACTCCAAATGTACCTTTTATTTTGGAGAGTGCTACATTGATGTTCCATATAGATTTGGAGCACAATTTTGGAGGATGGCATTAATTACGAAAATGTCATCCGCCAAAACTGCAAAATGGTCCTTTGTAATTTTTTTTTTTACTTTTTTGGTCCATTTTATTTTTCTATATTTTTTAAATTAATTTTAGAGTTCAATTTTTAAAATTTTTTCTAATTTATTTGAAGTATTTTATTTTATTCATTAATTAATTGTAATTTTAATATTTCTAATAAAAACCAAATGAAAATAATGAACAAGGTCATGACAAAAAAAACACATAACACAATTTATTAAAAACACTTATTATCGACTTAATTTAACTTGATAAACATGCGACATTTTTTGACACAGAAAAATAGACAATACTAAATATATACAACCAACAAATATACAAACACAAAGTACAATAAAAATAAGCACATTTTTAGTTCATTGCAATCATGAAAATATATTAGTAGTCCAAAAGTCGGGCCCAGATGGTGAAGTTTCTTCGAAGAATTGTCCAAACGGTGTAGAAGTCTTGTAAAAGCCATCCCCCTTCACTAATCTTTTCTGTCAAATTTTTTGTTGCTCTTTGACCAAGTATGCCTGAACTGATTCATCAACACACATGGGATTCAACCTTAGTATTTAATTATCTTTCTTGTATTATATTATCTTTCTTACAAGTCATTATATCATTCCTTTGTTTCTTAATATGAATGAGCTATTGTCGATGGACCTCATCATTCTCCATCACAGCCACCATTTTCTCACTAAACTTGGCCATGGTGGAAAGAGGTCCTTCAAGTGTTCTTCATTAGCTTTTCTTTTGGCTTTGGCCTTTTTACGACAATTGGACGTAGAGAACTCCCTGATGAGTTATTTTTATCCAGGTTTATATCATACCCAGATAGTCTTAGAGAATTGGGTGTTGGTGATTCTGTTTTGGGGGAATAGTCTGACTGGGAAGAATCAATATTCCATGGTTTGGTAGGAAATTAGGTAATACAGCGTTGGATGGTATAAACTTCTCATGATCCTTAAGTAACGAGCAAACATGATCCAACCTCCAAGTCGACCAAGATTATTGTTTAAATAAGACTTTTGCTTGATCTAACTAATAATTTGTATCTTAGTTACATACACTAAAAATGTAACACCCCGAAAATTTAAAGCTCCACGCAAGTCACATGCATGCAATTATTAAATTCTCTTGTATTTTAATTACTTGTTTTAATTGCATAAATTAATTGTGTTGTTTACATGTTTAAAATATATTTTCTACATGATTGCAATAAAACTGTATTTTTTTAAGGATTATTCAAGTTACGATCGAAGAACGGAGATCGATGGCGGAAAAACATAAAAAGTTTTTATTAATTAATTGTTTTTAACTATTTAAAGTAGGGGTGATGATTTTTCTTATTTTTAAAATAAGGAGTTTTTGAGGTGATTTTATACACCGGGACGTAAATTTATCGGTGTTGATTTTTCAACAAAAATACGAACTTTTTGACAACCCGGCTAATAAATTCACAGACTTATTTCTACCAGAACTATTTTAATATTTAATTAAATCCTAGTTGAGACTTATGGGCCTAAATTGTTAGATTATTAGGCTTAAGCCTTATTTAGGGTTTAATTAGTATATAATATATGTTAAATCACCCAGACCCTACACAAAATTTCCCACGCCACTTTCACAATTCTCTCCACCTTATTCACAGCACACATTCATCACAATTCGGTAGAAGAAATTTTGAAGCTCAAAGGAAAGTTCAAAGCCAAGGTCTTGCTCCGTTCTTCGTCAATCGTCAACAAATAATTGTGTGTTTAAAACACAAAGGCACACCACCATATTCTCTTTTTACTCATCATCACACTATAGTAATTTTTTATGCATAATTTTTAAGGAAAAACATAGCACACAAGTTGAAATTTTCGTAACTACATGCCTATGTGTTCTAAACTTGAGTTTTTTATTCCAAAAATCATGTTTAATGTGTTGAAAAAGGTCTGCCATGATTAGGACTTGATCAAGCATGAATTTACTCAATTTTTAGGGTCATAAAACTCAACCAAAATCACAACACACGCTGGAAATCACGAAACAAAAATCTGGAGAAGTATGTTGCTGTCATGGGAAAAAGGGGGTTCGGTCTTGGTCCATGATGGCTCGACTGGGCGTTGGCTGGTTTCAAGGGCTAGCCAAGGTCATGGGGGAGTGAAGGGAAGAGTCCTAGCCATGCTAGGACTCGAGCTAAGGGGTTTGGGAGGAGTCCTTGCCAACAAGGACTCCTACCCGAGAGCTGCTAAGGAAGGGCGCAGCTTCTGCGCTGGTGCAGGAGTTGGGGGCTCGGCCTGGGGGTCAAGGGCTGGACTAGGGTGCATCCTTATGGTCCTAGGTGAGTGCAAAAGGGTCTGGACAGGGGCTGGTGCGGCCTGGTTGGTTGCTGGTCGAGTAGAAACATGATGAAGCATGGATAAGCATGTACGTGCGAGGATGCTGCCACTAGTTCAGTGGTTTTCTGGTCACGTCCAGGGGCTTGGGTTGGTCTGGGCGTGGTCCAGGGAAGGTTAGGGTCATGGGTGGTCGGTGGTTAAGGGCTAGTAGAGTCCTAGGCTGCTAGGAGTCCCAATGCAACAAGGACACTACAAACACACACACGTGCAGAATTTTAGGTCGACTTCCAGGAAGTTTTTGTGCGGGCCAGGGCTGTTTTTTCGGGCTGGGCTTGATCAGTAGGGTCCCTAGATGGGTTGGATAGGTTTTGGCTTGAGGTGGCTCGGGCGTGGCTCGAGTAAATTAGGAGATGGCTTGGTATGTTCGATAAGGTGTCTATTTCGAAAATTAAAAGGCTAAAAATGAATTCATGGGTCCACGGGTGTGGCTCATGACTTGGAAGGGTATAATAAATAATAAAAATGTTATGTTTAAAATTTGGGTTCAAAATAATGAGTTTTGGATTTATCTGGGATTTTATCGCTGCACGAAACGTTAATTAACGAATCAATTGAAACGCCTAGTTTTATGCTTAATAAAATTATGGAAAATTATATTTAAGCTCAAATGATTAGTAAAAGTCTAAGTTTTGAATTTAGGAATTTTATATTAAGGTTGGTTTTATTCGGAATTAAAACGCATTAATACGTCACATTTAAAGATTAATTTAAAAGTCCTCGATTTATGCTAAATAAAAATATGAGAAAATTCATGTAAGCTTAAATAATTATTTGGGACATGTTAGAGTCAATGGAATTAAGAAAAAGTCAAAAACGTGAAATTTTACGTCTAAAGGTAAAACGCTCTTTTTAGACCTAGAAACTAGTAAACGTTGTGACAGTGTCCTGAATGTTGTTTTATGTGATAATATGATTATTTTCAATGATTATGGATGTTTATATGTTAATATGTCAATTTTAAATTTTTATGGATTTTTAAGATGTTAATATGTTTAATGTTTTATGAATTAATATTCTAAAACGTTTATTTCAAATGTTTATGACTTAAATGTTTATTTTAAATTTTTATGATGTTAAAACTTTTATGGATGTTTATGAAATTTTATATGTTAAAGTACGATTTTTAAATGTCTATGATTTTTATGATTTAATTATGGGCATTTAAAAGACATGTTGCATGCTTGGTTTCAAAATAAAACGATATTATTATGCATGTTTTTATTAAGTGATGGAAATAAGAAATATTGAAGGATGGGAAAGGATTATGACTAAATATGTGGAAACATCGTGAGGGTTATGGTCCTAGTGGGAGCACGACGATCGTGTTTCCTTGGATACGGATACGAATACGAATACGAATATGAATACGAATTGTTAATACGTTGGCCAGGGCCCAGTTGACCGGTAAGAGTGTTGCTGGTGTCTCCCGCCGCCCAGTACTGTGGTTTTCTTTAGATGGATCCATCGGCCAATACGATAAAGAATATGAGTCACAATCACGATCTGAATTCAACAAACATGAACACGAATATTAATATGAATATGAATATTAATATGAATACAAATATGGATATGATATGAATATGTTTATGTTGATATGTTTATGTTTATGAAAATGTTTAAGTTTAAAGTTTATGCATTAGTACGAAAATGATATTCTAAGTACAAGTATTTTTCATTGTTGTATGTGAACTGTATTACTTATTACTTATTATCAAGGATATGATATGTTGAGTCTTTAGACTCACTAGGTGTGATTGATGCAGGTGATTATGATTAGTGGAGGTCTTGATGGTTGACTTCGCTGGACTGAAGGTGCACATAACCCGAGGACCGACACTGGTTTTCCGCACTAGTTATGATTTATGATATTAAGTAATGTTAAAAATATTTTTTACGTCTTTTATTTATGTTATGAGAGATTTTTGAGAGGTTATAGTATGTGCTATACTTTTCAAATAATGTTTTTTGGTTGGTAAAACGTTTGACAATTTTATGTTTTAAAATATTTTCCTTTGGATTTTTAAATGGTAGTTGGATGTTTATTTTTAAAATGGTGACAAAATATTTTAAATTATTTATATATGTGTATATTTTTAATTATGGAGATTAAGGAGAAAAAAAATTTCTAGCATATTATAAGAAAGCGAGTAGCAGACGTTTAAAAAAAAAAATAGTTTGACATATATATGTTAACAAAATAAATTACTCACAATGTCTTTTTCAGAAGCACCACTTGGGGCTAAGTTCCACCTGGCTAACACATGAACTAAAGCTTTGGACAATCTTGTTTATATTGAATCAATGACATTGGAGGGCCTTAATAGTATGAGGCTCTGTTGATTTACTAGTGAGTTGTTCATTGTAGGTAGATGCAACTCGTGACCACAACTTATCACGTGATTGGTACCAATTACTGGATTTTGGGAGACGTCAAGATAAGTCGTCACAAGGAATTTGACCTCCTCGATTGAGAAAGCAACACCACATTTAGATGAAGTCATTTGATTGTAAATAATTATAGAGTGTGTATGATATACATCAATGCCACGAATGATACTTCAATTTATACCCAAAAATTTTGGATAAGAAATCCGGGTCAACGGTCTAGATTAAAGGATATCTGATATTACGATAGAAATTCAATTTAGTTTGATTTATTTTTCTGGATATACGAAATTTGATCTGAAGGTGTTTATTGAAAAAACAATATTTAGACTGTACTATGCATCTTTGATAACCCGTGACATCTGCAACTAAATATCTCGTGACAGCTGCAACTAGACAAGAGTTGACAGATGAGTTGTCTCTGATTATGACTAGACAACATGCGACAGCTGGAAATAAACAACCCGTCAGTTGGTATTTATTGCAAATAGACAACCCGTGACAAATACTTGTGTATTTTATTGCAAATTAGACCACTCATACTTTGGATTTTATTGCAATGACACAACCTGTGACAAATTTTAAAGAATCAAATATTAAATTTTTTAAAGATATGTAACATATCTAAACTACAACTCACATCACTTATTTAAGATAAAGGATAAATACACAACTAGATAACTTTGGATTTTATTGCAATGACATAACCCGTACTTTTGCTTTCGTTGCAAATACACAACTCTGACACTTACCCATCCTACTGAAATGACTATTTAAGACCCTTGACTTGGTCATCATTTATTCATCCTACTCAAAATGAATTTTCATAAGGGTGTTCCTTCAAATATTTCTTTCTATGCATCCTCGTCGTCATCTGATGGCAAAGAGAAGCCTAGTGCCAAGATAAAAAAAACAATGAGTTTCATCTCATTGACCAACAACAAACAGTTTTAAGCCAACTAATAAGTAGTGCTACCATTGTCAC
This sequence comes from Primulina eburnea, assembly GCF_022965805.1. Lineage (NCBI taxonomy): Eukaryota > Viridiplantae > Streptophyta > Magnoliopsida > Lamiales > Gesneriaceae > Primulina > Primulina eburnea. Next base: position 19,454,886 of record NC_133103.1, read on the forward strand.
CAATTACTTCCAAGAAGGTGATAATTTGCACTATAGAGGGTCGACTCCTGTCCATATTGTGATTAATCGAGATATATTGGCCACTGAACAACACTTATACAATGAATATTTTTTAGAGTCTCCAATGTACAGTGAGTCAATGTTCAAGCGACTTTTTCGAATGTCTCGTCACCTATTCTTGCGAATTATGGAATCTGTTCAACATCATGAAAATTACTTCGTACAGAAAGTAGATGCGTTAGGGAGGTTCAGGTTGTCCCCATACTAGAAGATAACTGCTTCAATGTGTATCTTAGTATATGGTGTGGCGGCAGATTCAACGGATAGATATATTAAAACTGGGGAGTCTACTATGATTGAAAGTTTGAAAATATTTTGTCGGGCTATGGTGGAGGTGTTTGGTGACTGGTATATTTGGTCTCCCAATGCCGAGGACATTAAAAAGATTCTCCATATTGGAAAACAACGTGGATTTTTGGGATGCTGGGAAGCCTCGATTGTATGCATTGGAAGTGAAAAAATTGTCCAACAGGTTGGGCTGGACAATATGTAGGTCGTATCAGAAAATCAGCAATCATTTTGGAGGTTGTAGCAGATTACGAGTTGTGGATATTGCATGCATACTTTGGTTTGTCATGTTCAAACAACGACATTAATGTGTTGTCAAAATCTCATCTATATGCTAATTTGGTCATGGGGTAGCTCCTCCCACTAACTATATCATACAAGAAAAAAAATACATCATGGGATACTATCTCCCGAGTCTAGAGCAAACGAGTCTTGCATGATATCATGACAACATGCATTATAATGCATAATATGATTATTGAAGATGAAAGGGATGAGGATTTTCCAGTCACAGATTATCGTGAAGCACCCACCTAGATGTCGAAATGGCACGTGATGAGCATGTTCGATTTCGAGAGTTTCTTGCACGACATGGTCAAATAAAAGATAAGTTGTGTCACTATCCACTTTCAGGATGATCTTATTGGCCATTTTTTGGAGGAGTATAGTGATTCAGATTATTAGTATTTTCAATGATCAATTTGTGTTTTGTTATTTAACAAATAATCACTAATAAGGTCATCTCCAATGCATATCATCTGTTTTTTCACAATATTTTCCCAATAATACTTGTTTCAAACTCCATTTGGAGTACATCAAACTCCATTTTCCCAATATATTTATTGTGAATTTAAAATGGCCAACGGGTTCTTCATTTCACAATAATACTTGTTTCAAAAAATCGGGAAAATACAACGGGTTCTTCATTTCATTGAATCGAGAGCATGGCTTTGTCTAGATCGCGTCTGCTTTTCATTTTCTTGAATAATCATATCATTCTCCTTCTTCGACTCTTGAAAATCCATTTGGAGTACATCAGACCACGTCCTTTATGCGGATAAATGTATCCTCCGTAGTATTTGATGTCTCAGTGCTACTAGAACCTCTACGTCGACGTGGAGTCATCTCCTTATGATAAATCATGGAATCCATGGAACCACAACCATACATCCGTTTTATTTTTTTTTTGCCCTACCTGTCACCAACTTGAACATGGTGTTGACCACATATGAACTAAGAGTATTCAGTATCATCCCATCTTCGTAAGGTATCAACTACTCAGCCACATATATATATATATATATATATATATATATATATATATATATATATATATATATATATATATATATATATATCCATGATTTCTGTGAGGAAGAATACAATTTTTATTTCCGTGATGAACTGTTGGCACGCCCCATTTCCATTTATAATATAAACTAATCGACTTCATAACTTTTGTCGGTAGTAGAGTACTTATTTGAATTACTATTATTTTAGAAATTGCTTCATCCAATTATCGTAAATTTCAAACATAAAACTTACATTAACAAGTCGTGACAACTCATCAACGAACTATCCATATTCGTTCGTATGGGTGTGCACATAGAGCTCCCATAGTGTAGGGTCTCACCCATGCCGTTGATGTTGCATTCAAAATTGAATAACAATAAAATAATAATATTACTTAATGTAATAAGTTTGATTCTAATAAATACGTATGATGTAAAACGTTAATAATATACAAGTTAGTTACCATAGTAGATCTGTGTGTAGCATATGACTTTGAGCCTGCAACATGCTTGGTCGTGCCAATTCCTGGGCAGCAGGCTCACTGTTTCTGTTGTCCTTGTTCTTTGACGCCCTTGACTTTCAACCTTCACTCTGCCAAACAACATTCCACATGGCCCATTTTCCTCACTAACTGTTTGAGGATACTACCCAGAATTTCTCCACAAGTTTATGGTGGGACGATGAAGATTACAACATTGCCTAAACCATAGTTGTCTTACCGAATCATCATCTTGTTTGACCCACTAATACTTAATCGGAAAATTTTGAAGTAACATTTATTATTCATTTAAATGTAAATTTTAAAAAGTTAACATATATTGAATCAATTTAAAAACAAAATTAAAGTTTTAGTATTATAGTAGTTACGAAGAACTTATCTCAGTACCAATGCCTCTGATCAGGCATGACATACTTCCACGAATGCCTACTAAGGCAGGCCTACAGCGCAAATCTAAAAGTAATGTATCTCGACACCTTGTTATTATCTGACATAAATCTGTTATGAATAATGTAGTTAAATATTGTAATAAATTAACAAACAACAACATTTATAATAATATAATACTATTTTTTAAATAATTTATTTAACACAACTAATCAACTTACATGTTACCGTGCATCCATCTATGTGTATGAGTGTATCCATCCACAGGAGCGCCGCACTGCTTCTTTGAAGCCATAAGTACTATATACCTAGAAATTGAAACTAAACAAACTACATGCAAAATATATATATATATATATATATATATATATATATATATATATATATATATATATATATTAATGCTAATTCTAGTGTGAGAAATGTAAATATATAATTTGAATTAAATGTCGATACCCAAACTGAAATTGACCAATCTCAAACTTCAGATTAAGTAAGTTTAACATAAACAACCATACAAATAGAATATTACTATAAGGAAGACATGTCATTTTAGAACAAAAACAATCGAAGGTACAAAATACATGCAATGCTAACTCTAATAACGGTTAGAGTCGTTTTGAAAGACATTGTCGCTTGACGTTACAACATCATCTCTCTCATTGTCAATGTTGTTCACATCAAGTTCATTAATGAACTTGATGTGAACAACCGTGAAATCGAGAAGATGGCAGAAAAATGAGAAGATTTTGTGACGTAAACAAAAATTGAGTTTTGATGAAATGATTTTCAATTTCATTGTTTTTGAAAATAATTTTTATTAACATCAACTGAATTGACATTTGACTCTATATTTGTTACTAACATAAGCTTTTTATCTAAAACGCTCACGAATAGCCAATCTGAATTTGTTCTTTTAATTGTTGGGTAAGTAAAGTAAACAACTTGTAAAGCTTGTGTAGCAAATTAAACTCATTGACAATGTAGAAATTAAACTCATTGACACAATAACTCAATAAATATTCACTTTTTTCAACGGTCAAAATGAAACTTTCTTAATCATAGGAGAATCGAATTCAATACTTTGCAATGTTTCGCATGACGAAAAATAAGTTAGTTGATGTATATATGGTTAGAAAAATAACAATGTTAATTATATAGTCTTACATAACATTTGAACCATCCTAAAAAAGTTGTCTGCAACAACGCCTCAACACCATATACACTTATATCTGAATTTTGTGGATGCATTTTATTTTTGTACCTGCTGTATTTAATTAAATTCAATGATTCAATTGTATATAAATTTTGGACTATATAATTTTTTATTAATAAAATTATGTTCACTTAATGAATTTACATTTCATACCTTACAAAGAGTTTGATTTCAACACAATTAAGTAGAACGAAAGTAGCAACAATATGATATTACTCATTCATAAGCCATTTAGATCTTGCAGTGCTAATCAGCCGACAACGAAGCTTAAATATGGTTAACATATCTGAGTTTTGTTATCATTGACATTATGATGTGGTACTTGCCTAATTTTTCATTCTCTGGTTATTATTGCTCCAAAAGGTGAAATCGCTCACCTTAGGCGCCCCTCACCCTTCGGCCCGATAGGAATGTGAGAGGAAGTAAATCATGGTGACTCAGCCAACCAGCAGCAGCTAGACCTTATGCTACGCCGCGCACAAGGAGCTCCCTCTCATTGGAGGAAATTTAACTCCCACACTGCCGCTTGCGAGACTCGATCCCTGGTCATTGCTCCAAGATTTACTGCTGCTGACCAACTGAGCTAAGCTCATGCGGGCATTCCCTGGTTATTATTGAATCACGGAAGTAATGCTGACATAATATAGACACTTCTCTAACCAAGTATGCATTGCATTTGGATCCTTCAGCTTGTGTCTTGTTAAACACTGTGTCCTTAAAATTTTGGAGAAATCTTTCAAAATAATACATCCATCTAAATTGCATAGGACCCGCTATGCCGGCTTGGTTAGGAAGATGTATACATAGATGTTCCATGTGCATGTGAAAATATCATGTCATGAAGTTTAACGTAAAATATCATTCCATGAGTAATTATAATACGTGCATAACTGAAATGAAAATATCGTAAGTGATAATGTTTGCTCCTTGAAGCCCTGTAATGAAATAACTTGTAATAATTTTCTGGTGAGATTATGGTCTACGCAAGTGGCCCCTGAACTGACCGGTAACTGGCGACCGGGTGGTACAAAACTGAACTGACCGGTAACTGGCGACCGGGTGAAGTAATAATCCCATGATAGTAAAGTGACCACAAGCAATATCGCATAAATCTCAAAATGAATATTTTGCACGTAATATAATTAAATAACATCATTAAATATCCTGTAATAATTTTACTGATTGGGTTGGATCGCTCCCAGGCTCCCTGCGACTTAAATCTAACATGAAAATTATGCAATTGATTTAACTTGACCAAACTTTGTAATTGAATCCAAAAATTTAGACAATTACGCCTATCGACTTCGTATTTAATCGTGACTCCGTACCAACCCGAACCGACACCGAACCATCATTTAGTCATGATTAAAATACGCCTAAAATGATGAAATAATGCTCCTAAATTTACAGTACTCGAAATTTAGTGAATGGAGGCCAAAAACATGACCTTCCCAACTCATTGAGGTACTGTCCAGTCCAAGGCCATAGGCTAAAAGCCAACCAAGGACCCGGAATTCACCTCTGCACTGCAGCACACTTGCTGTCAAAAATTAAAGCAGCAGCGCTTTGTTTTCCTTGCGTCGTTTGCGAGGCTAATGGCCATTGGGCTTGAACCACCGACCAGAACCTCTTACCAACATCCTAAGGAATGGTTTGAACCATGGCTAAGGGGCCTAGGCCAGCCACAATCCGAACCACACCAGAAACACGACCTCACTCCTAGCCGAGAACGTAATCTGCTCGCTTGGGGGGTTTTGCTTCGTTTGCTGTCATGGATCTTTCCAGTGGTCATTTGGTTAACCATGACACGATCCATACATCAAGGGTCATGGTATGAACCGTGGCTAAGGGCCAGAGACCAACCAAGATTCACACCACCCCACAAAACCAAAACTTCACATGCAGAGAAATGAAAGGGCCGAGAGGCTGTTTTTGTTCTTTGATTTGAAAACCGATGCAACCATGGACCAAGCCTTGAAAGGCCGACTTGATCACGTCTTAGACATAATAAGGAGATGTTCTAACCATGGCTATGGCCCCTGGGGCAGCCAAGATCAGATTCATCTCCCTTGACAGCAAAAATAGAAAATCGAGACACAATATGACATAAAGGGAGAGTTGCTGTCAGTTTTTAAATTTCCAGCATGTATGGGGCTTGACCGAACGGACCAATACGATCCTAACATGTCCTAGTACATGTCTAGATGCAGCCTTGGGAGCCTGGAAGTCGAGCCATACCCTGAACCTTCAAAACAGCAGAAAACGTGAAGCACAAATGGGAGTCAAAATCTATGCAGAATTTTTTTTTCTACACAAATGGGAGTCAAATCTGTGCAGAATTTTTTTTTCTATGCAAGTTAAATCATGAACATGTGATGTTTTAAAATATTTATAAGACTTGATTGAAGAGCAAAGAATGATATAAACATGCCTGGAAATTGATTAAGGAAGAACACAAACTAAACGACGGCACGGCACGGCGGAGTCGGATTTTTCTTTTCTTATTGTCTTGATGGAAGCTCTCGATTTATGCTGCTGCTCACACACTATTTTGCTGCTATTTTACTGATATTTTCGAATGAGGGAAAAGTATGGAGTGCTAAGGAATGAAGGGGAAAAATACAAGGAAAAATGGAGAAGTCAAGTCATGCATGCATTTAGATGCTAGCTAGGTACAAAGAATGTGTTTATTGTCAATCCCATGGTCCCCTCCAATATGCTGCACGTGAATTGTGCTGAGTTTTCTTCTGCATTTCGGTGGAATGGTGATGGAGAGAAGACTAGGAAAATGAATGAGAAGTTGCAAGGAAAATGAAGGAGTTATGCAATGATTTAGGATGAAAGTTCAAAGTCAAGGAATTGATTAGCATGTCAAATTATTCCTTCCTTGGCTGCTGTACGAAAAATGTGAATTGATAGGCTAGATTAATGTTTTGATTAGGTGGAATACAAGTGCATAAATGATTAATTTTTGATAAGTAAGAATTGAGGGAATTATTATACTAAGGAGAGCTAATGAGGTTTGACTAGGATGGGGTTTACCAAATTTAATTAAATTGGTTGAGGGGCCGAAAATAGCTATGAAATTGGTAAGGAAATTTGTTGATTTGTGTTTTTAAATTCTTAAGGTTTTAAAAAATAATAAATATATATTTTACTGAATTATTAATTTAATTTAGGATAATCATTTTACATGGCATGGCTAATAAATTACTAACATGCTAGGTTGAAATTTTCTTAAATAAAATAGGCCTAGATTAATTTATCCCATTTGATTACACATTTTAATTTAGTTTTTATTTTTAATTAATTATTGAACATAAAAGAATTAATTAGCAACTTAAGTCTAATTAATTAATTAAAATCCTAAAACATTCTTTATCATTAAATTAAATTATTTCTTGGCTTAAATTAAATTTAAGAATATTTTCTTATTATTAATCTTATCTCTAATCTCCAACTCCGGTCCGGCCTCGCGTATTTAACTGAAAAGATAGCAATTAAACTACTGAATAAAATACTTAAGTTTAAAGAAAAGAATTTAAATACTCCTGCACTGAAAAATCTTTTTAATTTAAATACTAAGAATTATGCATGGTTTATACGTAGTCCAATTTACGAGTTCTACATTGTTCATGTCGACACCGAGACATTTTTGAAACATAACAATCAGAGAATTGAACATCATTCAGTCATCTACATAAAACTTTTCTTGCATGCTTTTCAAGTGTGTAACTCACTTAAAGATATCTTTTTGTAACCCCATCAAGATTTAAATATTGTCTTATACCCATGTCGTTGTACGTCTTGTAATATTCGACACCATGTTAAAGACAATGTCAAAAACATTTTCTCAATGTGCATGACATCCAATTTTTATCTTATCAAGTTGGTAATCCAGTAGGAAACCTCCAAGAAAATGCTCTTTTTCCATCAACATTTCATTAAATTACATATTTCTTTGTTTGTCATCTCAGAGTCAACCTTATACGAATACATAAAACCAAAATCGTCCAAATCATTAAGTAATTCATCTCCTCATTTAAAAATAGGGGAGGAATGAAACATTCTTCTACCATGGACGAACACATGCCTGTTGCGACATAGTGGGTGATCTTCTTGTTAGGATGGATGAAGTGTTTAAAAGGAACCAGGTTGAATAAACATTTCAAACTTCAAATTCTTATACTTTTGAAAATTGTGATTCTGAAATGTTTTAAGAAGTTAGAAGCTGGTCTCGTTCTTTGAAATTGCAGCAGATTATTTTGAGAAGTGCGGAATCAGTCCACAACACTTTAATGAAACTAAAAGTAATAGAAAGCAGGAAGACAAAAGACTTGTTTCTGGAAGTTCGAAGGACGAAACTATTTTACGTATCCCCTTCTTTCATTTTCAGAATATATCACTAGAAACTTTGATTGGTACAAACTTTTACAAACCCACTTTAGTAGTTCTTACATTTGCCTACTGAAATTACTAGTATTACGATGCAATCACTTTATGAAATTTAATTATGGGAAAAAAATCTTACTCATATTACAAAAGCTTCACCCTTTATAGTAGTTAAAACAATGAAGAATTTTGAATAAAGATAGCACCAATGATATTCAAAATCTGACAAGGCTTTAAAGCGCTGCTGGTTTTATTGAGACTTTGAAAGGCTTTAGTCTTTTTGAAAGATGATTCATAGTAAATTTACAGTTCGAGAGTCGGAGAACTATTTTGTGAATCCTCGAAGAAAAGCATAGTTGATCTTCAACGTTCAAATAAATATGACTCTTTTGCCATTAAGAATATCTGAATCCAAGAATAGACTTTGTTATATTAAGTTATAATGATCTTGTATGGTTCATTTAATGACATTAAATGATGTGTACTATTGTATAGAACAACCACATTAAATAGAGATATCATTTGATATGTAGTACGAATAAAACGGATAACAATAGTCTCTTATTAAAGATTATATGATTTGATGTTAGTATGACATGTTATCATAAGAAACTAGCATCATGATTACTGCATTCTAGTTTTGAATTACTGAATTCTAGGTTTGTTGATGTCTGATTTTGACTATCTACTAGAGTTTTTTCTTAGTCAGTATTCTTGTTTTCCTACATCACTAAAACTAAGGTTTTAGTTTTTTTTAAGGTTTTAGTTTTCCTTAAGCAGTACATCACCACAAATAATATTTCTTTAACAATTTTTCCTTTTGTAGTGATGCCAAAACCCATAAGGTTATAAAAGCAAATAAAAAAACAAGATAAGAGCAAAAATAAGCAAATTGAGAACATCGAGATCATAACAATGGATGGAGATATTCTATCCAAATTAAAGAAAAGCTTTAAAAATGTTGATTTTCAGTCTGCCCCTCATCATTTATTTCCTCATCTTCGCTTTCAACTTGATATTGTAAGGGTTCTGCTTCTGCTCTTTTTCTTGCATCTTCTTCCCCATTTTTGGCAGCATTGGCTTTTACCCAACGATCAAATTCAAATAAGTTCTAAGAAAGGTTACCAAATCGGTTATTCAAAGTCTGAAGAGATTGAGATTGATCATCTAGAGCGTCGACTTTGGAATCAAGTGAACAGAGAAATTTTGTTTGGGCGGTAGAAAAAGATGAAAGATCAGTCTGAGCTAGTATAAAATCTGATTGAATTTTGATAAAGTTGCATTTGAAACCAGAAAGCTGAAAGGTCATCTTAGTCACATCTTCGCTAATAGACAAAATTTGTTTAGCCAAGTTGTTTTTGAATAAGTGGAAAGAAAATTTAGCAGCAGCTTGCTCAAAAGTAATGCCCTTAACGACTTTAATGATTATGTTTCGGCCGCTTTTATCATCTTCCATCTCAAGTTTTAGGGAATTTTGATTATCAGTAGATGGAGATGCTGCATCCAATGCTTTCTTTAATCTCAGTTAAGCGAGCAATATGTACAGATTGTTCAAAGGAAGTTTCAATTGGATTATTAGAATGTAGGATCATGGAAGTATTTGGATCAATAGGAAATTATGGTTAAGTAGGCATTTGAACAATAGATGTAGTCACATATGTACATGGTTCCTGATCAGCAATCAATATTTCTCTCATTTCTTGTCGATGTTCAACAGAGAATATTTCAAGATCAAGAAGAACATATTCATGGACTAGGGGAGCATCAGCAATCCGTTCTTCAATTTCAAGGTGATTGAGACAGTAGAAGACACAACAAAAGCTATCAAATCTTCAGCAACAGAAGAAGGAGCAACAGTAGTGACTTCTACATCAACTTCTTGAACAATAAAATTATTCATTTCTTCTACTGCAGAAAATTCTTGAACAATTGAGAGTGAAGAGGAATTTTGTTGCGCTGGAGCAGGATTAGCAGCAGCAGTAAAAACTAAAACTAGGCATGTGAGTTTAGGAGTGCTGGAGATCTCATCCCTTGGAAGGGTTTTAGTTCTTTCCTCACCTGCTTGACCTTGAATGGTTCTGGAATTCCAACCACATTTCACTCAAAGTCTTCTCGATGACCATGAAAGGCATCTCTAAGGTTCTGAAATCAAAAGAGATATGAGTGATCGCTGCTTGATCGTGATAGACAGTTTAATCTTGGAAATCATAATTGGAGTTCAGAAAATCCAGTGTTTCACTCAACTTATGAATTTTGAACTTCAAAATTATCTATTTAATTTTGTTCATTTCTTCAATGACATAATCTGTTTTGGCAGCAACAAACACCATTTTTTGCATTTTTCAAGGCCTTGGCATAGTCACCCCATTGGTCTTGAATGTTGATAGCTTCCAAACTGTTCGGATATTTACACAGTCATCAAAAAGGCAATATATTTTTTAGCGGATTTTTTTAATTCCTCCATGTGAAGGTCAATGGCTATCTAAAGAGAAGATTCGGGACCTATCTCCACTAGTTCTTCAAGAAGAACATCCATTTTTCCTTTGCCTTTTCAGTGGAAACTGATTTCTTACTTCTAGAGCGAGTTGATTCTGGAAGGATCTCGAATGACCACTCCACCTGTTGGTCTGGGATCAATGAGAAAATATCTTAATCTTCCAGTTATTGATCTCTTTGGTTCTAGGGCAGGAGCTTGAATGGTTTAGGGTAGATGAGATTTGGGGGGCTTGTGGTGCAACAACAGTAGTGGCAACAACAGTTGAAAACTTGGTATGGGGGTAGATTATCACTATCAGATGGGGTTGGATAGATAAAAAAAATGGATGTTGTTTTCTTTATGCTGATAATAGGTTTGGTTTTCTTCTTTGATGAGGTTGGTTTTGGAGGCGGTTGAATGAAATCAAAGAATTATTCAGACCTTGTTTGTTCAGAATCTCTGACCACATTGATAAGCTTCATCTTGGTCCTCTTCTGCTTTTGACCAGCTTCTTGTTGGACCCCGATTTCCTTCTTTGCTGCGATAAATTCAGGGGCAGATGGTTTAGGTCGAAGGGCAACAACATTATCAACATCAATCATAGTGATTGAAGTACCATTTTTTTTTTTTCAGATGTGAGTCTGAAATCAGCATCCTTGAGAAGTTTGCTGATCTTGGATAATGGTTTGGTAAAGATATCTGTTGCTTGTTGTCAGTATACACATGTCCCAAGCAAATGCCTTTTATGCACATGGTCTCTGATCAAATTATGTTTTATGTCAATATGTTTAGTTCTTGAGTGTAGTACTTGATTGTAAGTGATGTCAATTGCACTCATATTATCACAAAAAAGATAGGTGACTCAGATGCAGTGATCTCATAATCTCTTAATTGTTGATGGACCCATAATCTTTATGAATCCGTCTATAATGACATACCACATGTCATCATCTTGAGCTGATAAGTAAGCATATATTCTAATCTCTCAGTCATCATATTGTTCTTTAAAGAACATATAAATTTTGTTAAAACAAGCCATCAGAGTATATCAAATATTCAGAGATCGAAATATGTTGGACAACTTGATTCAATTTAAGCTGTTGTAGATGTTCTTCATTATCAATTCAGTGGGACATCTTGCTATTTCTGTTCAAGCCCGTTCATTTCATCTTGAAGGTTTTTCGGCGAACCAATGTGCGAACATTAATATGGTGTTCATCAACGTAAGTGTGCCACAAAACGGCAAGTGGTAGGCCCACATTCTCCAACCTTTTTTTAATCGATTTGTTAACATATAATTAATTACTTTTTTTAGCATTTTCTAAATGGCTATTTTTTAAAAAAATATTTTAGTTTTAAAAATATAAATTATAATATTATTTGAAATTTTTTAATCTTGTATTTCAAAGATGAATGTGACCGTATAATCGTTCAAGCTCAAATCGAGGATATTAATATTACTATTATTTAATATAAGATGAAATAATTTTAATTAATAAATATATTTTAAAATAATATTATTATTTATTTTAAATAATAATCATTTAAATTGTGTAAATAAAATTGAAAATATATTTATTTAATTTAAAATAAGAATAAAGAATAATGATTGGATAGTGAATCAAGAAATAATGAATGCTATAGTTAATATGAATGTGTTAGAATGAGTATGGACCTCACGTTTATCTATACTATCTATATTTATATACTATTTTATTAAGTTTGAGACACTTAAAGTAACTAATTTTGGTATCATGTTCTGTTTTAATAATTATATATATTAATAAAATGATAAACCTTAATGTAAGTTATATGTAGTTCAGTGGATAGAGTTATTATTTCTTGAGATTTGAGTTCTAACTTCAATTCTTACTGAGGTCATTTTTTTATTATTTTATTTTTCAATTTTTTAAAATTTATATATCAAAATTACATTGTAGTCCCTCACTATTTCTTATAATAATATTTTGATCCTCATTTAAATATAAATCAAATGAATTATAAAAAATATTGTATATAAATCAAATGAATTATAAAAAATATTATACAAGAGCGTGCGTCGGTACACTAATTTCTATAATTGATATGTCACAAATACATTAATTTTAAAATAATAAAACCATTAAATCAATAGGATTGAAATTTATTTAATGATTTGGTGGGCTGGGGATGCCGAGCATAGTAAATTAAATTTCATAAAAAATATCTATTATAATTTGACATGACTCAATTCATATGATTTAATTGTATTAATATTCTAATTTTAAAAATTATTTAATAAATCAATGTATTTGTGCAGATCTACTGTATTCTAATTTTAAAAATTATTTAATAAAACAATGTATTTGTGTCAGATCTACTCATATGATTTAATTGTATAAATATTTAATTTTAAAAATTATTTAATAAATCAATCTATTTGTGCCAGATCTACTGTAGAAATACGTGAATACACACAACTTTTCTCCAACGAATATTTTAAAAAATATAGGAAATATTTTTTTAAAAAAATAAAAGTGAGCATATTATTCGGCAATTACTTTTATAAGGGCACCCACATTAGTTGGTTAATGGGTGTTAATAACATCCATTAATTTTCGCCCACCAATGTAGGCGCAAGAATTAATAATGTTATTTCGAAATTTGCGACGATTTTTCGTAAATCATCGCAAATTTGTGACAGTTTTTCGTAAAGCGACGCAAAGTGAAAAACGTCGGGTTTTTTTTTTTAAAAAAGGTCGCTATTTGCGACGGTTTTTTAACACCCGTCGCTATGTGCGACGGTTTTTCAAAAACCGTCGCTAATTAAGTTATTTTTAAAATAATAATACTATTTATTTTTAGTAATATTTGTTGTAAAATTTTAAAAATATTAGAAAGATATTGAAATATTAAAAATAAAAAAAAATGAGTAAGTGGACAGTGAGATCCATAAATAATGAAAGTTGAAATTAAATGAATGTGAGTGTGTGTTAATAATGGGGAAATGTTAATGAATATGTGACTCGTGGACCCCATCATTTTTTATGAGATGGAGAGTTATTAACATGGATTAATTCTGACGGATGCGGATGTCCTAAAAACCTTTTAATTCTTGTTCAACCCACGTTTTTTACTCTAAAACATCAAAAAACACATCTCTATTGTACTTTAAAATTATACATGGAGAAAAAAAATTTTAAAATATTTTTTGAAAACGATTCACGAAAATCTTATCCAAATACACTTTAAGTTTTTTCACTAATAAACACTAAAAAAAATTTTAAAATATTTGTTCAAGCGAAGATCATCCAATATTTAGCTAAAACTTAGCTCCAACTATGTTAAAACGTTTAGTTGGGTAATGGATAGAATTGTGATATCGTACTAGATGCACAAATTTTTCTGAGCAGTCAAACAGGTTGGATTAAGAAAATGGGTCGAGTTTTTACAAGCTCTATTTTACCAGAATCGGGATAATTTTTTACCATAGCCTTAAACTATACGCCCGTTGAAGTCCTCGAATTTCAAATATTTAGCTAAAACTTATGCTTCAAGATTAATTGGATACTGAGTCATATGTTTGTGATTTAAAAGACAATAAGATGTATTTAGTAATTCAATCATTGTAGAAGACAGATAACCAAATACAACAAAAAATAACATATGCCATTCACCATTTATTGGCTTCGATAGTCTTCCTTATAATATACTGTGAAGGACTTGAAATAGAACATTATGAGAGATCCATCTTGAATCATGGAACACATTTCCCGCTATTATACACAGGACCAACATTAAACCCCCGAACCGAGACAAAAGATAGCATGTTCCAGAGATGTAGCTCTCCGGGAAAGAACATTAAAGCACGAAAACTATGAAAATAGTCATGAATAAAATAATTACCAGAAACAGTTTGATCAAGAGCCACCTGTTAGATGATATCTTGTTCAAGTATTTCAGTAAGGCATTGCTAGCACCTTCAACATTTGCCAGAGATTCATCCATGTTATCATCAATCCTGCGTGTATAAATCCCCCCAAAATTTGAATGTTGATTGAGCGTGGTCAATCGTTTAATTGCACTTGGGTTGTTTGTTGAAACGTTAAAAAACAAATGTCCTTGATTTTAAGAAAGCGTATCACAACATCAAAGGTCCCAAGTTGGGAATAACGAGCTGTATTTTTGGAATCATGATGGTTTTTCAGCTGTTTGACATGATCATCTTAGAATTTTTGGGACAAAAACTGGCAATTCATCTGTTATATAGATGGAAAAGGTGAAATATTACCTAATAGCCAACTCTCCTTGATGTGCAACCATTGTGGCTAGATGAGTGAAAATCCCACTCAATTCTGAAATTGTAGATTCCACATTTTGTAGAGCATTTGTTCGGCTATGAGATTCGCTATCCTGCCTTGGAACCACCTGCTGCAACATGGACACTTCCATTTGATGGGACGGATTGGTATCTGTTGCCATTCTTCGCCTATATACAGGATATCAAAACTCAGAGTCAACAAGTACCCTAATCATGTGGAACTACATGTACAAGGAAGAAGAAAATATATAGAGTGGTTTTTCTTGAAAAGATGGACCGTTCAAAAAATTCAAAGGAAAGACAAATATATATATGTTGTCTGGTGAAAAATATCTTTATCATCGATTTGTTACAATATATTCAATATCTACTGACACTGATTGGTCAAACAACGATGCTTCAAGAAAGAACAGTAAACATGATATGAATAGAACTACAAATACTTTTCAGGTGAAAACTGTTCATGATTTTTAGGTACACCAAACGAGTGATGAAATAGTTTCAAGGACATGTCCTCTCAATTACTGGAGTAAAAAGAATTCCCACGTGAAAAGGACAACTAACTTGAACCATCAACTCTGAATATTGATAAAACAACAAGAGTTGAACCAAGAAGGCGGTTTAAGCTACACCCACTGTCTGTCTGTTTTATTTACGAGAAGAATTTTCTATGAAAATAGTCCGTTGTCCTTTTGAGAAATGTTTTCCTAGTAAATTTGTGTTTCTTTTCGTTTTTGAATCAGCGATATATATGTTTTGTTTCTTCCTGACAGATGTGGTTACTTTCACTCGCTTAAGCTATACGAACTCATTGTGTATGATTGGTTTCTCTGTGAATAAAGTATATCCAACATTTCATTGAGCAAAAAATCTCAAGAACATAGATGTGGCATAAGTTCAATACAATGCTCTCATTCTATCTGAGTGAATAAAAGTTACATAAAGTGAAAAAATTAAGACAACAATCCATTTCATTTAATAACTTTACCTACAGAATAAAGTATGCACGCATGATTACAAGTAAAAAGCTGTAATGTATCATGTGCCAGATCATACCTTAGTTGGCTGCCAAGTTGAACCCCACTTGTTATTGATCTGATACACAAGAAAACAGAAGATGATTAAGATCAGAGTTTCACAGGAAAAAATATTTTCACAATTAGAAGATTGAGAGACATCAAACTGTAACAGGACTGTTTCTGTGTTATAATGGTCATTTCATGGCATGTTGCAGATTATAATTTAAAACAAAGTAAATTAAAAAAACTGTTGAGCCACAAAAATAGGCACATATAAAATAGCTAGAGACGCGTGTAAAAAAAGTAATCTTTTCTATCACAAGTTAATTATGAGGACAATATTGACATCTAAATTTGGACGGCAGAAAAGAATTTACGCTGATGATTGTGGATTCATTTCTGATGTACCAGTTGAACTCAACCAAGGGGGTGGTTCTGTCAGAGAATTAGGGGGATGCTTTAATGTCTCTCTTGAGGCAACTGTGGAAAAAATCTGCTTCCGGTTCTCATGAGCCTTAATGCTCTGTAGAGTAACGACCAAGGTGATAAGAAGGATGACGCCAGTTTTTCTTCTCCAAAACAATGTGATATAATCCAATATACCAAATGTACCTTTGTTCTATTGGTCAAGACATCTTGGAACTGCTTTGTAGCATGCATTAGCCTGCTCTTCAAATCATCACAAACAGCAGTCAAATGAACAATTTTGTCTCCTGAATAGTTTCCTGCAGTTATCTCCATGTTTTGGAGACTTTGCAAGTCGGAAAGAGCTAAATTGAGTGTGGTGATATCATTTTTAATCAGGGCTGTTAGTTCTTCATTTTCCCTGCTTCGATCATCAAATATTGATGACCTTCTGGTCACTGCAGATCCATGAAATTATGTTAATTTCAGGTCACTATGATTAACAGCTGCACCGATCTAGTGTTAATGGATAGTTTTACAACTTAGATGGTTTAACATCTATGTTGCATGGATACGGATATGGATACGGGTATCGTATTGAATACGATACGGATACGGTTATACGACAATTATTAAAATATACATAAATATTATATATAATATATGCATATGTAAATATATAAAATTTACAATTTCAGAGGAATGACTTAAGAAGAAAAAGCATTTGCCGGAACATTTCCCGCCATGTGTGTGGCGTATCCTAGCAGTGTCCAAGACGTATCCAAATGGTCAAACTTACAAAAAGTCACGGTATCATATCCGTATCTGTGTTGTATCTGTGTCCAATATGTAAGAAATTTTTGTTAATAGGATTCGTGCTACCTAGTACAGCATCTGTTATTTCTAAAAGGTTTATTGAAGGAGTGGGCATGATATGAAACAACAGATAATCAACAATAAGTTCCAATAAGAGAACCCTGAAAAGAAAATTAATAGAGGAAAAAACCATTTATACATTCGGCCAGAAAAGTTTACACAGGAATCTGTTGACCACTCCACGAGGATTGAGAGCAGTAATGAATAAAAAACTTAGCGAGATTGAAAAGAAAAAAAAAAACTCAGCATGAATTTATTTACCTTCTTGATGTACGCCAAAAGAGCATAATGCGTTCAATAAAACACAGTAGAAAAAATTTGGATATAAGGATGAACCTTTCGTGATTGAGCATTAAAGGAAGAGACCAGTGAACTACCCTTTTAAAGTTGTTCGACATCTAAAAGTAGAATTCTAGTGGACGAAAAGAAGAGATCAAAATTGACAAATGACTGGCCTCGTTACTTACGTCCAGACAGACATGGTAACTTTAAATATGATCGTTCGCCACATGAGAATAAAAAGAAAGAAAAAAAAAAGAATGATATGAGAAAAAAAATTAGTGCATCGACATTAAAACTTAGTGGTTATGCTCGGAATCAATTGTCATTCAAAATGATAAACAACCAAACTTCCTCTGATAGAACAGCGTGGTATATAAGCTGAAATTTGAAAGAAAATATTTATAGAGGTAATCTATGGAATCATTTTCTGTTCAATTTAAGAAGAAGAATGTCCAATTATATTTATTTTGACCTCATTTTAGCAACTTGCAGAATTTGTTTTACCTGCTAGAACATTATCGCAAATTCACCATGAATCTTGTGGTCAATAAGCAAATTGAAAACGTTTTAACCTAAAATTGCTCAAATAACATTGAACACGATAACTTCACTACCTCAAACAACAAATTCCAGCAGATTGTGAAACAACGATCGCAACGGATGAACCAAATTCCAAGCAAAACCGCTATATCTATTCGTTTCGACGAGATAGGCAAGCTTACAATTAGATAGACGGTCGATTTTCTGCGAGGTCTGGTGGATTCGAAGACCGATTTTGGAAGCGTTCTTGTTGAATTCGGAGCGATCCGGAGTCGCAGCACTCGGGTCTTGGTCTAATTGCGTTTGGGGCGGAGTTCCTGAATTTCCTACAAATTTTCTCAAGGTCTTCGTTATAGAAACGAACTCCGACGTTCGATCACGGTACGAAGAGGCACCAGCCGCCGCCATGGTCATTGATCGGCACCGGATTTTGCCGGGAAACCTCAACTTTACTGCGGGAAACGTGGTTGAAAGCAAGCATCAGAATTAGGGTGCTCGATCGTTGTCCCTTGTTGCCGTCGGACACAACATAATTTGGTGAATTTAAAGAGACAAATATAATTTGAATTTTTCTAAATTAAAAATAATGAATACAGTATTTTTCAAATTGCAAAAAATATGTTTATTTAATTTAATATGTTAATATACTTTATTATCTTCCTTTGAAGATATTCAAATTATTGGAGTTATTTTTGGTCTATAGTCATGAGTTTAATTATAGTACTAACAATTTCTTGGACAAACCTATGCATATAAAAACTTTGATGTTTTTTTTAGTTTATAATATTTGTGTCTTAGAAGATGAATTCTAAATGTTCAAATCGTAAAATAAATGGTCGATATTAAAAGATCTACTTTTGATATTTCCATAAAGATTAGAATTAAAACACATAAATGAAATCGACATGATAGAATGGTTTTAATATATTAAATAATTATTATTTATATTATTATTGTATTTCTTTATGTATTTCAATTAATTGTTTTAGGTGTATAAATTAAGTATGTTGTGCATATTGACATGTTTGAAATATACTTTTCTACATGGTTGCATTAAAATATAATTATAAGGGTTATTCGAGTTGCGATCGAGGAATGGAGACCGATGGCTGAAAAAATAGAAAATGTTTTTATTAGTTAATCGTTTTAATTATTTAAACTAGGGGTGGTGCTAATTATTATTTTCGAAATAAGGAGTTTTGAGGTGATTTTAAACGTCGGGACGTAATTTTTATATGAACGTTTTGACAACCCACCCGACTAATAAATTCACAAACTTTTCTATCAAAAATAATTTTTAATATTTTAATTGAGCACTAATAGACCTAATTAACCTCTTTAGTGGGCCTAAGCCTTATTAGTGGCTTAATTAAATATTTAATACTCAAAACTCATCCCATAACCCTACAACCCCCCGCCCCACACACAACATCAGATTGTAAATTTTGTCCCCAAGCAAATACACGGCACACACAATATTTTGGAGAGAAACTTTGGAAGCCTTCAAGGGAAATTCAAGCCAAGGTCGTTGTCGCTGTTCTTCGCAATCGTCAACGTTAATTCGTGCGTAAAATACGCAAAAGCGCGTCATATTTCTTTCTTTCAAACATCTATCACACCATAATATTTATCGGAACATGTTTTGAAACAAAACAAGGCACACAACTTGATATTTTTGTAACCATGCTTACATGTGTAATAAACTCTTGATTTGTGGTTCCAAATTCATGTTTTTATGTGTTTAAGAGGGCTGTCATGTTAGGAATATTATCAAGGGTGTTTTTAGGAAGCTTTAGGGTCCTAAAACTCAACCAAAACACTGCACACGATCATGAACACAAGCTGGAACCAATTGGTTGTCAAGGTGATCATAGGGGCTCGGTTTTGTGGGTAAAGGCTGGGCTTGGTCTCAGCTTGGGGCCAGGGCTAGCTAGGGTCTGGTATGAGTCAAGGAAGGAGTCGAGTCAGGCGCTGGGGAAGGAGTCCTAGCAAGCTAGGACTCCCACCCGAGGAGTGCCATTCGGCGCGCGTTGTTGCAGCAGTGCGCATGGGCCCAAGGGCTCGGCCAGGGGGCTCGGGCTGGGCTAGGTCAATGGTTTAGGGTCCTAGGAGGGTGTACAAGGGGTTGGTCCAGGGGTTGTCTCGGTTGGCTACGGCCTAGGCGCGATAGAAGAGTCCTAAGTCTACTAGGTGTTCTCGGCCGTAGCTTGCATTTGTGGGTGTGGCTTCGGGTTCGAGTTAGGGGTCGAGTCCTTGGGTGCTTAGGGTCCAGTAGAGTCCATAGGGGGCTTGGCTCGAGGTTGGCTAATGATGGTTCGAGCATGGCTCGACAAAAATAGGAGATGGCTCGAGGGGAATTCTAGGCGTGAACTTAGGGTTTCTTCTTTAAAAAATAAATCGAAACACGGCTCACGGGGGTCGAGTCGTAGTTCACGAGGCTAAAATAATATAAAAATCTAATTTTTGAGTTAGGAATTTTATATTAAAGTTTGAAATTATTCGGGATTAAAGCACATTAAAAACGAATAATTAAAGATTAATTTAAAGTCTAGTATTTAAGCTAAATAAAATTATGAGAATTTTAATTTAAGCTTAAATAATTATTGGGGGACATGTTAGAGTCAATGAAATTAAGAAAAAGTCAGATTCGAGGATTTTTACGTCTAGGGATAAAACGGTAATTTTACACCTAAAAAATTAGTAAATTTCATGACAGTGCTCTGAATGCTGTTTTATATGTTAAAATAATTACTTTAAATGTTTATGAATTTTTATGATTTATTATGGACAATTAAAAGATATGTTGTATGCTTAGTTTAAAAAGAAAAATGATATTTTATGTATGATTTTTGTACTGTTATGATAATATGATAGTTGGAGGAGATGAAGTAATTGTGACTATTATGATGTTATAATGATATGATTGGGGATATCGTGAAGGAAAATGCCTCAGAAGGAGCTCATTCGTGAAAGAAGGCCATAGAGAGAGCCCCTCTATGGGAGAAGGTCCTCGAGGGAACCTGACGATCAGTATTTTCATATGATGATGATAGGTCAAGGCTCAGTTGAGGGGTGAGAGTGTCGCTGATGTCCCCGCTGCTCAGTATTGTGGTTACATGATAGATGGATCCATCGACCTTATGATGATACGAAAATCACAATTAACAATCCAAATTCAATAAAAGAAAAACGTATAATCTTATGAAGATAAAGGAAATGTTTATGATAAAATGATGAATGAACTATGGATATGTTTATGATATTATGAAAAAGTTTATATTCCACATGATCATGAAAACGTTTACGAAAATGTTCATGTTTAAAGTTTATGCATCTTCATGAAAACGATATTAAAGGATTTTCGAAAATAGCTAAACCTATTACTCAACTGACACAGAAGAATCAGCGATTCATTTGGTCAGATGAATGTGAAGCTAGTTTTCTTGAATTGAAGACGAGATTGACCACAGCACATGTGCTTACTATTTCCTCAGGTACCGGAGGATTTGTAGTGTGTACAGATGCGTCTGGTAAAGGTTTGGGCTGTGTACTGATGCAACATGGCAAAATGGTTGCTTATGCGTCTCGTTAATTGAAATCTCATGAAACACTTTATCCTGTTCATGATCTTGAATTGGCCTCCATTGTGTTTGCACTGAAGATTTGGCGCCATTACTTGTATGGAGAGAAGTTTGTTATCTATTCAGACCATAAGAGTCTGAAATATCTTTTTTCTCAATCTGATTTGAATATGAGGCAACGCAGGTGTATGGATCTCCTGAAAGATTTTGATTGTGAGATTCATTATCACCCTGGATCGGTGAATGTTACTGCAGATGCCTTTAGTCGTAAGGTGCATGATTCTGCGTTAGCATCTGTCAATTTCGCCAAAATACACGAGGATATATGTACTTCTGGTTGGACTTTTCACTCGAATTGGAATTCTGTCACTGTTTCAGCATTGCAAATTGAGCCTAACTTGATATCGAAAATCCGAAAGGCCCGACGAAGTGATGCTCACATTCAGAAGTCGAAAGAACTTGTATCTGTAGGACATCAGTCTGAATTTCAGACTTCTTCTGATGGTTCTTTACGACTTAATGGTCCGCTGGTAATTCCTGATAATGTTGATTTGAAATATGTCCTTCTTCGTGAAGCACATTGTAGCAAATACAGTATTCACCCTGAAGGTCGAAAGATGTATTTGACATTGAGACTCCAATTCTGGTGGAGACATATGAAGAAGGACATTGCTGAATTTATTTCGAAATTTCTTGTTTGCCAGCAAGTGAAAGCCGAGAGAATGAAACCCGGATGTTTACTCCATAGTCTCGAAATCTCGAAATGGAATTGGGAGCATATTACTATGGATTTTGTGACTCATCTACCTCGTTTGCCCAAAGGCTGTGATGATATTTGTGTTATTATTGATCGGCTTTCGAAATCTGCACATTTCATTCCGTATGAGCGGACTTATCCTTATAAGAGAATGACCCGTTTATACATCGAGAATATTGTGAGACTGTACTGTGTGCCAGTCTCAATTGTATCAGATCGTGATCCCAGGTTTGCTTCTAAATTTTGGGGTAGTTTCCAAAAGCGATGGGTACGCGGTTGGCTATGAGTACTGTTTATCATCCTCAAACTGATTGCCAGACTGAGCGTATAATTCAAACTTTAGAGGATATGTTACGTGCTATTGTGATGGATTTCAGAATGGGATGGCAAGATGCCTTACCATTGGTTGAATTTTCTTATAATAATAGCTTCCAAATGAGTATTGGTATGACACAATTTGAAGCCTTGTCTGGGAGACGATGTAGATCACCGTTGTTCTAGGATGAAATTGGTGAAAAACAATTGACTGGACCCGAAATGATACATGAAATGAATGATAAGGTTCAGGTAATTCGACCGCGGATGAAAGCTGCTCAGGATCGTCAAACGAGTTATGAGAATAAACGAAGACGATCCTTAGAATTCCAGAAAGGTGATAAAGTGTTTTTGAAAATATCTCTCTACAGAGGCACTGTTCGATTTGGCATGCGAGGGAAGTTATCTCCTCGATATGTTGGCCCATATGAGATCATTGATCGAGTTGGGGATCTTCTTATCGATTGGCATTGCCACCAGCTTTATCTGTCATTCATGATGTACTTCATGTTTCTATGTTGAGAAAGTATGAACCAGATCCATCACATGTACTTGCGCCTGATGAGGTTGAACTTGATCCTTCACTTTCCTATGTTGAACAACCAGTTTGCATTATGGATCGGAAGGGGAAAGTATTGCGTAAAAAATCAATTCCTCTGGTTCGAGTGCAATGGACACGACATGGTGTGGAGGAGTCAACGTGGGAATTGGAAAGCAAGATGCGAGAATCATATCTGCACTTGTTTGATTCTATTCCACTTGTTCATTGTATTCAATGTATAGTGATATATTTACTGATTTTAGTTTTGTTATGTACTATAACTGGTGACATATTATATTTTTACCAATGTTATGTTTATATATGGACACTTGAGATTTTGAGGACGAAATATTTTAAGTGGGGGAGAAATGTAAGGACCGTGTATCGCATTATCGTAAATCTTATTTGATTATCGATAATTCATGAAATTGTCATGTGATTATGTGTATGATGTATATCATGACAATGGAAGTGAGAAAATAGGTTGTGATAATAAAAGATTGTATTAGAAATTGATTTGTGTTTGAAACGTGTGCTGAACTGCAACAGAAAAGTGACATGTTACGGTTTTTAGCATAATTAATTGAGTATTAGTCCAAATGACTTGAGACCAATTTCATTGGAAAGCTAATACATAGTACTAAAACTTTCATGTTTTTAGTTTTGTCCAGATCCATTTGGAAATAGGGGTAAAATCATCCCGAAGTGCATCGTGTGTGTTGCAGTTCCTGCACTGACACATTTTGGGAGTATGAGCATAACTCTCGCATCCAATATCCAAATTGTGTGAGGTTAGTGACAAATGAAAGCCAAGACATAGATCTACAACTTTTACGTTGACCACTTTTGCTAATTCGGAAGCTAAAATAGCGTTTCAGACAGAGCAAGGCGCGCACCCGCGCAGAAGTGCGAGTGCGGGCAGAACAGGCCGCGCATGTTTCGGCGCCACCGCGCTCTGTGTCCTGTTGTGCACGATTTAAGAGGTGCTAAGGATGAGTTTTTGAACATATTTCTTCATTTCTTTGCTGAAGCTTCGAGAGAAATGAGAGGAAATTGATTTCTTTCGTACGAAATCACTTCGAAATGTTATCCAAACGCGAAACAAATTATATATTCGTAATCCTCGCGTCGAGAGCTTCCTTTTGAGGTAAGTTTCTTCTAGTTTCAACACCTTTATTTATTGAAGTGCTGGAATAGCATGTATTTGAAGTTGAGATACATATATGTGAAAGAATAACCGACAAAAAACTCGTATTCGAAGTCGGAATTGAATTATGTTATGATTTCTATTTGATATGAATTTTCAAAGTTTCAAAAGATATTTGAAACTTATATTGTTGATTTTGAATGATGTTATTAATTGAAATGAATATGTTATTGACGTAGATAGATTATTAAACTGATATCTTCAAGCTACATCAACTGGAACGAAGAATTGAGGTATGTTGCAACCGAGTAATATACGACAGGTATCTGTGTCATATGATATATGTTTGATTGATTTGATTGAGAATATGTGTCTATATGCCTTATGTGATGACTTGACGTGGCATACATGACATTGTGATTTGAATATCGATGTATAAAATAAATATTTTGTTAACACGCATCGTTTGATGCATACATCAATACATGACATGCACGTTGAGCTATGATCCTTGGATACTCTGATATGATTTGATTTAATTTTGGGGTTTGTGAACACAATGCTAGGTTTGGTGCTATATGACCTTTAAAGCATAGTAATTGTTTGCCCCAATGATTGATTTAGATTTGGGTTTTGATGGCGATTTGTCGACGCTATCATACAAGTATCCCTGATTGAGGCTGGTGTGCCAGCTCAAGCATTGATTTGATAGCGATTCGATTGATTCTGATACGTGCTCAGTGGATGGGCATTTGACCTGATACCTCCACGACATACATGCATTGCATATCATATATCATTGTTAAGATATTTGTGGTATATATTGTGGTTGCTTTAGACTGAGCTTTGCTCACCCCAGAGGGTGCTGTTGTTGTCTTTGTATGTTGACAATGACAGGTACTCCAGGATATAAGGAGACCGGAGATGGTACTTCTGGAGAGAGTTATATCTGAGTTGATTTGAGGTTTAGTGTTTATCCAAGTATATATGTATATGTCTTCATATATATCGGGGCATGTCCCGAAGATATGAGTTTGTTTGTTTGTAGTTGTTTTGGATCACGTGTGGGCTTGTTTTATATGTGATTGAGATCGACGAGACTGTATTATATACTATTTTTATTATTATAATTACATTTGACACGTTTTTGGGCTCATTGTAAAGAAAATTTAAATTCGTTTTCCGCTGTAATCACTTAACCCTAATCAGATTGTGTTGTAATAACGATTAGGAGCTAAGCGCCCCACAGCGGCTGTGGTCACCAAGCACTGCAGCACTTGAGCTTCGGCTCTTGTAGCGCCGCAGCGCTGTGCTTGGCGCCTAGGTGCTCACCAAGCGCCGCAGCTACACTGCCAGTGCCTAGGCGCTAGTACATTACATGTATTTTCGAGATTGTCGGTTGATATTTCTTGTTTTGGGGGTTCCAGTAAGTTATACCGACATGTATGTGGTTATAAATAATTTAGTTTTAGTCATACGGGATTCGGTTAGAAGTTGTTGAACTATGGTTAAAAATTGATCAATTCTCGCATTAATTCAGGTTAAACAAAACTCTGATCCGATCTAAGCCCTGAAACGAAATATAGAGGTAAATACAGGGGTTTGAGGTACATCTAAAGAATGATTAGAAGTTTGTTTAAGGTGTTTGATAAGTTTGGGTGGATCGAGTTAGCAGTCCTGGCAGTGCCCTAACAACTGTTACTGCATATTTAAAATGTGTATGTTAATTATGAATTTTTATGTAAATGCTAAAAAATACGTTGCATTATTGGTTTTAAGAAAATGTACGTATATGCATGAGTTTTACAAGTGATGGATACGATGACACGCTTTTGAAGGAGGTGAGTTGGTTATGACTAATACGAACACGAACATGTAAGGCCAATGCTCATTGGATGGGTAAAACTGTCGCTGATATCCCTGCCGTCGAGTACTGCGGTTATACGTAGATGAATCCATCGACCTAAAGCTGATACGAAAGTCACAACTAATGATCTGAATTTAATTAAGGAAATGAATACGTATATGATGATACGATATGACATGATTTGATATGATATGTTTATGTTTATGTTCATGCTTTTGAAGATCACGAAAGTTACTTTGTTTACAGTACTTTTAACTGTTTCATGTTATGTGTATTTACTTGTTGTTACGGTTCAAGTGTGTTGACTCTTTAGACTCACTAGGTGTGATTGATGCGGGTGAGCATTTTGTTGATGGCGAGACTGGATGTGCCGAGGACTGAGTGGACTGGGTTTGGTAGTGCACATGAAAACCCGAGGACCTTGCATTTCTTCTGTATATTATGATCATGAGTAATGGGTTTAAACATTATTTTTTAATGTTTTCCCATATTTTGATACGTTGTGGATTTTTGATAGACTTTTGGGTATTGCGTTCAAGTTCTTCTTAAAACAGTAGAGTAGAAGTTTGATTACATTTAAATTTTATTTAACTGTTGTTATTTTATTCAATGGTTGGATGACTTTTTAAAATTATATGGCTT
Source organism: Primulina eburnea (assembly GCF_022965805.1). Lineage (NCBI taxonomy): Eukaryota > Viridiplantae > Streptophyta > Magnoliopsida > Lamiales > Gesneriaceae > Primulina > Primulina eburnea. The sequence goes on from NC_133103.1 coordinate 19,481,769, forward strand.
GACTTAGCTTCATGTGTATGTGTGTTTATTTTTGGATTTAGGAATTTTAAAAAAAAATGAGTGATATTTTTAATAACAGACATTTCCAAATATGTTTCAGTTTTGGACCAATTCCCAGACATTTCTCCCTCGAAATTTGTCTACTCTAAAAGCATCCACCGTTCGCCGCCATTTCCCTCCCATCGGTTACGACGTCAGCTTCTTTTAAAGGTGAGTTTTTTTATAGATTAATGTTCATGGCATTCCGATTCGCCATCAGAGTGATTTTTTTTGTTTACGCTTCTTTGTGACTGTATATTGTTTACGCTTCTTTGTGCATAGAAAAAGGGAAGTCGGCTGTGAATATTTTTCTAAATACTCAAACTTTAAAATTTGACTATATATTTTGTATAAAAGTAAACTAAGAAGTTTCTGTGACTAGAATCAGTGAATAAATTATTTTTATTTTGGGACTTCATATTTAAGGCATTGAGAAAATGTAGTAGATGATTTTATAGAAGTGGTTGCAATGTGTTGTTTTATTGAAATCGTTCGTTGGATAAATAACTGGTATTATTCATTATTTTTTTATTTTCTTTTGTTTTTTCTGATTGCATAGTTGAAATATGGAAGATAACAAGCCAATTTCACTTGATGAGTTGGACGGAAACTACGATCAAGAAGATGACGAGCAAACTGAACAATACGTGGTTGAAAACTTCGAGGTACAAAATGAAAATTTGGTTGTTGATATTTTGAAGAGTAAATTACTAGTGGGTACGGTTGTGTATAGTGTGGAAGATGCCTATTTATTGTATTGTCAATATGCACAGGCCAAATGTTTTAGTGTGAGGAAGGATGACCAACGATGTTTTTCTCATACTAATGAACTTCAGTCCAAAGAATTTATATGTTCATGTGAAGGTTCAAAAGACGAAAGAAATTCTAATAAAAGGATTCTAGTTTATCAAAATTTGATCACTAGAACTAACTGCAAAGCGAAATTGAAGATCACAAGGGAAAAGAAAGTGAATGGCGGGTGAGTAGATTTGTAGAGGAGCATAACCATGAAATGTTTGCATCTGATCAAAATCACTTGTTAAGATCGGCACGCAATATATCACATGCAAAAAAATCGACTTTAGAAGCCATGGTAAATGATGGAATATTTGTCTCCAATGTTGTTTCTTTTATGGAACATGAAGCATGTGGGATAGAAAATTTAGGTTTTATCAGAAAGGATGCATATGATCATATGAGTCGACTGAAAAAACATACAAAAGTTGAGAATAGAGATGCCACTGCGCTTATTAAATATTTTATAGATAAGGCGAATAAGGAGAATTACTTTTACTGGAATGTTCAGTTGGATGATGACGATAGAGTGATGAACTTTTTCTTTAGGGATTATAGATGTTCTGTTGATTATGAATTTTTTGGTGATGTATTGTCGATTGATACAACCTACAAAACAAATAAATATAATTTGATTTGTGCTACATTTGTTGGTATCAATCACCATATGCAAAATGTTATGTTTGGTTTGGCATTTATGTCAGATGAGACCGAAAGCTCTTTTGAATGGTTGTTTACAATATTTCTTGATTCTATGAATGGAAACCAACCGAAAACTATCTTTTCATATCAATGTCAAGCCATGATGAATTCCATTGAAATGGTTTCACAGATTCACATCACCGGTTATGTCAATGGCATATAAATCAGAATGCTCCTTCACACTTTGGTAGTTTAAATGGTGATTCAAATGTCAAGAAGCTGTGGTATAAATGTATGAATTTTTGTGAATCTGAATATGAATTTGAGGCAACATGGAAATACATGATTGATACATATAATTTGGATGGTCATAAGTGGTTGAATGGGATGTACAGAATCAAGAAAAAATGGGCGACTGCTTTTAGTAATGGGGAGTTCAGTGTGAGACTATTGGCTACTTCGAGGAGCGAAGTCACGAATATGGTTTTATAAAAACAGGCAATAAGATGAGTTTTTTGTATGAATTTGTGCTTAATTATACAAAGATTCAGAAAAATTGGCTGTCGAAAGAGAAGACAGAGGATACTCGTTGTCGTCACGGTAAGCCTCCACAGATTTTGAAAAACCATCTTTTGTTGATTCATGCTGCTGATGTTTATACAATTTCTATTTATCAGTTATTTGAAATTGAATTGGTGAATTCTTTGAATTGTAAATCTCTTGAACCACCAGCCTATTTTGGCAATGATTGGAATTGGATTCAGATCAAAGTAAAATCTCATGATGAAAACCCAATGGTTAGGCATGTGGTGTTCAATAAGCAAAGTCGTGAAATAAAGTCCAGTTGTTGTAAGTTTGAGACAATGGGGATTTTGTGTAAACATGTTTTGATGGTGTTTAATTGCATGGATGTCACTATTATACCCAAGTGCTATATTTTGAGGAGATGGATGAAGAATATAAAAAGTCGAGTTAGCACCGATTTGCAAGAAAGTGAGAGTGGTGGTGATGGTGGTGCTCATGTATCTCAGATGGAATTTGTCAAACAAATAATGAGATCGGTATATGATCTAAATCAATTGAGCAAACCCTATGATTTTGCGAGAAAAACATTATATACATTGGTTGACACCGCAAAAGATGAAATCTCCAAACTTGTGATGAATTTGAGTATAAACGAGCAGTGTGATGATGATCCGAGTGAAGATCAAATAGGCGAAGTATGCATTCGTAACCCTCTTACTGCGAAAGCGAAAGGGATTACAAAGGCAAATATTACACGATACTGGGATCATACGAGCAAAAAAAGAAAAGGTAAAAGGAAAGGAAAAGCTGAAATCTGAAGTAAGTATTTGTATACAATTCATTTTATTTATCTACATGATCATATTATACACTTTATCTATTAGTTGATGTTTATATTGGTTTGAACGTGCTACATGAAATAACAGCAAAAAAAGGGGCAATGTTCAGAAGATGGCAACAAAACACGATAAATGAACTTCATACAATCACTATCGCAAAATCAGTTTGCATCCCCCCAATTTCCATCGGTATCTGGGCACAATGACCAAATGCAATATTCAAGTCAAACGGTAACTTAGTTTTTTTCCATAATTATATGCATATTTGTATTACATATTTTTTGATATTTAAAATGCAGGTAGGTTATACTAATTTTTTTTTAAGCTTCTCAAATGAATTTACCATCTTATCCGTTTGAGGCTCCTCCTACATGACAAGGACATCAAGTAAGGACTGTTGTAAATATCAAATAGGTATTTTTTACAAATTTATATTTGGTTAAATTAAATTTACGATGTTTAGGGATTTGGTCATGAAAATGCAGGAAGGTTATACTAATTTTTTTGAAGCTTCTCAAACGAATTTACATTCTTATCTGTTTGGGTTTCCTCCTACATCACAAGGACATCAAGTAAGGATTGTTGTATATATCAAATAGGTATTTTTTACAAATTTATATTTGATTAAATTAAATTTACGTTGTTTAGGGATTTGTTCATGAGAATTGAAGGAAGATTGGGGGGAATCCAAAAGCAAAGAGTTTGAAAAGAATCCAAAGTCGTGGCCGAGTTATAAAGGACATCAGAGATTGCCTTCTGTTTCACAATAGTTCCTTATTGTCTGTAATTATTTTCTTTGTTGCAAAGTTTATTTTCCGTGAATATTTTCTTAATTCGCTACTTTGGAACAATGACCACCACGAAGTTATCCAAACATGTTCATGTCAATTGAAAATTCTCACATTTTCAGATACGAGAAACAACATGATGAAAAAATTCTCACATTTTCAGATACGATAAAACAACATTTTCAGAATTGTACCACATGATGCATTTACAGATCAAGGAACAACTAAGAAACAACATAAGAAATAACATAAGAAACATCTCATTAGTATATTGAGAAACAACTAAGAAACAACATAATAAAAATCTCATTAGTACATTAAGAAACTAAGCCAACATATCAAAAGCAATAAACACTAGACATCATCACTAATTTTCATAGATTCAAGTATTGCTTTGAGCTCTTCAGAAATCTCAATCATTTTTAAGGCATTTTTCTGATGCTCACGGGCTAGGTCTGCCTGAGCATCTATCAATTTAGCAATTCTTTCGTTATGTTTGGCTTTTCTACTAGAATTTTTGGTGGACGCTGAACTTTCAGTGGACGTCGAACTTGAAGCGGCATAATGTTTTTTCCATATATTCATCAAATGCTCTCAATGCCTCTGCTTTACTGTGATATTCCTTGTAGGAAGCCCCACGAAATCCATTTACTTGCACTTGTGCCTCTTCCCAACGATCATAAACACCAGGTTTTTTTCCAGCAAAAACAACATACGTTTTTACCTAAATTTTAATAACATTTTCAGATAAAGTCAATACTAAGCATGAATAAATTTAAAGTTTTGCAGTAGAGTAATGTAAAACACGAACAAAAAAAATTTACCATCTTAGCAAGTTAGCTTTGCTGTAAACAAATCCTTTCGACTCAATCCTGAAAGCTGCATGTGCGATATGGTAAATATGAGTATTTCCTAAAAGGATTAAACTGTCCCTTTCTTTTTTTTCCATACTCTACAAGGATTAAATCAGATTGAGTCCTAGTAATTTGAGGCAAATTATCGGTTTGAAGAAAGGTACTGCACATAGAGCTTCCAAACCACAAAGACATGAAAAAAATTTAAATCATAGCTCCCTGTGCACTTCTTAAACAATCTTATGATCATATCAACAAGTACAAGTTCACTCTTTATATTTTAGCAAACCAAGAAATCTGGAAAAACTCTGAGAATTCACGCATTGATCTTTATCTTCATCAATAAACATTCCAAAGTGGGTGCAAATATGGTGATCATTGTACAAATCTAAAGGTCCACCTGCATCAGCAATAATCGAAGACATTAAAACATCAATGACATAGAATCGAATAATATTATGTAATGAAAATTTTTAACAAGCACATATTCAATGTTTGAGAGCATGGGGCATATACCAAGTCATGAATATATTCTTGGTCATCTTTATGAAGCCAAAATGTGTAATCATCATTTAAGTCAAGGTTTTCAGATAGATAAAGGGATCCAAAGTTGTGTTTTCCTTGTACCTGCAGCAAGGTGGAAGCGTTGCGAGGAAGAAGCATTGCTAACGGCGGAGCACGGTGGAAGCCATGGAAAACAACTAGCGGCGCAGGCAAGGAAGAGGCGACACACGGTGGAAGCGTTGCTGGCGGCGCATGGTGGAAGAGGCGACGTCCGATGGAAGAAGCGAAGAAGAACAAAAGTAGATAAGCTTCAGATCTACGAAGGAACGTCGATTGTGTGGTGTTGAGGGAACAAAATTAGATCTGATTTTTATTTCCCACCATTGGGTAGATTTCAATTAACCATGGTGTGATTTGGGTTTGAAAGTTATTTGTATCGATTTTCTGAAAATTATAAAGTATTCACATTATGAAGCTTCTAAATTGATAAGGTTTAAAAAGATTTTTTATAATAAAATTAAGTGACACATGTCACAATATGAATGGATTCAGGCCGTACTTGTTGAGATATAATCGAATGAACCTGAATATTCCCGGATTCTCTACATGATCATTCGACGATCCCAAAATCGTGGGATTAGTCAATGTCTCAATAATATAGCATCTCCCGAATTGCAAGAGGCTTTGTGATTTAGACTTGGACCAAATTTAGTATAAAATATTATTTGAATTCAACAAAATTAACGATGACTTGTGTTGTACTGGTCTCTCCATGTATTCCAATAAAATTCTACAACGATAATATATATTTAATTCCTTAGTTATTAAGCTAATTTAATTTACAGATTTAAAAAACGTTTTAATTGGTTTCACATTCAGTAATAACCCGACACATATTGCATAAACTCCGGGTCCAACTCGAGACCCGCCATAGTTTCGGGCGCTAGAACCACCTCCAAATCCACACTCCCACCCGCTTCTCGGCCCGGAAAAGCCGAAATCTTGCCATCGAATTTGTTCGCCCGGCCGCTGCGAACCGCCACCGGTCGGCCCCACCCAAAATCATTATCGTACATCGGGAATCTAGGAGAGCTTCCCATCGTTATCATGGCGCCGTCAAAATTCCCCAATGGGAAGCACCGTGGGTCCCGCTCCCACTCCTCCACCAGCTTCCTCACGGTGGCGTTGCCGTGCGCCGCCACGGCCTTGTTCAGCTGCTCCGCGCACCACCGGAGGTCATGGGACAGGACCTCCCCGGCGGAAGCGTATGTCGGGATGCTCTGTATCGCGTTGCCGAAGTAGAGAGGGTCCAGATTCGGCTTCAGGCGGTGCCGGAAGTTCACCGCCATTCTGAACGTCGTCTTTTTGGAGGGTGACAGTTTCCGAGCTCGAGTGATGCCTCGCCATAGCAGCGCGCTTAAGGACTGAAACGATGAAATTTCGGCTGAATTGGGTTGATTTGAGACGGCGGTTCTCAGCCATGGTAATGGAGTTTTCTTCTCGTCGGAGAATTTGTGTGCATCGTTGCTGAATTTGCCCATTACCTCCGCCGCGTCGACTCCGTCTTCGATTTCCCATTTCTGGTTGTTAACTTTGGCTTTCAGCTTCAGTATCGATTCACTGCTGAATCTGAAAATCTTCTCCCTAACCGGAGAATCCACCGAGAAAGTAACTTTAGGCCCGCCGGCGGGGAGTTTAAGCACCGCGGGGGAAACCAAAACCGAGTCCCGGCTGAAATCCGGCGCCCTCGAAATTCTCCTCACCCCCCTACTCATTTCCGCAAAAGTATTGAAAAAATTCCAGAACGAAGTCCCGTCCACAACCGCGTGATTCACAGAACAACCGATGAAAACTCCATCCGCCAATTCCGTCACCTGCACCGCCATGATGGGCCTAAAATGCCCCTGATAACTCACCATCCCATCAAACGCAAAGAACCCCTTCACCGCTTCCGGCAAATCACCATCCACGGACCCCAGCAAATCCCTGACCCAAAAATAACACCCATCAGCATGCACAAAATCAACCCCACCATCATCACAACTAACATAAACATAACCGTCCGAATCAGTCACCAGCCGCCCCGCCAGCGGCGGAAACCGGGAAAGCGTCAGCGAGAGGCCACGCTTGAGCACAGAAACCACCTCGGAAACCGGCACCACCGGCCTTGTGAACAAGCACCCCTTCTGAATGTAGTGGCAAGAAAGCATGGGTAGGTCAGAAACAGAGAGCTTCAGCTCCCCCAGAGCTGACTTCTGGTCGGGGAAAACGGTGCATCTGGATGCCACATGCACAGATTGCGAAACCATGCTCGATAAAACTGAGTGGATTTCAGAGTCTATAGATATCGGGGAGACGAGCGGGGGTATATCGGCAACGTATGTGTTTGGTAATATTTAATGATTTTGGTTTACCGTGTGGAAGATTAATATATAGAAGGTCTGATGGAGTAATATTCTTGGGTTTTTGGTGTATTTTCCAATTATGATTTGGTGCATGGTACCTTCGTGTCCATCACCCTAATCTTTGGATTTTATAATAATAATAATATATGACAAATTCGGGCCACATGGTAAAACACTGAGAGGATACAAGAGTTTTTTAAAAAGTCAGTCGGTGTTGTATATGATAAAATTTATTATTGAAAACGGGTAAAACGGGGAGTTGAGACTTGAGGCTGATTCGGCTCCCATGTATAGTTCCAGTGGGTACAAGTTGTGGTTGTATTCATAGTTGCCTAGAGGAGGACAATCCAGGGAGCGAGGACCTGGTTCATGCATCGGGTTATAAATTTAAATTTAAATTTAAATTAAATAAATTGGTACCCTTGCCTTCGTTCAAATTTAATTTGTGGTCGGTCCTCTAGTGACTCAGAAATTAGCTCTTGCTACAGTAATTTGGTTTATTTTGTATTTTTCATCGTATTTTCATATGACATCGATCAATATTGATACTAGACATTACCTAGAAGTGTGGTAACATGATACTACTCACCAGTGTTTGTAGGGAAAGTTGTCAAATTATCCAAATGAATTGTTTTGTTTTCTATTATGTTCTCTAATTTGTCAAAGTATGATCTTAATCATGTAACTTCGTTTTTTTGCGCGTTTTCAGTTCTATTTCCCCATAGCAAAGATGTAAAGCTCGTAAATTAATGAGGTGAACCCGAAAATGCTGATAGTTTAACTTCATATCAGCATTGACGTAAAACAAAGAAAAATAAAAGTTAGATAACTTAAAATCGATAATGACAAGTTTGAGAACGAAATCGGAAAACAAGATAACTTAAAGATTGGATTGACTATTTTATTTTGGTTATTGTTAGTCAAACTCTGCTCATATTTATAGAATGGAAAATAAATGTAAGACATCAATAACTTGTAAGTCATTTGACATCAAAATCCGTAATTTATGATAAAATCTCAACTTCGAGACTCAATTAAACAATATTTTTCTCAACTCAAAAAAAAAAACAAAAAAAAAAAAATTTACTTGTGAGGCAAAAGATGGAAAATCTCTCGAAAATGAAACGTGCACAAATGAAAGGATAAGGGTGAACCAGGAAACACGATCAAGACCAAAATAAAAATTTGAATTTTTAAAAAAAGTTAAAATTAATCACCAAAGCGGGGAAAAAAACTAACTGATTCAAGTACCTAAATAATACAATTTATCCAAAAGTTACAGTAAAATTGTAAAAGTCGTATATTTAATTAAAAATAAAAACAAATTGGCTTCATATGTGTGAGAACCCGAATTTCCATCATTTCAGTAGAATTTCCAGCATTTCAATAGCAATGCAAAAATTTCCAACAGAAGATAATATTTCAGAAGCTGATACTTTTCCAGCAGATTAGAATCCAGCAGCAGACTCCCAGCATATTAGAATCCAGCAGCAGACAACAAATAAAATCCAGCAGCAGAAGAGCGAATTCCAGCAGACAGTTACTGATGCAGCTTAGACTTGTAACTGAAGTATTAATATGGAATAAACACTGTTAATGGCAGATTATGGTCATTAATAGGGAGGCTAACAGTCAGATTTTGGTCTATAAATAACACCCTCAAGTCTCTGAAATGGGTTACATAAGCTTTGAGATTATCACTAAAATTTCGCGTTAAGAGAGAATGCCTTTGTCAAGCAGTAAAAGCCAGTAGCGAGAGCAGCCAAATTCCAGTAGACTTCAACCGAAACTTTATACCAAATCACTGTAAGTGGGCTTATGTATAAATATCTTGAAAAATCGTTTGCTGATTTCTGTTTTAAAGCAAAATATATTCTTGAATCCTGATATCTGATTTCAAAGCACTGAAATTTAGTGGACTAATGGTAGGAATATATATTCTGAACATTACTGATTACTGATTACTGGCCTCACCCCTTAGAGGAGAGAACATATAGGGGACTGATACCAGTTTAGCCATGAAATTCACGAATGTGCAGTGCTTACTTGTTAAATTATGATTTCTGAATACCGAATACTGATTCCCGATTACTGATTCCTGAATACTGATTTCGGTTATGAAATAAAGAGTTTCTGTATATTATTGTATTAGTGTTTCTGTTGAAAACGATTTCGAAATTGGGAGTTATTCCCGCCCCTGCTTACTGAGTGACAACCATATCACTCACCCACCAAAACATCTCAGATAAGAACGACGAAGAAAGATTAGAAGCAGAGGAGCAGAACCAGTTTTGGGGATGGTGAAGAAGAAGACTGTTACTTTCAGTTTTAGATTATATTTTCCATTGTATCTGTAGAACAAATGCTATGTCTGTTTTACATTTCCGTTGTAAAACATTAGTGATTCGAGTTTGTATCAGACAATGAATTATTTCGTATTATGAATAAAAAGACTGGTTTCTGAATTTCGTACTTCTGAGGCTTGTTGTTTTCGAATGTAAATTTGAGAGCAATGTCGGTGTCAACTAACCCCCGTCCCGGGACGTGACAATATGACCAAAAATTGTTTTCACACTCTTTGTCAGTGTATAGTTTCAAATTATACAAGTGGAGCAATACATGCCTGGAGCTAGCATTTTAGTTCAGAAAATAACATATTATAATTAATAACTCAAAAAATATATAAATCTTTTAATAAAATAATCATTAAATATCACAAAATAATTATCTTACAATTAGTCTTTTCGAATATTTATATTTCGAAATATTTGTACAATAATTTCACTATATATTGTTAGAAATATTTCTTTCTCTATGTAGACAATAGACTATTATTCCTCCGATCATCACTCATTTAATTGAAAACAGCATATCTACAATTGCAATCACAACCATTTAATTAATATAAAATATATTATTATTAGCAATTTGATTATTTATTATAAGTAATTTTTTGTGATGGTTTAGTAACGTACCAAAAAATTTCTCAAAAATACAAAATTGAAATTATATAACATATGACATAAGATGTTTAACTTTAGAATTTGAGAAGTGCACAATAACTTGACTATTACTAAGATTGTAACATCCCTACATCATTCTCAATGAGTAGTGTGTCAACATACAATAATAAGAATTTTTTTTATTTTCTTTATATATAATATAATATGTAAATTATATCAATAATAAGAATGTCATTGTATTCCACTAACCTTCTTGTATACACAATGTTTCTCGGGATTTTTAACCAAGTAAAACTCTTTGATAATGTTGTCAAATATGAGGTTCCAACTCCTCGATGCTTGTTTGAGTCTATAGATAGATCTCGAAAGTTTGCATATTTTATGCTCACTTCCCACTGATTTGAACCGTTCAAGTTGAGATACATAAATCTCTTCTTTAATGTCATCATTATGGAATGTTGTCTTCACATACATCCGTCATATTTCATAGTCATACCATAATACTACGGCTAGCAGTATCCTAATGGAGTTGAACATCGCAATTAGAGAAAATGTTTCCTTGTAGTCAATATCTTGTCTTTGAGTATATCTTTTTGTTATCAATCTTGCTTAAATTCAATACATTCTCATCCACCCCAAATTTTCTTTTGTAAATTCACTTGCTTCCTATGGGAACAAGTCCCTCATGTGGATCTACTAAGAACCATACTTGGTTTGATTACATGGATTCTATCTCGGACTCCATGAATTCAAGTCATGTAGATGAATCAGAATCTGATTATTCTTCTTTGAAATTTCTTGGATCACATCTAAGAATGAGCTCATTCTGGCCATCTTCAAGAAGCAGGCGCATCTTCTTAGTTGGCCTTGAGACCTTTCGGATCTCCTAATAAGTTGTATCTCTTCAACTGGTTGTTGTGGTGTGAATTCTACTATTTCAGGAGTGGGTGTTTCTCGTATCTCATCAAGTTCTATCATTCCAACATTCTTATCTAATAGAAACTACTTCTCTAATAAAGTAACATTCCTGGAACAAACACATTTTTTTCATTTGGGTAATAAAATAATATTCAACAAAATTATTGTAATATCCAACAAAATAGTAGAAATTGACCCTACCATCCAATTTTGCTTTCATTGATTGCTTCATATAAGCAGGATATCTTCATATTCTTGATAAAGAATATCTACGAGACGTTCTCATCTATATCTCATATGAAGTTTTATCCACTGTCTTTGTATGAACTTGATTCAACAACATTGTCACAGTCTCAAGCACAAATCCCCAAAAAGATGGCGTCAATTCGGTTAATCACATCATAGATCGAATCATGTCAATTAATGTCTGCTTACAACATTCTGACACACCATTCAATTGGGGTCTGGCAGGAGGTCTACTGTGAGATAATCTCATTATCCTTAAGGTAGTCTTGAATTCAGTATTTAAGTATTCTCCACTTTGATTGTATCAATGCATTTTAATACTTTTTCAAAACTTTTTTTCTACTTCATCTCTGAATTCTTTGAAATTATTAAATGTTTCAGATTTTTATTTTATTAAATATACATACTCATATCTCGAGAAGTCATCAATTAAGATAATGAAGTATGATTGTTCATATATCGTGTTAACACTTAGTAGGTCACACATCTATATGGATCAAATCCAATAGATAATGTGTATACTCCACTTTCCCTAAGAAAGAGGGTTTGGTCATCTTTCCTTTCCGACGGAACTCATATGTTTTAAAAAAATTTATATCTGACGAGTCAAACATTTCTTCTCCTACTAACTTGTGTATTCTTTGGGAAATATGTCCTAGTCTAGCATGTCACATGTGTGTTTGATTTAGACGATATTGTTTTCTTTTGTTTGTTGTTGAAATCATATTTACTTGGTTATCATTAGTTTGAATATATTTTATTTTTAAGTCATAAATATTGTTTTAAATATTTATCCTTGTAAATATTGCAAACACTTCTAGCAAATAAACAAGAAAATATATATTTATCTAGCATAGAAATGGAACAATGTTTTTAACGAAGTTAAGAACATATAAAACATATCTCAAAAGTAACTTAAACTTATTGTTTAATAATAAATAAATTTCTTACATGGCTTTCACAGACCTTTGGTCCATTACCCATCCTCAAGAAGGTCTCACCATCTCTTAGCCTCTTACTTTATCACCTGCTAATCATAACATTAGTGAGAATCACATATAGTATCTAAATCCCATGAAGTTGAATTAATTAATATATTTACTTCAATATAAAACATACCATCATCAGAACTCTTCTGTGCTAGATATTCCAACAGTTGTGCTTCCAATGACGATTATTCTTGTGGTGGTAGCAAACATCTTCTGCCTGATCGGGCTTTTGGGCCCTTTAGAAGTGTTTGGAGCTTTTTTTCTTGGAGAGTTTGTGTTTCTTGGAAGGACCACAACATTCATTCTGTAGTAGCCCGAATTTCAAATTGGGTAATTAACGGATTAATGGTGATTAAGAAGGTTTAATGTGTAATTTTGACCGAGTCATGATCGGACGGACCGAAGATGGTTCGGAAGCACCGAAGAGTTCGGAAGGTCCGAAGTGGGTTCGGTGGATCCGATCATGAGGTGTCAAGAGCAGCTGGACACGTGCATGTTCGGACGGTCCGAAGTGTATGATCGGAGGATCCGATCATGAGCTGTCAAGAGCCAATGGACACGTAGCGTTCGGACGTTCCGAAGTGTTGTTCGGAGGATCCGAACATGGCCTATAAATAGTGCTCGGATTTCTCATTTTTGACTTGCCAATTTCTTGATTTTCTCTCATTTTGGAGAGTTTGGAAGGTTTCTAGGGTTAGTTGTTGGTCGAGCGATAGCCAAGAGCTGCCAGGAGTAGTAGCGTAGCGGCGTCTGAGTTACGAGGCAATCGACATCAAAGGGCTGTCGACGGACGAAGGTAAACCCTAAACCTTTGGTAGTACTGGTTTTGCTGGTATAGCATGGTAGTATTGATTGAGTATGCTTTTGATGCGTAGGCTTGTTCTAGACCTGATTAGCGGTGTTGCGTAAGGCTAGGCTTGCTGTGATAGAGGTACGAAAGTACTATCCGAGATATCCTGGTTGAGTATACATTCTTATATGTGTTGCATGATTATGTGGTGCATTGATATATGTCATATGATGCATGCTATTATGTCACGTTTATTACTGCACGTTGCATTTCATGTTGAGCCGTACCTCCTTCGAGATAGCCTTTACTGTTGAGCTGTATCTCTTTCGAGATAAGCTATATCTTGGGGCCGCTCAGCCCTGTTTTGTGGACGCATGGACACCGAGAGTACACAGTGGCCGACGGGTCGGGAGGGCTTCGGTGGTCCGGGACATTTTAGGTCCACGTCTGTCTTGTAGTGGATGCAGTGACCCAGAGGTGTACCGCGCGGCACTATCCACTTGGCGCCTCTAGACTGAGCATTGTTGAGATCCTTTTGTGATTCCTGTTTCTTGACTACCCTGGTATCATATCATAGCATGTGCATTTCATATAGGTTTGTATACTCATACTTTTGTACTGGGCGTTCTTATCGCTCACGTCCTCGGTTTTGTTTATTCTTGGACACCCCATTCCCACGGGGCAGGCCTCAGGTTGGACAGCTCAGGAGGAGCAGGAGGAGGACGTTGAGTATCTGGTTGGTTTAGTTTATCGGTATTGTTTTGATTCGATATGGTTGTATTGGATATTTTATTTTGAGTTATTCTAGACTTCGATTGGGTTGTATAATCGGTATTGTTGTTGACTTTTCCGCTGTTATCTCTGATTATTGTTAATTAGGTTAATTGCATGCTTAGTTCTTGATTAGTAGGTGATTCTGGAACGGGTCACTACATTTATGGTATCAGAGCATGCATACGATTTTGGGATATAGATTTCTGTTTTGGGATTTCCGTTGACCAATTTACTAGTTTCCCCATTCTATGTTGTAGCGATGGCTGACCACTTTGGTGACGGGATTAGTCAGGGGAGTGTAGGTCGATGGGGTGATCAGGACGATAGTAGGCGTCATCGTGATCGTGAACATCGTCATCGTCGGGATGGTCCTAGGCGTTTCGATATGCATCGTTTCATTCAGATGGGGCCTAAGCCTCTAGTTGGTGGAGAGACTCCTGATGATGCTGAGGATTGGATAGAGCGCATGGAGAGTTGTTTCCGTGCATTCCAGTGCACCGAGGAGCAGAAGATAGAGACCCTTAGTTTTCTTCTCGAGGGCCGTGCTCGCAGGTGGTGGCGATCGACTTCTGCGCCGATAGTCCAGTCCCAGGGTAGAGCGACTTGGGTCGATTTCCGTGCAGCGTTCATGCAGCTGTACTTTCCTCCAGCCCTTCGCCAGGCCAAGACGATTGAGCTCCTGAATCTTAAGCAGGGGAGTATGTCTGTTGATGGGTATCAGCAGAAATTCTTCGAGTTGTTACCCTTTGCGCCTCATATCAGTGGCAGTTCTGAAGCCAAGTACGATCATTTCCTTCAGGGCCTTAACCAGGAGATCTTTGATCGAGTCACTGTCTGTGATAATCCTACTTCGTACGATGGGTTGGTGAACCGGTGTCGTCAAGCAGAGATCAGTCTCCAGCGTGGTAGGGCTATTCTTTCTTCTAGACCTCCGAGTGTTTTGAGCCCTCGACCTCAGTCTTTCAAGAAATCTGGTTCTTCTTCTTCTGGATCTGGATCAAGGTCTAGCGGTGTTGTTCGCTTTGGTGAGAAGAAGGATTCTTGTGCGCATTGTGGGAAGAACCATCCATCGGAGCAATGCCGATTAGCAGCAGGAGCTTGTTTTCAGTGCGGAGAGATGGGTCATCTCAAGAAGAATTGTCCTCAGCTGCGAGGTGGAGCAGGATCTGGTTCTGGATCCCAGACGACTGTTCAGCAGAGGAGACAGGGTCAGGCAGTGGGTAGTTCGAATCTTCGACCTCGTGCCCAAGGTCAGGTTTTTGCGCTGAACCAGGATCAGCCTGGGATGTAATTGTTATACAGTTGTAATGAAGAATATTTGCAGTGTATTACAATGGTGTTTTATTCTCTTGCCTAGATTTCGAGGACGAAATCGTTTTTAAGGGGGGGAGAATGTAGTAGCCCGAATTTCAAATTGGGTAATTAACGGATTAATGGTGATTAAGAAGGTTTAATGTGTAATTTTGACCGAGTCATGATCGGACGGACCGAAGATGGTTCGGAAGCACCGAAGAGTTCGGAAGGTCCGAAGTGGGTTCGGTGGATCCGATCATGAGGTGTCAAGAGCAGCTGGACACGTGCATGTTCGGACGGTCCGAAGTGTATGATCGGAGGATCCGATCATGAGCTGTCAAGAGCCAATGGACACGTAGCGTTCGGACGTTCCGAAGTGTTGTTCGGAGGATATGAACATGGCCTATAAATAGTGCTCGGATTTCTCATTTTTGACTTGCCAATTTCTTGAGTTTTCTCTCATTTTGGAGAGTTTGGAAGGTTTCTAGGGTTAGTTGTTGGTCGAGCGATAGCCAAGAGCTGCCAGGAGTAGTAGCGTAGCGGCGTCTGAGTTACGAGGCAATCGACATCAAAGGGCTGTCGACGGACGAAGGTAAACCCTAAACCTTTGGTAGTACTGGTTTTGCTGGTATAGCATGGTAGTATTGATTGAGTATGCTTTTGATGCGTAGGCTTGTTCTAGACCTGATTAGCGGTGTTGCGTAAGGCTAGGCTTGCTGTGATAGAGGTACGAAAGTACTATCCGAGATATCCTGGTTGAGTATACATTCTTATATGTGTTGCATGATTATGTGGTGCATTGATATATGTCATATGATGCATGCTATTATGTCACGTTTATTACTGCACGTTGCATTTCATGTTGAGCCGTACCTCCTTCGAGATAGCCTTTACTGTTGAGCTGTATCTCTTTCGAGATAAGCTATATCTTGGGGCCGCTCAGCCCTGTTTTGTGGACGCATGGACACCGAGAGTACACAGTGGCCGACGGGTCGGGAGGGCTTCGGTGGTCCGGGACATTTTAGGTCCACGTCTGTCTTGTAGTGGATGCAGTGACCCAGAGGTGTACCGCGCGGCACTATCCACTTGGCGCCTCTAGACTGAGCATTGTTGAGATCCTTTTGTGATTCCTGTTTCTTGACTACCCTGGTATCATATCATAGCATGTGCATTTCATATAGGTTTGTATACTCATACTTTTGTACTGGGCGTTCTTATCGCTCACGTCCTCGGTTTTGTTTATTCTTGGACACCCCATTCCCACGGGGCAGGCCTCAGGTTGGACAGCTCAGGAGGAGCAGGAGGAGGACGTTGAGTATCTGGTTGGTTTAGTTTATCGGTATTGTTTTGATTCGATATGGTTGTATTGGATATTTTATTTTGAGTTATTCTAGACTTCGATTGGGTTGTATAATCGGTATTGTTGTTGACTTTTCCGCTGTTATCTCTGATTATTGTTAATTAGGTTAATTGCATGCTTAGTTCTTGATTAGTAGGTGATTCTGGAACGGGTCACTACACATTCCCTTCTTTTGTGAGCCTTTCATTATCTCAAACGAAGAGCCCACTAAAAAAACGGGTTTTTCCTTCTTGATGGTGGCGTCATATATGATAAGCTTATGACTAGCTCTTCAAGGCTAGCCTCCAGGTTGTTCATTTTCAAGTTTACCACAAGTCCATCAAAAGAGAGTGACAATTACAACAGTAGAATGCATGTAGAAAACTCATTTGGGATGACAATGTCGTGGCCCACTAGCTTCTCGATGAGCCTAACATCCTCACATCATGTTCATGGATCAAGTCCCTTCTTGCAGGCGTTATGTCACGAGCTCCTTGATAGTAGCATACCTTAGGAAATGTTTGTGCACTGTACAACTTTTGTAGATGATCATAAATGTCGTCAACATTCACATCATCTTCAAAACACCTCTGCAATTCGTTTGACACGGAAGCTAGCATATAACTCTTAGCTTGTAAGACATGGTCCCACCATTTGTCAGGATTAGTCAATTCCTCGGCAGGGCCATTAGCAGAAGCCTTTTTTGGGAGAGCCTTATTGAGAACATATGATATTTTCTCAGAATTTAAAATAATTTTTAAATTCCTCAACCAGTTTTGTTAATTAGGTTCGAACATCTTATTTTAATCAAGTATAACCGATAGAGGATTTCGCGATGATGTCATAAATATACTGAAATGGAAACAAAATAGACGTTATTAACTATTTTAAAATATTCTATCACACATAAAATATGATATTTTGTTTTTATGAATTGTCTCCCACTATTTTGATATTTCACCACCCTATTATGAAAACAAGAAATCTAATTTTCTTATTGATTACGCAAAGCTCAATTGCTAAGTTATAATCCCGAATAATATCAAATAATCAAAATTTACAAAAGGCATAGCTCAATTGCAACCTCACGTATTTTGTTTCATGTTTGATGAGAGCCCAGTAATATCGTGTCATTTCTCTTAACGTGTTGAGCCCGAACCATCAATGTCGAACCTTAGTAGATGGTCACTATGAGATCTCCCAATAAAATTTTCTAGACTGCGAGGTTCTGTTTGTTAGAGTAGATGCCATGTAAACCAACTGTTGGTTAGAGAATCTATTGACTCAGATGTAATAAACAATCTTTATTTTAATATAATTCATTATTTCATGGTTTGTTATTTCTTTATCTGTATACCCATTTGATCAACATAAATAAAGATCTTGATTATACTTTAATACAAATGAATCGTAATTCGATGTTGAAACTCATTTGTAAACACTGTATAATCTAAATTAGTTCCTAGTCGATTCAGCCGCCTAAAACATGGATAAAGGTCGCTTGAGCTCGAGACTAGCATCTATGATGTTGTGTACCGTGTTTATTGGTAAAGACATAGAGATGTCCAAATATGCAGATGGGTAGTCATATGATGATGATACCGAACTACCCTCCCTCGAACTTTCCAAGTGGTTATCATTCATCGAGAGGATAAGTCTGTTGTTATGATTGTACACCATTAGTCTTTAGGACCCGGGACAACATTGAGGCTCTATATGCTAGAACTGTGCTTTGACTCGTTTACCAACCCCAGGAGGGTCATCAGGTGGCGAGATTGGGTACAGTTGCGACACATGTAGAAGCCAGTGCATTGTAGTCGAGAATTCACCGCTCACCTACGGATGTGGATATCCTATATGATCTGATAAAATAATAGTGCATGAAATCCTCTGGCCAGAGTATGAGATGTACATTAGAGAAAAAGTTCTCCAATTGTACATGTGATGCCACTATTTATTCTCAAAGATGTGTCACATAATTATCGAATTATTATGCAACCCTCGATGAACCAATGGTTCCAGATTCGATCGAGATATATGTTATGAAGACACCGTATTGTACATTAATCATAACCGACTGGTTCTTGCAAGCACTATCAGTGATACATATGGAATCATGGGACGATGCTACTAGTTGCTCTTACCATGTTCAATGAGTTTAATCAGAAATATGATTTCTGACATTCTCATGATCAAATTGTTGATACATAGAATGGGGCAAATTAGGGTAATCTTGAATAAATGATTATGTCCTGAATCACAAGAAGTTGTGAACTCACGGCTAGCTGTATCCTTGAACCATTGAAGGTTACACAAGCACTTGATCATTGCTCTCGTTGAGAGAATAAATTCAAGAAGTTGATTTTATATTATGATACAGTAAATTCAAGTTAAATTAAATGTAATGAGTGTATGTATTATGGGCTTGTAGGAGTACAAGGCCGACATACAAATTATTAAGGTTCTTAATTGAACTTTAAAAGATTAATTAATTAATTAAACTAGTTGGATTAGAGTAATTAATTGATCAAGCCCATTAAGTATTTGATTTAATTAATGGGCCCTAAGCTTATATATATGTATTAAGTTTGAGGTTATTTTTTTCCACTCATTATTTTTGAAAACCCTATCCTCCACATGACATGATTTTCGAAAATACCTCTCCAATTTTCCTCTCAAATTTAGGCCTCCATCAAAGTTATTTTGGTTGAGCCGTATCTCATTTTTCAATCTCCAACGTTAAAAGTTCTCCCATTTTGGAAGATGAACAATTCTTCTAATCGTGGACTTGATAGGAGGATTGAAGAAAGGAGTTCCTGAAGAAAGTTCGTAGAGAATTCAACAAGAGCTATATCTGCCAATACCAGTTTAGTTGGAGCCGAGTGAATATATTCTTCTTATGCATGTTTATTTATTAAAACCATACGAGTGCTCAAAATATCTTGAATGTCAAGATCTAAAGTTTTTTAAAACTTCCGCTGTGTTTGGACACGACAAAATCGAGATCCAACACTGTTATCCATGTTTGTGGCTTAATAATTTTTAATTATTAAACTGATTCATAGTCTATTAATCATCATTCACACTTCAAAGAATTACATGGGTTACGGCAAAGGAATGATATCTGGGCACAACTATTTTGTGGAGTAAGTCTCTTGTGAGACGGTCTCACGAATCTTTACCTGTGAGACGAGTCAAACCTACTGATATCCACAATAAAAAGTATTACTCTTAGCATAAAAAATAATACTTTCTTCATGGATGATCCAAATAAGATATCCATCTCATGATAAAATACGACTCGTGAGACCTTGTCACACAAGTTTTTGTCCTACTTTATGTTAGTAAATAAAGTGTCGACAACATGTGCATGTTGGCAAATCTCAAGCACGGAACACGGTAATGAGGATAGATTTTCATACTTATTTTTGTAATATAGTAAAGTATTAAAGAAATAAAATGTATTCGAAGTCCTAACTGAGATTTGATAAAAATATCAACTTTGATACTTAAATGACTTTGAAAATTGCTTTCGGATTTCCGGCTTGATTTGGATATCATCGCTCTTGGATGTTTATTGCTAGTATATCTAGTACGCCCTACTCGGCAACTCGAGGTAGAAGATTTCTTTATTTTCTGAACCCTTTACTAGGTTTTCCGATCGAGCCTATACTATTTTCTCAAAAAAATATTTTTCAAACTAACAATCAATTTCAATTTTATATAAGATTCATGATTGTTCCGATCGAGCCCTTGCTTTTTTCTTGTAAGCTCCAAAAATTAAGGCGTCGTAATCCAACTGCATGCAAGTCTAGAAATTAGGAAAAAAATGAGTAATTTATTTTAATGGCTAATTAATTATGTGACATACATGCTTATTATGATTTTATTGCCATTCTGCATGAAATTACATTTTTAAGGTTATTCAAGTGACGATCGAGGAACGGAGACCAAGGACTGAACAATGTTTTAATTAAATAATTAATTTTAAATTATTTAATTTAAGAGAGATGGTTTTCTCATATTTTTGAAAACGTTTTTTTTAGTTTATTTAAAGCCTACCTTGTGCTAGTGGGCTTAATTAAAATTTAATAGGCCTTATGCCTAATTAATAAAATTGATTAGCATATAAAAACAATTAAAAACCTAAACTATACACACACTTTCACGCCGCCCAAAATTGTTACCAAAGCAAAAGCTTCCCTCGGCGCACAGCAAGTCTCGGCCGAGAGTGACAACAGCTTTTCCCTCAAGGTTTTTAGTGAACCTAGCCTCGGTTCTCTCCGTTCTTCGTCGTCGTCGGTATTTCGTGCGTTTACGACGCAAAGGCATGCCTAAAATCTTCCTTTTTCTCATCCATTACATCATAGTATCAATTTAAAATATGTATGCATGGAGAACTTGAAGATTTATTCCAGAAAATTCGTTTTTCTCATGTACATGCTATGAACTAATGATTTTTATGTACCAAGTCATGTCTTGTTGGTGTTTAGGGACTGCCATGATGTTATATGAAGTTTAGGTAAAGTGTTCAAGGAAAACAAAGCCACAAACACCACCCACCATCGGCAGAAAACAAAGAAAACAAGGAATCAAAAACCGAAGGCTGCTGTCGTGAGTTTGCGTTCGGGCTTCTCGGTTTAAGGGTGAGGCTTGGACTTGGCTTGGGCCAGGACGTATCCAGGGGTGTCATGAGTCAGGGCGAGAGTCCTAGCCATGCTAGGACTCGAACCGAGGGCTCGGGAAAGAGTCCTAGCGCGGCTAGGATTCCACCCGAGAACCTGCACAGATTTGTGCAGGGTTGCGCCACTTCCAGGCTATGGAGGCTCGTTGCGTGGGGCACGGGCTGGGCTAGGAGGGTTCACTAGCGTCCTAAGTAAGCGTCCTTGGGTTGGGTTCGGGCGGTAGAGCGTTGGCTGGACTCACACGATCACAAATATGGAACCCATGCCAAGTGTGATTCTCGGCCAGCACATACAGGGTCTTGAGGGGCCCCGTTTTTTACTTTGGGTGAGGGTTTTTAATGGTTTGATTGTCCAGTAGGTTGATTTAGGATGTTGGGCAAGTTTCGGTTGGATATGGTCCGAGGGTAACTCGACAAAAAATAAGAGATGGCTCGGGGTCGAAGTTTAGGTGTCAAAATGAGTTTTAAAATAAAGAAAATTTGGAAAACGGCTCGCGGGGGTCGAGTCATGATCCATAAGGGCTAAAATAATATAAAAAAAGACTAAATTTTGAATTTAGGAATTTTATGTTAAAGTTTGGTATTTTTCGGGATTAAAACACCGTTAAAATAATCAAGAAAAGATAATTTTAAAAGTCTAAGTTTTAAGCCAAATGAAATTACGAAAAATTTATATAAGCTTAAATAATTATTTGGGACTTGTTAGAGTCGAGAAATCAAGAAAAAAAAGTCAGAAACGAAAATGTCACGATTAGGGGTAAAACGGTCTTTTTACACCTAGAAATTAGTAAAGGTCACGGCAGTGCCCTAAATGCTGTTTTTATGATATTATGATCATTTTTTTTACATGTTTATGAAATTTTCAGGATTTATTTTTGATTTATTTTAAATGTCCATGAAATTTTATGATTTAAGTTGACATTTAAAATACATGGTGCATGGTTGGTTTCAAAAGAAAATATGTTTATGCATGATTTTATAAAGTGATGAAAACCTTGATGAAAGTGAAGTAATTGTGACTATGAGGATTTGAGGATATGAGGTTATGATTGAGGATAGGCCAAGGCTCAGTTGACGATCCTGTGTCGCTGATGTCCCTGCCGCCCAGTACTGTGGTTTCATGTAGATGGTACCATCGACTTTTGAGGATTGAGGAAAGTCACAATTAACGATCTGAATCAATAAAGGAAAATATAATGTTAATGATCATGAAAATATTATGTCATGTTATGATTGAGGAAAAGGTAAAGGTGAGGTTCATGTTATGCATATCACGAAAATGTTATTTTTTTTTTTGTAAAAGTATTTTCACTGTTGCATGTGGTTTTATTATGTATTATTTGTTACAAAGATTTGGTATGTTGAGTCTTTAGACTCACTAGGTGTGATGGATGCAGGTGGTATTGAGGGAGGTCTTGATGGGTGATACTACTGGACTGAAGGTGTACACAACCCGAGGACCAGCCCTACATTTCCGCATTATGCTTTATGATTTAAGTTAAAGATTTTTCCGATTTTTATTTATGCTTTTGAGAGGTTTTTGAGAGGTTTAGTATGTGCTATACTTTTCAACTTATTGCTTTTTAGGCTTGATAAAACAGTAGACGATTTTACTTTACGACAATTTCACTCGAATTTTTAAATACTAGTTGATTGAGGTTTATTCTAATAAGTGCAAAAATATTTTCATATATTATTTGAGCTGGCCGAATTTAAAAAAAAAATTCTAGTACATTTTAAACAGAAGAATACGAGACGTTTCAGTCGGTATCAGAGCAAAGGTCCTGTAAAGGGTTGTGCCACCATCAGCGCCGGGAAGATCAGTCGTCAAGCCTCAAAGTTGTAAGTTTTACATGCTTTATGTGATTTTATGATATTACCTGCACGACGTTATGAATACCACGATTATGCTACATGTTTACTAGTATTTCAAGTATTTTGCTCTACATGCTTAAGTTGCCATTTATGTTATGAAATTTTCACATGATTAGCAAACGTAGATTTAAATGCATGTTGGTTACGTTAGAAATTTGGAAACGTTCAGATAAAATGCCTCCTCGACGTGCCCCTGTCACTGAAAACCAAGAGGAGAACAGTGTTAACCGTCAAGAAAACAACCAAGGGAATGGACCTCCACCACCACCACCAGATGCTGCTACTCATGCTCTTGAGGAGATGGCTCGTTTATTCGAGCAACAGTTACAACAATAGCAGTTACAGCAGCAGCAGCAGACACAGTAGGCACCTAGGCCACCACAGGACATCTATGATCAATTCCGGAGGCTAGGGCCGAAGGAATTCTCAGGCACCACCGATCCATTTACTGCCGAGAGCTGGATTCGTTCTCTTGAGGTACACTTCCGTTATCTGAATATGGGAGATGCTGACCGTGTGAGGTGTACCACTTACCTGCTTAGGGATGATGCTTCACTTTGGTGGGAGGGGGTCGAGCATGGTGTTAACCTTACTACTATCACTTGGCCACAATTCAAAGAAATTTTCTATGAGAAGTATTTTACTACGGATGTTAGAGGCCGACTAAAGAGGGAGTTTATGAGCCTCCGACATGGAGACTTTTCTGTTGCCGACTTTGTGAAGAAATTTGATAGGGGTTGTCACTTTGTACCCCTTATTGCGAGAGATCCTGCAGAAAAGCTTAGGCACTTCATGGATGGTCTACGTCCTTCTCTACGTAACAATGTTATGATGATGCATCCATTAGATTATGCTACCGCCACTGCTTGTGCCTTCAAGTCTGAGCAAGCTTTGAGGGATATTGATTTTGAAATTCATCGTAAAAGGCAACAGCACCATAATAACAGTCAGCCAAGCAAGAAGCAGAATACGGGTCCACCTAGACCTCAAGGGTCTCAAAAACCCCAAGGTCAAATCAAGAAGCAAGGGCAGCAGAGGCCACAGAATCAAGGAGCACCACCGCCTACTGAGAGGCAACCCTGCAAAGAATGTAATCGGCCGCATCTTGGCAAGTGCGAATGGGGGACCTACAAGTGTTTATACTGCAAGGAAAATGGGCACAAAGCTGTTGACTGCCCAAAGAGAAATGCACCTAGTGTAGGGCGAGCGTATGTTATGAATGCCGAGGAAGCGGAGGAAGAAGCAGACACTACTCTTATCACAGGTAACCTAGTTATTTAACATTTTTATATTGCCTATTCTTGCATGAAATGTTAAATTGGTTACTAGGATTGATTTGGGAAACAAGATTTAACTTAGTGGAACTTAGGTCGCATGCTCTTCTTAGTGGGGTTTAAGTTATGATTTTAAGAACCCTAGAAAATGTTATGAATTTGGTGACTTATTTTTTGATAAGGATGTTATGTTTCCAAATAAAAAGTTTTAGGGCCAAATTAAAGAATATCATAACCAATTAATCTTTGGGTTTTTCGAATTTGTGGCAAGGGATTTCGACGCAATTTCCGCAATTTGGGGGTTAAAAGTGCAAAATTCGAAAACTTAGGAACTAGGATGCAATTTTCGCTAATTAAGGGACCAAAGCGTAAGAAATCAAAAAGGTAAGGGATCAATTGCTAATACCGAAACCTTGAGTACTAAGGGGTAATTTCCGAAAATTTTTAAGAAAATTTAAGGGCCATAGTGCAATTATCCAAAATTGGGGGACTAGAATGCATAACATTCGAAAATGTAAGGGCTAAAGTACAATTTTCACGAAATGCTTAAGTTCAACGCGAAATCTTCTTATGAATCTGGGGAAAACTAATGATAGTAAAATCCTTAAGTTTCAACTCGAAAAGATTTTAAAGACATCTTTCACCGCAGAGAGGATTATCATTCTAGGTGTAGCTACCTATGCATTGCTAGATTCAGGAGCTACACATTCCTTCATATCTGAAACCTTCATCAAAAGACTGAATATTACTCCTCAAGATATGGGTTTGGGTTTCAAAGTTTCGATTCCATCCGGTGATCAGATGCTCACGTCTAAAATTGTCAAGGATCTGGAGCTTCGTTTATTCAAAAATGTAGTTCGGGCTGATCTTATTGTGCTCCCTATGCCCGAATTCGATATTATACTTGGGATGGATTGGCTATCAGTGAATGGAGCATCGATTGATTTCAGTCAGCGATCAGTGTCTATTCGACCGCTTAATGGTAAACCGTTTGTTTTTGAGGCGGCGAGGAACAAGCAAATGCCGCACGTTATCTCTTGTTTATGTGCGAGGAAGCTTATTAAGCGAGGATGCTCAGCTTATCTAGCATGCGTCACTACTGCTCAGGAGTCTATCAGTCAGAAGTTAGAGGATGTTGCCATTGTGAGAGATTTTCCTTGCGTCTTTCCTGAGGACGTTTCTGGCATTCCGCCCGATCGTGAGGTGGAATTCTCTATTGATCTAGTGCCGGGCACAGTTCCTATATCAAAAGCACCATATCGTCTAGCACCTGCAGAAATGAAAGAATTGAAAGATCAGATACAGGACTTGTTAGACAAGGGTTTCATTCGCCCTAGTTACTCCCCATGGGGCGCACCGGTATTATTTGTGAAAAAGAAGGATGGTAGTTGATCGAGCAAAATTTACACAGTGAAATCCCCAATAAAATATGATTTTGTATGCTCAAAAATTAATCGCAAGTGCACGATGTCAAGTAATAATATAGTGTACGTGAGTACGAGTATCGTTCCACTGAAGACTGTGTTTTACAATTATTATTTTCAGTTATTTAACATTTAGCAACGAAAATTGAGTTGTGTGATTATTCCTACTATACTCAAATAAATATGCAACTAAAATGATTCAACAAGTAATGAATGAGAATTTAATCTAAAATGTTGAGTTAAAATTCAATGAGAAAAGGATTTGTTGGGAATCTCGGTTCACCTACCCCTCGTTTATTTATTAATTCGTTCGATCATGATCTACGCTTCCGACAGGATTTCCTAATCTATTGAACACACTCTCTCGAGCTATGCCAAACTAATTTTACTCAATGAAGTAATTAAATAGCTCTCATTTTTTATCAAGAGCAAATCGCATTTCGATCTCTGAAATCCCTTAGTTTTCGACCCTTAGGACTATGACTACCGACACGTATCCAATTTCATATATCTATGTAAATTGTAGATCCGCGGATTATACTACTCGATCCTATCACTCGTCCTTCTCTCGAACTCACTAGTGATATGAAAACGTCGTTAAAGTTAGCTACGCTTTAATGACACAGTAAAACAGTAGTAAAATCAAGAATAACGCACAATCGAAATATAAATTAATTCAAATCAACATTCGGGGTAGGATCCCCTTTAATCCCGACAAATAATAAAGTTTAGCTACTAAAATTCATAATTAAATTCAACAAAACAAAGTTTAAAAGATGCAAACAAAGTTAGAAATACTAGAGTTGATGAAAAACGCAAGAAACGATGCCCGGAATCTTCAAATCTTCAATCCAAGCGAGAAAGTGCTCTCAAAAACTTTGACGGCTGAAGAATAATGTCTGAATACGTCTGAAAGTCGACCCCCCATCCTTCCCATCGCATTCTTCTTCCAAAATAAGGTAAGAAATCGAGCATGAAATTTTTCCAAAAATAGGTGGCGCTCGGGCGGAAGAAAAGTACCACTCGAGCGCCACACCTTCTGTAAATCTCCTTGGGAAGTGCGGCATTCGCGCTCGGGCGGTAGAAAACTACAGCTCGAGCGCCGACTCTTCTGTACTTGGGCATTGTAAAACATCTCTCGCGCTCGGGCGGTAGAAAATTACCGCCCGAGCGCCGACCTTTATGTCGACTTGGTCACCTTTCGCGCCCGGGCGGTAGAAAATTACCGCTCGGGCGCCGCTCATGTCCGTTGCCTTCTCTTTTGTACACTTTGCTCCATTTTGTGGTTTTCCGGCCATTTTTCCTGCAAATTCGTCATGCCCGAGTGAGATATGATAAAATGCAAATGTTTACTCTAAAATGAACAGAATGTAAATGAAATGCATGCATGCACAATGCAAACACAACTAAAACTAATACAATAAAACGCGTAAAAACCACTCCTATCAATAGTATGCGTCTGTGCATCGATTATCGAGAGCTCAACATGGTCACTATCAAAAATAAGTATCAACTGCCAAGAATCGAAGATTTATTTGACCAGTTGCAAGGAGCATCGATTTTCTCTAAGATTGATCTGCGTTCGGGATACTATCAGTTGAAAGTGAAAGAAGCAGATGTCCATAAGACAGCATTCAGAACTAGATATGGGCACTATGAGTTTTTGGTCATGCCATTCGGGTTGACCAATGCGCCAGCGATCTTCATGGATCTCATGAATCGCGTATTTCAGCCATATCTGGATCAGTTTATTATTGTCTTCATCGACGACATATTGATCTATTCCAAGAGCAGAGAGGAGCATAGCCGCCATCTGAGAACAACACTGCAAGTACTGTTAGACAGGAATCTTTTTGCAAAATTCAGCAAGTACGAGTTTTGGCTCGATAGAGTGGCATTTTTAGGCCACATCATTTCCAGCAGTGGAGTGGAAGTTGATCCGAGTAAGGTAGAGGCAGTGAAAGAGTGGCCAGTGCCGAAGAGTGTCACCGAGATTCACAGTTTCTTGGGACTAGCTGGCTATTACTGCAAGTTTATTCAGGGGTTCTCATCTATAGCGGTACCTATGACCGCCTGGACAAAGAAAAATGCAAAGTTTATTTGGGGACCCGAGTGTCAAGAAAGTTTTGACAAGTTGAAGCAAGCCTTGATATCAGCACCAGTGTTATCTATGCCATCGGGGCAAGGGGAGTACGTCCTTTATACCGACGCTTCTAAACTTGGTTTGGGCGCAGTTCTGATGCAAAACGACCGAGTTATCGCCTATGCGTCGCGGCAGTTGAAAATCCATGAAAAGAACTACCCTACTCATGATCTTGAGCTTGCAGCGGTAGTCTTCGTACTGAAAATTTTGAGACACTACCTGTATGGGGAGAAGTGCAAGATATTCACCGATCATAAAAGTTTGAAGTACTTCTTCACCCAAAGGGAGTTGAATATGAGACAACGCAGATGGCTTGAGTTAGTGAAGGATTATGATTGTGACATTAGCTACCATCCGGGGAAAGCTAATATAGTTGCAGGCGCATTGAGCAGAAAGGCAGCAGTTATCACTCAGTTATCACTCCAAAGACCGTTGCAGTCCGAGATACAGCGGTTTGAGCTTGCAGTATATGCTAGGGGGGAGGCCCCTAATCTTGCCACATTATCAGTCCAGTCAACATTGAGAGATAATATCCGAGACGGACAGTCTACTGATGAGCAGTTGCAAAAGTGGAGAGCTAGAGATGAAGCCAAGGGCCGGAATTTATATTCAGTGGTGGATGGTTTAGTCCGTTATCAAGACCGTCTATGGGTTCCTAGTGGCGATTTTTTGAGAGATCTGATTATGAGGGAAGCCCATGACACACCATATTCCATTCACCCGGGCAGTACAAAGATGTATAGAGATTTGCAGTTGTTGTATTGGTGGCCAGGCATGAAGGGAGACATTTTGAGATTCGTATCCGAGTGTTTGACTTGTCAGCAAGTCAAGGCAGAACATCTGAGACCAGCAGGGAAATTAAAGCCACTCCCTATTCCCGAATGGAAATGGGAGAATATCATTGTGGACTTTGTAGTGGGATTGCCGAAGACTGGGAAAGGATCGAATGCCATTTGGGTGATAGTTGATCG
Organism: Primulina eburnea; assembly: GCF_022965805.1. Classification (NCBI taxonomy): domain Eukaryota; kingdom Viridiplantae; phylum Streptophyta; class Magnoliopsida; order Lamiales; family Gesneriaceae; genus Primulina; species Primulina eburnea. The sequence goes on from NC_133103.1 coordinate 19,510,843, forward strand.
TCTTACGAAATCAGCTCATTTTCTACCTATTAAGAAGACATTCACCATGGTTCAGTATGCAGAATTGTATATTCGGGAGATAGTTCGTCTGCATGGGATTCCAGTTTCTATTGTTTCTGACAGGGATCCGAGATTCACGTCCTCTTTTCGGAAAAGTCTGCATGCAGCGATGTGGACCAAGTTATTGTTCAGTACAGCGTTCCATCCTCAAACCGATGGTCAGTCAGAAAGAGTTATACAGATTTTGGAGTATCTACTACGAGCTTGTGTTATCGATTTCCAAGGCAGTTGGGAACCGAAATTACCTCTAGTGGAGTTCACCTACAATAACAGCTTCCAATCAGCAATTGGGATGGCTCCTTTTGAGGCACTCTATGGAAGGAAATGTAGATCTCCTATTCATTGGGACGAGGTTGGGGAAAGAAGGGATATTGGTCCGGATGTCATCGAATAGACAGCTGAACTTGTGGCCAAAATTCGTGAGAGAATGAAGACTGCACAAAGCCGACAGAAGAGTTATGCGGACAAGAGACGAAGGGACTTAGAGTTTGCAGTGGGCGACCACGTGTTTGTGAAAATAGCTCCTACGAAGGGAGTTATGCGCTTTGGCAGGAAAGGCAAGCTTAGTCCAAGATTTATAGGTCCGTTTGACATTTTGGAGAGGATTGGGACACTAGCCTATAGAGTGGCATTGCCACCTGCACTTTCAAGAGTTCACAACGTGTTCCATGTTTCAATTCTGCGGAAGTACATGTCTAATCCATCACATGTACTTAATTATGAACCTCTTCAACTAACTCCACATATGACGCATGAGGAAAGGCCTGTCCAGATCTTAGCAAGGCAAGAGAGAAGACTGCGTAATAAGGTCATTCCAATGGTCAAGGTCAAGTGGCTGAATCACTCGGAGGAGGAAGCTACTTGGGAAACCGAGAGGGACTTGTTGAGCCGCTATCCAGAGTTATTCGGTAAGTTCTAATTTCGAGGACGAAATTTTATTTAAGGGGGGGAGGAATTGTAAGGTCCAAAAATTAAGGCGTCGTAATCCAACTGCATGCAAGTCTAGAAATTAGGAAAAAAATGAGTAATTTATTTTAATGGCTAATTAATTATGTGACATACATGCTTATTATGATTTTATTGCCATTCTGCATGAAATTACATTTTTAAGGTTATTCAAGTGACGATCGAGGAACGGAGACCAAGGGCTGAACAATGTTTTAATTAAATAATTAATTTTAAATTATTTAATTTAAGGGAGATGGTTTTCTCATATTTTTGAAAACGTTTTTTTTAGTTTATTTAAAGCCTACCTTGTGCTAGTGGGTTTAATTAAAATTTAATAGTCCTTAAGCCTAAGTAATAAAATTGATTAGCATATAAAAACAATTAAAAACCTAAACTATACACACACTTTCACGCCGCCCAAAATTGTTACCAAAGCAAAAGCTTCCCTCGGCGCACAGCAAGTCTCGGCCGAGAGTGACAGCAGCTTTTCCCTCAAGGTTTTTAGTGAACCTAGCCTCGGTTCTCTCCGTTCTTCATCGCCGTCGGTATTTCGTGCGTTTATGACGCAAAGGCATGCCTAAAATCTTCCTTTTCTCATGGAGAACTTGAAGATTTATTCCAGAAAATTCGTTTTTCTCATGTACATGCTATGAACTAATGATTTTTATGTACCAAGTCATGTCTTGTTGGTGTTTAGGGACTGCCATGATGTTATATGAAGTTTAGGTAAAGTGTTCAAGGAAAACAAAGCCACAAACACCCACCCACCATCGGCAGAAAACAAAGAAAACAAGGAATCAAAAACCGAAGGCTGCTGTCGTGAGTTTGCGTTCGGGCTTCTCGGTTTAAGGGTGAGGCTTGGACTTGGCTTGGGCCAGGACGTAGCCAGGGGTGTCATGAGTCAGGGCGAGAGTCCTAGCCATGCTAGGACTCGAACCGAGGGCTCAGGAAAGAGTCCCAGCGCGGCTAGGACTCCACCCGAGAACCTGCACAGATTTGTGCACGGTTGCGCCACTTCCAGGCTATGGAGGCTCGTTGTGTGGGGCACGGGCTGGGCTAGGAGGGTTCACTAGTGTCCTAAGTAAGCGTCCTTGGGTTGGGTTCGGGCGGTAGAGCGTTGGCTGGACTCACACGATCACAAATATGGAACCCATGCCAAGTGTTATTCTCAGCCAGCACATGCAGGGTCTTGAGGGGCCCCGTTTTTGACTTTGGGTGAGGGTTTTTAATGGTTTGATTGTCCAGTAGGTTGATTTAGGATGTTGGGCAAGTTTCGGTTCGATATGGTCCGAGGGTAACTCGGTAAAAATTAAGAGATGGCTCGGGGTCGAAGTTTAGGTGTCAAAATGAGTTTTAAAATAAAGAAAATTTGGAAAACGGCTCGCAGGGGTCGAGTCGTGATCCATAAGGGCTAAAATAATATAAAAAAAGACTAAATTTTGAATTTAGGAATTTTATGTTAAAGTTTGGTATTTTTCGGGATTAAAACACCTTTAAAATAATCAAGAAAAGATAATTGTAAAAGTCTAAGTTTTAAGCCAAATGAAATTACGAAAAATTTATATAAGCTTAAATAATTATTTGGGACTTGTTAGAGTCGAGAAATCAATAATAAAAAAAAATTCAGAAACGAAAATGTCACGATTAGGGGTAAAACGGTCTTTTTACACCTAGAAATTAGTAAAGGTCATGGCAGTGCCCTAAATGCTGTTTTTATGATATTATGATCATTTTTTTTACATGTTTATGAAATGTTCAGGATTTATTTATGATTTATTTTTAATGTCCATGAAATTTTATGATTTAAGTTGACATTTAAAATACATGGTGCATGGTTGGTTTCAAAAGAAAATATGTTTATGCATGATTTTATAAAGTGATGAAAACCTTGATGAAAGTGAAGTAATTGTGACAATGAGGATTTGAGGATATGAGGTTATGATTGAGGATAGGCCAAGGCTCAGTTGACGATCTTGTGTCGCTGATGTCACCGCCGCCCAGTACTGTGGTTTCATGTATCTGGTACCATCGACTTTTGAGGATTGGGGAAAGTCACAATTAACGATCTGAATTAATAAAGGAAAAGATAATGTTAATGATCATGAAAAGATTATTTCATGTTATGTTTGAGGAAAAGGTAAATGTGAGGTTCATGTTATGCATATCACGAAAATGTTATTTTTTTTGTAAAGTATTTTCACTGTTGCATGTGGTTTTATTATGTATTATTTGTTACAAAGATTTGGTGTGTTGAGTCTTTAGACTCACTAGGTGTGATGGATGCAGGTGGTATTGAGGGAGGTCTTGATGAGTGATACTACTGGACTGAAGGTGTACACAACCCGAGGACCAGCGCTACATTTCCGCATTATGCTTTATGATTTATGTTAAAGATTTTTACGATTTTTATTTATGCTTTTGAGAGGTTTTTGAGAGGTTTAGTATGGGCTATACTTTTCATCTTATTACTTTTTAGGCTTGATAAAACAGTAGACGATTTTACTTTACGACAATTTCACTCAAATTTTTAAATACTAGTTGATTGAGGTTTATTCTTATAATTGCAAAATATTTATTTTCATATATTATTTGAGCTGGCCGAATTTTTTTAAAAAAATAACTAGTACATTTTAAACAGAAGAACACGAGACGTTTCATTTCTTTTTCTCAAAAAGAAAATATTGCAAACCAATCGGTCAATAACTTTATGAAAAATTCAGAATCTTTAGGTACATTTTGACTTTTAAAATTTGTTTCTAGTAATTATTTTTATCATGTTACAAAACATTGATCCCAAACGAAAAATAATTTTTTTTTAACTTGGACATCACAATCCCATAAGTCTGACTTTGCGTTCGGTATTTTAAAGCCCAACACAACTTGGCACACTACAAAGTTCGACCTCGCGCTCAACATCTTGAAGCCCGGCTCAACCCAGCAATTACATAAGCCTGACAAAATATTAGGATGATTTTCTTGTCTTTGGAATCCCGTTAATATTCTCCGAGTAAAGGGGGGCAAAGGCCACGCTTCAAGTTGGACTTATTTTTCAAATATTGTTTTTATATTTGAAATTAAATCACCAAAACTCTCAAATTTTAGGACGAGACGATCTATGAGTTTGAAATTCAATAGTAACAAATCTCTCACCCCCAACATGATAAAATATACTCATTTCGCCATAAATATAAATTGCATATTTCATTTTGAGTGAGTTTTATGTGGAACTGTCTCACAAATCTTAATCTGTGAGACGACTCAACTTTACTCATATTCACAATAAAAAGTAATAAATTTAGTATAAAAAATAATACTTTTTCATGGATAACCCCAATAAGAAACAGGTATCACAAATATAACTCATGAGACCATCTAACATAAATTTTTGCCTTTCATTTTTCATACTTTCTAAATATATATTCAATTTTCTTTATTTAGTACTATTTCATTTATTTATTTATTTTATCAGTCTACTCTCATAATTAAATACATTAACTACTTTCAACTAGGAACTACAACGAGGCAGATCTGGGATAGATTAGGCCAAGCTCAAGATCAACCTTACTTCACGTTATGCCCGCCCCCCATATCTAAAACTCGACAGATCTAATTAAGATTGAATCCGTTGAACCTGCTTAAAATAAAATATTTTTTGGATTTTAATAGTTATACAATAAAAATAATTTATAAATTAATAAATAATTAAAATTACATTCCAATTATATTAATAATATTTATAAAAAAAGTATTATTGCAAGTTAAAATTTATTAATTTAGGTTCAACCCAAAACAAAATAAAAAGTATAAATATTTATTTTTTAAAACACATCATTAAAAAATAAATTTATTTTAATTCTAATATATATATATATATATATATATATATAATTTTGATATCCTGCACATCTATCGTGCACACTTTTGTGAGCACCGATGAGGTGTCATTCACCTATTGAATGTGATGAAATATAGAACCATTGTGCATCCAATGGTTTAGTGACACCTCATCGGTGCTCACAAAGATACACACGGTAGGTGTGCAGGATATGAAAACTATATATATATATATATATATATATATATATATATATATATATATATATATATATATATATATATATATATATATATAAGGGTTGTTACCCTGCACCCAAGGGTGCAGGGTAACCGTGGGTGACAGCTGAGCTGGCGCCCACATGTGTATTTTCTTTTTTTTAAACAACGTTTAGCGACGGTTTTTCACATTCCGTCGCTAATAGCGACGGAATCTACAAAACCGTCGCTAAACGTCTAATTTTAAAAAAAAGCCCGGATAGAGGGGAACAGAGGGACATTCACAAAATCGATTCTCCCGTCCAACCTACCGCCCACAACACAGAAAAGTGAGGTTCAACTGAAGGCAAATCTGGAGATCTCGTGCAAGGTTTTTCCGTGCGCCTCAAATCCGAAGGTAACTCGATGTTGTCGGAAGATTTATCACTCCCGGTAGAATTTGTGCGTGAATGTGTTAGAAAACCTCGGGTATAAAAATATGTGCGTGAATGTAAATCGAAGTTGTTAGAAATAAAAATTTGGTTCGATATATGTGTGAATGTAAGTGCGGCTCAAATAAAAAATTTTCCGTGCGCCTCAAAAGCACAGTTTGCTTGAAACCTCACAATTTTATGAATAAAAAGGAATTTAAAAGCTCGAGTTTCTCTCAAACTTTTCTGTGTTGTGAGGCGGTAGGTTGGACGGGAGAATCGATTTTGGTTTTTTTTAAAAAAATTAGACGTGTAGCGACGGATTATTATAAACCGTCGCTAAAGGTTGTTTTTAAAAAAAAAAAAAAGAAAATGCACATGTGGGCGACAGCTACCCTGCACCCTTGGGTGCAGGGTAACAACTCTATATATATATATATATATATATATATATATATATATATATATATATATATATATATATATATATATATATATATATATATATATATATATATATATATATATATATATATTTGTGGGGAGGGTACGGTGCGAGTTCATTGAATCTCAAGGCCCCACCTGAACCCGATTGGGACCTGCTTGATTGGGTCTAAATGAGTCTCATCGGGGTGAATTTATTACGAGTTTTGGTTTAGATTTGATCCATTACCATCTCTACTTCCTATAAATTTTTATACAATTTAAAATATTTATTATATACAAGTAAACTAAAAAGTTTCTTTCTAAATTTTAATTTTTCAATAACTTTTTAAATTTATGTGAAAATACACTTAAACCTAAATATACGAGACTGATGAGATGCGATCAATATATCTTTTGATGTATATTGAATAAACTTCATACTAATATCAAACCATGTTATTTGACAAGGAAAAGAATGATAACTCTATGCTAAACGAACCCCGCATTTTGTAAACGACCTTGTATATCACATGTAAATTTAAGAGAATTTATGCTAAAAATACGAGCCCCACATTTTATAAACGACCTTCTATATTACATGTAAATTTAAGATAATTTGTTTATAAATAAATTAAAAACTGATATATGAAGAAAATAAAAAAAAATGAGAAAAATGAAATTGTAAAAGGACCAAAAAGATAAGCTGGGTGAATTAAACGCAGACCTTTCGACGTTTCTGCATCAGTGGCTGGCTATTTACATTACATAATGGCTGTTGATGCGATCCGGGCGAAATGAATTAGTCAAGTCGGGTGCTCCACCAGATCTACTATCAAGATAATGAAGGAAACTGAGCAAGGAATATGGCTTCGATCGTGACCTGCAAACAATAAAAGAAACTCGTGAATGGGCACTGGAGGGGTGTCCGGCGTGGCCACTCCGATGCTTAAGTCAGCAATTTGAAGATGAAGAACACAAGCGATATATGTGAGGATATATGTAAATGCCAAGAGCTTAGAAGCACCAAAATTCGATGCCTCAAATGTAAATCATACATGCTATTTATAGGAAGGAAAATTAAGGATTATCTCGATTTGTGCATACACCTACCACTCATAGCATTTGATGTTCACTTCCTGTCAAGCCACCATATCCTATCAAGCCACCCTACCTCTGATAGCTTCTTTGACACGCCAAACCCCTATAGTTCTGACAGATAAGATAACAAATAGAGTGCGGCACTATTATCGAGGTAGCCCGGATGATAAGCTTTTCGGGAGATGGCTCGAGAGCCCGAGCATCTGCTTGCTCGGGGAGAATATGTCTCGAATATTCACCGGCCCGGCTTCTAAAGAATCCATCCTGTAGATTAACCTAGATTTGGGCTAACCATTTAGCATCCATGACCCGGGCTATACCAAGGATATCATCACTCCCTCCTTAAATAGTCGAGCTAGAGTCATACTCGCTGTCCCGATTAGTCTTGTGTGCCCGGTCATGGACTTCAATAGAAAAATTCCAGACTATAAAAGCATCGAGGGCTTCAAAGATCCCAGAGATGGGATGAGGTGCCGGGGCCTTGGGCTGGGGAACATGTCCCGTGACTTGGGAATGGTCGAGGTGCGGAGCCCCGAGCCAGAGTACGGAGCCCTGGACTTAATGAGCAACCAGGGTACGGAGCCATGGGTCTTGGAGTGGTCGAGTGTGGAGCCCCGAGCTAGGGTACGGACCCCTGGACCTAATGAATGGTCGAGGTGCGGAGCCCCGAGCCAGGGTACAGAGCCCTGGACTTAATGAGCAACCAGGGTACAGAGCCCTGAGTCTTGGAGTGGTCGAGGTACGGAGCCCTCTTGGAGTGGTCGAGTTGCGGAGCCCCGAGCCAGGGTACGGATCCCTTGACTTAATGAGCAACCAGGGTACGGAGCCCTGGGTCTTGGAGTGGTCGAGGTGCGGAGCCCCGAGCCAGGGTACGGGTCTCTGGACTTAGCAGATGGCCGAGGTACGGGTCCTCGGGCCAGAGTACGGGTCCCTGGACTTAGCAGATGGTCGAGGTACGGATCCTCGGGCCAGGGTACGGGTCCCTGAGCCAGGGTACATGTCCCTGGACTTAGCAGATGGCCGAGGTACGGGTCTCCGGGCCAGGGTATGGGTCACTGGGCTTAGAAGATGGTCGAGGTACGGGTCTCCGGGCCAGGGTACGGATCCCTGGACTTAGATAATGTGTCGGGACCTCGTGTTTCTCGGACTTAAGAGAATGTGCCGAGGCCTCGTGTCTCCCGGACTTTAAAGAATGTGTCGGGGCCTCGTGTCTCCCGGACTTAAGAGAATGTGTCGGGGCCTCATGTCTCCTGAACCTTTATATAAGTTGCAGGGGCCTCATACCTGCCGGACTTAAGAGTATGTGCTGGGGCCTTGTGTCTCCCAGAATTTAGAGAATGTGCCGGGCTCTCGTACCTCCCGGGTTTTAAATAATGTGTCGGGGCCTCGTATCTCTCGGACTTAAGAGAATGTGCCGGGGCCTCGTGTCTCCCGGACTTTAGAGAATGTGCCGGGGCCTCGTATTTCCCGGACTTAAGAGTATGTGCCGGGGTCTTGTGTCTCTCGGAATTTAAAAGATTTTGTTTTTCTTGCTGTATTAGTTTTATTAAAAACTCAATCACTAACCTGGAATACTGAATCCGAATTCATTTTCGGTAGAGTAAACCTCTCTAGTTGAGCTAAATTACGTGACTAATATAGTTGTATGCTATTGAGTGATAGCAAATACTTTTCCACGTCAATCCGGAATAGCTGCTGAGCTTTGAGCCCATATGAAATCCACATATAAGATCTGAGTACCGATCTGGTCGGACTTGTATGTTTGCCAAGCGGAGTTGGGTTTACTGAGTTGCCGAGTAAAATCAGACTTACTTTTGAATGGAAACCATATCTACGTCTTGAGCTCAAGTTCCAACAGACGGCGCCAATGATGCGATCCAGGCGAAATGAATGAGCCGGTCGGGTGCTTCATCGGATCTGCTATCAAGATTATGAAGGAAATTGAGCAAGGAATATGGCTTCGATCATGACCTGCAAACAATGAAAGGAACTCGTGAATGGGCGTCGGAGGCGTGTCCGACGTGGTCACTCCAATGCTTAAGTCAGGAGGTTGAAGATGAAAAACACAATTGATATATGTGAGGATATATCTAAATGCCAAGAGTTTAGAAGCACCAGAATTCGGTGCCTCAAATGTAAACCATACCTGCTATTTATATGAAGGAAAATCAAGGATTACCTCGATTTGCGCGTACACCTACCACTCATAGTCTTTGATGTTGACTTCCTGTCAAGCCACCCTATCCTGTCAAGCCACCCTACCTCTGATAGCTTCTCTGACACGCCAAACCCCTATAGTTCTGATAGATAAGATAGCAATCGAGTGTGGCACTGTTATCGAGGTAACCCGAGTGATAAGCTTCTCGGGAGATGGCTCGAGAGCCCGCGCATCTGATTGCTCGGGGAGAATATGTCTCGGACATTCACATGCCCGGCTTCTAAAGAATCTATACTACAGATTAACCCAGATCTGAGCTAACCCATTTAGCATCCATGACCCAGGCTATCCCAAGGGTATCGGCTGTCGTTCCTCTAATCCCTAGGAAAAATTCTTAATTACGCACATTTTATGTTCTAGCTACTTCTTAATTACGGCTACTTAGGACATAAATATTTTATTAATTTATTACTTAACCTATGATTAAAAGGTCGGTTGATCAACGAACCTCGTGAGCCAACCATTTATTTTTTATTTTAAAATTATGAGTTTATAATGAATTATTAAGTACTTGGTTAGGTTATTAATTGCTTGATTCATCGCCTCTTCAAAAATTTAAATTGAATTTTTTGTGGTTTGATTGGTAATTATTAAGTGGTTGTTCAAGAAATTCGTTAAATTTGGCGTCTGAGTTGTTCCCAACCGTGGAGGATTGAATCGATGTTTGATTTTAAAATTTGAGAGTAAATTCTTCTCAAATAGTTTTTAGCATAAATTACAATTGTATCATTTAAAATGATAAATTTTAATTCTTGTAAATAGTCAAAATCTAATTTTTATCTACTATCTTTGATAATTTTGTTTTGGTCGTTTTTCCATCGAAAGCTAATAGACCAATCGAGTATTGCTTATTTTACACTGATGCTCTCTTATAACTCATTTGATAAAAATAAAGCTTATGTTACACACTAAAATCTATTAAGCGAAAGTAAAGTGAAAAATAAAACAAAATAACAATTAATATTTCAAAATGAGAGGACAAATATCTTGTTTTCATTTATTTTTTCTTATGTAGATTTTAATGTATGTGTTGGGATCAGATCAGAGTTCACAGAAAAACTTTGAATCCTTCTAACAATTTTTAGGCTGTTAAAAATATTTTTTAAAGACTCGATTTGCTGTAACATTATAGTTTGACTAGTGATGAACTATATTTATCAGTTTTAAAAAGAAAAAACTTGAAATATGAATGGTAAGAATATAAAGAGCATAATGAAATAACACAAATATTTTTATTGATGTTCAAAAATAAAACTAATACGACACCATTTTTTTCACTTAGGAAAGTTTCCATGAGATACTTTGGTTTTTATGATGTTTTGTAATAACCAACCCCAGTTATGATTTATTAGTGTCCAGATTGAAATTCTTAGTCATCATTTTATAAATCTGGATGTTTAATAACTCTCGGTTCATCAGACAACAATTCTTTCTTAAGTGGAATAAGATGTGACATAAGAATTGATAATATCCAAACATCCCTAAAATATTGTCTTATTTATTCGTTATATCTTCTGCTTCATTCTCATTATCTATCCGTTTTGTTAAACACTTTTCTTATATTAAATTAAATATGTTGTATCACTTGTCTAGACGTATGCACTCAAAATCTTTCAAGTGATCCAGTTACTTCTAATTGTGAAAAAAAAAACATCAGTTCGAGTTAGTTTAAGTTTTTTTTTTAAATATTTCATTCACATTTTCTAAATTCTTTCTCGATCCCCACAATTTAGGAAAACAATTTTGAGTAGACATTTTTTAAATTCTTCTGTCTTCAATGCAATTTTTGTTTATATTTTGAAATAATTTGAAATGATAGTCAACTACTATTTCAACCAACTAAATATCATTTCAAATACATGTTATTCAAATGATCAGATTTCAAATAATTTTTCAAATTCAAATCCGTTGGTACAAATGCAACATATAATTAAGCATTTGAGTAAACTATAAATATGATATTCTAATTTGTGTCTCAAATACTTTTGTGCTATGAAATAATTATTTTACAGCATATGTGTGGGGACCCGGACGCTAATCACGTTCTAAATCATAATTACGACTAATTAATCAATTAGTATAAACAGGGTCTAAATTTTTTTTTTTAATTTATACAGCGGAAACGTAATGTAATTAAATTCAAATTACATATTAAACATAACATACAATTATTGTATAATCTACAATAATCCGACTAGGTTCAACTACAAGTCAGTGCTGAATCCTAAGTTGCTTCAAAGCCCGGATCTCCACGCTATCTAATCCAGCCTCGTACTCTTCTTGACCCTGATCCTAGCCCACCTGTTGCCATGCACACATACAAACAAGACAACAGCCGGATAACTCCGGTGAGATATAAATATCCCAGTATAAATCATGTATACATGCCATCATATAAACAATATAAAAGCATATAACAGAAAATCCTATCATATATCAAAATCATGATATAAATCCATTACAAGAATAAATCATATTCTATACATGTACCCTAATCCGGAACATAATTCAATATCCAGAATAAATTATATTCTAAGCATGTATCAATATCAGGAACATACTCAATACCAAGAATAACTCCTATTCTAAACATGTACCAATATCAGGAACAGCAAGGAACATGAACCATATTCAGGAACATAATCAACATCAATAATATAAATCAATATAATCGTCACTCAGACTCGTGACTCCACGTTTTAGACTAGACTCAATCCTAGCCTAGGGATCCCGGTTTCCAGATGTGGTATTCCTATATCGACCAACAGTAATAGAAAAGACTACAGTTCTATCTACGTCGATATAACCAAACATCCAGTGTCCTGACCTATCCGTCATGGACTGTGGTCCTATCACCAATATCCTGTCCTGTGACAAAGTGCAATGGGCCAGTGACGAGTCCTCACTATCCGGCCCTTCTGTCACAAGATGAAATGTCTACGACTAAGCATATCCGCTTATGACTCAAGACATACATTGTCTATAAATCCATAGACCAAAAATATCAATCGTATTCAATTGCAAATAACAATGCAATAAAATAAAGTATGTGATTTAGGGAAACTCGAGTCAAACCTCACTCAAGTTGTGCAATCCCAACTCAACATTAATTTATACCTTTATCTTCTCGCTCAGAAGAAGAAGAAGTCCCGACTCTATCTCGGTCCATTCCCAATCTGGTAATAACTATATCGAACAGATATAGTATCAGTAAACAACTCAATTCAATACATGTTCTGATCAATATTCGGATCAACACATAATCTGATCAATGTCAAGTCAAGACACAATCTAATCCATATCGACGATATCACGATATAATCGATCACTACAGAATCTGATCAATATCAATTAACTGATGTTTCAACGGTATAACAATACAGTCTCGATAATCCCGTCAGTCCGAACATCACAGATATAATACCAGAACTCATAATCAACATCGATACCAGTCATAATCTTAATAACAATACATATCTGATATGAGTTCTCAATCAAATCGACTCCAAAAATCATAACAATTACATAATCAATCTGTTTCTCAATCTGATTTCGATTCTATGATGTCTAACATGACAAGAACATCATATATGAATCCTATTCAATTCTGACAATAGTTTAATTTCAAAACATGTCAAAACGTAGCAAAACTTACGTCCAATTGTAGCTGTCGTCACTAGGAACAAGATACCGTACTCGGATTCAAAATCAGACGGGCGGATTGAAATAAAAAGGCGTAAGGATTTTCGCGAAGCTTCCTCGGCCCTTTCTTCATTTCTTTGAAAATGTCTACGAATGATATGTATGTATATATATATGTATACACCTCGTGCATGATAGAAACGTGGCTTGTTATCGTTCTGCATGACTCGCGCTCGGGCGGTAAGAAACTACCGCTCGAGCGCGGCAGTTTCTGTCCGAAGTCTTTCCTTATCACACACTCGCGCTCGGGCGGTAATATTCTACCGCTCGGGCGCCACACGTTCTGTCCGAGTGATGTTCTTATGGAACACTGGCGCTCGGGCGGTAACTTTCTACCGCTCGGGCGCCAGACTTTCTGTCCAAAATCCACATCTATGGTGCATTGGCGCTCGGGCGGTCTCTTTCTACCGCTCTGGCGCCACGAGCTCTGTACAAAATTCCTATTTGTCTTGCACCGACGCCCGGCTTCCTCATAATTCAAAATCCAATTCCAACGTGTCCCTTATATGACATTAATTAATCCATAAATCATTTCAGATTAATCTCAGATTACGTAATTATACCCAAATCATTTCAGATTACAGTAATCAAATTCTCGGGCATTACATTTCTCCCCCTCTAAGATATGATTTCGTCCTCGAAATCACCACAATCCACTCGAGTAATACATATAATCATATCATATCTCAAATCAAATATAAGAAGGAGATATACAGAATATGCAATAAGCTCATATTAATCACCTCACTCGTGATAGAATCAATCACACACTATTGGCTATACAATATCCGTATATACCCATCAACACCCCATAACAATCAATATCCTTATCTGTTAATCCCAGTCAAAGACATATTCAATCTTCGACCTCAAATACCAACAGTCATCGTCCGACGTTAGCATATTTAGTTTATTAATTCGGAGCTATCCTCGATTTCTTCTGAATCAGTTTCATTTTTTTCTTATCAGATTTCTGATCGTATCAAATCTGATCTCAGGTATTATCGCAATATCCTTCTTCTTCAAAGGAAATCCGCAGTTCTTACTGTATAATACCTTGACTACTGCTATTTCGATACTCATCTAATAGCTATTATCGTGCAATAGTTCAAAAGTGACAATGAATCATGTTAACTAGTGCTATAATCCAGCACTACATTTCCTGGATATCCTCCAGTATCTAGATAGTTCACTCCGACTATCCTTCAATCTATAAATCATAGATGAAAAATCATGTCATACACTCAGCCAAAAGTATAAAATCAAACGGAAATCACAGTCTGATAAAATCAACTCTGGCATTCAATACAATCTGACTCATGTTTCTGTCATACCTCTCAGTCGTCTCATCCTGTACAGTATCCCCTTTGCAGATTTGAACCATCGTTCAATCACAATCACTATCTTGGGAAGATTGCAGTAGTGTCGTCACACAATCAATAGAAATGTACTCCTATTTCTATTTAGAAATCAATAATCAAGATCATTAATCTACAAATTTCTATCTTTATGTCTTCATCTGTCAGCGATTTAGACATTTCAATACAAATTCTGACATAACTGATTTTCATCTGTTTACTTCAAAACTGTCTATTCGAATTATCCCACATTCCCTGTTACCAGAATAATACTAAATCTACTACTGTGTGCATCAGACAATACCTGTCAATTTCCAATTCGAATATCTGACATAAACAAATCAGCTAATAAGATAAATTAAAGAAAATACCTACCTGGTATTCAGTTCTGACTATCAAAATCAAATTCTGGACAGTCTGATCAAACTTCTGAACTGCTTTAATCTTCAAAACCATTTCTGATTCGACTGGACTGTATATAAACTCAACGGTTCATAACAATCGGTATCAAACACGGATTCAGAATGATAACAATCTCAGATCAGATTCAGAATATCAATACGCAATACTGATCTAATAACTGCATAGAACGCAATTTCTGAACCTCTGCCATATTCAATGTCGTTTTCAGCCACTGATCACGGTCTCACTGTACTATAATCAGTCAGTATAACATCTTCAGATATCACAGACTCTGAATACAATCTGTTACAATCGAGGTTCATATCCGAACAATTCTGTAGACAACAATCTCAGTTCCCAGAATACTCAGTACAATTGTCAAATGTTCGGTTCAATCAATCATACGCTGCAGATATATCAAATGTCATAGATAAAACGCGTATAACATCATCAGAATACTTCTGAACACAGGATTTATCAACCCATAAATGGAACTGAAGTACTTTACAGAGAAACATATAATTCTTCAGGCAATAATTCTTTCAACTGATATCTCAATTCTCTCAATTCAATCAGTATCAGTCTATAAGAAATTCTAAAATGAAACCAATACCTGGAATCAAATCAAGACTGAAATAACTCTCCCTGATACAGGACAACCTGAAATCTCATCTGCAAGACTATAGCAAACTTCCTGCTACTAGTAAATCAATCCCTGATAGGCTCATCTTCAGTAATCAACTGCGTATATGAGGAATTACTCCATTCCTTTCGATAACCATCGAATCTTATATAATACGGATATCAAGGAATTCAAAATCAAGAATCCTTACCGTATATCATTCATTCTTTGGCCATTTCAGGTCCAAATCTTACCATTTCCTGGCAAGACTCTATAATAGTTCTGTACTTGTTCGATATATCAATATCAATCACGCAGTCATTATCAGACAATACCAGTACAAGCCAGTCTAATTCAATCTTATTCTCAACTTACTACAGTATATGACATATCACAGAATATCACTGATATCAAATTCTTTCCCCAAAAGGTAAAGAACCAATAATACAGTAAATACAGACCCAACAAGTAAAGCATATATCAATGCAACTCAATCAAAGATAATCGTGAATAATGCATTAGTATATATCAATACATATGCATCATAATCATAAAAGATCAGTACCTGTCACGGTATCATCAAGTGTGTCCTGGGTCTGTTTCTCGATCACCACCCCCAGATGATCCTGCTCCCTTAAATCTTCGGGCACCTTTCTGTGGACAGACTCTAGCAAAGTGTCCTTGCTGTTTACAGAAGTTGCACCGACCAGTCACTCCGTGGCATAGCTCCGGGGAATGTCTCCCACCGCAATTCCTGCAATAAACTCCAGTATAATTCGAACTAGAACCACTGGAGCTAGATGAACCGCTCCCAAACTTTTTGAATTGTTTCTTTTAAACTTTCAACATCTCTTTCTTTCCACCACTGCTACTGCCAATCTCGATTCTGGAAGGCAGTTGTTGTGTTATCGGTGTTGGAAGAACATATGAAGCTTCCTTTTGTCTCATTAGAACGGTTTCCGCACTTCTGGCTCGATTCAGAGTATCAGTAAAATTACTCGGTTGTTTCACAGTTACCAAGGTGCGTATTTCTGGATTCAAGCCCTTGATAAACTGATCAGCTACAGCTGTATCATTTCTAGCCACTTGCGGACCAAACTTTAACAAGGTGAAGAAATGGGCCAAATATTCATCAATCTTCAATGGACCCTGCCTCAAATTTGCAAATTCTGCACTTTTGTCCTCTCGATATGATAGAGGTACAAACCTTTGATAAAATTCCACTTTGAAAAGTTTCCACGTAATAGTGAAACCACGCTGTGCTATGGCTTCCCGGGTTATCAGCCACCAACTCCTAGCGACTTCCCGTAGTTGATTCCCAACCAGTTTAATTATGCACTCATCTGTGAATCCCAGAAATTCAAACAGCATTTCAATCTCCTCCAAGCAAGTCTCACAATCAGCTGGTGCCTCAACACCCCTCAAAATCGGTGGTTGAAACGACTGAAACCTTATCATCTGTGTTTCCATCAGAGTTTCAGACACATCCATCTGATCATACGATGTACTACCCCTTTCTGGAATCCTTCTAGGATGAATATCTGATAATCACAGACGTTAGTAGTAACAAGAGACAAATCCGTCTCAATCACAATCCTGATCAGCTTACCTCTGATCAAGAATTGGTTCTGATCCAGTTTCAAATAATACATATTACCAAATCAACTCAGATATTCAGGTAACATGTAACTTAATATCCAGTAAAACATACTGAAATCTTAGCATCTACAATGTAATTTCAACATTATATTCAATCATATGCCATATAAATCCAGGCAGTAAAGCATAATATCATGCTAGCATACACAATGTAAGGAAAGAAAACTCATTCTACCCCGCTCACTCTTCTCTATCTCAGTGCTAAGGAACCTATAGTTCAAGGACCTACAGCTCTGAAACCTAAGGCTCTGATACCACCTGTTGTGGGGACCCGGACGCTAATCACGTTCTAAATCATAATTACGACTAATTAATCAATTAGTATAAACAGGGTCTAAATTTTTTTTTTTTTTAAATTTATACAGCGGAAACGTAATGTAATTAAATTCAAATTACATATTAAACATAACATACAATTATTGTATAATCTACAATAATCCGACTAGGTTCAACTACAAGTCAGTGCTGAATCCTAAGTTGCTTCAAAGCCCGGATCTCCACGCTATCTAATCCAGCCTCGTACTCTTCTTGACCCTGATCCTAGCCCACCTGTTGCCATGCACACATACAAACAAGACAACAGCCGGATAACTCCGGTGAGATATAAATATCCCAGTATAAATCATGTATACATGCCATCATATAAACAATATAAAAGCATATAACAGAAAATCCTATCATATATCAAAATCATGATATAAATCCATTACAAGAATAAATCATATTCTATACATGTACCGTAATCCGGAACATAATTCAATATCCAGAATAAATTTTATTCTAAGCATGTATCAATATCAGGAACATAATCAATACCAAGAATAACTCATATTCTAAACATGTACCAATATCAGGAACAGCAAGGAACATGAACCATATTCAGGAACATAATCAACATCAATAATATAAATCAATATAATCGTCACTCAGACTCGTGACTCCACGTTTTAGACTAGACTCAATCCTAGCCTAGGGATCCCGGTTTCCAGATGTGGTATTCCTATATCTACCAACAGTAATAGAAAAGACTCCAGTTCTATCCACGTCGATATAACCAAACATCCAGTGTCCTGACCTATCCGTCATGGACTGTGGTCCTATCACCCATATCCTGTCCTGTGACAAAGTGCAATGGGCCAGTGACGAGTCCTCACTATCCGGCCCTTCTGTCACAAGATGAAATGTCTACGACTAAGCATATCCGCTTATGACTCAAGACATACATTGTCTATAAATCCATAGACCAAAAATATCAATCGTATTCAATTGCAAATAACAATGCAATAAAATAAAGTATGTGATTTAGGGAAACTCGAGTCAAACCTCACTCAAGTTGTGCAATCCCAACTCAACATTAATTTATACATTTATCTTCTCGCTCAGAAGAAGAAGAAGTCCCGTCTCTATCTCGGTCCATTTCCAATCTGGTAATAACAATTTCGAACAGATATAGTATCAGTAAACAACTCAATTCAATACCTGTTCTGATCAATATTCGGATCAACACATAATCTGATCAATGTCAAGTCAAGACACAATCTAATCCATATCGACGATATCACGATATAATCGATCACTACAGAATCTGATCAATATCAATTAACTGATGTTTCAACGGTATAACAATACAGTCTCGATAACCCCGTCAGTCCGAACATCACAGATATAATACCAGAACTCATAATCAACATCGATACCAATCATAATCTTAATAACAATACATATCTGATATGAGTTCTCAATCAAATCGACTCCAAAAATCATAACAATTACATAATCAATCTGTTTCTCAATCTGATTTCGATTCTATGATGTCTAACATGACAAGAACATCATATATGAATCCTATTCAATTCTGACAATAGTATAATTTCAAAACATGTCAAAACGTAGCAAAACTTACGTCCAATTGTAGCTGTCGTCACTAGGAACACGATACCGTACTCGGATTCAAAATCAGACGGGCGGATTGAAATAAAAAGGCGTAAGGATTTTCGCGAAGCTTCCTCGGCCCTTTCTTCAATTCTTTGAAAATGTCTACGAATGATATGTGTGTATATATATATGTATACACCTCGTGCATGATAGAAACGTGGCTTGTTATCATTCTACATGACTCGCGCTCGGGCGGTAAGAAACTCCCGCTCGAGCGCGACAGTTTCTGTCCGAAGTCTTTCCTTATCACACACTGGCGCTCGGGCGGTAATATTCTACCGCTCGGGCGCCACACGTTCTGTCCGAGTGATGTTCTTATGGAACACTGGCGCTCGGACGCCAGACTTTCTGTCCAAAATCCACATCTATGGTGCATTGGCGCTCGGGCGGTCTCTTTCTACCGCTCTGGCGCCACGAGCTCTGTACAAAATTCCTATTTGTCTTGCACCGACGCCCGGCTTCCTCATAATTCAAAATCCAATTCCAACGTGTCCCTTATATGACATTAATTAATCCATAAATCATTTCAGATTAATCTCAGATTACGTAATTATACCCAAATCATTTCAGATTACAGTAATCAAATTCTCGGGCATTACATTTCTCCCCCTCTAAGATATGATTTCGTCCTCGAAATCACCACATTCCACTCGAGTAATACATATAATCATATCATATCTCAAATCAAATATAAGAAGGAGATATACAGAATATGCAATAAGCTCATATTAATCACCTCACTCGTGATAGAATCAATCACACACTATTGGCTATACAATATCCGTATATACCCATCAACACCCCATAACAATCAATATCCTTATCTGTTAATCCCAGTCAAAGACATATTCAATCTTCGACCTCAAATACCAACAGTCATCGTCCGACGTTAGCATATTTAGTTTATTAATTCGGAGCTATCCTCGATTTCTTCTGAATCAGTTTCATTTTTTTCTTATCAGATTTCTGATCCTTTCAAATCTGATCTCAGGTATTATCGCAATATCCTTCTTCTTCAAAGGAAATCCGCAGTTCTTACTGTATAATACCTTGACTACTGCTATTTCGATACTCATCTAATAGCTATTATCGTGCAATAGTTCAAAAGTGACAATGAATCATGTTAACTAGTGCTATAATCCAGCACTACATTTCCTGGATATCCTCCAGTATCTAGATAGTTCACTCCGACTATCCTTCAATCTATAAATCATAGATGAAAAATCATGTCATACACTCAGCCAAAAGTATAAAATCAAACGGAAATCACAGTCTGATAAAATCAACTCTGGCATTCAATACAATCTGACTCATGTTTCTGTCATACCTCTCAGTCGTCTCATCCTGTACAGTATCCCCTTTGCAGATTTGAACCATCGTTCAATCACAATCACTATCTTGGGAAGATTGCAGTAGTGTCGTCACACAATCAATAGAAATGTACTCCTATTTCTATTTAGATATCAATAATCAAGATCATTAATCTACAAATTTCTATCTTTATGTCTTCATCTGTCAGCGATTTAGACATTTCAATACAAATTCTGACATAACTGATTTTCATCTGTTTACTTCAAAACTGTCTATTCGAATTATCCCACATTCCCTGTTACCAGAATAGTACTAAATCTACTACTGTGTGCATCAGACAATACCTGTCAATTTCCAATTCGAATATCTGACATAAACAAATCAGCTAATAAGATAAATTAAAGAAAATACCTACCTGGTATTCAGTTCTGACTATCAAAATCAAATTCTGGACAGTCTGATCAAACTTCTGAACTGCTTTAATCTTCAAAACCATTTCTGATTCGACTGGACTGTATATAAACTCAACGGTTCATAACAATCGGTATCAAACACGGATTCAGAATGATAACAATCTCAGATCAGATTCAGAATATCAATACGCAATACTGATCTAATAACTGCATAGAACGCAATTTCTGAACCTCTGCCATATTCAATGTCGTTTTCAGCCACTGATCACGGTCTCACTGTACTATAATCAGTCAGTATAACATCTTCAGATATCACAGACTCTGAATACAATCTGTTACAATCGAGGTTCATATCCGAACAATTCTGTAGACAACAATCTCAGTTCCCAGAATACTCAGTACAATTGTCAAATGTTCGGTTCAATCAATCATACGCTGCAGATATATCAAATGTCATAGATAAAACGCGTATAACATCATCAGAATACTTCTGAACACAGGATTTATCAACCCATAAATGGAACTGAAGTACTTTACAGAGAAACATATAATTCTTCAGGCAATAATTCTTTCAACTGATATCTCAATTCTCTCAATTCAATCAGTATCAGTCTATAAGAAATTCTAAAATGAAACCAATACCTGGAATCAAATCAAGACTGAAATAACTCTCCCTGATACAGGACAACCTGAAATCTCATCTGCAAGACTATAGCAAACTTCCTGCTACTAGTAAATCAATCCCTGATAGGCTCATCTTCAGTAATCAACTGCGTATATGAGGAATTACTCCATTCCTTTCGATAACCATCGAATCTTATATAATACGGATATCAAGGAATTCAAAATCAAGAATCCTTACCGTATATCATTCATTCTTTGGCCATTTCAGGTCCAAATCTTACCATTTCCTGGCAAGACTCTATAATAGTTCTGTACTTGTTCGATATATCAATATCAATCACGCAGTCATTATCAGACAATACCAGTACAAGCCAGTCTAATTCAATCTTATTCTCAACTTACTACAGTATATGACATATCACAGAATATCACTGATATCAAATTCTTTCCCCAAAAGGTAAAGAACCAATAATACAGTAAATACAGACCCAACAAGTAAAGCATATATCAATGCAACTCAATCAAAGATAATCGTGAATAATGCATTAGTATATATCAATACATATGCATCATAATCATAAAAGATCAGTACCTGTCACGGTATCATCAAGTGTGTCCTGGGTCTGTTTCTCGATCACCACCCCCAGATGATCCTGCTCCCTTAAATCTTCGGGCACCTTTCTGTGGACAGACTCTAGCAAAGTGTCCTTGCTGTTTACAGAAGTTGCACCGACCAGTCACTCCGTGGCATAGCTCCGGGGAATGTCTCCCACCGCAATTCCTGCAATAAACTCCAGTATAATTCGAACTAGAACCACTGGAGCTAGATGAACCGCTCCCAAACTTTTTGAATTGTTTCTTTTAAACTTTCAACATCTCTTTCTTTCCACCACTGCTACTGCCAATCTCGATTCTGGAAGGCAGTTGTTGTGTTATCGGTGTTGGAAGAACATATGAAGCTTCCTTTTGTCTCATTAGAACGGTTTCCGCACTTCTGGCTCGATTCAGAGTATCAGTAAAATTACTCGGTTGTTTCACAGTTACCAAGGTGCGTATTTCTGGATTCAAGCCCTTGATAAACTGATCAGCTACAGCTGTATCATTTCTAGCCACTTGCGGACCAAACTTTAACAAGGTGAAGAAATGGGCCAAATATTCATCAATCTTCAATGGACCCTGCCTCAAATTTGCAAATTCTGCACTTTTGTCCTCTCGATATGATAGAGGTACAAACCTTTGATAAAATTCCACTTTGAAAAGTTTCCACGTAATAGTGAAACCACGCTGTGCTATGGCTTCCCGGGTTATCAGCCACCAACTCCTAGCGACTTCCCGTAGTTGATTCCCAACCAGTTTAATTATGCACTCATCTGTGAATCCCAGAAATTCAAACAGCATTTCAATCTCCTCCAAGCAAGTCTCACAATCAGCTGGTGCCTCAACACCCCTCAAAATCGGTGGTTGAAACGACTGAAACCTTATCATCTGTGTTTCCATCAGAGTTTCAGACACATCCATCTGATCATACGATGTACTACCCCTTTCTGGAATCCTTCTAGGATGAATATCTGATAATCACAGACGTTAGTAGTAACAAGAGACAAATCCGTCTCAATCACAATCCTGATCAGCTTACCTCTGATCAAGAATTGGTTCTGATTCAGTTTCAAATAATACATATTACCAAATCAACTCAGATATTCAGGTAACATGTAACTTAATATCCAGTAAAACATACTGAAATCTTAGCATCTACAATGTAATTTCAACATTATATTCAATCATATGCCATATAAATCCAGGCAGTAAAGCATAATATCATGCTAGCATAACAATGTAAGGAAAGAAAACTCATTCTACCCCGCTCACTCTTCTCTATCTCAGTGCTAAGGAACCTATAGTTCAAGGACCTACAGCTCTGAAACCTAAGGCTCTGATACCACCTGTTGTGGGGACCCGGACGCTAATCACGTTCTAAATCATAATTACGACTAATTAATCAATTAGTATAAACAGGGTCTAATTTTTTTTTTTTAATTTATACAGCGGAAACGCAATGTAATTAAATTCAAATTACATATTAAACATAACATACAATTATTGTATAATCTACAATAATCCGACTAGGTTCAACTACAAGTCAGTGCTGAATCCTAAGTTGCTTCAAAGCCCGGATCTCCACGCTATCTAATCCAGCCTCGTACTCTTCTAGACCCTGATCCTAGCCCACCTGTTGCCATGCACACATACAAACAAGACAACAAACAAGACAACAGCCGGATAACTCCGGTGAGATATAAATATCCCAGTATAAATCATGTATACATGCCATCATATAAACAATATAAAAGCATATAACAGAAAATCCTATCATATATCAAAATCATGATATAAATCCATTACAAGAATAAATCATATTCTATACATGTACCGTAATCCGGAACATAATTCAATATCCAGAATAAATTCTATTCTAAGCATGTATCAATATCAGGAACATAATCAATACCAAGAATAACTCCTATTCTAAACATGTACCAATATCAGGAACAGCAAGGAACATGAACCATATTCAGGAACATAATCAACATCAATAATATAAATCAATATAATCGTCACTCAGACTCGTGACTCCACGTTTTAGACTAGACTCAATCCTAGCCTAGGGATCCCGGTTTCCAGATGTGGTATTCCTATATCGACCAACAGTAATAGAAAAGACTCCAGTTCTATCCACGTCGATATAACCAAACATCCAGTGTCCTGACCTATCCGTCATGGACTGTGGTCCTATCACCAATATCTTGTCCTGTGACAAAGTGCAATGGGCCAGTGACGAGTCCTCACTATCCGGCCCTTCTGTCACAAGATGAAATGTCTACGACTAAGCATATCCGCTTATGATTCAAGACATACATTGTCTATAAATCCATAGACCAAAAATATCAATCGTATTCAATTGCAAATAACAATGCAATAAAATAAAGTATGTGATTTAGGGAAACTCGAGTCAAACCTCACTCAAGTTGTGCAATCCCAACTCAACATTAATTTATACCTTTATCTTCTCGCTCAGAAGAAGAAGAAGTCCCGACTCTATCTCGGTCCATTCCCAATCTGGTAATAACAATATCGAACAGATATAGTATCAGTAAACAACTCAATTCAATACCTGTTCTGATCAATATTCGGATCAACACATAATCTGATCAATGTCAAGTCAAGACACAATCTAATCCATATCGACGATATCACGATATAATCGAAATCACTACAGAATCTGATCAATATCAATTAACTGATGTTTCAACGGTATAACAATACAGTCTCGATAAACCCGTCAGTCCGAACATCACAGATATAATACCAGAACTCATAATCAACATCGATACCAGTCATAATCTTAATAACAATACATATCTGATATGAGTTCTCAATCAAATCGACTCCAAAAATCATAACAATTACAGAATCAATCTGTTTCTCAATCTGATTTCGATTCTATGATGTCTAACATGACAAGAACATCATATATGAATCCTATTCAATTCTGACAATAGTCTAATTTCAAAACATGTCAAAACGTAGCAAAACTTACGTCCAATTGTAGCTGTCGTCACTAGGAACACGATACCGTACTCGGATTCAAAATCAGACGGGCGGATTGAAATAAAAAGGCGTAAGGATTTTCGCGAAGCTTCCTC
Source organism: Primulina eburnea (assembly GCF_022965805.1). Lineage (NCBI taxonomy): Eukaryota > Viridiplantae > Streptophyta > Magnoliopsida > Lamiales > Gesneriaceae > Primulina > Primulina eburnea. Next base: position 19,535,786 of record NC_133103.1, read on the forward strand.
GGCCCTTTCTTCAATTCTTTGAAAATGTCTACGAATGATATGTGTGTATATATATATGTATACACCTCGTGCATGGTAGAAACGTGGCTTGTTATCGTTCTGCATGACTCGCGCTCGGGCGGTAAGAAACTACCGCTCGAGCGCGGCAGTTTCTGTCCGAAGTCTTTCCTTATCACACACTGGCGCTCGGGCGGTAATATTCTACCGCTCGGGCGCCACATGTTCTGTCCGAGTGATGTTCTTATGGAACACTGGCGCTCGGGCGGTAAATTTCTACCGCTCGAGCGCCAGACTTTCTGTCCAAAATCCACATCTATGGTGCATTGGCGCTCGGGCGGTCTCTTTCTACCGCTCGGGCGCCACGAGCTCTGTACAAAATTCCTATTTGTCTTGCACCGACGCCCGGCTTCCTCATAATTCAAAATCCAATTCCAACGTGTCCCTTATATGACATTAATTAATCCATAAATCATTTCAGATTAATCTCAGATTACGTAATTATACCCAAATCATTTCAGATTACAGTAATCAAATTCTCGGGCATTACAATATGAAAATCAATTTAAATTTTATTTTTCATGCTTAACCATTCCTTTCATCAAAGCCAACATCTTTTTATTTTTTTATTTACAAATTGTTCCATTATTAAGAAGAAGATTGTTAAGAAATAAGAGTTAGCTATACGAATAGGGAACAAAATATAACACTTTAGATATTATGAATTTGAAAATTTTGAGTCACATACAACTAAAATAATCGATGTAATATAAAGTTTAAATTAAAAATATAAGCAAATGATATCAAACATGAATCTTTAAAATATAACTTGTATTCATGTACTTAAATAGTATAATTATACTCAAAAATTAAAAATAGAGATACACAATTACTAAAATATTTTTAGAAACATACGTAGCCTATTTTCCACATTCGATTGCTATATTATTAGTTAGCTGGATCAAACCAACTTCTAATTTATAGAAATTCAATACATTACTTTTGTTATGATATCATGAAATATATAAATAAATATTTATTTTTCAAATGTACAACACGATTGTACATTTGAAAAAAAAATATCTAATATGATAATTATTTGAAGATATTGTGCTTAATAACAATATTTTAATAAAAGATAGATTTTTGGAAATTAAAGTGACCAATGCTAATTTAGAAATATATTAAAATTTAATGGTTATGTTGCTTCAAATGAATTTTTTTTATAAAATATATTTGTAATAATTTGAGTTATTTGTGTTCATCCCTATTAGGGGTTTTAATTTGGATGAGTCGGATGGACTTTGTTCGAGTTGAAGCAATGATATTGTGAAATCGATTTCAGAACAACCTGCAAACTCTAGACTCGAACTCGAACCCGATCGACCCGACCAACTTGACCACCCCGATTAATTTTTTTTCTATATGATATTAATGGATTTTTTATTTTAATAAAATAATTCTCTAAACATGTCGAGTGAGTTGCAATTTTTATCATACATTATACAAATAAATTAATATAAATACACAAAAAATTCTCTAAACATGTAGAGTGAGTTTTGGTTGACGAGTCGACTGATTCTTAACTCAGGTCAACCCAAATTCAAAAAAATTTCAAGTCAGCTTTCGCGTCTGACCTGAACTAAAAAACTTTTAACCCCGACTTGGTATTATTCGGATCAATACGAGTTGTATTGATGAATTGAGTTAATTTTTGACACCCCTAAGTTCGATGTACTCTATGTTTTAGGTTATAATTTTATCTTGTATAAGAGAGATAGTAAAGTGGACTCAATAAACCGTAATAATTTACTGACAAAAGTTTAGAATTAAATTTAATCAAGTGATCAACGTTCAAATTTTGTCGACATGGTTATGGTAAGAATTATGGATAACGGTGATTAGCGCCGTTAGTTGTCTAACTGATCAGGGGATAACGGCGTTAATTTCTTAATATTCCACGCGCAATTGTGCGTTGGCCAACTCAGTTTGGAGTCATTTCTCTTTCTTCCCAAAATTCGAAAAGCTAACAGGAAATTTGAGAGAAATTATGTCGGAGGCTGTGATCAACGGCCTCGCCGGCGCCGGCGGCGGCATCATCGCTCAGCTCATTACTTTTCCTCTACAGACTGTACGATTTTCTTCATTTTTCTATTAGTATTTGCTTTGATCCATAATTTTTTTGCTATGATCGTTGGCGATTTTTTTTTTTTTTTTTTGCCGTTTTGCCAAGACAAGTGTGTGTTGATCTGTGATTGTGTTAGGTGAATACTCGGCAACAAACGGAGAGAGATCCGAAAAAAGAGAGAAAGAGCGTGGGGACTGTAGCGCAAATGTATCAGGTGTTTCGTGTGTTTAATTTTATCTGAAATTTTGCAATTTGAATGGGATTTTGTCCTTTTATTTTCTTTTCTCCTACGTAATGCATTTGGTTTGATTTGGATTATACTGTAGGTTGTTAAGCACGAAGGGTGGGATCGGTTGTATGGAGGACTAGCTCCGTCGCTAGTCGGCACCGCTGCGTCGCAGGCGAGCTTTTTCTTTCTTGGTTGTATTTTCATTTAATGCGAGGCTTTATTGTTTGTTCCGCTAACTAGTTAGTTGAATTAAGTTTTAGAGTTTCAATAATAACCACGACTATGTTTAATTCAAAAACTTGATTTTGGATCTATTGTTGGTAAATATCTCATAGCAATGCCAAGCGGCATACTTTTTACCGTAGTAAAATTTCTTGATGAAAATGTATTTTGCTTGGATAAATTGTACGACTTGAATTATTTTGATGCTTAAGGTGATGTGCTCTGAGGTGTAATCGAAAATGTTATGTAAAAAATATGTTATTGATACTCTTGGGATAGCTCGGGTCATGAATGCTAAGTGGATAAGCCCATATCTGGGTTAATCTGTAGGATGGATTCTTTAGAAGTCGGGCAGGTGAATGCCCGAGACATATTCTCCCTGAGCAAGCAGATGCCCGGGCTCTCAAGCCATCTCCCGAGAAGCTTATCACTCGGGCTACCTCGATAACAGTGCCGCACTCGAGTGGTATCTTATCTGTCAGAACTACAGGGGTAGGTGTGAGCAAGATTTCGGTTAAACCGAATTAACCGACCGAACCGAGTCAATTCGAAAATTCGGTTCGGTTTTTTCGGAAATTCGGTTTTCAAATAAAAAAAATTCGGTTATATCGGTTAATTCGGTTCGGTTACGGTTTTCAAAATTTTGAAATCGGTTAACCGAATTAACCGATATAATAAATATTATTATTAATAATTTTTTTTATTTATCAATTTTTATAAATATTTTAATTTTAAAATCGATATAACATGTATTAATTGTGTTCAAATAAAACTTATACATCTGTGATGTGTAAGAATTTATGTTTTTATGCATTTGTGTAAACTGTAGTGTTAAAAAAAATTACATATATAATTAAAGTTAACCGACCGAATTAACCGATTTTAATTCGATTCGGTTTTCATCGGTTATGAAAATTAATTTGATCGGTTCGGTTATGGCTAAATATTTCGGTTCGGTTCGGTTCGGTTATGACTAATTCGGTTCGGTCGGTAACCGAATTGATCGAATGCTCAACCCTATACAGGGGTTTGGCGTGTCAGAAAAGCTATCAGATGTAGGGTGGCTTGATAGGAAGTCAACATCAAAGGCTATGACTGGTAGGTGTACGCCCAAATCGAGGTAATCCTTGATTTTCCTTCCTATAAATAGCAGGTATGGTTTACATTTGAGGCACCGAATTTTGGTGCTTCTAAGCTCTTGACATTTACATATATCCTCACATATATCACTTGTGTTCTTCATCTTCAACCTGCTGACTTAAGCATCGGAGTGGCCACGCCGGACACCTCGCTGGCGCCTATTCACGAGTTCATCTCCTTGTCTGCAGGTCACAATGGAAGCTATAGCTCACAAATTCATCTACTTTGCTCATTTTCCTGAACAACATAATTGATTTGATCCAGTGGAGCACCCGAACCTGCTCATCCATTTCATAAGGATCGCATCATTGGCGCCGTCTTTGGTAAATTGAGCTCAAGGCGTAGATATGGTTTCCATTCAAAAATAAGTCCGACCTTGCTCGGAATCTCAGTAAGCCCAACTCCGCTTGACAAACATAAGTCCGACCAGCTCGGCATTCAGATCTTATATGGGCTCAAAGCTCAGCAGCTATCCCGGATTGGTGTGGAAGAGCATTTGCTATGCACTCAATAGCATACAACTATATTAGTCACGAGAAGCAAAATTTTTTAAGTCCGGGAGGTACGAGGCCCCGGCACCTATCTAAAGTCCGGGAGACATGAGGCCCCGACATAATATTGAAAGTTCGAGAGACATGAGGCCCCGACATTCTTATTGAATGTCCGGGAGACATGAGGCCCCGACACTCTTATTGAAAGTCCGGGAGTGAGCCCCGACACTCTTATTTAAAGTCCGGGAGGTATGAGGCCCCGACACCTTTTTGTAAGTCTCGGAGATACGAGGCCCGACACATTCTTGTAAGTCCAGGGCTCCGTACCCTGGCTCGAGGCTCCGCACCTCGACCACTCCAAGACCCAGAGCTACGTACCCTGGTTGCTCATTAAGTCCAGGGCTCCATACCCTGGCTCGGGGCTCCGCACCTCGACCACTCCAAGACCCAGGGCTCCGTACCCTGGCTCGAGGCTCCGCACCTCGACCACTCCAAGACCCAGGGCTCCATACTCTGGTTGCTCATTAAGTCCAGGGCTCCGTACCCTGGGTCGGGGCTCCGCACCTCGACCACTCCAAGACCCAGGGCTCCGTACCCTGGTTGCTCGTTAAGTACAGGGCTCCGTACCTTGGCTCGAGGCTCCGCACCTCGACCACTCCAAGACCTGGGACTCCGTACCCTGGTTGCTCATTAAGTCCAGGGCTCCGTACCCTGGCCCGGGGCTCCGCACCTCGACCACTCCAAGACCTGGGACTCCGTACCCTGGTTGCTCATTAAGTCCAGGGCTCCGTACCCTGGCCCGGGGCTTCGCACCTCGACCACTCCAAGACCCGAGGCTCGGTACCCTTGTTGTTCATTAAGTCCAGGGCTCCGTACCCTGGCTTGGGGCTCCGCACCTCGACCACTCCAAGGCCCAAGGCTCCATACCCTGGTTGCTCATTAAGCCAAGGGCACTACACCCTGGTTCGGTGCTTCGCACCTCGACCATTCTCAAGTCCTGGACATGCTCCCCGGCCCAAGGCTCCGCACCTTGGTTATTGATAAGCCCAGGGCACTACACCCTGGCTCGAGGCTCCGCACCTCGACCATTTATTAGGCGCATGGCTCGTACCCTAGTCATCCACCAAGTCCAGGAGACATGAGGTCCTGGCATTTTATCTCTAGCCCGGGAGACTTAAGGCCCCGACACCTCATCCCATCTCTGGGATATTTGAAGCCTCCGATGCTTTTATAGTCTGGAATTGATAATTTTTCTATTGAAGTCCATGACCGGGCACACAAGACTAATCTGGACAGCGAGTATGACTCTAGCCCGACTATTTAAGGAGGGAGTGATGATATCTTTGGGATAGCTCGGGTCATGGATGCTAAGTGGATTAGCCCGTATCTGGGTTAATCTGCAGGATGGATTCTTTAGAAGCCGGGCAGGTGAATGCCCGAGACATATTATGCCCGAGCAAGCAGATGCCCGGGCTCTCAAGCCATCTCCCGAGAAGCTTATCACCTGGGCTACCTCGATAACAGTGCTGCACTCGGGTGCTATCTTATCTGTCAGAACTACAGGGGTTTGGCGTGTCAGAAAAGCTATCAGATGTAGGGTGGCTTGACAGGAAGTCAACATCAAAGGCTATGAGTCGTAGGTGTACGCACAAATCGAGGTAATCCTTGATTTTCCTTCCTATAAATAGCAGGTATGGTTTACATTTGAGGCACCGAATTTTGGTGCTTCTAAGCTCTTGGCATTTACATATATCCTCACATATATCACTTGTGTTCTTCATGCTCAACCTGCTGACTTAAGTATCAGAGTGACCACGCCGGACACCTTTCCGGCGCCCATTCACGAGTTCATCTATTTGTCTGCAGGTCACAATGGAACCTATAGCTCACAAATTCATCTACTTTGCTAATTTTCCTGAACAACATCATTGATTTGATCCGGTGGAGCACCAGAACCTACTCATCCATTTCATCAGGATCGCATTAGTTATCTTTTTGTTCTCGTTGACGAAGAAATAGAGTGATGTTCCGATGGAATTAAAGCAAAATACTATAGCATATTCTGTTTAACAGCAGCAGGGGCACGTGGTCCCTATATCGGAAAATGTGTCAATTAAGACTGTTACATATCATCTGCATCTTATTATTTGGTGTTTGTTAATAATTTTGAATAGAAAGATAGGCAGGCTAGTATTCTAAAGTTACTAAGTGTTGGTGGGTGATGAGGTCTATATGCTATACCGACAGAAGCATTTCATGAGTAGTATGTTATGGAGGGTGTAATTCTATGCTGCACCGGGAGGTCTACTCGAGGTATTTTTTTTACACAAAATGTTCGCACGAACATCTGAATAAAAAATAAAAAATGTGAGGTCCATCAATACTTTTTTTGTTTTGTCCTAGATGTCGCGCGGACATCTTGTACAAAATACACTGAGAGTAACACTCCAGTGTAGTATAAAATCATGCTATGTAGGAGGAATGGGGCCCACTGTAATACTGATTTTTTTAAAAATTAATAATCTTGAAATAAAATCTTTGGACATGCCATGTATCACACATGATGAGACTATATATAATATAAACTATGAAACACATGATGAGACCATATATTGCTCAGAAGTCAAAGAGCAGTATCTAAACTAGGCACGAAGATATCGTGATTCAACTGAAATTTACTGGATCTTGTCTTTATTAGAAATTAGTAAAAAATTAATTGGTGACTTCTCGTTATCAACTATAAGCTCTCTCAAATAAATAAAGTTGAGTAGATAATGTTCAGGTGGTTGCAACTGGTTGGAACTTGTCAGTTGAGCACCAGAAGTTTTTGGTTAACCCATCACACTTATCTTAAATAAATCACGTGGATCGTGAGCTCATTTTTCCTTTTACGCCTATTGCTTAGAACAGTCTTTGTTTCAGAAATTAAGTTGAATTTAAAAAGCCATTCCCTAGCTGCTAAGACTAACAATTATCATTAACTGGACCATCTTTCAGTTCATGATTATTTCCATTGCATTCTCCTTTTGGTTTTATCTAAGTAGCGGCTATCAGTGACAAGCTTTGCTTTCTAGCTAATAGTGTTATTCAGCAACCATTTGGAGTCCGCATATCCATTCTCTTATCCATTTTTTTCTCTCTTTGACAAACTCATTGGTGACCCATATTGACGACCTCTTTTTAACACCGAGATTGTGAATTTCCACAGTTCCACTAAAGAAAACTCAAATCTGACATTAACTTATGGAATGTGGACCTGCTACATGCTAAAAAAATAGATTCATGCAAACTGTATAGTGACATTCACACCCACGACCTTACTTCTGAAATCTAATACAGTACTGTAAGCCCTGGATCATACTGTGACTAAGGAATGAAAGTGAAAATGTTCCGGAAATGCAAAGAAACATTACTTATCTAATTTTTTTCTCTGTTATCCCATCTCTGTCTTATGACTCTTATCTAAATTTCCTTAAAGCTATATACACCCTAAGTGGTCCAAATGTCGGATTTCTTATATAATTACACCTTTTATGGTACAGGGTGTTTACTATTATTTCTATCAAATATTCAGGAACAAGGCAGAAGCCACTGCTCTTGAACGTAAGAGGAAAGGTGTTGGTGATGGATCAGTTGGAATGCTCTCCTCACTTATGGTGGCTGCTCTATCAGGGTAAACACTAGTCCGAGGAATACTTTTGATACATTTGATGCTAATAAATAAAAGACTATAGTTTTACAAGATTTTATAGTTGATAGTTACTCTTTGTAGCATTGACCTTATAATGATTACCTCCACCGTACTTTTTCTTGGGGCAGCGGTTGTAATTTAGTTTTCTGTTCCTCATACAAATGCCATTTCTTTAAATTTTGTGCCACACCAGTCGGTCAGTGTTGTGGAGGCGCTTATGGGTATTTTCTGTGTGAGGATAGGGTCAAGCTCATTTGAATCCAAGCTTGGTGATCCTTGAACTATGTTACTTCAATTTCAATTTCTCCACCCCTGTTATGTAATCTATGTACATTAATTTTTGCAGGGTTAAGCATCATTTTTTTTTTCCCCTTGTGAAGAGAAAATTGGACCCATTTTCTTCGGCGGAAATGTTAAATGTATAAATATTATGTGTTTTACAATTGACATAATATATTATTGTAGAATCATATTTTTCTCCAACATATAAAAACAATCATATTAAAAAAAATTTGAAGCTCAAAATTTTAAATAGACATTCCTTTTGTTCCATGGATACAGCATCCTACTGATTCCTATCTTTAGTGCAAGATTTTCTGGGTGTTTTTAAACTCGATCATAATATTACAAAAGAAGAGGAATTCACTGGCAAGCATGGCACAATTGCAATTCAAAAGATTTTGTCAAGTGTCTTCTTATGATTATGATACAGTGGTTTTATTTTTGTCAATGTATAATAGCATGCCATATAGTTTTTCAATGTACACTTCTTGGCTTAGTGCAGAAATTGTCTTCTCAATAATTATTATGATTTGCACACTCATTTCTCTTAGCTTCCTCAGAGCAGGATTATACTTCAGGCGTTACTCAATAGTAGCTGATGCTTGGCTTTAAGAAAACATCACTAATTATATCATTTGGCCTTATATTTACTCATATGACATATATCCATTGTGTTCCTTGCCATCACTCTTTATTTCATTTGGGAGAATCAACTGAATGTATGACATGCTGCTGGACCAACTATGTAACAAAACATCGATCTCTTTTTCTGCTTGGACAGTTGGAAGTGCCAAGACATTTTTACCCTTTCTTTAATTATTATCATTAGCAGAAAAAAATGCTTTTATGTAAAAATCTTGTTATTTCATTCTTTACCATATACAATGTTCTACCGATGATTATGCCTTTTTTGCATGTATAAATGCAATTAGATGAAACTCATCTTTAAGTTTCTTCCTCTTTAATGTATTCTGGAGATAGATCTTATTTGAATATGCCAATCAATGATATTTACAGCTTTTCCTTTCCTCCAGGTGTGTAAATGTGCTGCTTACAAATCCTATTTGGGTGGTTGTGACCCGCATGCAGGTAAAGATCTGGATGAATTAATGTTTTACTTCATAATTTATTTGTAACCGGTGATTAAAATGTTCTAAGTATTTGAAATCTTGATATTTCTGGATTCTTTTTGTTTGGAAGTATATTATGGGGATTTTTGTAGAATTCTTTTTGCAGTCCCATTTGTTAGTCCTTGTTGCCTTTTATTTTCGACGTGGAATAAGTATCTTCACATGTTTGTTAATATTCCAAAATAAAATCGATAATATCGGAGAACTAAATGGTAGTTTATCCCAATCATAGGACTTGTTTTCATTGTAAAAAAACTCACCTTGTAGAAGTTCTTTCCTGAATTACTAGGATGATCACGCACTTTCCTTGAGTTTTTATGTGCTCGGCATAGTTTCATAAGTATTTCCTGCAGTCTTATGATACTCGAGAAACCTTTGACGAAACCTCCAGCTTCAAGCTTTAAAAGCTGTTACATACATAATGAGTTGTTTAGAATGATATCCAGAAGATCCTGGTGAAGTCAAACTTAATTTTTTAGTAAAGTCAGTCAGGTGGAGAGCTGCTGCTGATTGGAAGCTTCCAGCAGGTCTGCTGGTGGGGTGGTTGCTGCTGTTTCTTCTACTTTTTTGTTGATGCCACAAATGCGCATGAGCTTCTTCACATTGCACAATCGATTAAAACTTTTGTTCTATGCTCAGCTACAATAACTTAGTTTCGTTTAATGTCATCCTATCATGATTCCAAATGGATCCTGAAACTGGTGTGTTACGAACCCAGACCCATTGGGTCCAGTCATTCGAGATTCAATGGACCCATTACTATTGACAAAGTAAGGCCCAAGCCCAAGCCCAAGCCCAAGCCCAAGCCCAAGCCCAAGCCCAAGCTCAAGCCCAAGCCAAGCCCAAGCCCAAGCCCAAGCCCAAGCCCAAGATTATAAATGTGTATATTAGGAAGGGGAAGGGAAAAACACGTGAGGGAGGATATACTATGTTGTTTAGCCCATATCGCTACGACCTCCATCAAGAAGATGAAATTGAATGTATGGTTTAGCAGAAATCTGGTGTGATACAGGCCGACAAAAGTCCGTACTCAAGCCCTGTTATACTAGTTAAAAAGAAAGATGGTAGTTGCCATTTTTGTGTAGACTACCAAGGGTTGAACGACATCACAGTTTCAGATAAGTATCCAATTCCAGGAGTTATTTGATGAGTTGCATGGGGCTGCACATTTTACCAAGTTGGATCTTAAATCGGGATATCACCAGATTTGAGTCCAAGCCAATGACATGCATTAAACAGCGTTCAGGGCACATGAAGGTCACTGAGTTATTGGTTATGCCCTTTGGGCTAAAAAAGCCCTTGCCACATTTCAAGCAACGATGAATGAGTTATTTCGCCCTTATTTGCGGAACTTTGTTCTAGTTCTTTTTGACGACATTCTGATTTATAGTAGCAGTTGGGAGGAACATGTGAAGCATGTGGAAATGGTGCTGGAAGTATTGCGGATTAAGAGGCTGGTCTTGAATAAGAAAAAGGGAGTTTGGATTGGGTCAGGTTGAACATTTAGGACATATTATCACAGCTCATGGTGTGGAAGTAGATCCAATGAAGATTGAAAGTGTGGTCCATTGGCCGCGGGTTGACTGGATATTATAGAAAATTTATGGAGGACTATGGCAGGATAGCCTGTCTTTGGACAGAACAATTGAAGAAGAATCATGTTGCTTGGAATGTTAAGGCCCAAGAGGTATTTGAGGTGTTAAAGCGAGCTCTTAGCACTGCACCAGTTCTGAAAATGCCTGACTTTGGTAAAGAATTTGTTGTAGAATACGACGCATAAGTGGGGAGCTTAGGGGCAGTGTTATCTCAAGACTATAGGTCTATCGCTCAAGATAGCAAGTCATTGGCCGACCGAGCGTTAGACAAGTCTACCTATGAAAGGGAGTTAATGGCATTGATTTTAGCAGTCCAACATTGGCAACATTGTCTTTTGGGACGTAAGTTTTTGGTGATAGCCAACCACAAGCTCTTGATGCAACAACAAATATCCACTCCGGTTGAATATTTGGGACATATTATCACAGCTCATGGTGTGGAAGTGGATCCAATGAAGATTGAAAGTGTGGTCCATTGGCCGCAGCCACAAAACTCAAGAGGGTAGAGGGGGTTCCTTGGGTTGACTGGATGTTATAGAAAATTTATTAAGGACTATGGCAGGATAGCTCTTTTAACATAACAATTGAAGAAGAATCATGTTGCTTGGAATGTTAAGGTCCAAGAGGCGTTTGAGTTGTTAAAGCGAGCTCTTAGCACTGCACCACTTCTGAAAATGCTTGACTTAGGTAAAAAATTTGTGGTAGAATGCGACGCCTGAGTGGTGAGCTTAGTAGCAGTGCTATCTCAAGACGGTAGGCCTATCACTCATGATAGTAAGGCATTGGCCGACCGAGCGTTAGCCAAGTCTACTTATGAAAGGGAGTTAATGGCATTGGTTTTAGCAGTCCAAAATTGGCGACTTTACCTTTTGGGACGTAAGTTTCTGGGGATGACCAACCACAAGCCCTTAAGGAATCTGTTGCAACAACGAATATCCACTTCAGACTGGCAATATTGGTTGGCAAATATACTTGGTTATGAGTTTGAGATAAAACACAAGGTGGGGCAGATAATCGGGCGGCTGATGCGTTATCACGAAGGGAGGAAACGGGGATTGAATGCATTAACAAAAGCGGAGTGGATGGAAATAGAGGAAAACAAGGAGGCTGTGTATAATGATCCAGAGCTGCGTCAAGTCATACAAAAACTGAGTATGACTGATGGCAGTACCAATCGTTACTCTTTAGTCAATGGGTGTTTGTCGTATAAAGGAAGGTCGGTAGTTCCTCGGGCATCGCCATGGGTTTGAACATTCAAAGTTGATTGAATTTCTTGCCACTCCAGTGGGGGGACATTCGGGAGCTCTTCGAACATATCTAAGGGTTGCAAGCAATTTGTTTGGCTAGAAATGAAGAGAGATGTGTTTAAGTTTGTGGCTGAGCGCGTGGTGTGTCAAAAACAAAAGTATGAAGCTGCCACGCCCGCAGGATTGCTGCAACCATTAGCTATTCCAGAAGCAGTTTGGGAATATTCAGCTATGGATTTTACTACCGGGCTGCCAAAGTCGAAAGGTTATGATGTCGATAGATTGTCCAAACATGCGCACTTCCTCCTACATAAACACCCTTATATAGCTAGTTAAGTGGCTGAAACCTTTATAAGAAATGTGGTTAAATTGCATGGAATACAAAAGACGATCGTAAGTGACATGCTGTGTTTATGAGTTTTTTATGGTCTGAACTTTTTAGGCTGCAGGGTACCCGACGAAAAATGAGTACTGCATTCCACCTGAAACGGCCTGCCAAAGTTTAGCATTGGACAAGTGTGTCGAGACTTATTTGCGTTGTTTCTGTTCTCAGCAGCCTGAAAATTAGGCCAGTGGCAAAATTGGGCCGAGTACTGGTCCAACACCTCATATCAAACTTCTGCAGGAATGTCACCTTTTGATGTTGTCTATGGGCGAAAATCGTCTACTTTAATTCGATCCCTACCTGGGGAATAGTGGTGGCAGTGGTCTCGCAAGCCTTGTTGGATAGAGATTACCTTTTGAGACAACTCATGTGTAAATCTTGAGCAGGCTCAACAGCATATGATTAAGTATGCTAACAAAAGTCGCTAGGAGCTTCGTTTCCAAGAGTGGGGGTTATGGTATATTTAAAGTTGCGGCCACATCGCAAAAACTCAATTTGTGCTAGAGTATTTCAGAAGCTTGTAGCCAAGTACTATGGACCTTTCAAGGGTTTAGAGAAAGTGGGTTAAATTGCTTATCAGGTACAGTTGCCAGAGGGGTCTAAGGTGCATCCAGTATTTCATGTATCATGTTTGAAATGAGAAGTGGGAAAAAACTACGCTGAGACAAAGTTGCCAAGTGAATTGGATGCTGCTTTATTTTTGAACCAGATTTTATTTTGGCTGGACACATTAAACAGATGAAACGGAAGCTATGTAAACAGCTGCTCGTGCGTTGGAAAAGAAGAACAGAGGAAGATGCTACTTGGAAGAGGCAGGATGTGTTATGAACCCTGTGTTAGGAAAGGGAACGGAAAAGCACGTGAGGGGAGGATATAAAATATGAGAGGGGTCGGATAGAGAAGACATTCAGTTATATTTCTTGTTGAGTGAGTTACTAGAATTCTGCTAAAGAGAGTGAGATCGAACAGAGCAATGTACTATGGTTTTCATATTTTAGTTTAATATAATATTACACATCTTTGTGTTTGATCTTCATTTGGTATTTTAATTGCATATTATTGTTGTGAGGCATAACATGGTGATGGTGCAACCTCTGAAACTTTGACCATGAATATGTGAAAAATTATTGACTGTACACCCTTTAAATTTTGATTTGTTTATCTTGGTCATGATGGCCTATAGGAATTTCAATTGAAAATTATAGGCTTCTGTGTATATTTGATACTTGCACCATAAAGCAACTACCAGAGGAAGGTTATTCTTCTGAAAGATAGAAACAGTAAAATGAGATATCAAGATGCTGAGATGAAGCTACAAGAAAATATGTGCATATCTAATGTATTTGTTGTATATCTTGCAGACTTATACAAATAAAAGTCGACCAAATCAGACCAAATCTTTATCTTCTGAGGAACTGATTCTTGATGCAGTAGAACCTCCTCCTTTCGGAACTGCTCACACGGTACGAGTAAAGCTGTAGGTCATTTGTGGTAAAGTTAGAAATTGAATTAGAAGTTGAATGGAGCATTTTACCCAGGGAGACAACTTTTTACGCTTACCAAAATGATTAATCATCCTTAGCAGGGCCTTTTTCTCCTACTTGAAAATGGTGTTCTGTCCTACTATGCTACTTCTCGGTCTCTAAAAATATGTAATCTCCTTCAAATATAAAACTGGTTCAAGATATAGTAGCCCAAAAATTTTAGATCAGCGCTAAACACATGTTTGGTATGGGAGGCATTAGTGTTTGAAGTTAGTTCAACTATACTCTGATTCCCTTCCCAATCATTTGTCCACTCATGACTGTGTTCTTTTCTTAATTGATATTTTAATTTTACAGATTCAAGAAGTCTATGGTGAGGCTGGAGTTTTTGGATTTTGGAAAGGTGTTTTTCCCACATTGATTATGGTAAGTACAATGTAACTTAACATAGTGCTGGTGAGGTTGATATTGATAAACTGCTTTTGTTTCTCACAGGTAAGCAATCCTTCTATGCAATTTATGATCTATGAGACTCTATTGAAGAGGTTGAAGAAGCAAAGAAAGAATAACGGTGAAGTAACTGCTTTGGAGGTAGTTTTTTTGACAGCTGCTGAAATTTTTCTGATAACATGGTCTTGGATAATGTTACAGTTACCTTGTTCTACCATTTTTCTCTAACATTATCGTGTTTGGGTAGATATTTTTGCTTGGAGCTTTGGCAAAACTTGGAGCTACGGTTGTAACGTATCCTCTTCTGGTTGTTAAGGTATTTTTGTTGATTATCTGATCTCGTTCTTAGTCATCTGCTGAGATCCTTTCTTGAGATGGACTGTTTAACAAATATTTCTCTGGTTATGACTGTTGTATGTCTGAGCTGACTGTGCAGCATAGAAATATGACATACCAATTATCAATGTCTGATGAAAAAGTTACTTGTGTGTTTTAAGTTTAAACTTTTCAACAAGGTAGATGGCTGCTTTCTTTACTTTTATGATGGAATGTAAATTGCTTTATTGCAGTCAAGACTTCAAGCAAAACAATTAACTGGTGGAGATGAAAGGCATCAATACAGAGGTTTGTTTGTATGAGTGGCTTTCTTTGCATGGCTCGGTGGAACTTTGTATTTTGGACAAATTTACCGGTGACCCATCTGTAAAAAACTACGAACCTATACCTACTTGGAAGTGCATAGAATAATGTAAATTGAATCAAGCACTTAGAATGTTTGGATATATATGCTATCAGCCATCATCCATGGACGTCATAATGATTTGTTAGAATTCTAAATTAGTTATGACAAACTGTGCATTTCCACGATTTTTTCTATCATGTGTCTTCATGTAACTTTTAATCTGTAAGAAGTCATCGTGGCCCTAAAAACAGCTAAAGATTGTTGCCAGTGTTAATTGCTGTCTACTAGGTATCTTGCCCCTATAACAAAGGAAAAATGGCATCACCCCATAATTCTGTGACATGAAAGTCTTGATTCCCTCACTATTCTAATATTCCATCTTAAACTGTCCTCTTGTAATTTTTAATTTGTTTGAAGTCATGTTGTTTATACTTCAAATTTAGGGGGTAATGGCTGCCAATTTATTTTATGTAGGCTGAGGGATGGAACCACTTAACTCCATGCGATGTCTTTCTTATCATTTTATGCATGTCATAATCGAACAAACTAACCAACCTACGACACAACCGATCACCAAAATTTTGTGAGATTATCACCACCACACTTTGGGTGTAACTTAGATTCCAGAAAAGAGATGTAATTTAGTATCATTCGCACTTGGACGGTTGCTCGGGGTTAAAATTTCAAATATGGAAATTTTAGCAGTTATTTTAGCTTCTTACTTTTACATCTATAGATGTAAAGAACCTGAAATATCATGGAGCCTGTTTTATGCTTTTCAATTAAATATATTTAAGCTTTAATAATAGCAAATGATTAGCTTGGTTATATTGATCAGGAGGCTGCTTCTACCACCTTGCAGGTACCTATGATGCGATACTGAAGATGATCCGATATGAAGGTTTTTATGGTTTTTACAAGGGTATGGGCACGAAAATAGTGCAGAGCGTTCTAGCAGCTGCTGTTCTATTCATGGTTAAGGAAGAACTCGTAAGGGGTAGCAGATGGTTGTTAATGAAGGGAGCCACTGGTTCTGTAAAATCTAAGCCCCAATAACATATTTTCTACTAGTATTGGTGAGTCACTCCTAGTTGCCTCATTAAGCGCGATTTGTTCCATTGGCCTCGGAAAGTGATACCTCTTTAATCAACAGAACACCATCTAGAATCGAAAAATTATAGGAATCGTTTTTTCCGAGCAGGTTAATTGGATAGCATGTTGTATATCAATGGATAATTCATGTACTAGACTTGGTCCGAGTAGCAGTGATATTTGATAAGCTGTTGCCAACATCGAGTATTGGTCTCCGTAGAAAACTGGAATTCAGTTATCCAAATGTAGTAACACCAACTCATGATTAAATGTATAATCAATGTTGTTTCAAAATCAAATGTAGTGAATGTCGATGTCTATGATATGTTGAAACATTTGGATATCTATGATATATTATCAAGTCGATGTCTATGATCTGTTTTATGCTTTTCCGATATCTATGATATATTATCAAGTACTGGCAAGTCGATGTCGATGTCTATGATCTGTTTTATGCTTTTCCGATATCTATGATATATTATCAAGTACTGGCATTTTAGAGCAACTAATTTTGGTATTTTCAAGTAAATAGACAAAATTACCTCTTTTCTCACTTGATACAAAGTTATCATAAAGATATTTGTTATAATTTAATAATAGAAGAGAGAGAATGGATAACACTTCTATTTATGAGGTAGAGGGGTTGATATCCACATGAAACAAATATTACAATGATTTATCGATCAAATCAATCACTTACATATAATCTATATATCACTTTCTTTTATATGATTGACAGAGAATTCAGCGTGGTTTTGTTAAAATTTTGTCAATAAAACATAGTAGAAAACATGTGACAAAAGAAAATGATTACCACAATAATTATATCTCTTGATTTCAATCACCAAAGATTTTTTAGTTGATATATCTCTATATCAAGCACCAATTTCTTGAATGTCGATGTCGCCAATGTTTTAGTGAATAAATCAACTACAATGTCGCTAAAATGAATTTTCTCGACATGAATATCACAGTTCTCTTGGAGTTCATCGTATGTATAAAACTTTTGGCGAAATATGTTTCGTTCTATTTCATTAGTATATCATCCTTTTTAATTGTGTAATGGAAATAAAATTATCTTCAAATATAGTTATTAGGCTATCTTTAGTTGGTGGTCCGCACGATTCTTATGGAGATTTTTGCTAACTGCTTCATTAAAAATCTTGTTATCAAAAACAGCTCGAGAAAAATCATAAACAAGTCAAAAAGTGTACAGTTTGAACTACTTCTATTGCAAGTATCACATGAAACTCATTTGGGCGGGTTGGGAAACCTATTTGTCGAGGTTGGCCTGACCGTTTTTCATTGTATTAGGCAGGGTGCGATAGATTTGCCGCAATCGGTCACAACTCACCATTTGACGGGGTGAGATGAGAAATTATCAATTTAGCCTGCATTATTCCTTGGTTCAAACTCCAAGACTATATATTTTCAATAAAGTTACACAAGTCATTAAACAAATTTAAAACTAATTTAAACACGTGATATGATCGGCTTAGTACTTATGAAAAGTATTAAAACTATCAAATATTTGAAATATAAACATGAGATGAATGACTTGAAAAATATGAATTTTTTTTGAGTAATGAATTCGATTTTTCCCAAAAAAAAAATATAGGTTGGTTAGTCATAATATACAATAAAATACTAAAATATTTTTATATGAATATGTCATATCCATGGATGATTTTTTTATCGTTTAAATGTTCAAAAGATATTTGGTTATGAAATATCACATATAAGCATCAATTGAAGATAATATGACCAATATTTTCATAAGAACATTATCAATATCAAATTTTGAAAATCTGCTGCGACAAAAGAGACAGTTTGGATGATGAATTTTGTTCAATAGTTGGACGTCATTTCTAATGGAGTTGATCCATTCCCGATGTACTGCAACAAAACTGGTGTTGTTGCGCATGCAAAGGAACCAAGGTCTCATCAACGATCCAAAGATATACTGTTGAAGTTCCACATCATCCGGGAGATTGTGAGAAGAAGAGATATATTAGTCGAAAGAGTCTCCTCTGCAAATAATGTTGCTGATCCACTTACAAAGCCCTTGCCAGGACTATTGAGAACCATCGTGAAGCAATGAGATTAAAGTTTATGGATAGTTGGCTCTAGGACAAGTGGGAAATTGTTAGAGTAGATGCCCTGTAAGCCAACTGTTGGCTAAGGAATTTATTGACTCAGTTGTAATAAAAAATCTTTATTTTAATATAATGCATTATTTCATGGTTTGTTATTTCTTTATCTGAATACTCATGTGATCAATATAGATAAAGACCTTGATTATACTTTAATACAAATAAATCGTAATTCGATGTTGAAACTCATTTGTAAACATTGAAACTCATTTGTAAACATTGTATAATCTAAATTCGTTACTAGTCGATTCAGCCGCCTAAAACGTGGATAAAGATCGCTTGAGCTCGAGACTAGCATCTGTGATGTTGTGTACCGCGTTTCTTCGTAAGGTCATAGAGATGTCCAAACATGCAGATTGCTAGTCATATGGTGATTACACTGAACAACCCTCCCTCGGACTTTCCAAGTGGTTATCATTAATCGAAAGGATAAGTCCGCGGTTATGATTGTACACCATTAGTCCTTACGACCCGGGACAACACTGAGGCTCTATATGCTAGGGCTGTGCTTTGACTCGTTTACCGACTCTAGGAGAGTTATCAGGTGGCGAGATTGGGTACAGTTGCGACACATGTAGAAGCCAGTGCATTATAGTTAGGGATTCACCGCTCACATGCGGGTGTGAATATCCTATGTGATCTGATGAAATAATAGTGCATGGAATCTCTGGCCAGAGTATGAAATGTTCGTTGGAGAAAGAGTTCTCCAATTTTACATGCGATGCCACTACTTATATGTGTCACATAGTTTTCGAATTATTATGCAACCCTCGATGAATCAATGGGTGCAGATTCGATCGGGATATATGAGATGAAGGGACCATACTGTATGTTAATCATAATCGACTGGTTCTTGCAGACACTATCAGTGATACCTAGGGAATCATGGAGCGATGATACTAGACACTTTTACCTTGATTCGACGAGTTTAATCAGAAATATGATTTCTGAAATTCTCATGATCAATTGTTGATACATAGAATGTGGTAAATTAGGGTAAGTTCGAATAAAAGATTATGTCCTGAATCACAAAGAGTTTTGAACCTGCGGCTAGCTGTATCCCTGAACCATTGAGTTGAATTTATGATAATTAAATTTTGAGAATAAAATTCAAGGAGTTGAATTTATGGGACATTAAATTCAAGAAGTTGGATTTATAAAATTTGAGGAGAATGAATTCAAGGGGTTGAATTTGTATTATTTGGGAATTTAAATTATTAAACTCAAAATTTGAGTTTATTAAATAGGGTAGGAAGTATAAACTAGTTGGACTAGTCCAATTAATTAGTATAGTCCATTAATGTTAATTAAACATGCCTAATTATTATATTGTGGTAATTATGTCATGATTGTTTTATTTTAGTAGGAGACTTAACAATAGCTTCCATACCCTTGTGTTTTTCGAAAATTCCTCCCTTCCCTTCTCCAATATTTTGGCCATCACCTTGATTAACTTCAAGAAATTTTGAGACGTCTCTCGTTTTAATTAATCTCTACGTAAAACTTCTTTCAAATATTCTAATGCTAATTGGAAGATGAACAAAAGTGCGCTTTAGTCAAATCAGAATTTTGTTACAACACTTGATATTGAATAATTTTATTTCTAACCACGTAAGAAAATTTTTCAGAAAATTGTAGCACCATAAAATTTTAATATTTTTATCAGAAAACAAAAAAAAAATTCGGATCTGCCCGGAACTGTTCCGTGCAGGCTGCACGCTGTTCGTGCGGACGTGCACAGGAGTCTTGCCACTGCCCGAAACGTTCGGGCAGCGGGAGGACAGGCAGCGTGGGCGGCTGTTCGGGAGTGTCTCGGGAACCGTGCTGGATAATGGGCTTGAATTGTTTGGGCCAAAGGTTCGATTTTCTGATTTTTCAAAACTTTGGATAAAATCGATATTTTATGAAAATTACTTCCCTACTGAAGAAACCTACATCTGTCTCCCAAAATCGTATCATAAATAAAGAACGTGAGTTCTTGTAAAAGAGCAAAAACAATGAAAATGAAAGAACAAAAAGGAGTGTAGACAATGTCATTACGTTTCCAAGACCACCAGATGCTATATTTTCCTAGATTCGTGAAAAAGATTTCAGCCTCTACAATTTTTAACCTCAAACACGCAACCAAGCTGCACACACCCATTTCAATTGGTCCACTGTGTAATTGTAAAGAATCCCTGCCCTTCTTTTACCACAGGATGCTAGAAACCAAAGCCAATCCAATCAGTCAATACAAAAAAATATAAAAAGAAAAAAATTCTAACCAAATGACAATTAGCTGGTTGCACAGATAGTGTTTATGTAGAACCCGTAAATCAGTTTACGTATAAGCCATGCATAATTCTAGATTTTTAAATTTAATTGACTTCATTGCATGATTATTTTAAATGCGTTTCTTTGAAGTTGATTATTTTATTATTTCAGTTCAGTAGTTTGATTTTTAGCATTTCAGTTATTTCAGTGAGGCCGGACCGGAGTTGGAGTTTTGAGATAGAATTTAAGATTTGAGAAATACTTCCAGGAGTTAATTTAGCTAGGAAGTAAGTTCATTTAAGTTAAAAAGGGAAGTTGAGGATTTAATTTAATTATTTGAGGTGATTAAGAAATGAGCTCATTTAAGTTACTTAATTAAGGGTTTTATTCAATAAATTATTTAAGGGATTAGTGAGGCTTTTAAGAGTTATTAATTATCAACTAGATAACAATATTTTCCCTTCATTTTATTGCAAATTTCGGCCACCCCATTAGTGTGTCAACTATGATATGCCAACTCACCTTTGACCCTTTCCTTGTCATCTATTAGCATGATAATCTTTCCATTTAATGACCACCCTTAATTAATTAATTAGTGGACATATCCTAGTCTAGAAACAAGAGAGAATTCGGCCACTTACCTTCTAGAACCATCCCACATATCATTTGATAGCAACAACCATTCAAAATTCAAAATTTAGGAGACTTAGTCTTGATATGATCCTATTATTGTGCACCCTTCTCCTCACCTTCATAACCATCACTCCCCCTCCACCACCACCGAAAATAAGACCCCTTTTCAGAGGTAAAAGTCGTGAGGCATAGCTAGAAAAAAAAGAGAGAAAATGGAGAGCCAAGAAAGGTAGAGAAGCAAGCCACTCCGTCTCCTCCGCGCCGTCTCGTCTCTTCTTTTCGTTTCTATTTCAAACGATAACCAAGGCATCCTTTCAAAAACCTCAATCAAGTCCTATTATCATTTATTTAACATTACATGATTATTTTTTTTGGTGCAAAAACCGAACACATCAGATTTTTCAAAAGAAAAAGCATGCAGAATTTCGGCCCTTCATGGCAGCTTCACGTTTTCTTTTAGTTTTGATGGTTTCAGGTTGTGGTTCGACTCCAGGCTCCCAAGGCGACTCATAGACACGTAATAGGATGCATTAGGACCATGTTGGCCCATTCATCCAGCCCCCATGCTTGCTGGAAAACCGAAATGGCAGCAAGTTTCCCATAGGCGCAGATTGGTGTCCGAAATTTCAGTTTTTATGTCAAGGGGTTGGATCTGATCTTGGCTGCCCTAAGGGTACGAGAATTTACGGTACGATGTACCAAATTGACTCTCGAAAGAGCGTTTCGTGTTTTGGCCTCCATTTCACCTAGATTTCGACCCTCATCATTTTAGGAGCATAAATTCATGATTTTAAGCGTATTTTAATCATGACGTTGGTTCAGTATCGGTTCGCGTTGGTTCAGAGTCATGATTAAATACGAAGTCATTAGGCGTCTTAGTCGCATCTTTTGAACGTAAATTGCATAGTTGGTCAAGTTTAAGCTACTGCATATTTTCATGGCACAGTTAGGTTGAAGCGAGCCTGGGGACGATCCAATCCAATCCAGTTGGTAAAATTACAGGATTTTCATTATGTCAGTTAATTATACTACGTGCATGAAATAGAAAATGATTATTTTTGAGATTTATGCGATATGACTTGTGGTTCATTCACTATGTGGGAGTATTATTTTATACGGTCGCCAGTGACCGCTCAGTTCAGTTTGGTACCACCCGGTCGCCAGTGACCGGCCAGCTCAGTTCAGTTTCAGACTCCCCGGTAGCCAGTTACCGACCAGTTCAGCTTAGTGCAGTGGCCACAGGCGTAAAACATAATCTCAACAGAAAATTTTACCAGTTATTTCAGTACAGGGCTCCAATGAGCAAACATATTTTTACTGTGATTATCAGTTCAGTTATGCACGTAATATAATTGCTCAGTACAAGTTATTTTCAGTATGCCTCATGCCATGATATTTTATCCATGCAAATTACATTTTTACTCGTTACCTGCGATATATGCATGCTGAGTCTTTAGGCTCACTAGACTTGATTGTTGTAGGTACTGATGAGGCCAGGGCCGAGGGCGGGGACCAATGAGCCAGCTTGGGTCGGCAGTAGTGGCACCCGAGGACCTCAGTGCAGCAATTGTTATTTTATTCTGCAAACATTTTATCAGTCGCTGGATATTTTTAAATTTTAATTGTTGGCAAACTTTATTTTCTTCCGCTGCTTTATTTTTAAACATTGAACTTGATTCACCAGTTGATTTTATGAATGAGACCATTTAAGTTCTTTTAAAAAGAAGATTTTTAATTTTCCGTTAATTTTCAAGCAAGGAGTTTTAGGGCATTTACAGTTGGTATCAGAGCGGTGGTTCTGTATAGGGTTACACTACTACTGACCGCGAGTAGCTCACGAAGCCACGTCTTCAGTCTGTAAGTTTTACAGTTCAGCATTTTATTTAAAGCATGAATTATTTTTCCGGCATGCTTTCATGAAATAATTTTGACCAGATTTTCAGTATTTCAGTGTTCATTTCAAATAAATTATGGAATTATGCATGTTAGTTACGTATGGGTTATGTTGGAACAGTATGCCCCCTAGACGTCAAGTAGGACGCCCGAGAGGTGGTGGCGAGCACCGTCGCGAGGACGATGACGATCAGAGACAAGAGAGGCAGACACCTCCTCTTCCTCCTCCACCTCCACCTCCACCTCCACCCCCACCTGACATGAATGCCCAGATGCTAGCTGGGATGACGTAGTTCTTTGCACAGTTTGCGGGGAACAATGACGCAGCCAGGCCGACAGGGCCCGAGGCTGTTTATGAGAGGTTTATGAAGATGCGTCCAAAGGAGTTTTCTGGGACGTCTGACCCCATGATTGCTGAGGGATGGATCAAATCTCTCGAGGTCATCTTCGAGTTTATGGAGCTGGGAGATGCCGACAGAGTAAGATGCGCCACCTATCTGTTCACTGGAGACGCCCGCTTATGGTGGGAAGGAGCGTCGGTAGCCCTGACCTTGGCTACACTTTCATGGACACGCTTTACGGAGGTTTTCTACTCCAAGTATTTTGCTGAGGAGGTTCGCACCAGGCTGACCACCGAGTTCATGAGCTTGCGACATGGTGATATGACGGTTACGGAGTTCATCCGTAAGTTCGAGAGGGGCTGCCACTTTGTGCCCCTGATAGCGAATGATGCCAGAGCTAAGTTGATGCATTTCCTGGTGGGTCTACGGCCGATCTTGCGCTGGGATGTTAGGGTGTCTGAGCCTGCTACATATGAGATTGCTGTCTCCAAAGCCCTAGCCGCAGAGCAGGATCTGCGGGATATCGAGAGGGATCGCCAGGGCAAACGCCCAGTCCAAGTACCACACCGCCCTCCTCCTCATCAGCATCAGCAGCAAAACAAGAGGCCATTTCATGGGCCGCCTAGAATCAGAGGCCAGCAGCCGCAGCAACAGCAGGGGCGCCTACCCCCGAGGACTTTTGAGCACCCAGTCTGTCCCAGGTGCTCACGCCGCCATCCTGGAGCGTGTATGGCTGGCTCAAGAAAGTGTTTTAAGTGTGGCAGTCCAGACCACGTGTTACTGCAGTGCCCTCAGAGACATCTGCCTACTCAAGGCAGAGTTTTTGCTCTCCATGCGGCGGAAACAAACCCGGAGACTATGTTGTTGACAGGTAACTTTAAGCTTTAAGTTATTACTGAATTTCCGTGTTTTTGAGAATCGGGATTGAGAGTTTGAACTTAGAATTGCAATAGGGTTGCATGCTCTACTTAGTATTATTTTAGGGACTTAGTTAGAAGAACTGTGACCTTTGCATGTCTATAAGCTTAGCTCCTATGATTTTTGGGTTCAACTTAGAGTTCCGATCTTTCAGGGAGAATTTTTATATCTGGTTCCGCTACCAAGGCCTTGATAGATTCAGAGGCCACTCACTCGTTTATTTCGGAGGTCTTTGCAAACTTTCTCAAGATCAAGACCATTGGGCTAGACATAGCCTTTTCAGTAGTGTTGCCGTCAGGCGAGGAGATGGCAGCTACCAATGTTATCCGAGATATAGATATGGAGCTGCACGGTAACCTTGTTTATGCGGATCTGATCGTGCTACCGATGCCAGAATTTGACATCATCCTAGGGATGGACTGGCTACTGAGGAACAAAGTGTTGATAGACTTCCAGCGGAGATCTGTTCTTGTCCGACCGCCTGGAATGGAGCAATTCTTATTTGAGCCGGACAGGTACTTTCCTTTACCGCGCATTATTCCATATGTTCAGGCTAGGAAGCTCATGCATAGAGGGTGTCGGGCATTTCTAGCGACCTTTTTATCTGTCCCCGAGGAACCTAGCCAGTCAGCCTCAGATGTTCCGATTGTCAGAGATTTTTTAGACGTTTTTCCCGAAGACGTCTCTGGTATGCCACCCGAGAGAGAGGTGGAGTTTTCCATCGAGCTTATGCCAGGTACGGCTCCGATATCCAAAGCGCCGTACCGAATAGCACCGACAGAAATGGCATAGCTTAAGAAGCAGATTCAGGAACTTCTCGACAAGGAGTTCATTCGCCCGAGCTTTTCTCCATGGGGTGCGCCGGTCTTATTTGTGAAGAAGAAGGATGGCTCTATGAGGCTTTGCATTGACTACCGGGAGTTGAACAGGGTTACAGTGAAGAACAAGTACCCACTTGCGAGGATTGAGGATCTGTTTGACCAATTGCAGGGAGCTTCGATTTTCTCCAAGATTGATCTGCGTTCCGGTTATCACCAGTTGAGGGTGAGAGATGCTGATGTTTCCAAGACTGCTTTCAGGACTCGTTATGGCCACTACGAGTTCCTTGTGATGCCGTTCGGTCTGACGAATGCGCCAGCAATCTTCATGGATCTCATGAATTGCGTATTTCAGCCGTACCTCGACCAGTTTGTGATAGTGTTCATAGATGACATTCTCGTCTACTCCAAGAGTCGGGAGGATCACAGCAGACATCTGACCACAGTGTTGCAGACCTTGCAGAAGCATAAGTTGTTCGCGAAGTTCAGCAAGTGCGAATTCTGGTTAGAGAAGGTGGTGTTCTTGGGCCACATTGTTTCTAGCAGTGGCATTGAGGTAGACCCGGCGAAAGTCGCTGCAGTCAGAGATTGGGTTGTGCCGCAGAATGCATCCGAGATCCGCAGTTTTCTGGGGCTAGCAGGATATTACAGGAAATTCATTCAGGGATTCTCCTCCATTGCCGTTCCACTCACATCATTGACAAAGAAGAATGTGAAGTTTGTGTGGAGCTATGAGTGCCAGAAGAGCTTCGATACTTTGAAGAAAGCTCTTATTTCAGCACCAGTTTTGGCCACACCGTCAGGACCCGACGAGTTTGTTCTGTATACCGATGCTTCGAAGCTCGGTCTTGGCGCAATATTGATGCAGCATGGGAGAGTGATAGCATATGATTCTCGACAGCTGAAAATTTACGAGAAGAACTACCCCACCCATGATCTAGAGTTGGACGCCGTAGTTTTTGCCTTGAAGATTTGGAGGCATTATTTGTATGGAGAGAAGTGCCAGATCTTTACCGACCACAAGAGCCTCAAGTATTTCTTTACGCAGAAGGAGCTGAACATGCGTCAGAGGCGTTGGTTGGAGCTTGTGAAAGATTACGATTGTGACATTAGCTACCACCCGGGTAAAGCTAATGTAGTTGCGGATGCACTGAGCAGAAAAGTCGCAGTGATGGCTCACTTGACGATTCAGAGACCTCTTCAGACTGAGATGCAGAGGTTTGATATCGAGACTTACCCTCGAGGTAGAGTTCCCCGACTATCTACCTTGACCATTCAGTCTTCCCTTCTTGACCGTATTCACAGTGGTCAGTCAGCAGATGAGCAATTGGCACAGTGGAAGAAGAGAGATGAAGCTAAGGGCAGTGTCTTGTATACAGTCACCGACGGTATTGTGAGATACCGAGACAGGATGTGGGTTCCTAGCAGTGGTTCTATCCGAGCAGATATTCTATCAAAGGCCCACATGTCCCCGTACTCTATTCACCCTGGGAGTACGAAGATGTACAAAGATATGCAGCTATTGTATTGGTGGCCAGGGATGAAGAAGGACATCAGGCGTTTTGTATCCGAGTGCCTGACTAGCCAGTTAGTGAAGGCCGAGCATCAGAGACCAGCAGGTTTGCTCAAGCCTCTTCCTATTCCTGAGTGGAAGTGGGAGAACGTCACCATGGATTTTGTGACCGGTTTGCCGAGGTCAGCTAGAGGATCGAATGCTATTTGGGTGATTGTAGATCGTCTTACCAAATCAGCGCACTTCTTGCCCATTAAGACGACATTAATCATGATTCAGTATGCAGAGCTGTATATCCGAGAGATAGTCCGACTCCATGGCATTCCAGTTTCTATCGTATCCGACAGAGATCCCAGATTCACTTCCTCATTTTGGAAGAGTTTGCATTCGACTTTGGGTACGAAGTTACTGTTTAGCACAGCTTTCCATCCGCAGACAGATGGGCAGTCGGAGCGAGTTATTCAGATTTTGGAGGATCTTCTTCGTGCTTGCGTCATTGATTTCTCAGGGAGTTGGGAGTCGAACTTACCATTGGTAGAGTTCACCTATAACAACAGCTTCCAGTCTTCTATTGGTATGGCACCGTATGAAGCGCTGTATGGCCGCAAGTGTAGATCTCCTGTTCATTGGGATGAAGTAGGAGAGAGAGCAGAGTTGGGTCCCGAGATTGTTCAGCAGGCAGCAGATGTAGTAGTCAAGATTCGTGATAGGATGAGGACTGCTCAGAGCCGACAGAAGAGTTATGCCGATCAGCGGAGGAGAGACTTAGAGTTTGCAGTGGGCGATCATGTCCTTGTGAAGGTGGCACCTATGAAGGGTGTCATGAGATTTGGGAAGAAAGGGAAGCTCAGTCCGAGATTCATTGGACCGTTTGAAATCCTTGACAGAGTTGGGACGCTAGCGTATCGTGTGGCTCTTCCGCTGAATCTGGCCGGAGTACACAATGTGTTCCACGTCTCCATGCTGAGGAAGTATATGGCAAATCCTTCGCATGTGCTGAATTTCGAGCCGTTGCAGCTTACTCCGAACTTATCTTATGAGGAGAGACCCGTGCAGATCCTAGACAGACATGAGAAGAAACTTCGGAACAAGTTGGTTAAGCGAGTCAAAGTCAAATGGCTCAACCATTCAGAGGAGGAAGCTACGTGGGAGTCTGAGCCGGAGATGAGAGATCGATACCCCGAGTTATTCGGTGAGTTTTGATTTCGAGGACAAAATTTCTTTTAAGGGGGGAAGGATTGTAGAACCCGTAAATCAGTTTACGTATAAGCCATGCATAATTCTAGATTTTTAAATTTAATTGACTTCATTGCATGATTATTTTAAATGCGTTTCTTTGAAGTTGATTATTTTATTATTTCAGTTCAGTAGTTTGATTTTTAGCATTTCAGTTATTTCAGTGAGGCCGGACCGGAGTTGGAGTTTTGAGATAGAATTTAAGATTTGAGAAATACTTCCAGAAGTTAATTTAGCTAGGAAGTAAGTTCATTTAAGTTAAAAAGGGAAGTTGAGGATTTAATTTAATTATTTGAGGTGATTAAGAAATGAGCTCATTTAAGTTACTTAATTAAGGGTTTTATTCAATAAATTATTTAAGAGATTAGTGAGGCTTTTAAGAGTTATTAATTATCAACTAGATAACAATATTTCCCCTTCATTTTATTGCAAATTTCGGCCACCCCATTAGTGTGTCAACTATGATATGCCAACTAACTTTTGACCCTTTCATTGTCATCTATTAGCATGATAATCTTTCCATTTAATGACCACCCTTAATTAATTAATTAGTGGACACATCCTAGTCTAGAAACAAGAGAGAATTCTGCCACTTACATTCTAGAACCATCCCACATATCATTTGATAGCAACAACCATTCAAAATTCAAAATTTAGGAGACTTAGTCTTGATATGATCCTATTATTGTGCACCCTTCTCCTCACCTTCATAACCATCACTCCCCCTCCACCACCACCGAAAATAAGACCCCTTTTCAGAGGTAAAAGTCGTGAGGCATAACTAGAAAAAAAAAGAGAGAAAATAGAGAGCCAAGAAAGGTAGAGAAGCAAGCCACTCCGTCTCCTCCGCACCGTCTCGTCTCTTCTTTTTGTTTCTATTTCAAACGATAACCAAGGCATGTCTAGATCCTTTCAAAAACCTCAATCAAGTCCTATTATCATTTATTTAACATTACATGATTATTTTTTTTGGTGCAAAAACCGAACACATCAGATTTTTCAAAAGAAAAAGCATGCAGAATTTCGGCCCTTCATGGCAGCTTCACGTTTTCTTTTAGTTTTGATGGTTTCAGGTTGTGGTTCGACTCCAGGCTCCCAAGGCGACTCATAGACACGTAATAGGATGCATTAGGACCATGTTGGCCCATTCATCCAGCCCCCATGCTTGTTGGAAAACCGAAATGGCAGCAAGTTTCCCATAGGCGCAGATTGGTGTCCGAAATTTCAGTTTTTATGTCAAGGGGTTGGATCTGATCTTGGCTGCACTAAGGGCTCTTAGCCATGGTTGGATCACTCCCCTAGCATGTCTAAGACATGACTAAGTCGCCATTTTTGGTGGCTTGGTCCATGGCTCATCGGTTTTTAAATAAACAACAAGAACAGCCCCTCCCCTCTCAGTTTCCCTTCTTTTGACAGCAACATGTATTTCGAATTGTGTGATTTGATGTGGATCTTGGTTGGCCTATGGCCCTTAGCCACGGTTCATACCATGCCCCTAGATGTCTAGATTATGCCATGGTCAATCAAATGGCCACTGGAATGACACGAGACATCAATCGAAGCAACACACTACACACGTATACAAAAGCATTCTCGGTATGAGTTTTCGGTTGTTGCTGGAATGGTGCGAATTATGGCTGGCCAAAAGCCCTTAGCCATGGTTCAAATCATTCCTTAGGATGTTGGTAAGGGTCTCTGGTGGATGGTTCACGCCCCAATGGCCGATAGACTCGAAACCAACACAAGACGCACGGGTGCGCAGCTGCTGGAAATTTACAGTAAGTTTCTGTGTCGTTTAGAAGGCTCGTTTGAGTCCTTGGTTGGCTTTTAGCCCATGGCCTTGGACTGGACAGTGCCTCATTGAGTTAGGAAGGTCATGTTTTTGACCGTTCGTCATTCGGATCATTTTTGAGGTCGTACAAGAATTTACGGTACGATGTGCCAAATTGACTCTCGAAAGAGCGTTTCGTGTTTTGGCCTCCATTTCACCTAGATTTCGACCCTCATCATTTTAGGAGCATAAATTAATGATTTTAAGCGTATTTTAATCATGACGTCACGTTGGTTCAGTATCGGTTCGCGTTGGTTCAGAGTCATGATTAAATACGAAGTCATTAGGCATCTTAGTCGCATCTTTTGAACGTAAATTGCATAGTTGGTCAAGTTTAAGCTACTGCATATTTTCATGGCACAGTTAGGTTGAAGCGAGCCTGGGGACGATCCAATCCAATCCAGTTGGTAAAATTACAGGATTTTCATTATGTCAGTTAATTATACTACGTGCATGAAATAGAAAATGATTAATTTTGAGATTTATGCGATATGACTTGTGGTTCATTCACTATGTGGGAGTATTATTTTATACGGTCGCCAGTGACCGCTCAGTTCAGTTTGGTACCACCCGGTCGCCAGTGACCGGCCAGCTCAGTTCAGTTTCAGACTCCCCGGTAGCCAGTTACCGACCAGTTCAGCTTAGTGCAGTGGCCACAGGCGTAAAACATAATCTCAACAGAAAATTTTACCAGTTATTTCAGTACAGGGCTCCAAGGAGCAAACATATTTTTACTGTGATTATCAGTTCAGTTATGCACTTAATATAATTGCTCAGTACAAGTTATTTTCAGTATGCCTCATGCCATGATATTTTATCCATGCAAATTACATTTTTACTCGTTACCTGCGATATATGCATGCTGAGCCTTTAGGCTCACTAGACTTCATTGTTGTAGGTACTGATGAGGCCAGGGCCGAGGGCGGGGAGCTGTGAGCCAGCTTGGGTCGGCAGTAGTAGCACCCGAGGACCTCAGTGCAGCAGTTGTTATTTTATTCCGCAAACATTTTATCAGTCGCTGGATATTTTTAAATTTTAATTGTTGGCAAACTTTATTTTCTTCCGCTGCTTTATTTTTAAACATTGAACTTGATTCACCAGTTGATTTTATGAATGAGGCCATTTATGTTCTTTTAAAAAGAAAATTTTTAATTTTCCGTTAATTTTCAAGCAAGGAGTTTTAGGGCGTTTACAGTTTATGTATTGCAAGAATGAAAAAAACAACACCAACTTCAAACAGAATCGATTCTAAGAGGAAAAACAGAAAGTTTCTTAAAAGGCTAAATTTGGTAGAAGACCTCTAAGAGTATTGCATGTATTGTCACAAAAGAATAGTCTAATTATATATCTTCATCATCATTTTAACATATTAAATAAACATAGCAGTAAAATAAATTCCATTAAAATATGTGGAGGTTAAAAGAAGAAGAAGTTGTTTCTGTATAACGTATCAACATGCAAGCAATCGAATAACCCAGAACACAACTAACATAGATATAATGTAGTAGGTCGTTAGATATGCATAGCTCCAATACAAACTACTAAAACATAAGTTAAGTCACAACTTAAAGATGTGCATGCAAGGGACAATTTGACAAAGAGAGGTCCGATAAAACTTACAGTTGGTGTTTGTATACCGATTTCTTGCATCCAAGACGCAGCGAAAGTTTTAAATTTTTTGTTTATGAAGCTCGAAACTTTTCTTGAGTATCATATGTTATTCAGATATCCATAGAGTGTTTAGATTGTATACCTGTGTATTTTAAACGCCGGACTCCAAACCGATCTAGAATCAGTGAACATTACCCTTTTTGTATCTCTCTTCGAACGGATCCCCGCCTTTGAATGTCAAATTGAGTCCACAATCGGAGACTCTGTTCCTTGTTTGGATTACACTACAAATCACAAACAATTTGTGCGTTGATCGTCCGACTTTCCAAAATCCGGAGGCGATGCAGCGGCTGTGGGAGGAGGCAGCACAAGGATAAATCTCGGCCGCATTTTTTTCCTCAAAAATTGGTGGTGGCCCAAAGTTTCAAGAGGATAGGATAGGTGAAATATTGTTGTGTTATTTTCAATGTTGTTTGTTATCAACCACTGATAACATATTTATTAAAATTACACAAGTTGTATGCCATCAAAATTTCTAATCCTAATAATCTTAATTTTCGTTAATTAAAATTCTCATATTATTATTATATCATATATTTATCAACCTTTTATATCTCCATATAAAATATATCTGTACGTATATGAATACATCCACACATGCACATGCAATATAAGCATTGACATATAATTAAAATTAAACAACTGTTATTTAATTTTATTTAATTAAATTATTAGTTAATTAATTCTAGACCACTTCAGAATATTTTATGAGAATTTTATACACATTAATAGTTATCACTACTAGTACTATTATTTAATTAGTAAATTTTAAATTCACTTAATAAATAATTCTGAACTCATTATACCCCCGATCAACGATCCAACAACGTCGATAAACCAAGGATACAAGTTTAGTTCATATAATGAAAATTGAAAATTTCGAAGATCAAAATTTTCAGTGTCCATATTTGGCAGCTATTAGTCTTGTGAACTCATTCACCAAAACAAGTAGTTCCACTCTACTTCTGAATTAACAATTAAGCTAATTTTCATTTCATTCATCTCATAGAATCAACTTATACACTCCTTTATAAGCATTTTGTTTGATTACCATCAAACTACAGTTGTCAAATTCAACTCCTTGAACTTTGACTTTCTCAACGAAAACACAGAATTCGATATTTGTATTGTCACACCCCGAGACCAGGGTTACTCAACACTAACATTGTTCAACAATCACATAATCGTCAAATAACAAGCCTCGTAATACATTATAAACCAAAACCACTTTATATCATAATTACCATAAAAATTTCATTGTCTTTACAACAGAATGACTTAAAACGATAGAAATAATGCTGAAGCATTTTACAACTTAAATAAACAGAACTTAAAAGAACATGAACTTAAATTAAGATGAATGTCTTTATGTGTCCATCACCAGCCCAAAAACTGGTCTGACTCTTCTTCTTCGATTTGTTCTTCGTACTTAAATGGGGAGGGTTGAGTAAGGGGTGAGTGATATGGTCGTCACTCAACAAGTGGAGGTAGTTCGGGCAATTATAACAAATACACATAATTTTTCAAATACCACATATCATATCATGCATAGCATAATTCACATAACATTTCATCAACATAAACATAAGTATATTTTTTGTCTAGGTACTGAGATTCATCTACTTTTCATGTTTTACTGATATCAATCCATAATTTTTACTTCTCTAAGGGGGCGAGATCATATAACGGTTACAATCCCAACGTGTAAGGGTAATAAACATATCTCATATTGGGATTCTCACCCATATCCAGTTGAATCATTACAGTTTCAAAACATAGAACATATGATAATCGTATCAAGAAAGGGTAGAAGAAGAATTGCGCTCGACGCAACTTTCGAAAAAATGAAATACGACATAACCAAAATTTATACGTTTAAAACAAGCCTACTTACCTCAAATCTTGATGCTAAAAACGTGAAGGACGTTTAGTGGTTAGGATTTTCGAATCCTCCTTGAATCTCGACAGCAGCAAAATTTCGATACTTGACAGAACTTGGATAGCAAAAATTCGAAAATATTGAGAGCAAATTTTCGAAATTATGACTGAATTTGGGTGTGAAATTTTGAATGATATATGGTGGTATTTATAGGTGATGAGGTGAAAATATTATCACAATTCAGTTAATCTTTCTTCCACAATTTTGTTATAATTATTCTATACATATTACCTTACCAAATTTTGAAATTGGATGTTGGACTGGATGCTTGAATGTAAACTTTTTATTACACAGGCTCAAAATGTACCTAGACAATACTGAAATTTGCTAGCTTCCTTGCTAAGAAAACCGTCTTGTATGAAATATTTTCTTCCAAATTTGATAGATATCTAAGTCTTAAATTTTGAGATTAATACATGTCTTGCACTGAATTTCGAATTTCATGTATTTATTGGCTTGAAATTTTTTGAATACCATGCATTATTTAATTTTTTTGACTTTCTTGTTATTTAAAATTATACCAATATTTCAAAAATAAAATCCTATAAATCTATGTGATTAATTAAATAATTACATCTCCAAAAATTTGGGTTCTCATATGTGTGATTGTCAATGGTTCAAGGATACAGCTTATTGTGGGTTCACATCTTAATGAGATTCAGAATAATATTTATTCTTATTCATGGTTACCCTAATTATCCCAATTCTTTTCATCACCACCTCGATCAAGAATATCAAAACTCATTTCTGAATGCACTCTTTGTATCATGGTAACAACGTCTAGTAGCATCGCCTCATAATCCTCTAAGTATCACTGATAGTGCCAAAAATAACCTTAATTTATAGTTAGCATACAGTACGGTCCTTTCAACTCATATCCCCTGATCTAATATGCAACCATTGGTATATTGAGAGTTGCAAGTGAATTCAATAACGATGTGATATATATTTGAGTAATAATAGTGACATGGTGTACAACTATAACTGTGGACTATTCCACTCGAGAAGTGAGATCCACTTGGACAGTTTGAGGAAGTGTTGTTTATGCATCATCATATGATCACCATGTATGAATGGACAACTTCATGCCCTTACGAACGAAACATGATGTTTACATCAAACATGCTAGTCTCATGATCAAGCGATATTTATCCTTATTTTATGCAATTTAATAGTCTAGAAACATGTTTAAAATATATGGTACACTTCTTAATTAGTTTCATGATCTTACATTACGAGAAAGATTTCATGGTACCTATTATATATTCAAGGACATTATCATTGCGGCTTGCATGAGTATACAGATAAAGCAAATGTCATAATTGAATTAAATCATAAAATATTATTAAAATAAAGATGATTTTACATTGGAGTCAATAAAACCTAAGGTATAAGTTGACTCCATAGACACCTACTCTAACAGTTGGAGGATAGGTGAATAGGATTGCATTCTTCTCCTTC
Organism: Primulina eburnea; assembly: GCF_022965805.1. Classification (NCBI taxonomy): domain Eukaryota; kingdom Viridiplantae; phylum Streptophyta; class Magnoliopsida; order Lamiales; family Gesneriaceae; genus Primulina; species Primulina eburnea. Next base: position 19,570,691 of record NC_133103.1, read on the forward strand.
ACATATATTACAGTAGTAATATCCCATGAATATTATATATATGCCAGCGTCAAAGATCTAACAAACAATGTAATAGAGACAAAAAAGAAACGTCAAAATTGAAAGTGTTAAACTATATTCACATATTCGTCAATACAAGAACAAATCAATTAATAGGTATCAGGATTTCCAAACACCCAAAACCTCCCAAATTTAGTATAAAAAGTAAAACAAAATGCATATAACCCCAATACTTAAAAATTCTCATCAAAATCCAAATTCATGAGTCCACCACTCAATTACATTCCAAATTCGAAAAAGGACACAATACTCTACACCCGATGAGGAAATTCCTATTCTCGAGAATCTTTTTATCGTAAAACTGAGCTTATAGCGCTACGACAATGATGATCACCCAATCAGCAGCATAATATTAATCATCCTTACATCCTCCGGATACCCTTGTTCGTAACAATCTACAACCTCAAACATCCATTGATCAGTACCAAAAAGTTCAATAATTAAAGACGAAATTAGAAATCAAATGTCTGCTTCATCGAGTGAGCTCCCAACTTTATTTAAATTTCTGCAAAGTCATCCTTGATCTCTTTTTCGGTACGTGGCATTGTTATACCTATCAAAACTATCTAAAGGCATTAGCTACATAAGGTTTCTAGCTTATATATATCATGAACATGTGTATATATACACGATCAGTCGCAACAAATGGTTCCTAACGTAGATTTCTTCAACAACAATTAGCATAATCATGTATCATTTCTTATCTCGGGGTATATATTAATGAATTTTAATTTTGAGAATAAGACATGAGAGGCGCATAAAGCTTTGATTTTTTACTCAAACATGCAAAATATTATTACATAGTAACCTCCTGTAGAGGAGGTGAAATGTGTTTGCATAGGTGGAATTACAACACACAAAATTAAAATATTACAAATTTTATTTTGAAAGAAAAATGAAGAGTTTGAAAGATGTCTTCATTTACCTTCTATCCTGATATATATAGAAGTCTTGGTGGATTTGAAATCCTGACTTCAAATTTGTGAATTGCTTTGCCAGTTGTGGTCGATAACATTTTTTAATTGGTGTACCGCTATTAAGTGTTCTCTTATGTTGTCATGATTGAGTGTTTCATCCTCTATTAATGAAGTGGTTGAATCACGTATCTTCTTTATGTTTGTTAGAGAATCTTTTGTTTTTGTATGATACCTGAGGAAATAGTGACTTGTATGGTGCCTCACCATTTAGACTTGTCTTCGTATTATGTTTTTGGTCAAATCTGGGCCGAAAACCTTTTCCGAATTCTAGATCTTTCTGGCTCGGGCATTCTAGGAAGATTCTTTCTTACCATCTTCCCACATGAGCTATATTACGGAAATTTCGGCGAGTTTATTTGCTCTCCAACAACTTGCTGTTTTACATAAGATTTCTTTTCTTTTCAAATATAACTTCCGAAAAACCTGTAGTTTTTCTTGTCTAGTATTTAACAAAAAAAATCCATATACAAAATTTTTGTAAAACTTAAATGAAAACTTGATTTGTCCATCTATGTGAGACAAACTCATAATCCACATTCTCTTTGAGTGGAGATGTCGTCTCCGGTAAATGATGAAACAAGAGCTGTTTGATTCTCCGGAGGGTTCTTGATGAACTTCTGCATGTTCATGTCTGGTCTCCTAAGCTTGATGGAATGAAAGACTTCGTGTGCACCTTTCCTGGCTGGTTCTGATGTTGTATTAAAAAAGTAGAGCTCCATACTATCTCCTCTGGACAATGTCGTTGTTTGCCCATGTTTTATGAACAACTTCTTGCATCCATTTTGGTAGTGCTGAAATATCTGGGAAGTTTGGTGATGTAGTATAATTTGAGACAGGAGTCCCAAACGCATACCATTCCTTTACCTAATTGGGATAGGAATATGGTTTCATCCATATTCTAGGATACTTTCTTGCTATATCAAGATTATAACCCATTAATTCACGTAAAATTTCAAAGAAAATTTGAAAATTATAAAAGAACACTTAATAATTTTTAAAAATTGAGAAATTTTCTTATTAATCAAAATCACACCAGTATTTTTATAACCACTTACAATATCCGACTCCGATTGAGATTTCCAAAAATAAAATATATATTTGACTAAATAAAATAAATACCATCATGCCTAAGAAATATTAATGAAATCGAATCGGGATCGAAATGTGATTTTTCTAAAGCGATTTATTACTAAAACAAGAATTTACAACGGGTTGTGTTCATCGGAATTTGACACGTTTACAATCAAAATAGCCTACAATGCTCAAAATCTGTCAGTTTCAACACATGTTTGGTCTCTTGAGATAGTCCCAACATTCCAAAGAGCCTTCTTGTGCCGCATTAGGTGCACTATTTTACATAACATGCACATTATAGATGTGAAACTATAATAAACATCAGCAAATATACTAAGAAAAGATGCAGAGAATGCTTAACACTTCATTTCATAAAGGGATTGCACTTGTGCCACCCTTGCATAATAACTAATAAAACTCATAGAACATGCATTGACACATTCGATCAGAGCACTCAGTAAACATCATTGACACATTATATCATAGCCATTCATCTACGAGTGCCCGCACATAAAGGTGTGGTTGTTAAACAACAAATAGTAGGTTGATTTATAACACCTTAATGTCTTGGTTTTTCGCATTGAAAGAAAGAGAATAGAGGTTCGAGCTACAGAAGAGACTCGTGTGCATGAACCAGTAACGAAATACACTTTCTCATCTGCTCGTACCACTCAAACATTGCTGAATTTTCATTCATCCTCAATAGCCTCCTGTCGTGTCTGATAACAACAAATGAAAAACCAAGCAGAAGATTCAAAAAGACAAATTACATCAACACTCTTCCCAGAAAATTGAAGTGATATAGTTCAGCTTTATTAAGCTAGTTTGTATTGTTGGACTATTGTTTTCTCACACCCAAGATGCAGCGAAAGTTTAAACTTTTAAAAAAAATTAGTTTTGACAATAAAAATATCCTTGAGCTTCGTATGATTCAAATCCATACATTATACATATAATGTTTAGAGTTGTAACCTTTGCATTCTAAGACGCTGGACTCCAAACTATTCAGGATTTTACGTGGAGATAATCTTTCTTGTAAATCTATACAAATGATCTAATAGATTAAACACCGTTCTTCAATATCCGATTTAGGTCGACGATTGAAAATTGGATTCATCCTCTAATTCACACTAGAGAATATATAAGAAATTTGCGTTAAGACGAGATTGCCGAAAAATGACGAAACCATGGCGCCAACATGGCTTGACGGTGGCCGTGGCAGTGGCATACGATGGTGGTGTGCAAATGATTGGCCGAGAGTTACTTCAAAAGAGGAGGGCTGGTTTTGAGAGTTGTGAGTAGAGAGAAAAAGTCTAGCATCTTAATATGATATGCTTTGTCGTATTTGTAATTTTTAAGAATTAAGTTAGAATCCTACCAAAACTCTAAAATAGAATCTTAATTGGACTCTTAAGTTTGAATCCTAACGGAATTCTTACATGGAAATTTTCACCTTGTCAAAAATTTCCAATAGGTTTAATTGTCTAACTAAGACTCATCCTAGTTATATTTGTATTATTGTTCTCCAATTCTATCAAATATTCCATAATTAGTCGTGATCCCATGTAGCATTTTTTCAAATTTTGACAATACATGAAAAGATTTGAAAACTATTATTTAATTAACTTATTCTAGAACCTTCTAAATATTCATGAAAATTTTACATAGAATTCAAAACTAATAATTAAAATTTAATTACCAATTACATAATTATGACTTCATTATAATCTTAATCGACGATTAGACAACGCATGTGACCTCAGCTCCTTTTCTTGCGCAATGACACTGGTGTTGTAGTAGTACACCAGGACTGGATAAATTCTAGTAGGAATGACTCTCAACTCTTGGACAAAATTCCTCATCCAAACAGTCTCTTTTACTGCAGGTAATGCAACTATTCATTCGGCCTAAGTGGTTGAATCCGATGTGGTATCATGTTTGGAACTTTTTCAAGATATAAGACCACCATTGAGTTTGAATATAAATCGGAAAGTTGATTTCAAATCATCCACATCTGATTGCAAGATAAAGTCAGTGTAGCCTTCCAATTTTAATTATCCACCCCCGTAGATCATAAACATATTCTTAATCCTTCTTAAGTACTTAAAAATATCCTCCACGGATTTCCAATGCAATGGACCGTGGTTCGAGTGATGTTTTCTTGCAACACTCAGTGTAAAGTCTATATCAGGTCGAGTAGATATTATACCATACATAATAATACAAATAGCAGATGAATATGGGATGTGTGTCATGGTTTTTATATCCTCTTCAGTAATAGGGCACATAGAATTGGATAAGTCACATCATGACATATTAGCAGATATCCTCTCTTGGACTCTTTCATAGAGAATATTCTTAGTATGTTATCGATATAAATGGATTGGGTGAGACCTAACATATTTTTCGATCTATCCCTATAGATTTGTATTTCTAATACATAAAATGTTTTTTAATTGCAACAATCTTACATCATTCGTAATGAGTAGTATAACATCAACATAAAGTATAGGAATGTCACTACACTCCTACTAAATTTCTTGTACACACAAGATTCCTCAGAATTCTTAACAAAATCAAACTCGTTGATTGTCTTATCGAATCTAAGGTTCTAACTCCTCGATGTCAGTTTGAGTCCATAAATTGACATTTGAAGTTTTCATATTTTATGTTAACTTCCCATTGATCATGTGAATCCTTTAGGCTGAGACATGTAAATGTCTTCTTTTATATCACCAATAAAGAATGCTATCTTCACATCCATTTGCCGTAATTCACAAGCATACCATGCTGTTATGGTTAGCACAATCATAATTGACTTGAAAATTATGACTGGAGAAATTTTTTTCTAACAGTTAATTCATTTCCTTTGAGTGTACCATTTTGCTACTAGTCTAGCTTTGAAGGTTCCCAGATTCCCATCTACGCAAAGTTTTCTTTGTAAATCTATTAGCATCCTACGAGAACAATTCTCTCAAGTGGATATACTAAGGACCATACTTGGTTCGAATATATTGAGTTCATCTCGGGCTGTACGGCTACAAGTCATTCGAATGAATCGACATCATATATTTCTTCTTTGAAGTTTCTTGGATCATATTCATGAATGATCTCATCTTGGTCCTCTTCAAGGAGCAGGATCATCCTCTTAGGTGTCTTTGAGGACCTTTCAGATCTCCCAGGAGCATTTATTTTTTTGACTGGCTATTGGGGCGTGGGTGCTAATATTTTAGAAGTGGGTATTTCTCGAATTTCCTCGAATTCTATCATCACAAATTTTCTATCAAATAGAAACTCCTTCTCAAAAAAGATGACATTCCTTGAAAAAAACATTTTTATTTCTTTGGAATCATATAAGTAATATCAAACATAGTTTTTTGGTGATATCCAGCAAATAACCCAAATTGGCTCTATTATATAATTTTTCTCCCACTGTCTACTTCACTTAATTAGGACATCATCATATTCTTAAGAAAAAAATATTTAGGAGGCTTTCCTATCTATATCTCATACGGTGTTTTAACATCTGCCTTTGTATGTACATTATTCAACAACATTTTCGTAGTCTCTTGCGCAAATCTGCAAAATGATGGCAAAAATTAGGTGGGTCTCATTATAGATTGAACCATGTCTATCAAATTTCGATTGCAACGTTCTAACACACCATTCAACTTTGGTATGGCAGGTGGAGTCCACTGTGAGATAATCATATTTTGTTTAAGATAGTTTTGAAATTCAGTATTTAAGTATCATCTACCTCGATCACATCGAAGTGTTTTAATATTTTTTCCTAAATTTTTCTCTATTTCTGCTTTTAATTCTTTAAAATTTTCAAATGCTTCAAACTTCTATTTAACTAAATACACATACCCAAACCTCGAAAAGTCATCAGTAATGGTAATGCAGTAATATTGTCCATATTTTGTGATAACACTTAGCGGGCCACATACACCTGTATGGATCAAATCAAATAGTCCATGTGCACATTTCAGTTTCTCTAAGAAATTGTCTTTGGTAATTTTAATTTCATACATGACTTACATGTATTAAGAAGTTTATACCTGAGAAGTTAAACATGACATCTCTTACTAATTTGTGCACCTTTATTTGAGAAATATGTCCCAACTTAGGTGTCACAAGTGCGCTTGTTTATACTATCTTGTTTAAATTTGTTTTTGTTGAAATCGTTTGAACATTTTTAGTGGAATATCACTATATTTTTTGGAATCTAGCTATTGTCAAAACACTTCTGGCCTAGATACTTTTCAATGTCCAAGTTTCTTGTAATGAAACAGAAATGTTCTGACTTCGGGCTTTTGGGCTCTTTAAGTAGTCTTCGGATAATGCTTCTTATTGCGCTTGTTTTTCGTTAAAGGGGCAGAATGATTCTTTGACTTATAATGTGGCACCTTTTTCGTTCCAAATGAAGAGCCCATTAGAAAACATATTTTTCTTTCTTTATGGTGGTCTCACATATCATATACATGTGGACAACTCTTCAAAGACGACCTTGAGTTTAGTTGTATTGAAATTCACCATAAAAGCGTCAAATGAGGAAATAGTGATAACTAGATGATGTCATCATGGAAATTATTTGGAATCATCAATATCAGAACACTATCTTTTTAATAATCCCAATCATATGCACACGCGCTCATGGGCTTATGCCCTATCTTGCATGCTCGTAGTCATTAGATCGTTGAAAATAGTGTGCCTCATTGTACGAGTTTGAGCATTATACAACTCTTGTATGTGCATTCAATGTTAGCAACATTCATTATTTCCTCAGACTGTCTCTACAATTCATTTGACATAGAACCGAGCACATAACACTAAGTTTGCATATCATGGTCCAACCATTTCTCAAGCTTCTGCAAGTTTAGGCACCTCTTTTGGAGGAGACTTAGTAAGTGTATATGTAATCTCTTTCCGATGCCAGAACAATTTCAAGTTTCTCATCCTATCTTGATAATTAGGTCCAGATTTGCTTATTTTAATTGAGTATAGCATATATTAGATTACGTGAAGAAATCGTAAATATACCGAATATGGAACTGATAATCATTGTTTACTATTTTAAAATATTTTATAATAATAATAACACACATACTGATTATTTATAATATATTATATGCATTATAAATTATAAATGATGACCGATAACCGAGAGTTATTTGATCCATGAGAGTTATACATGGATCCAAGGTCCAATATCTAGTTAAATGTTGGGATTCAAATGCAACATTACAAAATTTTACTATATGTTACATGTATTCGATATTCAAAAATCTTGAGGATCAGAGCTCACCATCTTCAAATCTTAATCTCTCATTAAATCTAATATTTACATTAAATTTTCATGTAACATTGGGATACAAATACAATATATGAGAACGTGCCACAAATATGCTTACTTTAATAATTAAAAATGACAATGTAAAATATCCTAACATACGTACACCTAGTAATTTGCTCATGGTTATCCATCACCTCTGTACCATATAATATCATATATTATATAAAACAATAATATCAAATATTTTCACTTAAATCATGAATCTTGTATATTTATAACCAACGGAAATAATTAAAATTGAATAAAAAAATTTAACTCAATTATCCAATTAATTTATTGATAATTATAATTCATTGTTAAAAATTTATACCATAAATAAGTAAAAATCATATTTTAATTATTTATTTTATAAGAAAAATCCATGATTTTATCAAAACTTATTTTTAAGAATAAAATTGTCAAATTTTCACAAAATAACAATTTGACTCATAATTTTTGAAAAATCAAAAAGGCGTTGTTATAACCCAAAAATTGAGTATGTGAGCTATGGACTGCCCGAGGACATCTCGGGCAGCCCTAGCCCATGCGCTACCTATTTCCTGTCTTGGACAGGATTGTACCTTCCTTGCCTAAAATTTTTTTTTTTTAAGAAACCGTTCTAGGAATTCTCGTCTTCTCGCACCCAAGACACAACAAAATTTTAAAATTTTCAAAGAAATTTTATTTTTGACAATCAAAATATTCTTGGGTGTCGTATAATTCAAATTCATGCATAGGATGTTTAGAGTTATTACATTTGCATTCTAAGACGCTGGACACCATACTATTTCGATTTTTTAGTAGAGATTTTCCTTATTGTAAATACCTAGGAATGATATATTGGATTAATCACCGTTCTTCAATCTCAGAATTAGGACCACGATTGAAAATTGGAATCATCTTTTAATTTGCACTAGAGAATAATAAAGAAATTTGCGTTGAAACGAGATCGTCGGAAAACAGCGGAACCATAAAAGCAGCACGGTTGAGTAGCGGTGGTTTACGGTGGCAGTGTGGAAGTGATCGGCCGAGAGTTATTTCAAAAATGGAGGGCTGATTTTGAGAGTTATGAGGAGAGATAAAAATTTTAGCATCTTAATATGACATGCATTGTGAAGGATCGAGTGTGTTAGTGCCTTCAAAGGTATTTCGAACACTACATTCTCCAATGAGCTGAAATAGCTCCTGTTTTAAGAATATTAACACTGATGAATTAAATCGAGTTTGGTTTAAACCAAGCGGAAGAAACTCGAAACAATCCTTCGTGAAGAATATAATTGAAAACATTTTAACTTATGTAAACTGACTTAACCGAAAGAAGACAGATTAGTTTTTTTTTTCAGTTCAGTTATGGTGACAACTGAAATAATGAATACGCCAACTGCTCAAAACTGTTTGAAAGCTATAGTTAAACAGTTAAATACACAAGATATGTTTATGGATGTTCGGAAACTTCAACTGCTCCTACGTCACCTCTTCTACCGCCTCGGGTAAGATCCACTAGAAGACTTTGATTTATACAACTCTTTGTACAAACCCACTCAGCTAGGACTTACCTACTGTCTAAACTGAACTCCTAGACTTAGACTGAAGGCATCACCTTCCAGTCAACACTTGTTTAATGTCTATGTGAGAAAGACTACATACACAAGTTTAACGTCTTTGTGCAAGACTGTATTTTAGTGGTTGAGAGTGTTTGTGTGTGTGAGAACTAAACAAGGATGTTCTCACACACTGAGGGAAATACGCTTATAATTTAAGCCGATATATCTGTAAAGAGTTCCCTCGACTGGGCTGAATGGTTCTCTTAAGCTGATATGACTTTGAAGCGTGCCCTTTTCTTTTTCTCCTTTTTGTTGTATATATTGTTTGAGTCTTCACTGATCTTCTCTTTATATAGGCGGGAAAAATGATCGTACAGTGAGACTCATTTATTGTATCCGTTGCATCTTGAATTCGTTTCTTGGACTTTGTGTCTCGACTTTTCGACCGCCTTTCTGAAACGTTTTGTCTTTAATGCACTGATGCAACGTCCATTATTGTCCTTTGACTGGATAATGGTATTGTACCTTCACGTACAACTGGATTCCACTTGAAAGAGTTTATCTTCATCCATAACTGAAAGATTTTAACTGATTCTTCGAACCGGTCAGTTGAACTGATCTTTCAGTTGACTCGTCAGTTGAACTGATTTCACACTCGTTCAGTTGGACTGATCAGCTGGGTTTTTTCATCAGTTGAACACTCCTTCGCCTGGCCAGGCTTATGAGGTTTTCCTGCTGAATCACCTATCAATTGGACAATCAGCTGGACTGCTCAATTGACGTAACCAATTAGACTGATTCATTTTGTGCGATCAGTTGAGTCTTTAGTTTTGCGATGTAAACATCTCGTGAGTGATCTTAGATGTTACACACTAAGGTAGATCATTAGTAACACAATTAACAAGTTTTGTTATCATCAAAATCAAGATCGCGAACTTGAAAAGTTCCAACAATCTCCCCCTTTTTTATGATTACAGAACCTGAGCAGTTTAAGCACAATATATTCAGTTTAAGGGTTAGCAAGTTCAAATATCATTAAAGGCTCCCCTTTTATAACTGAATTTAATGAAATTAAAATAACCAAAATCTCCATCTCCAAAACTGAGTTAAAACCTTATAAAAGAGATTGACAGAATTAAGAATCTACTTTTTAGTTGATGAAAGGGAAGACTTTTTCTTAACAACTGAGTGTTAAAACTGATTGATAATATTTTTAGATTGAGAGAAAGACAAGAAGCTCCCCCTCAGAAACTGAATAAAAAACTCATATTTGAGAAATACTTATTTAGTCATTTAATCATTCAAGCATCGTAGACAAGAGAACTGAGAATATCTATTCAATCACAACGAAACACAGCTGAATAGACATGATGTTTTATTTAAATAAATTTCCTTGTGTTTACATCTGAGTACATACATCAGTTGAAATAGATAAGTTGCTACAACAATAGCAAATTTTAAACATCATCAGATATCAGTTGGTTTTTGTGACAGAACTAGATATACCGTCAGCTAGTTGTCTTGACTGCTTGAACTACTGCATCAGTTGTGAGTTCAATTTGCTAGAGAAACGAGTTAACTGCTTTGAACTTATCCTCTGTGCTTACACAACTGGTCGAGCAGACTCTGACTAGGCTCATGTGGAGTTCAGCCGGTGATTAAATCGACCAACATCCCAACATGGATGAGTTTCGTCTACAGTTGACTTGGTAGGTTTGCAACTAAATTTGTTCAGAGAGAAATTTAGTTGTGCATCTTTGCAGATGTTTCTCAGTCCCCTACAGGCTGATTAAAACCCCCAGGTTTGGAGTCTGGAGAAGTGGCTATAACGAAAATTGCAGGACCAATCCTCTCCACTCTTTACCAAAGAACGACATATAAATATTTTCAAATAGTTTTGAAAATTGTATAAAACAATTTTAAGTAGCTATTAACACTATTTTAAAGTAACACATTTTAAAACACAGTTTTTTTCAAATGTTCTTCTAAGAACAACCCACTCTGATATCAATTCAAGGATCGAGTGTGTTAGTGCCTTCGAAGGCATTTCGAACACTACATTCTCCAATGAGCTGCAATAGCTCGTGTTTTAAAAATATTAATACCGATGAATTAAATCGAGTTTGGTTTAAACCAAGCAGAAGAAACTCGAAGCAATCCTTCGTGAAGAATATAATTGAAAACATTTTAACTTACGTAAACTGACATAACCGAAAGAAGACAGATTAGTTTTTGAATTCTTCAGTTCAATTATGGTGACAAATGAACTGACGAATACTCCAACTGATCAAAACAGTTTGAAAGCTATAGTTAATCAGTTAAATACACAAGATATGTTTATGGATGTTCGGAGACTTCAACTGCTCTTACGTCACCCCTTCTACCGCCTCGGGTAGGATCTACTAGAAGACTTTGATTTATACAACTCTTTGTACAAACCCACTCAGCTAAGACTTACCTACTGCCTAAATTGAACTCCTAGACTTAGACTGAAAGCATCACCTTCCAGTCAACACTTCTTTAATGTCTATGTGAGAAAAACTACATACATAAATTTAACGTCTTTGTGCAAGACTGTATTTTAGTGGTTGAGAGTGTTTGTGTGTGTGAGAACTAAACAAGGATGTTCTCACACACTGAGGGAAATACGCTTCTAATCTAAGCTAATATATCTGTAAAGAGTTCCCTCGACTGGGCTGAATGCTTCTCTTAAGCTGATATGACTTTAAGCGTTCCCTTTTCTTTTTCTCTCTTTTGTTGTATATCTTGTTTGAGTCTTCACTGATCTTCTCTTTATATAGACGGGAAAAATGATCGTACAATGAGACTCATTTATTGTATTTGTTGCATCTTGAATTCGTTTATTGGACTTTGTGTCTCGACTTTTCGACTGTCCTTCTGAAATGTTTTGTCTTTAATGTACTGATGCAACGTCCATGATTGTCCTTTGACTGGATAATGGTATTGTACCTTCATGTACAGCTAGATTCCACTTGAAAGAGTTTGTCTTCATCCATAACTGAAAGATTCTAACTGATACTTCGAACTTGTCAGTGGAACTGATCTTTCAGTTTGGCTGGTGAAATCAGTTGACTCGTCAATGGAACTGATTTCACACTCGTTCAGTTGGACTGATCAACTGGGTTTCTTCATCAGTTGAACACTCATTCGGCTGGTCAGGCTTCTGAGGTTTTCCTGCTGAATCACCTATCAACTGGACAATCAGCTGGACTGGTCAATTGACGTAACCAGTTAGACTGATTCTATTTGTGCGATAAGTCGAGTCTTTAGTTTTGCGATGTAAACATCTCGTGAGTGATCCTAGTTTCCGCACACTAAGATAGATCATTAGTAACACAATTAACAAGTTATGTTATCATCAAAATTAAAATTACGAACTTGAAAAGTTCCAACACATTGTCAGATTTATAATTTTCATGGACTACGTTATAATCATACTAGGACTCTAAATTAAAAATTCTAGTGGAACTCTTAATTTTGAATCATAATTAGATTATTACTTGGAGTTTTCATTTTGTTAAAAATCTTCATTAGGTTTCATTATCTAACTAGGACTCTTACTAGTTAGAGTTGTATTAAGGCTATTCAATTGTATAAAATAATCTACGATGAGTCATAATATCATTTTTTCAGATTTTGACAATACATGAAATAATTAAATAAATATTATTTAATTAATTAATTTTAGACCTCTCTAGAATATTCAATGATAAATTTACATAATGGTCAACACTATTAATTAATATTTAATAAGATAGTCTAAATTTAATAATTAAATAATTATGATTTCATTATAATCTCGATCGACGATTAGACAACGTCGATACGACGATAATAGAAATCTCGTTATTATAATGAAAAGTGAAAATTTGAAGATCAAAATATTTCGCTATTTCATTTTTTGTTGTTGCATATTTTGGAATCCTTTCACTAATTAAATTAGACAATAACACTCTCCTCTCAATATTAGCATTCTAGTTAACTTCCACAACTTTCAAATATGATGTTAAGAAATTATTATTACCCAAGAATTTTGGTGTATGACAAAAACAAGACATCACTTCACTGTTTCAAGAAACAACTGTTTTTCATATGTGTAAAAGGTATCAGTTCAACCGTCCAACTCAGCATCAGGAATATATTTCAACCGGCTAAAGCACAAGAAGTCTAACCGTTTGAATTTCAGACCGCTGAAATTTGGACTTAAATGATCTTCCTCATAACCGAATCATTAAAGAAAGTTATTTATTGCTCATTTATTCAAAGACATTCTCTGACCGGCTCTAGACATTCAAAGTATTACACCGCCAGAAAATCAACTTATCTTTACACCAATCCCAAGAAAGATATGCATTTATGTCTATATCCCAAAAAAGGAAGATCAAATATAGACTACTAAGTTCTGATGCTGAAATCAGTTACCATAAAAGGAACTCTTCGAAAAAAGTATTTCATAACTACGCTGAGCAAAAACAACATTAAATGCATCGATTGAAGAAAAATTAATGCTCATAAAGACGACATCGACACATCTGTTCAAGGACTCAGGTTAACGTTGTTTGTCCTTCCCGACCGTTAGGAAAATCAGCTATATTAACAGAGAAGTATGCAAGATGAATACCACGAGAAATGTCACTCTATTCACAGCTAAAAAATCATCATTAGCTTGCATACTCCAAAGATCTATAGCGCTATCAAAAGTCTACATACTTCATCGGTCAATCAGCACGTTTTGAACAAAAATACACTCGATCATCTAAGGATCATCTTCGTGCTACACAAACCAAATTGTTTATTTATATCAGTAACATTTTGGTTATTCGATTAAGTCTTGGTGTCTAGTGAACTAAGTATTCTTAAAATCCATAAGTGTAAAGTGATCACTAAGAGTTCCAAAACAAACAGTGTGATAAGTCCTGATTGAAGTGGGCTATTCCAAAAAGTTTGTAAAGCCAAAGTATTTTAGTAGAATCCTTCCTGAAGAAGAATAAGGGGTGACATAAGAATATTCAATCTCCGAACATCCATAAAAAACCTTGTGTTGTTTTATTTCTCGCAAGCACTTACTTTTCCAACCTCAATATGTTGATAAGCCTATTAAAGTATTTAAACAATCATTGGAAATTGTGAACCGCTTTCCACACTTAATAGTGGCTCACATTTTCAACCGTTTGAGAAGAATTTTCAACCCATTTCTCTATCTCAACATATGAAATATACTTATAAACTCTTTTATAACCTATATTTTTATCTCCATCAAACTTACTGTCGCCAAATTCAACTTCTTAAATTTAAATATCTCAACAGAAACACATAATTCAATACTTATGTGACCTCAATAGTTCAGGAATTCAGTTAGCTGTGGGTTCAAAAATTTATGTGATTCGGGACATCACTTGTCTTTATTTAGGTTTACCCTAATTAGCATTGTTCTTTTCATCAACCCCTTGATCAAGAATGTCATAACTAAATCTAAGTGCGCACATCGGATCATGGTAAGAGTGCTGAGTAGCATTGCCCCATTATCCACTAGGTATCACTGATAATACTTGTAATAGCCGAGCCCGGTGTACGGTACGGTTTAAGCTTTGTATGTTTATTTGGGTTATGTGATTAGATGTTAAGAGTTGTGATTATGGGCTATAGTATGGTTGATTATTCTTGTTTTGTGGTGTTGTTGATGTTTGTGGTTGGTGGTTGTTTTGTTTCAGCGTTTCGGTTAGATTTTAGTTGCTTGAGATTTTGTTTCTGCCGTGACAGCACCGCACCCGTGCTCAGGTAAGGACCGCACCCGCGGTCTGAATTATTGGAATTTTTGGTGTTTTTCCCGTAGCGGCACCGCACCCGCGGTATAGAGGACACCGCACCCGCGGTGTAGACCGCACCCGCGGTGATTGCAGGACCGCACCCGCGGTCGTCGTTTTCCAGAATTTTGTGGAGTTGCCGTGAGCTTACCGCACCCGCGGTACAAGAGTAGCGCACCCGCGTCGCGCATTTCGGGTTACTGTTCGAGATTTTAAGTGGGTAGTTGGCTTACTTTTCCTCATTCTTTCCTACCCATCTTCGATATTTCTCTCCTTAGGCTAGGGTTTCTCTCATTTCTTTGACTTCCTATCTTCGATTCAAGCTTTTAGTTGGCGATTCGAGTTGAGATCGAAGTTCTTCTTGGTGCTAGGAAGCTAAGGTAAGCTTTTGGTGTTGTTATTTCTTGGTTTTGGAGGAGAGATGATTTGGGTTTGATGTTTATGTTGGTTTTATGGATTAATTGACATGGGTTCTTGATTATTGAGTTGATGATGGTGTTATGAATGGATTATTGTTGTAGGTGGTATATCAAGAGCTTAGATTGAGGTGTTCTTGTGGTTTGTAAGTGGAATCTCCTTCTTGTGCTCAGATGATAGTATATGTATTGTATTTCAAGATTTTTATTGTGATATTCCCTTCCATTTGATTCATAGTATGTATTGATTCACTTGTTATGTATATTAGAGGCATTTCATGTCTCAATTATTGAAAAGGGAATACAAGAGAAAAGAAAGAGTATTCAAAGTGTTTGTTAATGACATAGAGAGAGTTTAAATGTTTTATTTGGATTGATAGATAGATAGTCAGAGATTGCATGCAATTAGTTGATCAACGACCATAGGCGTATATCCCTCAGAGTAATCGATTTATATCGATGGGATATAAGTGAGAGACAGAGATGCTATTGATATCAACCCAACCAGAGTAAAGAGAAATACCATCCTATTGCTATGCTATTGCTATGATATTTATTTCAGAGTTGATGGTATTTATGATTTCAAAGCTATGTTTCTCAGAGTATGTTATGTCATTGCTATGTAAGAGTTTCACTTGCTGAGTTTTATACTCATTTCAGTTATTTCATGTGATGCAGATAAGAGTGACGGACCGGGACATTGACTGTGGACAGGGGGTCATATGCATGCCATGTTGGAAGGAAGATTTTTGGACATGATCATAAGAATGATATTTTGTATTTTGCTTTGTCATTTAAATGATCATGTATATATTTTATTGTAAAGATGTTTGAAGAAATGTATTTTGAAACTCCTTCCATATATTTGAAAGAAAATTTTAAATTCCTGCTGTTTTTCTTTAATCGGGTCAGAGATGTCACATTTAGTGGTATCAGAGCACCGTTCTTCGGACCAATGCATATGACTTCGTCAACTTTCAACTGTCCGGGTATGTTTTCTTTGGCATCTATCCATTGTTATCTATTGATTTACTTTTTGTGAGCACATTGTAGAGTATGCCTCCTAAGAGAAAAGTCATAGAGGGTGAGGATAGTTCTTCCTCGAGAGTTGTCGATGAGTTCGGCAAGTTATTGAAAGAGCAGGACAAAGTTCATAGTGAGCAGATCCAGCAGTTGCTTCGATTGCAAGGAGCAGGTCAGGGCAGAGGTCAAGGTAGAGGGCAAGTTGCTCAGGTTGTTGGTACTGATGCCATCTTTGCTGTTTTCAAGAGGATGGATCCGCCAGAGTATGCAGGGAGCACTGATCCGTTAGTGGTCGTAGAGTGGATCAAGGCACTCGAGGCTATCTTTGATCATCTCAACTACGAAGACAAAGACATAATCAGTTGTGCAGTGTTCATGTTGGTCAAGGCTGCACGCATTTGGTGGAATGCTACCAAGGTGGGTGTTGATGTTCCGACATTGAAGTGGTCAGAGTTCACCGATCTTTTCTATGACAAGTACTTCCCAGACGCCCTTCGAGCTAGGAAGGTGACTGAGTTCTTAGAGCTTCGTCACGGAGGAATGAACGTCGATGAGTACATTATCAAGTTCGAGGAGGGTTGTCTATTTGCTCCGTACATTGCTTCAAACGACAAGGACAAAGGCGCTCATTTCATTCGAGGCCTTCGTGCAGAGATCAGGAGGGATATCAATATGTCTAAAGCTGTGACTTTCAAGGAGATTGTGTCCAAGGCTTTGTTGGCCGAGCAGGACGAGAAAGACATTGCCAGAGAGAGGCAAGCGAGGCATCAGGCCATTGCTCAGAGAGGCCAGGGCTCGAATCAGAGAGGCAAGGATCGTTTCAAAGGGAAGGGCAAAGTGGAATCGAGTCCTAGACCACCGACAGTTCCAGTTATTCCATCTGATCCCGAGAAGCCTTTGTGTCCTAAGTGCGGTAGACTTCATCGAGGAGAGTGCAGATTTGGCACTCATTCTTGTTATCGTTGTGGCACGGCAGGCCACATTGCCAGAGATTGTCCCAGAGGAGCTAGCCAAGAGAAAGTGCAGGGTCGTATCTTTTCGATGACCAAGGAAGGTATAAACCATGATTCTTCTGTGATCTCTAGCGCTATTTTAATTTCAGGCAGAGTAGCTACGACTTTGATTGATACAGGTGCTACTCATTCTTTTATGTCTGAATTGTTTTTGAGATCGTTGGGTATAGTTCCTTCTGTTCTTTCCCTCCAGCTTAGTGTTGTTTTGCCTTCGGGGGACGTGTTGTGCCCGACGCCTATTGTTTATGCATGCCATGTTCGTATTGAGGAGCGAGTTGTTTTTGCTGATTTGATTGTTATCCCTATGGTTGCTTTTGATCTTATTCTTGGCATGGATTGGCTATCGACCTATCGTGCAGTGATTGATTGCGTTGCTAAGACGGTGACCTTTGCAGATGATGGCATTAAGGGAGGAGTGCTCGCCAGTGCAGGTACTTCGCTGGTCCTTCCTTTTATATCTTGTCTTGAGGCTGAGAAGTTGATGTGTAGAGGTTGTGATGTATTTCTGGCTTCGATTGTGGATGTGGATAGAATGATTAAGTTGAATATTGATGATATCGATGTTGTGAGGGAGTTTGCCGATGTGTTTGAGGATGATGTGCCGGGTTTGCCGCCGGATAGAGATGTTGAGTTTGTGATTAATCTAGCTCCAGGTACGGTTCCTATTTCTAAGGCTCCGTATAGGATGGCCCCTACCGAGATGAAGGAGTTGAAGACGCAGTTGCAGGATCTTTTGGACAAGGGTTTTATTCGACCGAGTTCTTCGCCTTGGGGAGCTCCGATTCTGTTTGTCAAAAAGAAAGATGGGTCGTTGCGGCTCTGTATCGACTACAGAGAGCTCAACAAAGTGACTATCAATAACAAGTATCCGTTGCCACGGATTGACGATCTATTTGACCAAATTCAGGGTGCCACTGTACTTTCGAAGATTGATTTTCGGTCTGGCTACTATCAGTTGAAGGTTAGGGAGTCTGATATCCCTAAGACAGCGTTCCGGACCAGGTACGGTCATTATGAGTTTCTTGTGATGTCTTTTGGTCTGACCAATGCTCCTTCGGTCTTCATGGATCTGATGAACCGTGTGTTCAAGCTGTATTTGGATAGCTTCGTCATTGTTTTCATCGACGACATCTTGATCTATTCCAAGACCAGAGAGCTTCATGCAGAGCATCTTAGATTGGCTCTTCAGTTGTTGATAGAGAAGAGGTTGTTTGCCAAGTTGAAGAAGTGTGAATTTTGGTTGGATTGGATTTCTTTTCTAGGCCATGTTGTTTCGAAGGATGGCATAGCTGTTGATCCAGTGAAGATAGAGGCAGTTCAGAAGTGGCCTATTCCTACTACTGTTTCTAAGGTACGCAGTTTTCTTGGTTTGGCGGGTTATTATCGTCGTTTCATTTCAGATTTTTCCAAGATTGCCTTGCCATTAACCAATCTGACGAGGAAGACTGTGAAGTTCGAGTGGTCCATTGATTGTCAAAGTTCATTTCAAGAGTTGAAGGATAAGTTGACGACAGCTCCTGTTCTTTCATTGCCCAGTGGTTCAGAGGATTTTGTTGTGTTTACCGATGCGTCGAAGAAGGGCCTTGGTGCAGTTCTGATGCAGCGAGGTAAGGTTATAGCCTATGCTTCTCGCCAGTTGAAAAACTATGAGAAGAATTATCCGACGCACGATTTGGAGCTGGCAGCTGTGGTTTTCGCCCTGAAAATTTGGAGACATTATTTGTATGGCGAAAAGTGTGAGATCTTCACAGACCACAAGAGTTTGAATTATCTGTTTTCTCAGAAAGAGCTCAATATGCGGCAGAGGAGGTGGTTAGAGGTTGTCAAGGACTATGATGTGACTATCAGTTACCACCCAGGGAAAACGAATGTTGTAGCAGACGCTTTGAGCCGTAAGTCGAGTTCTTCCTTGAGTTCTTTGATTCAGAAGCCGTTGTGGTTGGACTTGCAGCGAGAGGAGATTTCTTTGGTAGTTCCGGGAACCATTGCTCGCTTTTCAGCGTTGGTCATTGGGCTACTTTGACGGACAGGATCCGTAGAGAGCAGGCTGTTGATTTGCAGTCGGCAGAGATGAGAGCTAGAGCAGAGGAGAGAGGTAACTCAGAGTTTGGATTGAATGGAGACGGTTTGGTGACTTTCAGAGGCCGTATTTGTGTTCCTGTTGGTGATGATATTCGGCGAGACATTCTGACTGAGGCTCATACCGCTCCATATTCGATACACCCAGGTAGTACCAAGATGTATCAGGATCTTCGTAGACTCTACTAGTGGCCAGGTATGAAGAAAGATATTGCTATGTTTATTTCTCAGTGCCTAACTTGCCAGCAGGTGAAGATTGAGCACCAGAGACCTGCTGGGAGACATTGCTATCTTTGCCGATTCCTCAGTGAAAGTGGGAGCATATTACGATGGACTTCGTGACTGGTTTTCCCAAGACGCAGAAAGGTTTCAATTCTATTTGGGTTATTGTCGATCGGTTGACCAAGTCAGCGCACTTTCTTCCAGTCAAGACGACGTATTCCATGAATCAGTATGCCGAGGATTACATAGCAGAGATTGTTAGACTTCATGGTGTTCCAGTGTCGATTGTGTCTGATCGTGACCCTAGATTTACCTCAGAGTTTTGGAAGAGTTTGCACAGAGCTATGGGTTCACGGTTAGCGTTCAGTACAGCTTATCATCCTCAGAGCGACGGTCAATCAGAGAGAGTCATTCAGATTCTAAAGGATATGCTCAGAGCTTGCACTATTGATTATCCTGGTAGCTGGGATTCCAAATTGCCTCTTATTGAGTTCACGTACAACAATAGCTACCAAGCGACGATTGGGATGGCACCGTATGAGGCACTTTATGGCAGGAAGTGCAGATCTCCTTTTTATTGGGATGAGATTGGTGAGAGGAAGATGTTGGGTCCAGAGTTGGTCCAACAGACTGCGGATGTTGTTTCTGTTATCCGTGAGAGGATGAAGACTGCGCAGTCGAGACAGAAGAGCTATGCAGATGTTCGTCGTAGACCTTTACAGTTTGAGGTGGGCGATCACGTGTTTCTGAAGATAGCACCTCTCAAGGGTGTGATGCGGTTTGGCAAGAAGGGCAAGTTGAGTCCGAGATTTATTGGCTCCTTTGAGATCTTGGACAGAGTTGGTGATCGAGCCTACAGGTTAGCCCTACCGCCAGATCTAGACAGAGTCCACAATGTTTTTCACGTATCGATGCTCAGGAAGTATATTGCGAATCCTTCCCATGTTCTTCGCCACGAGCCATTGGACTTGACGCCGAATTAGACGTACCAAGAGATTCCGATTCAGATTCTGGATCGCACAGTCAGAGTTTTGAGGAACAAAGAGATCGGAATTGTTAAAGTCCTTTGGAGGAATCATTTGATTGAAGAAGCCACGTGGGAACCAGAGGATGAGATGAGAGAGAAGTATCCTGAGTTGTTCGTGCAGTGACGTCAATTTCGAGGACGAAATTCCTCTAAGGAGGGGAGATTGTGATAGCCGAGCCCGGTGTACGGTACGGTTTAAGCTTTGTATGTTTATTTGGGTTATGTGATTAGATGTTAAGAGTTGTGATTATGGGCTATAGTATGGTTGATTATTCTTGTTTTGTGGTGTTGTTGATATTTGTGGTTGGTGGTTGTTTTGTTTCAGCGTTTCGGTTAGATTTTAGTTGCTTGAGATTTTGTTTCTGCCGTGACAGCACCGCACCCGCGCTCAGTGTAAGGACCGCACCCGTGGTCTGAATTATTCGAATTTTTGGTGTTTTTCCCGTAGCGGCACCGCACCCGCGGTATAGAGGACACCGCACCCGCGGTGTAGGCCGCACCCGCGGTGATTGCAGGACCGCACCCGCGGTCGTCGTTTTCCAGAATTTTGTGGAGTTGCCGTTAGCTTACCGCACCCACGGTACAAGAGTAGCGCACCCGCGGTCGCGCATTTCGGGTTACTGTTCGAGATTTTAAGTGGGTAGTTGGCTTACTTTTCCTCATTCTTTCCTCCCCATCTTCGATATTTCTCTCCTTAGGCTAGGGTTTCTCTCAATTCTTTGACTTCTTATCTTCGATTCAAGCTTTTAGTTGGCGATTCGAGTTGAGATCGAAGTTCTTCTTGGTGCTAGGAAGCTAAGGTAAGCTTTTGGTGTTGTTATTTCTTGGTTTTGGAGGAGAGGTGATTTGGGTTTGATGTTTATGTTGGTTTTATGGATTAATTGACATGGGTTCTTGATTATTGAGTTGATGATGGTGTTATTAATGGATTATTGTTGTAGGTGGTATATCAAGAGCTTAGATTGAGGTGTTCTTGTGGTTTGTAAGTGGAATCTCCTTCTTGTGCTCACATGATAGTATATGTATTGTATTTCAAGAGTTTTATTGTGATATTCCCTTCCATTTGATTCATAGTATGTATTGATTCACTTGTTATGTATATTAGAGGCATTTCATGTCTCAATTATTGAAATGGAATAAAAAAGAAAAGAAAGAGTATTCAAAGTGTTTGTTAATGTCATAGAGAGAGTTTAAATGTTTTATTTGGATTGATAGATACATAGTCAGAAATTGCATGCAATTAGTTGATCAACGACCATAGGCTTATATCCCTCAGAGTAATCGATTTATATCGATGGGATATAAGTGAGAGACAGAGATACTATTGATATCAATCCAACCAGAGTAAAAAGAAATACCATCCTATTGCTATGCTATTGCTATTATATTTATTTCAGAGTTGATGGTATTTATGATTTCAAAGCTATGTTTCTCAAATTATGTTATGTCATTGCTATGTAAGAGTTCCACTTGCTGAGTTTTATACTCATTTCAGTTATTTCATGTGATGCAGATAAGAGCGACGGACCGGGACGTTGACTGTAGACAGGGGGTCATATGCATGCCATGTTGGAAGGAAGATTTTTGGACATGATCATAAGAATGATATTTTGTATTTTGCTTTGTCATTTAAATGATCATGTATATGTTTTATTGTAAAGATGTTTGAAGAAATGTATTTTGAAACTCCTTCCATATATTTGAAAGAAAATTTTAAATTCCGCTGTTTTTCTTTAATCGGGTCAGAGGTGTCACAATACTTGCAAGAACCAATAAGTCGTGGTTAGCGTACAGTACGGTCCCTTCAACATATATCCCGATCAAATCTACAACTATTGTTATATTGAGATTTGCAAATGTATTCGATAATGATGTTAAGTATCTTTGAGTAGTCATAGTAGCATCGTATGTGTAACTAAGGAAAAACATTTTCATAATACACACATCTTATTCTATCCAGAGTTTTGTTGCACTATTAACTCATCAGATCAGAGAGGATATCCATACTCATAGGTGAGCGGTGAATCTCCGACTGCAATGCATAGGCTCCTACGTACGTCGAAACTACACTCAACCTCTCCACCTGATCACCCTCTCGAAGTCGGTAAATGATTCAAAGTGTAGTGCTAATACGTAGAGCCTTCATGTTGTCTCGGACCTAAGGACTAATGATATACAACAATAACTATAGACTAATCCACTCGATAAGTGATAACCACTTGGAAAGTCCAATGGATGGTTGTTCAATGCCTTATCAAATGAGCACTCATCTGTATGAATGAACATATCTATGCTCTTCACAATGAAACATGACATTTAGATTACATATATTATTATCAAGTTCGACCACCTTTATCTTTGTTTTAGACATCTGAATCGACGAAGAATAAGTTTAGAATATACAATACACTTTCTAATGAATTTCAAGATCTACGTTGTCAGATAGACCTTATGGTACTATAATATATTCAAGAGTTTTACCTATGCAATTTGCATTATTATACAAATAAAATAAATGTTATAATTGAATAAAATCTTAAAATATTATTAAAATAAATAATTTTTTTTTTTACTTAAAAACTAATAAATCTCAAACCACATGTTGGTTAATGAACAAATATCCAAACACGTGCATCCAAAATAATTTATCCTACGGTCGAACATTGGAAAACCATCTTTATCAAAAGGCAGATTTTCTAAGGCTTTATTTCCCTTCAAATGAAACAATTCCATCATGCCATGATTGGACAGTAAGATTAAAGCTCTCAGATTGATGCTTATAACTTTGTCCATAGTTCATTTTCTCTCAGCATATCTTAATCACTTCACACGTAACACAAAACTTATCTCTGTTGACTCTTAGCAATTCAACAAACGGAATTTGTATGCCTCCAGAAAAAGTAGCATAATCTAATTCACATCATACTAACAGTGGAAGAAGAGTCAAATTAAACAAAATACCCTTTCCATCAAGGAAACGTCAATCAGATTATCTTCAGGATTTCGGGAGCAAAAGATAGACAGATAGGTAGTGAAAGACAAATATACAATCAAAGCTAAAATCATCCAGAACTACATGCTCCATCAGGTTATATTACAATGCTTTAAAAACAGATACATATCTAATTCTTAGTAATACTCGAGTCATCCTCCAAAACTACATTGATCTTTTTATAACTAAAATCCCCTGAATGCACCGTGCACTTTGCAGGGATTGTCAGGATTGTCTCCAAGCTATTTTCAAGTAATGCCCACAGGAAAAGAACAAACAATGCCATCAGCGCTCCACATCCAATGATGAAAACCAATCCAGAAAGAAAACCCAAAGCGCAAATTCTTTTCTTTTGCTCCAATTTCTCCTCCTCTTGCTCTTGGGAGAATGCCCGTGGATCCAACGGTTGTGAATGAAGCCAGGAAGGAACACTTCTTGTCCTGAACTTCCATGAATAGACACAACTAGTCTGCATTGTCTTTCCACTAGTTGAACTCAATCCCACAAGCATTTCTTCATTTTTCCACATTTCACCCAAATCAATCCCATAAACCAATAGAGGATCATACGGCCTAGCATCACCAAATTTACCCAACCTAACCTCTATCTTTTTGGAGCTTGAATCGTAATCAACCCACGAATGCAACTTCATCCCACTATTCAAAACCAAATTAACCGACGACACATTGCTAGTTTTCACAGAATTAAGACTGCCGACATCAACGCCAACATGGTTTGCATTAACATCTCCCACATCCTCATCAACCAAAGTATCGAACTCCACCCCAAGAAACCTCCTTTCCTCAATAACCCCAAAACCTCCTTTCGAAAATCTAGATAACAGGATTCTGGGCACTACCAAAAAGGCGATGCCATCACCATTTTGAGGCGAGATCGAGAAGCTGAAATCCGTGGAAAACGAAACTGGCTTTCTTGACTTTGAGAATGAGCTGAATAGCTTGATGGGCCTTTTCTGAAAAAGAAATCCAGAGCTCGGCGAAGAAATTCTTGGGTCGGTGAGCCGAACAAAAGATGAGTCGTTTGCAAATTTGGCGTCACCCATGAGAACTGGATCGGAACCAAACTGGGGCTTGTCGGTGACTGAGAACGCAAAATGGGGAGCAGAGAAAATGGCCACGAAGGTAATTAGACACGGAATTGGGTCAATAGAGTGAATCGTGGAGGTGGGTTGGTCATGTTTGAACATTTTTACAGAGACTAACAGAAGTTAGGGTTTGTGTTCTTGGAGAATTTGGGGAAGTGGAGTAAAGTAGCGGACTAAGGGTGCCGACACAAATGTGTGGAAATGCTGACCACAGTAAAGAATTTCAACTGCCTTTCAAAGCTGAAGATGAGTAGATAAATATCGCTAATATTTGAATCTTTATTAATTTAAGGATAAAATCTCCTTCAAAAAAATTAGGGATAATATCCAATAAAAATTTAGGGATCACATATTTAAGGGTCCCTAGAGATTGGATTTATTCCTAGTTCAGTTAATCAATATATTCATGTAACGAACCATTTTATTAAAATACTATTATTTTAATATTTTAAAAAAAATTAATTTTTTTAATTTAATAATTTATTATAAGCATAACTCCTAAAATAAAATAACAGTCACCACTCATACTAAAAATAAATTTAATATTTGAAAATCCATCATTCGAATGCCACAACCAGAAATCCCAGGTTAAAAACATTCATCCTAATTTAAGAAACTCTAACATAATATAGAAAGTTTCACTATGCTACTGACCAAAACTAATGTGATAAAATCAGAGTAAATTGTTTTAAATTGTATATAATAAAACTACAGTGAACTACAAGGTCGTCGGATTTGCGCTTCCACTGGCCCGAGCCTACACACTGATCACCACCTCCTGTCTCCTCAACAACATCATCTGCATCGATCAATTCTAGTGAGTCTAATGACTCAACATGCATAAACAGTGAATAAAAAGTAGTGTGTAATAAATTCATGCAATTTAAACATAGCTCGTACATAGCATAATATAAAGAATAAATATGTATCACTTGACTTTCATGTATAACATTTTCGTAAAAGTCATATTTTTGTGCTCGTCATAGTAATCATAATCGTAAATTATTGTGCGTAGAGTACTATTCAATGCAAGTTGCATATAACATAAATCGTTTGATAAAACTAAACGCAGTACTGGGTCATCAGGGATCATCACAGCCCTTGGACTGATGTCCACTTCCTCACATAACATAGTTCCTCCGAAGAGATTGGAGAGGTCTCCGAACACGTTCTCTAGATTCCAAACCCGTAACATAATTTGATCACAAGACAAATTGCATACCTCTAAAATAATATTTTGCACGTCACACATACTTACGAACATCGTGAACTTCATTGGATCTTCCTCGGACCTGTTGCCACAATATCCTAAATTAAATACCCCAAGTAGCCCCTAAAGTGCATTCAGACACGACTCCTGAATTCAATAGAACCACTTAGGGCATACCAATCAATTCGGAACTCGACCTACCCATAGAATACATCCTAACCTACTACCCAAGGCCCAAAAACAGCCCCAGACCATGCCACAAACCCAACCATGCACCACGAATCATGAAGACACAAGCTGCCCAAAGAACGATACTATGACACTTATGTGTTCCGTATGAATTCTTATCGATTCTAACTCGAACCAAGCCCGAACCAAGCTCTATACTCGACCTTTAGACATAACTAAGACTCTGGTCCAGCCCGTTCAAGCTCATACACACACAACACCTTAAACCACCAAAACAGAGAGCAGCTCGTGCACAATCCCTACTCGCATGCTCACAGCCATCAAAACTCCAGCAGCTATTGTATCCAACCATACCCTAACCAACCCATACCATGCCTACTCCAGGATCCTAAGGCCCCACCTAGACCCTAGCCAAGAGCCCTGGTCCATATTACACTGAATCTGACCCCTTCCACACCCACGATCACCCTTATGCATGTGTGAAGCTTCCTTCAACTCCTACTGCACCAGCAGCCTGTCATCCCATCCCGAACCATCTAAAGAACGACACCTAAACACATCCCATAACGTGAACATACGTAGCACAAGACATAGGATTGGTCCAGCGAAGACGACGATTAAAAACTCGAGAACACGAAGGAGTTCATGCATATTATACATCGAAACGATTTTTAATAACGTTCTAGCATACATATAATCAAACCCATGTGTTTTCACGCATAATTTGTATCAAAATACAGTATATAACATGATTGATGCATAGAAGAAGAGTTTAGACATGTCTTTGTGTTTTAAATGCACGAAATATCGAATATCGACGCGAGGAAGAAAGGAGAACAAACGGATGACGTTGTGATGTGTTTTTCTTGCTTCAAAGGATAAAAAATTATAATGACCCGATATAATTATATGTTATTTGGAGAAAATTAAGATTTATTATTTTAAATTGAGAAATTTAAAATAATTAGCTAGATAATTAAATTGTGTGTTTATGCATATTTAAATTTTATAACACACAAGAGTTGAAATAAAATAGATCAGGTCAAGTTTCGAACCGAAAAGAAAAAAAAGATGAACACTTATATACATATATATTATAGTACACTCTCTCTCATACACCACACCTATAAACACACACAAATCCATATCATTTCCCGTAGCTTTCTGTCGAAAATACCTTCAACCATTTCGCAACCTTTGACCGTCCATTTTGGCCGCACAGGTGATCAAAAAATTCAAGTAAATATATATTTGGAAAGCCCATAACAAGAGCTATCCATTGATACTACTCTTGCTAGGTAACATCGTGATTTCCAAAAACCCGACGAAAAACGCCGCCTCTTTCACCGCTAAATTCGCCGTCTTCCGCCCCTCAAAACTGAAAATTGATTGAGGGTTTTTGTTCCTTATATCATAAGCTTTCTTTTAATACCACTTTTGCAAATTTTCGAGAACCCTCTGTTTTATGCGTAATTCCGGTCATATTCTCCGGCGAGTTTGCCGCCTATTGTTGGTTAGCTTTGGTTGAGGCTCGGTTTCAGCCACTGTTGTTCGGATTACAAGCTGCCTCGGTGCGAATTGTTTTCATGTGAATTTAATTCAATTTCGATCACAAATGATAATAAGATCATTTAAATTAATATTCAGGTGAATTGTCTGAGTTGACATTTTCAGGACTTTCTTGAGGATGTAAGATATTTTGTGGTAAATTAAGGGTTCAATTGAGGTACGCATGAACTATTTTATTATGACGTCTATAGCGATGTGGAATGACGTTAAGTATTTTTTAATGAGTTGTGGCGTGCTTTATGTGCTTTATGTGCTTCTGTGAATACATGATTGCATTCATGCACTTACTTGAGTTGATATTATTAGTGAATAGCATTTCGAGTCTCGAGTCCTTTGATTGCTATTGATATTGATATTAATCTATCGAGACGTTGCGTCATCGATGGAGCGGGTGGGTAGGATTAGCACTTTTTATAACTTGCATGAGGGCTGAGCGGGTAGCTCCCAAACCCTCGATGCTACGTGCATGGATGAGTGGCGACTTGATGTTGCGTTGCTACGTTCCTGGCACGTGTGGCCACTGTTACTATTGTTGGTGCGATTCATTTGGACTCCGTTTGGTATCTGTTATCGGTTGTTACCTTTCATGCATTGCATCACATTTTACTTGATTTTATTTCATGTGAGTTATATTTGTCGTAATATTACTGGTTCGTCGTACTGGGCCCGACCTCTTGTTTCTTTTTATGTTGTGGTTGTTTTTGATGCCATAGCAGGTTATCCATGAGGATTTGACGTGTCTGGTGGAGTGTCAGGTAGTGGTGCCCAGTCGTCGAGTCATGGTTGAGAGTTCTCATATATATATATATATATATATATATATATATATATATATATATATATATATATATATATATAGACACACACACACACACTATATTATGGAGTCATACATTTACTGGGGAGATGCCCCATGTAGCTGTACTGTTAATTTTATGATGTTTTGAATTATCGAGCATTGCCGACTCTACATGTGTTTAGTTCTGGCCAGTGTGAAGATATGTTGTGAATTGATGTTATGACTTTATTTCGAGTAAATAAATATGCATATTTATGAATAGGTCATTCCGAAATTTCTGTAGGCCCAAAATGGAAAATTTTAATCACTTTTGCTGTTTACATTAATAAATCCTAGTTGTTTGGTCATTAAATATTAATCAGGAGCACGAGCCCCCACAGTTGGTATCAGAGCGTAACTGGGATATGCTCGAATTAGAGTCTATGACACTTGAGTCTAGACAAAAATAACATGATTGTGCATGTGTTTGAATATTTGCTCTTATTTGAATTATTTGGTGCGATTTTCTTGAATTTACCTGCGTTAGAATGACTAGCTGATTAGGCATGGTATGTAGTTTAGAAATTGCCTATAAATTTCTTTTACATGTACCTGCCTGTGGATTTAATCCTCATGTCTTGTAGAATGGCACCTGGAGGAATATGTAGAAAAGGAAAAGAAATAGTGCAAGAATATGAGGCGCAAAATGTTCGAGGACTTGCAGATATCATTAGAGGTAGACGTGGTCGACCTCGAGGACAAGTCGCTCAAAATGTTGAAGAAGAAGTGAACCAAGAACCTCCTCGACCTGAAAGACCTGGAGCTAGACAGATAGCGATTGAGCAAGAAGTGGAACAGCTGACACAGAAAGTTGGAGGAATGCAGTTAATAATTTCTCAGTTCCAAGAATTATGTCCTCCAAAATTCTTTGGCAACGAGAGCGGAGAAAAAGCAGCAGGCTGGCTGAAAAGTATAAATCATCTACTTAATTTGTTGGAGTATTCCCAAGATATTAGATTGAAACTTGCCATCTACCAACTTAAAGACCGAGCACAACTCTGGTGGGAAGCCACAGAGGAAGCAATGAAGGACTCTGGTGAAATTATTACTTGGGATGCTTTTCGCGCTCACTTTACTTAAGAATATGCACCACCATCATATTATGCTGCTAAAGAAGAAGAGTTCAATCAGTTGGTGCAGGACAACAAATCAGTGGTGGAATATGCTTCACAGTTTTCTGCTCTTTTGCCCTATGTTCCACATGTTGCTAAGAATGATCAGGCTAAACTATCACGTTTTCTGCACGGGTTGCAGCGGACTGTTCATACTTTGGTAATGACTGGATCGCCTAATACGTATCTTCAAGCAGTGGAAAAGGCGAAGAAAATGGAATCAAGTTTGCTCAGAGGAGACCCACAGCCAGGTCCATCATCTGTTTCTCAGGGATCTAGGAGTAGTATGTCAATGGCAGTTGATTTACCTCCATATCAGCCTGTACAGTCATACCAACAACCCAAACAGCACAGGTACAAGGCAAAAGGAAAGCAATTCAAGAAGAAGTCTCAATCCAGCTCCTCCAGTTAAGGCAGTGCACGAGGGGTAGGTTCTGTTGGGTCGTCTAGCACTGTGCATTGTGACCGATGTGGTGGTCGACATTTTAGTTCCCAATGTGTAGGAGTTCAGGGGTCTTGTTACGTCTGTGGTCAAGTTGGGCATTATGCCAAAGTATGCCCTAATGCACAAAGACAACAATTTCAGCCACAACAGTCTGGACAGGTTCCCCGAGGACCAGCTTTCAGGCCATATGCTCCTGCACAGTCATTTCAGCAGTCTGGTTATCCACCACCTAGAGGTCCTCCTCAGCTACAATTTACAGTGCCACAGCAGGCTCGAGTACATGCATTGACTCAGGATCAGTCTCAGATGCACCAGGAGGAGTGATTGCAGATATTTGCTATGTTTTCGATTATCCTACACGTATATTAATAGACACCAGAGCATCTCATTCATTTTTATCTGCTGCATTTGTTGATGAGCATGAGATTGCTACTATTCCATTGTTGGATATTGTGTTTGTGGCTACTCCTGCCGGTGTATACTTGATGTCTCGCGAGATAGCCTTAAATTTTTTTATTAGATTTGAGGATAATATTATGATACTAATCTAATCAAGTTAGCTATGTCTGATTTCGACTATATCCTCGGTATGGATATATTAACGAATTATCGAGCTACTGTGGATTGTTTCCATGAAATTGTCAAATTTAGACCGTATTATGGCAGCAAATGGAACTTTTGCGGGTATGATTGATAGTATCGCATTCCGTTAGTATCGGCAATGGAAATGTTCAGGTTATTGTCAATCGACAATGAAGGATTTATGATTTATTGCTCTCGACGCGGCACAAGAAGAACCATTGAAAGTTTTCGGTATTCCTATTGTCAAGGATTTTCCTGATGTATTTCCTGATGATATTCCATGTTTTCCACCTCAAAGGGAAATAGATCTTAGCATTGAATTGATGCCAGTGACAAATCCTATTTCTAGAGCACCACATCGTTTAGCCCCGACAGAGTTGAAAAAACTCAAGGAACAGCTACAGGATTTACTGGAGAAAGGCTATATCAGACCAAGTATGTCGCCCTGGGGAGCTCCAGTATTGTTTGTAAAGAAGAAAGACAGAACGATGAGAATGTGCGTCGATTATCGGCAGTTGAACCGGGCTACTGTGTAGAATAAGTATCCTCTGCCGTGTATTGACGACTTGTTTGATCAGTTGCAGGGTACTTCTGTGTATTCCAAGATTGATCTTCGTTCCGAATACCACCAGCTTAGAGTTCGAGAGGAAGATGTTCCTAAGACAGCATTTCGGACACGTTATGGACACTATGAATTCCTAGTCGTGCCGTTTGGTTTGACTAATGCTCCAGCGGTTTTCATTGATCTAATGAATCGTGTATTCTGGGAATTCATAGATAAACTTGTTATCGTTTTTATTGATGACATCTTGATTTATTCCAAGTCACAGAAAGAGCATAAGGAACATTTGAAATTAGTTCTTCAAACATTCAGAGAAGCGCAATTGTATGCCAATTTTTCTAAGTGTGAGTTTTGATTGGACAAAGTTTTATTTTTAGGCAATGTTATATCTGCAAAAGGAGTATCTGTTTATCCTAGTAAAGTTGAAGATGTTATCAATTGGCCTAAACCAACCAATGTGTCTGAGATTCGAAGCTTTTTGGGATTAGCTGAATACTATAGGCGTTTCATTGAAGGGTTTTCTAGAATAGCTAGGCCTATGACCCAGTTGACACAGAAAGATCGACGTTTTGTATGAACTGCAGAATGTGAGTCTAGTTTTCGAAATTTGAAACACATCTCCAGTACTAGCTTTGCCTTCAAGCTCATGTGGATTTTTTGTCTGTACAGATTATTCTCTAAATGGACTGGGTTGTGTTTTGATGCAAAATGGGCGAGTGATTGCGTATGCATATCGTCAGTTGAAACCACATGAGACTCGATATCCAGTTCAAGATTTGGAGTTAGCTGTCATTGTGTTTGCATTGAAGATATGACGTCATTATCTGTACGGAGAACAGTTTGTGATTTATTCTGATCAAAAGAATCTGAAGTATCTTTTCACACAGTCTGACTTGAATATGAGACAGCGTCGATGGTTGGAATTGCTTAAGGACTTTGATTGTGAGATTCAATACAAACCAAGGCGAATGAATCAAGTTGCAGATGCTTTGAGTAGAAAGGTTAGCCTAAAATGTTGGTATCTTTGACTATTTCAAAGGTTCATGAGCCTTTGGGAACTTCATGATGGACTTAGCAGTCTAAGGGCGACTACTTTATAGTTTCGTCTATTCAAGTTGAACCAGAAATTGTTTCTAAAATTAAAGCAGCACATAGAACTGATCCACATATTCATAGATTGAAAGAATTGACTCAGACAGGTCAATCAGACAAGTTTAGTGTTGCTTCAGATGGATATCTGCGCTATAATGGTAGACTCGTGGTTCCGAATTTGATAGAATTAAAGGAATCTATACTTCGAGAAGCTAACTGTAGTTGACATAGTGTTCATCCTGGAATGAGAAAGATGTATCATATCTTGAAATCTCATTACTGGTGGGAAGGTATGAAAAAAGAGATTTCTGACTTTGTGGCTAGATGTTTGACGTGCCAACAGGTTAAAGCTGAGAGAATGAGACCTGGTGGTATGTTACATAGTCTTGAAGTGCCACAGTGGAATTGGGAGCACATTACTATGGATTTTGTGACACACACCTACCTCATTCTAATCGTGGTTGTGATGCGATTTGGGTGATTGTGGATAGATTGTCTAAATCAGCCCATTTTATTCTTTATGATCGTACTTGTACTTATAAGTAAATGACAAAAATGTACATCGATCATGTAGTGAGATTGCATGGTGTGCCTGTAACCATAGTATCAGATCATGATCCCAGGTTTGCTTCGAAGTTTTGGGGTAGTTTGCAATCAACATTGGGTTCAAAGTTGGCAATGAGCACTGCATATCACCCACCGACAGATGATCAGTCAAAGAGGACCATTCAGACACTCGAGGACATGTTGCGAGCAGTCGTGATGGATTTTAGTGGTGGTTGGCATGAATCATTGTTACTTGTTGAATTCTCTTACAATAACAGTTTCCAAGCAACCATCGGAATGGCACCATTTGAAGCCTTGTACGGTAAAAAATGTAGATCTCCGATATGATGGGAAGATGTAGGAGAACGACAGATGTCAATGCCAGAATTTATACAAGAAATGAAAGAGAAGGTTGAAGTAATCAGGAAAAAAATGAAAGCAGCTCAAGATCGTCAAGCCAGCTATGATAATAAAAGGCGTAGGCCTATAGAATTTCAAGTTGGCGATAAGATTTTCTTGAAATTATCACCGTTTCGTGGTACTATGAGATTTGGGCGCAAAGGAAAGCTAGCTCCGCGTTATATTGGTCCATATGTGATTGTTGAGAGGATTGGCACGTTGGCTTATCGTTTAGACTTGTCGCAGAGTTTGTCTGCGATACATGATGTGTTTTATGAATCTATGTTACAAAAGTACGAGCCGAATCCTTCTCATGTCTTGAGGACTGATGAGATGGAGTTAGAAAGTTCCCTTAGCTATGTTGAGAATCACGTGCAAATTCTTGATCGTAAAGAAAAGCAACTCAAGAATAAGACGATTCCACTGGTTATGGTATAGTGGAGTAGACATGGGACTGAAGAGGCTACATGGGAATTGGAGGCTAAAATGCGTCAAGAATGGCATCACTTGTTCGAAATTGTCACAAATTATTCCATGTAAAAAGACTTTCCTATGTACTATCAGTGGTAGATGTGTGACTAGGTTGTATATAAGATGTGTTGTGTGTTTCGATTTCGATGACGAAATATTTTGTTAGAGGGGGAGAAATGTAATGATCCGATTTAGTTATATGTTATTTGGCGATAATTAAGATTTATTATTTTAAATTGAAGGAATTTAAAATAATTAGCCAGATAATTAAATTGTGTGTTTATGCATATTTAAATTTTATAGCACACAAGAGTTGAAATAAAATAGATCGGGTCAAGTTTCGAATCGAAAAGAAAAAAAAAAAGATAAACACACATATTATAGTACACTCTCTCTCACACACTACACCTATAAACACACACGAGTCCATATCATTTCCCGTAGCTTTCTGCAGAAAATTCCTTAAACCATTTCACAACCTTTGACTGTCGATTTTTGCCGCACCGGTGATCGAAAACCTTTGACTGTCGATTTTTGCCATCCACAAAACCCTAGCGCACCTAGCCTTGAATCTTTGAGCCTAGCCCACCCTAGACCGGACTAGCCCCGAACCATCACACCCTAGGACCAAGACCAAGCCAAGGACACTCTACTGGACCCACACTAACCTTGTTTGCCGACCGTACACCCTGCCCCGCGTGCTTCACCTGAAAGCAAGTCCAAGCCTCATACCAAGTCGCCCCCTTGCACTACGGTCGGCTGCTGGACGTGGCCAGCCGTGGTCGGTCCCCTTCCACACCATGTCTTAGACCTTTTAGGCTCTGCACCATGGCTCGGTGTAGCTCCCCTACAGCCGGCCATAGTCTTCAAGCCAAACTAGACCATGCGACGACCAACAACCCTAGCTATGATCGGTCTCCTCCTAGGTTCAACCAACTCATGATTCCAGACCCATGACACCCTATCTCATGCCATGAACAACCCTTAAACCACCAGCCATGGCAGCCCCTTGCATCATAATCAAGAAAAACGTGAGGTATGAGTCAAAAGATGCATATTTCATGTCAAACATTTGCACAAATAATACTATATGATAAATCAAAGAATTCTTCATGCAAATACATGTACATCAACATATAATAAATATTGTAAATGATGAGAAAAAGAGATACACGATGTGCCTTAATGTTTATGTGCTCAAAAACTTGAAGATTCTTGCGTAGAACGCCCACCGGAGAGGCAGAGATGATTTTTTCTTTGAAAGATATGGAGAAAATGAGGTGGATGCTGAAGAAAAATTTCGAAAAGGCTGCTGAAGCAAAGGGGAGGGGTGGCCGTGTGATGGGGAGTAGGTTTAGGGTTGCTAATGATGTGTTTAAGTTTTAAGCATAAATGGGTTTTATTAAAAATTAAATGGATAAAAAGGATTTTGAGCCCATTAAGCAATGAAATAAACCCATCAATCCCAAAAACACTCCCGAAAAATATTTCGTTTAGGTATGTTTTTGAAAATATTGTCTGAACCCTCAAAACGTCCCCCGACTTGCTAAATTTTGCATAGTGGTAAAAATATATGACCCAACGAGTAAAAATACCCAACCAAGGCCTATTTTCAAAAAACATACTTAAATACACAATATATTAAATATTTAAAAATAATTATTCAATAAAAATATTTCTCCTGATTATCCGCGGTCTCCATTGCTCGTTCGAGCATGAAATGGAACTTAACACCCTAATGCATGAAACTTCAAATAACCAAGAAATAAACACATATCCATCCAATAATCATGCAATAAATGCATAAAAATCATTAAATACATGTTATAAATAAAAACTCTAGATTGCATGCAGTCAGGTTAAGTAGTTCGAATTTCCTAGACCTTACATCCTCAGTCCTCAGTAACAACATTTGCATTGTTATTTGTTGATTTGCAATTCTTTTTCTCACCATAGTTCCTGCACTTCAAATTGTTTTAGAAGTTTCTTTTGTTTTTCCATTTCTTGACTTGAATCTACTGCGCCATGGGTTAGAACCCATTTCGCCATTCCTGCCTTTCCTCTGTTATCGAGATTTAAAGTAGATCTTGATAATGTTCTTTCACCAGAATCCATCCTTCGAATTTTTTCAGAAAATTTTGATCCCTGACATCATTGAATTGTAACTATCTCTTTCCAACAGGTGCCTACATCGGTTCCCAAACATTTGGTAAAGACGCCAAAAAAATAAGTGCACAAATCTCATCATCAAAATTAATTTCAACCGATGTTAGTTGAGAAACAATCATGTTCATGAACTCATTGATATGTTTAGCCACCGAAGAACCTTCTCCCATTTCAAGTTGAATCTCTTTTTTATGAGATGTACTTTGTTGTTTTTTATGTCTTCTCGTATATGTCCGATAAAATAGACACGGTTTGTGCCTCTGTCATGTTATGTGTCATGTTCTTCGTTAGGGTCAATTGTATTACACATAAAACTTGTCGGTCAATGAGCTCTCATTCATCACCCTCTATCTTTTTTGGCTTCTTTCCTGATAGAGGTTGATGAAGCTTCTATCTGTATAGATAATCTTTAATTTTTAACTGTCAAAATGAAAAATCTGTTCAATCAAAATTGTTGATTCCAGGTCTGACCCATCTTCTACAGCCATCGCTTCTCTTGCCTTAGCAAAAAATCTCAAAATTGTTTTCTGATGAGGAAGATTAAACAAAACTGCAACCACATAATATTTAGAATTTTAAGAAATTTTACGAGAGGGCTTCTATAACAGTTGTTGGGGATTACACTGAAACAATGACGATCATGACTGAAATATAGTATCAAAATTACAGAATAAAACAATCATCAAGAACAAAATGATTTACATAGTTCACCTAATATAGGCTACATCTACGGAGATACTACAAATCTTTATTGGAAGAAATATTACAAAGTGTTTATAACAAAATACTCAATATCTCACAATCTCAAATCGAATATAACCGAGAAAATAATTTTTCTAGCACACGAGAGAACCTCTCAAAACTCTGAGAAAAAACATTCTCTTTTGCTCTTTATTGTAGGATGTTTTGCTTCCGTTGGGATGATTAAACTAAGGCAGCGAGAACTCTATTTATAAATCTAATCCTAATGTGAAAGTGCATTTCCTTCGTCAAAACTCCTTCAGCCAAATTTGAAAAAAAAAAAAAAAATTCAGCCACCAACCATTCATATTAATGATTTTTTGCCGACAACCACCAAACTTTAATAAATGCAGGATAGTGGCAGCTTACCTAACACAACGTTGACGATAATGAAACTGTTTTTTGATGGAAAAATACTTTTGTTTTATAGTTACTGCTAAAGAGTATTCTAATGTGTCATGGGAATTTTTTTTTTTTGGAGTATTCTAATGAGTCATGGAAACTTTAACACATATACATATTCTTTAAAATATACATATGCCCACTTACTTTTATTCAAACGTGTGAATCGAACTTGGTTGGAACTTCAAATTTTCCAAAAGCTTTCTACCCATTGGGTGGGTTTCCTCATGTGGAGATGGTCAAAGCCCAGTAAATTTGGCTCATATGGGACGAGCCCATATCGAGAAGAAAAAAGGGAGTGTCTTTGTCCTATTTTGATGCAAAAAACCTCAAAAAGATTACACAAAATAAAGAGAGTAACCCTCGCTGGCTCGTTGTTCCAAAGTAGGCAAAGGTTCAAGAGGACAAATATTTCAAGTGGACCATCTAGGGAACCTGTCTCAACATACCCGGGAAGGAAACCATGCCTTACTTTCCACCTACGTCACGATGGAGAATGTCATAGGAAGTTTGTAGCATGCTTTAACTATGGGATGTTGGGACACTGCGTTGTTGATTTTCCCGAACCCAAGAATACGGGAACTGGATCAAACACTATTGCTGCCCAGAATAACACAAAGGAAAATAAGCAAATGCTCGAGTGTTTACCATAACTCAAAAGGAGGCAGATGACGCAAACGATATTGTGACAAGTACCATTCTAATCAACAAATTCTCTACTATGTGTTGTTTGATTGTATGACATTTGTTTCTATCTAAGAGGTTTACTACGAAATTATGACTTAAACCTACGATGCTTATTGAACCCTTTAGAGTAACAACACCTACTAGTAAGTCTATTGAAAACCTATGAGCTACATCGAGACTGAAAAATCAGTATCCATATGCATATATTTTGTGCCGACTTGATTCAACTTTTAATGGTGGATTTCGATGTCATTTTAGGGATGAACTGTTTAGCCAAGAACAATGCAGTGGTAGAATTCCAGCACAAGAATATCAAACTCCGAACCTGAAATAAGAAGAAATCATATACCATGAAAAGGCCAAGAAACAGAAATCCCTGATTTCTGCTTCCTAGACCTTGAAAGCCATGAAGTCTGGTGAAGAAGTCTATCTAGTAATGACCAGCGTAGGAAAGGAAGGAGTCGAACTCAAGCTAGAAGACATTCCAGTGATACAAGAATTTAAGAACGTTTTTCTGAAATAATTACTTGGAATGATCCCAGACTGAATACGATCTGGATTTTGTTTTATTTTTTCTTATTTGATTTTAGCTAGATTTTTTTCAAATTGAATATTTAGTTAAAGATAGATAGATATATATATATATATATATATATATATATATATATATATATATATATATATATATATATTTATATATATATATAATATATATATATATATATTCCAGGTTTCTCCTTAAACCATACCAGGTTCTTGAATCAGAACACTATGTTCATGACTCTTTCATTGTAATTGAGAACTCCCAACATGCTAACGTGTTGTTTTAAGCTTGCATTGGGAATAATCTTGTACTAACTCTGTAAAAAAATATGTCTGAACTTGCCACATCTTTACTGTCGATGGGGTGTGATGACAAGAGAATATGTATCTTCGATAAGATAGATATTCTTCGATAAGATAGATACTTTGGATCCATCCATTGCAAGATTCTATCTTAATAAATATGAGTATCTAGATGACCTTTGAAGTTTCTGATTCATCTGGATCGTTTTTAGTGCTAACGTGAATGAAATGAAAAAATGCACAAGTATGTTGAATGTTAGAATCCTCTCGTCATCCCTTGTTTGCTTTTGTGCTCCACTTATTTTTCAGGACTTTAAAGTAACAAATCAGTTTCCATTCTTTGATCAACCATCACAATATCATCATCACGATTAATGTTTTTTACAGGTGGTTATGGTTTCATTATGCTAACCAAAGGATTTCTTAATAAATACTTTCATAAACATATTACTAGTAGTGTAAGTATAGCTTTTCTTATGGTCTTATATGTTTCGGTTAAGCAGCTGCAATCCGACGTTGACCTTTGAACTGCAGCTCAGCTACGTTTCTTTGTAGTACTCTGGTTATTAGATGTGCTAACATACATCTGGTACCCTATCCCCTCATAGGACAGCGGGGCTTGGGTGAAAATTTCGTTATTCTGCCGTTAACGCAAAATGTTGTGTAAATAACTAAATCTTGAATATTTCTCAATAAATATTTTGATAAACCGTATAACTAGTGTAAGTATAGCTTTTCTGATAATCTTAATGTTTCGATTAAACAGGTTCTATCTGACGTTGAACTGCAGCTCAACTTTCGCCTCCTTTCTTTGTAGTATTCTTGGTTATTAGATGTGCTAACATACATTTGGTACCCGATCCCCTCGTAGGACAAATTTTGTTATTCTGCGTTGACGCAAACTCTTGAGTAAATAACTGAATCTTGATGTTCTTTCTGGCAGAATGTGTGAGATTTGTGGATCAATTGCAGGAAACCTTATTGTTGTAAACCAGATTGGATAAATAGAACTTTGCAACGACATGACTGATGTCGCTGCCTTGCCGGAAGTGCCCGCACCATCATCTCAAGTTCGAAACTTGTGGCAAGGTCATGGATTCCTCAACTACTTGTTAGCTTGTATGGTGTTTGCATTTGTGGTTTCCTGTCTTTTTCACTTCAATGGACGCTCATGAGCTCCCGCAGGAGCCAAAACAAGAAACTTCTCAATGACAATATAAACATTGTTTACAACAATCTCCACACTTTCTGCTCGTTCAACTGTTGCCTGGTTCTGTACATTAGTAATAGAGCCCCAGAAAAAAATTGCTAAATCAGATATTTCTGCCTGAAAATTGTAAAATATATTCGTGGATTCTGCAGCTTTCTGGAACTGTTATTCTATGTCTGTTGATCCAGAATATGCTCCAACACTTTGAGATATGGAATCAAGTCTCATAAAAAATACATGGAATCAAGTCTTTTTCCCCTTGTAGTGCTGGCAACAGTTTTAAAACGAGGGTTCGGGTTCGAAGGGACGGTGGAACCGAAATTGTAACCCATAAATACAGTACCGGTTTTGATTCCGATTGCTAATTATTTTATTTAAAGTTCAGCTGCTGTTTGAGTCGGTTTGAACTGAACATTTCGTGAGCCAAATATTACAAGAAAACAAGATTCTATTACCACTCTTGATCAAAATATTTACAGACGCAGAACACCGCACCATTCTCACATAGACCTATCAGTTACCCAGACAAGAAAAAGAAAACCACAAGATTAGTAAATCCATAATACCCACAAGACATAAGATTCACAGTAGGCAATACTAACAAAATCCATCTCCAAGAGAGGACAATTCAACCAGAAATTTCAATGGATTTCACATCGGCCTTCTTGGCATCATCCACCTTCGGAACAGTCACAGTCAAAACCCCATCCGCCATACTCGCCTTCACCTCATTCACCTTAGCGTTCTCCGGCAGCCTGAAACGCCGTATGAAGGTGCCGCTGCTGCGCTCGACCCTGTGCCATGTATCCCCTTTCTCCTCCATCTCTCTCTTCCTCTCGCCTCTGATGTGCAGAACCCGGTCATCCTCCAGCTCCACCTTCACCTCCTCCTTCCTCAGCCCGGGAACGTCAGCCTTGAACACATGGGCGGTGGGGGTCTCCTTCCAGTCGATCATTGCTCCGGAAAAAGAGGAGATCTCGGATGGGAAATTGGAACGCAAATTGTCGGAGAGTTGCCGGGAGTGGGAGCTGAAAGGGAAGCCCTCGAATGGGTCCCATATGTCAAGAGAGAATGGATCGAAAGCGTCGTTGGATCGGCGGCGGAAGAAGCTTGGAATCAACGCCATTTTCGTGCAAACTTGTGAGAAAATTGTTCAAACAATCTATCGGAATAATTTGAGCAAGAAAAATAGCGACGGGTGACGGTGGTTTTATACGGGGAAACGGATAGATTTCGGAGAGGCTTCTCGTTCTAGAAGTCTCTGGTATTTTCGTATATATATTTTATGAATGACAAAAGGTTTTAAAAAAGCTTATTCTACGCCAAATGATTACAAAACGTGAGGTTAAGTTTTAAGGAGTTCAGTAAGAGGAGAAGTTGAAATACATTTTTAGTTTTCATAATTTATAATAACTTTTATTAGGGTAAATTGTATTTTTTAATCCTGTTATTTTTTGTTTTTAACATAATTTTAGTTTTTTTTTACTTAATACTGATTTGATATCGACTTCACGATAACATGTAAAATATTATATCAAAACTCTCTAATGCTGATTTGATATCGACTTAAAATTGATATGTAAAGTGTTACATTAGAACTCTCATTGAAAATGTAAAAATTTGTTAAAAATCAAAACAAACTTATTCAACTGAAATTTGATAATATAGATTATAGTAAATTGCATACATGTCCCTCTTTTGAAATATCTCAAAATAGCTAATAACTTCGTTTGAAAAATAAATAAGCGATTAGCCCCTCATGTTTTATCAAAAAATGCTTATAAACCCCCAATAAAAAATATTAATATGATTCTAGTCTTTTGTTTTGCATACAAAATAGTGTTTCATCGTATTTTCTACATATAATTCAAAATTATCTAATCGATACAAATGAATATAAATTAGATTATTTTTTTCGTCAATTTTGACCTTTTATTTTATTTTTTTGGTTATTTTATACTATTATGTTGAAACTATTAAATTATATATGTAACACATTTGTTGTATGTTTTTAATGACAAATTTCGTAAATTCAAACACGAAATATGAATTACACATTGTCGAAAGTATTATGAGTAGGTCTCTTGTGAGACGGTTTCACGATTCTTTATCTGTGAGACAGGTCAATCATACCGATATTCAGAATAAAAAGTAATACTCTCAGAATAAAAAGTAATAATTTTTCATAGATGACCCAAATAAATGATCTGTCTCACAAAATACGACACGTGAGATCGTCTCACACAAGTTTTTGTCGAGTATCAAAATATCGTGCAACTAAAATTATGAAATTGATGTTATTTGAACTTTTGTTTAAAAAAAGAAATATGAGGATAAGTGATTATTTATTTTTCATTGATATTTGACAAGTATGATTAAAAAAAACATACATGATAAATATACAATTTTATGTATTAATTATATAAGTCAGTCAATAGATGAAAAATTAGTTTTATTTCTCTGTTTATTATTTTTTATTTTAATTTTTAATCAAAAATGTTAATTTTGAAAGTTGTTATTGTAGTAAC
The DNA here is from genome assembly GCF_022965805.1 of Primulina eburnea. NCBI lineage: Eukaryota > Viridiplantae > Streptophyta > Magnoliopsida > Lamiales > Gesneriaceae > Primulina > Primulina eburnea. Next base: position 19,612,978 of record NC_133103.1, read on the forward strand.
ATATTATTTGGTTAAATAGTCATATATAGTAGTAATCGAGCCGGGCAGGGCCTGCTTGTAAATATTTTGAATTCCTGAAATTTGGGTCACCAGATTTTATCATTTATGTGCACGTGATGGCGTTACTATTTTTTGCCGCTATTAATTTATTCAAATGCAAAAATAGACTTTGCAACAAGAATTTATTTCCATATTTTTTGTACTGATGTATGCTGTGTGGATTGCTAGTCAAGGAAAGATCAAGTGCTCAGATGAGTTAGAGTCGGGAAAATTTCGGTCTTAACCGTGGTTGTTTAGGACGATTAGGGTCCGGCTTATGATCTCAGCGGTCAGGGTCCGGTTTAGCCTGTAGTTTTTTTTAATTAAAAAAAATTTATTATTTGTCAATGAACATTTAAAAAAGTTAAAAAATATATATTCACAAAGGGCTTGTATTCATAAAAATTATATCAAATATTTCATTCTCTCAATATAAAAATCGTTCTCTTCAAAAGTTTTCAATGAATAAAATATCATTAGCCAACGCCTTGCTAAAGAACTTATGTTTTATTCCTTCTTTCAAGCCTCTATCTTGTACAATCACTCACATTTTCTCATGTCATTGTTTTGGATGTTCCCTTAGTTTTGTCTTGGTCATCATCATTACTTTTAATATCTCGTGTTCATGTAGCAATTTTTTTATCAATCTTTGAGAAGTATTGGACTTGCAATTTTTTCGGCCTTACTGTATAACATATCTCATCTAATTTATTTTCTCTCATACTAAAAGTTAGCTCCAGTACAACCACTAAAACATGCAAATTAGAATTTCTTTTGCCATTATAGACAAAATTGGATATACTTGTATTTTGGCGACCAACATCGAGATATGTCGAAATTGTCCTCATTTACATCACTAAAATAAAAAATAGTGGTAAATTAATTGACAAATTCCTGATTGAAACTTGAGGATCCTCATAGACTTTTCGTCTGTTCTCAAAATAAAAATTGTGATTTAGTAAGCTTAGAAATGATGCTACTATTGGTAGTGGACTGTGTTTCATGTGTTACAATTTATGTACTATATTTGGTCCAGTATTCATTATAAATATCATTTAAATGAGTTCTAATATTTAAAAAAATCAATGAGTTAGATGAAACTGTTTCTGTAGTAGGGTCTAAATAATTATAATATATTGTTAGCATTTCTTGTAAAAACATCTCATTTAAGTTTAGAATCAAAAAAAAAAAAATCACATAAAAATATTTCAGAAATTTCTAATTTTTTTTTCCCATTTGCATTCATGACGTCAACATATATATTTAATATGTTCAGTAAATGTACATGCAATGTTGCAACAATATGTTAAAACTAAATGAGAGGTTGGATAATATAAAAAATGGATAATTAGTCACTAAGCATCATTAAACACCTTAAAATTTCACAAATATTATCGCATATGTTCCAATTATTGAAAAAAATAAATATCACGAGCTTGAACATGTTAATGAAAACTATATATAATAAATCTTTATATTCAAAAAATGATAAAAACATTTTATATGTTGAATTCTAAAGTATTGGAATTTCCCATACGGTTGAGGCCTCATATCGTTGATTTTGAAAATTTTACCTCATTGTTTCATAATGTGGGGATGTGTCCATATGTAACAAATTGCTTAATTAGTTTAATATGAGCTTCTAATTTTTTTAAATTTATCTTGAACACACAAATCTATAATATGACATGTGAACATAATATAATGTTTTTTACAAGGAATACGAGACAACACTTGCAGATAGACACGTACTTCATCGAACTTATATGCGAAACAACCCGACCCATTAGAACTCAAGTAGGTGTAGTATGAGATTCCACGAGTATAAGGAAATAAAATTACGTTTTGACTAATAACTATAGTACGTTTTGACTAATAACTATAGATTTTCACATAATATTAAACGTTTGATCCTAACCGTGGTTGCTCTAGGTACATTGGGTTTTGGAGATAAGAAGGATATTGGTAGCAAGGGATGTAACCAGACGATCTGAGGTGACAAAAATAAGAGGTATGGCATCAATTCATTTTGATTGTCCTGAGCCAGGAATATTATAATTTTGATATGTTAAAGGCAAAAACTTGTATGAGACGGTCTCACGTATCGTATTTGTGAGACGGATATCTTATTTGGATCATCCATGCAAAAATATTACTTTTTATGCTAAGAGTATTACTTTTTATTGTGAATATGGATAGGGTTGACCCGTCTCACATGAGACTAACTCTATGTTAAAATTATATATATTCGTGGGGACCTATTTGGAGGGTATATCTCCAGAAATCAATTATTATGTCAAAATATATATAAAAAAAATAGCTATTTTGTAAATCTTGATTTTTTGTTGGTAGGTCCTAAATGCCATTTTCATGCATGCATGATCTACGATACAATTGTAAAATTGAAAATCTTAATGGATAGAATCACTATATTTAAAAACTTATTTACCTTTGTTTCCAATTTGGTTATTTTGCATCATATTAATTACTAGCATAAAAATCGAATGGAAAATATTTATTTAATTTTTGAAATAAAAATAGAAAGTATATATATCCATTATGATCATGTCGAAATATAATTGTTTTGTAAATGTTGCTTTTTTGTTGGTAGGTCGTAATTGCCATTATCACGCATGATCTATGGTATAATTGTTAAATTGAGAATCTAAATGTATAAGACAAACTTTATATATAAAAAAAAAACTTAATCACCTTTTCTTTTCGGCCAATTCTATCCTACTCCAGGTGAGGTATACCCTTTTGCATTTTTTTTTACACTTGTTTTTTTTAATTATTATTATTATTACATTTCACACTACTTTAACCAAAATCAACCAAATTAATCATTAAACTAATTTCGTTTCATGTATATAACATGTGTTATATCATTATATTATTATTATTATTATTCTCAAATTTTAAAACTTAATATTTTATATTTAAAAATTACGTGAAATTTTTATTTTATAGTAAAACTTTTACGTTTGAGGTCTGAGATTTTCATTTTTATTATTCTTATTTTTGTGATAGAATCATATAAAATGTAAAAAATCAATATTTTAAAATTTAATTATTATAAGAAATTCTATGTTCTACCCATTTATAAAAGCTAATAAAATTATTGTAGCTATTTTTAAATGCTATACATGTATATATTATTTAGTGATAGGGAGTAAATCTCCCGGAGTAGGATAGAATTGTCCCACCTTTTCTTCGGTATTTGTTTCCAATTTGGTTAATTTGCTACATATATAATAATTACTAGCATCGAAATCAAATGGAAAGTATTTATTTAATTAATTAGAATAAATGGATAAGCTAATGAGGACGACTTTGTCCATGATTGTGCATGTAACAAATATAAAACATTTCGAATTTTCAAAAATCAAAACTAATGAAGAAAATCGAAAGTAAAATTATTACTTCAAATTAATTTAGATCTGGAAATTTCATAAAAACATACAACTGAATCATACCAAACTCCTCCATCTTTATTTCCTCGTACCATTGGATTATAAATCAAACAATAATAAAACATATTCGAGAAATTAATGAAGCCTGCCATGTTCGTCACCATGGATATACTTTCTCTAGTTCTTGCGGAGGGTTCCTATTCGAGAAATAAATAGCATCTTCCTTTACGAACCAATAACATTCACCAGTTGTAAGGCATGGATGATTCTTCCAAGCCGAATTAAAGACATCTACATTTGTGTTCTTCTTATTCCACCATATATGACAAGTGAACTGAGTGCCTTTTACACTTTCACAGAAGCCGAAGTTGAAATTTTCACTCGGAAGCAAACTATGGATGCCAAGGCTGTCGTCTCTGGACCGGCAATGCGTGTACAAGCGCGCAGAATTGGGTGGGAGACTATCCACGATGTAAATTTGGTAGCTGTCCGTAAAAATGCATGTGCGCTTGTTCTCTAATGACAGTGCCTGATCAAAAAAAATGACTGAGACCAAAAATATCGGATAGATGATGAATCTCATCGTTTCTTTGGAGAAAAGAAAATAATTCCTGAAATATTACAATTTTCAAAGTCCAATTTATAGAGGTTTTTTTTTTCCAGTTAGTCATTATGATCATATTATGTGGAAAGAAATGTAGCATCCTGTGTATTAAATATATCACCACCGATTGTAATTTGGTCCAAGATTTTAATAATTAATTTGCGAATTTTATGGAAATAAATCGAAATTAAATACATGATTTGAATTGGATATATTTTTATTGACAAGATTAGTACATATATATATATCCAAAAGGAAGAAAAATTACCGGGAGAGATTTGATAAGATACATTACCAATTGATTGTTCACTAGAAAATCGAGTCACTGAAAAGGGTAAAAAAGAAAAGGATGCATAAATTTATTGGTGTTATAAAATAATCAAATTCAAGATATAACATATATCAAAAGATATTTTTCTTCATGTCGATTCAAATATATATTTGTTATCAACGCTCTAAAAGAACATGATCTATTATTTGTCACTTTTTTTTGTTAATAGTGACTTGGTATTCAATGGTGAAATACATAGGCTATTGAATAAAAATTATGAATGCGTGATAGTGAGATTCAAAAGCCATCAACCGAAAAAGAAAACGAATGATACACTCAATGAATTGATATCATTGTCTATATTGGGAAACGACCATGAAGGTAGCCTATGCAGGATGGTGACAATTGGTTGATTTATGACGATTTTGAGCCATTTTTATTTATTTAATTATTAAACTTATTTATTTTAGTTTATTTATCTTTTGTCATATTACTCCCTAACATATCTTGAATTTTTATAGTGAATTAATATATTCAACCAGATTTTGAAAAAATTCTAGCATACATTTATTTTGATTCATATAAATTATTTTGTGGCATAAATCATTTATAAATTTTGTGAACTTATTCTATAAATATATTGCTTGGGATATTACATTAATTTATTATGAAATTTTGTGATAATTTTTCTGATTTGAGATTATTTTTTATTTAAGAACATGTTGGGTTGTCAGAACTTTGTTTCCTAAATTTTGATTAAATTTTTAGTGTGGATTTATTTTTTGAATAATTTTGATTTTTTTAAATTAAAAATAGTCTTTATTTTAAAGTGCTAATGAATGATAAAATATTTAATTAAATGTTATTGTCTTATATGTTTTGCAAATTTAAGAACAAAAACTCAATATAAAATGACATTCCTGATATATAGAATGACATTGTTGATATCAAATTATCTATTTGATACACATAAGAATTTGAAAAAGTACTATCAATTTCACAATTTCAATTCTTCCAAAATAATGATTAAATATTTTAATTATAGTATTTCTTTGATTCAAAAAAAGTAAAGAGAGAAAAATATTGAAAGTTATCTAACTAACGTGATTTATTCTCTAAGGTGAATGTAAAATTGTTAATGAACATAGTTGATACATGGTAGTTGAGTAATTCTTCAAAGACGAGTAATATATTATCTCATTTGTGAAGCGATATGAATTGTAAGATTGATACAAAATATTGAGATATATATCTTAATCAAGTGTTGTACATATGTCTCTCATATCGCAGTTTATACGATATCGAACCTGAAGTACGTAAATGAATTTTATCAATATACGTCAAGCCCGATCAGTTTATAAGAGTATTACTTTTTATTGTGAATATGAGTAGGGTTGACCCACCTCACAGATTGTGATCCATGAGACGGTCTCACATGAGACCTACTCAAATAATAATTACTAGCATCGAAATCAAATGGAAAGTATTTATTTAATTAATTAGAATAAATGGATAAGCTAATGAGGACGACTTTGTCCATGATTGTGCATGTAACAAATATAAAACATTTCGAATTTTCAAAAATCAAAACTAATGAAGAAAATCGAAAGTAAAATTATTACTTCAAATTAATTTAGATCTGGAAATTTCATAAAAACATACAACTGAATCATACCAAACTCCTCCATCTTTATTTCGTCATACCATTCGATTATAAATCAAACAATAATAAACATATTCGAGAAATTAATGAAGCCTGCCATGTTCGTCACCATGGATATACTTTCTCTAGTTCTTGCGGAGGGTTCCTATTCGAGAAATAAATAGCATCTTCCTTTACGAACCAATAACATTCACCAGTTGTAATGCATGGATAATTCTTCCAAGCCGAATTAAAGACATCTATATTTGTGTTCTTCTTATTCCACCATATATGACAAGTGAACTGAGTGCCTTTTACACTTTCACAGAAGCCGAAGTTGAAATTTTCACTCGGAAGCAAACTATGGATGCCAAGGCTGTCGTCTCTGGACCGGCAATGCGTGTACAAGCGCGCAGAATTGGGTGGGAGACTATCCACGATGTAAATTTGGTAGCTGTCCGTAAAAATGCATGTGCGCTTGTTCTCTAATGACAGTGCCTGATCAAAAAAAATGACTGAGACCAAAAATATCGGATAGATGATGAATCTCATCGTTTCTTTGGAGAAAAGAAAATAATTCCTGAAATATTACAATTTTCAAAGTCCAATTTATAGAGGTTTTTTTTTTCCAGTTAGTCATTATGATCATATTATGTGGAAAGAAATGTAGCATCCTGTGTATTAAATATATCACCACCGATTGTAATTTGGTCCAAGATTTTAATAATTAATTTGCGAATTTTATGGAAATAAATCGAAATTAAATACATGATTTGAATTGGATATATTTTTATTGACAAGATTAGTACATATATATATATCCAAAAGGAAGAAAAATTACCGGGAGAGATTTGATAAGATACATTACCAATTGATTGTTCACTAGAAAATCGAGTCACTGAAAAGGGTAAAAAAGAAAAGGATGCATAAATTTATTGGTGTTATAAAATAATCAAATTCAAGATATAACATATATCAAAAGATATTTTTCTTCATGTCGATTCAAATATATATTTGTTATCAACGCTCTAAAAGAACATGATCTATTATTTGTCACTTTTTTTTGTTAATAGTGACTTGGTGTTCAATGGTGAAATACATAGGCTATTGAATAAAAATTATGAATGCGTGATAGTGAGACTCAAACGCCATCAACCGAAAAAGAAAACAAATGATACACTCAATGAATTGATATCATTGTCTATATTGGGAAACGACCATGAAGGTAGCCTATGCAGGATGGTGACAATTGGTTGATTTATGACGATTTTGAGCCATTTTTATTTATTTAATTATTAAAATTATTTATTTTAGTTTATTTATCTTTTTCATATTACTCCCAAACATATCTTGAATTTTTATAGTGAATTAATAGATTCAACCAAATTTTGAAAAAATTCCAGCATACATTTATTTTGATTCATATAAATTATTTTGGGACATAAATCATTTATAAATTTTGTGAACTTTTTCTATAAATATATTGCTTGGGATATTACAATAATTTATTATGAAATTTTTTGATAATTTTTCTGATTTGAGATTATTTTTTATTTAAGAACATGTTGGATTGTTAGAACTTTGTTTCCTAAATTTTGATTAAATTTTTAGTGTGGATATATTTTTTGAATAATTTTGATTTTTTTAATTAAAAATAATCTTTATTTTAAAGTGCTATGAATGATAAAATATTTAATTAAATATTATTGTATTATATGTTTTGCAAATTTAAGAACAAAAGTTCGATATGAAATGACATTCATGATATATAGAATGACATTGTTGATATCAAATTATCTATTTGATACACATAAGAATTTGAAAAAGTACTTTCAATTTCACAATTTCAATTCTTCAAAATAATGATTACATATTTTAATTATAGTATTTCTTTGATTCAACAAAAGTAAAGAGAGAAAAATATTGAAAGTTATCTAATTAACGTGATTCATTCTCTAAGGTGAATGTGAAAGTGTTAATGAACATAATTGATACATGGTAGTTGAGTAATTCTTCAAAGACGAGTAATATATTATCTCATTTGTGAAGCGATATATGAATTGTAAGATTGATACAAAATATTGAGATATACGTCTTAATCAAGTGTTGTACATTTGTCTCTCATATTGCAGTTTATACGATATCGAACCTGAAGTACGTAAATGAATTTTATCAATATACGTCTAGCCCGATATAAAGTTTGTGGAGGCCGATGATGTCTACCCAAATTATATTTTCATCGTATGTTGATATGAATGTATTAAGAATCTAAAAGATCGTTTGATTGACTATGAAAAAAGATTATATTCTTGATACAAAAAATAGTAATAAATATTGATGTAAATCGATTTGTAAATTCAATGCCAATATTGATTTGATTAAAATATGATATTACAAATCAATAGCTATACAAGAGCTATAACGTTACAAAGAGGTAATATGCATTTTTTCTTAAAGAAAAAAATTGGGGACATATAATGAATATTATTATTGTGTTTTGCACAACCTCAATAGTAAACAAAAGGGTTTACTGGTATTGTAGACCAGTGGACTTTTAACACCTACAAAAGTGTAATGTCCGAGATTTTTATCCTGTTAATTCGAGATGATTAAGTTATGAATTGATGTGATTATGAAAGGATCATTCCAAGACACGAATTGAGTTAGCGTGTGATATCGAATGTGCGAGGACAGAACATTAATGTGTAAGTGTGTGAGTGTGTAGATTAGGGAGTTAATAAGGGGTTAATTAGTTAAATAAATAAAAAATACTAATAACTAATTAACATGCTAATTAAAATACTATCACCCATTAATTACTAGAACCCCCTTATTTTAATAAAATACACATGTGCCAAATTTTCAAGGTTTAAACCCCCACTATTCAAATTAACACTTTGAAAAACTTGAAAATCTTAACATCACCTAATAATTAAATTAGGCTATAAATTGATAAAAATTCCACAAATAATTAAAATATCAACTTTCTTGACTTGAATTTGTAATACCACAATACTCATAAATCGCCTAAATCGTCTCCAGTCTCTTTTTTCGATCACGTGTCGAATATTCTCCTGAAACATAAAAATCAAGAAAACCTTTTAACGTGCATTAAATAAACATGTAAAAATAAAAAATGCAAAGATTAAAAATCATGTATCGAAAAAAATCATGTTAAAATTAAATAAATAATTTAGCAATTTAAAGAAATGCATGAGATTACGTGTATTGATTTTGGGCTCCATTTTATATATATATGCCATTTTCAGAAAAACTATCATGTTTTCCAAAGAAGAGTTTGATGACTTGAAAATCAGAATGCAAACTCATCTGGCAGCCTAGGACGATGACATGTGGTACGTCATTACTCAAGAACCAATCAAAATTATGAAGGCCAAAAATGCAGTAAACATTATAGATGGTGCACCACAGATGTTAGAGAAACCACTATCAGAATAGACTACTGATGACAAAGAGAAAGCAAACATGGATAACGTTGCAAATGACATATTATACAAAAATCTTGAAAAAAAATTAGTATGATCAAGATGTGCGCCACTGTGAAAGAGATAAGGAACAAGCTGATTCATCTCTGTGAGAGAAATTACCAGAAAAAGAAACAAACTCACAGTAGCCATGCAAAATTCGAGAACATCAAAATGAAGTCCAAAGAGTCTCTGAATGACTTTGATGACAGATTCAGTAGTTCTTGGAAAATAATACACCAATAGGGAAGTAGCCTTGAAAGTTGTTAGAGTTATTCTAAGGGAATGGGATGTAAAGAAAATTTCCATGACAGAATCAAAAGATCTAAAAAATTTGGAGTTAAATGCTTGTTTACAGACTTAAAGACATATGAGTTTGAACTAGAAACCATAGTATGAGAGTAATCTATTTCTAGCCATCCGACGAAAGCTCTTTTTGTCACAACTACTAAAATTGTCCAAAAGAATACTACTGAACAACTAAGCAATGATTCTTTGTCATTGTTTGTTAAAAAATTTTCCATGTTCATGAAGAAGAACCACGTTACATTTTAGGATCCTAATTGGAATTATACGAATTATTCACCATCCGATGACATGCCTTGTTAAAACTATGGAAAGACTGGTTATTTCATTGCTGGTTGTCCTAATCCAAATAAAGATGATTATAAAAATAATGGACACAAGAGAAATGAAAAAAAGTCTCGCAAGGATCATAAGGAAATCGTTGCTGATGATAACAAAAGCAAATAGAAATACTCTAGTTCTGAATCCTCTAATTTAGAGAGCCAATACAGTTAATGTGATGCTAAAAAAGTTCAGTGTCTCATGACCGATGCTGATCAGGACATGACCACTAATGAGGTACTCGATTTTGACTCAAATGAATTTACACTAGTTGATTTAGAAAAAGCATTACAATACATGGTTGAGGAGTACTTGAAGATTTCTCAATCATTTGATGAAGTCAAAACTGAAATAAAAATTTGACTAATCAGATAAATAAGTCAATTTGTTAACAAAGGACAATTGTGATGATCTGAAAGCTGAAGTGACTAGGTTAAAGGCTAAGAATGAGAGAGCGAGTGCAAATTACCAGTTGCTACTTATTGAAAATAAAAAATTATCTTTACTGGTAAAAGCATGGAATAAGTCTTTTGATTTATTAGAGAGAATTCAAGAGTTACAAAAGAGGTATGGAGATAGAAGTGGTCTAAGATTTAGTAGCAATAAAGGCACTTTTGAAACTACTACTCAGTCAAAGCTAAACATGTGAAAAGGAAAATGCATTCAGTTTGTTAAGTTTAGTATGATATATGAACATACCAGACTTAATGTTCAAGTTGAAAAATCTATAAATTAGATGAACATGCATTTTGGACTCTACTATGTTCAGACTGAGAGAAATTTTACTTGAACACTGGATCCAGTAAAGGATCTGTTTCAGTTGAGCACCCCTCCACAAATGCTAGGAACTATTGATACCAAAATAACATACCTGTTCAAAAGAGACATACATTATAAGACAAGAACAATGGGGAATGAAAACCTAATAGAGTAAATTTTGTGAATAATAATGTCAGATATTCAGTTGCACACACCCTAGAAGTTACCCGAAGTACAACACCCTTTAGAAAACTACATATGTAAGGGACTTATCCAGTTCTGACCCTAAAAGATTAGGTACATTAACAAAATTCAGTGTTTACATGGAAAACAATAGCTCTACTGATATCAAAATATCAACCTGATATCTAGATAATGGATGGTCTAGACACACGACTAGTCAAGAAAAACTATGTTCGGAAGTCGTCAGTTGGAGCAGACCAAAGATTACTTTGGTGACAAATAAAAAGGTAAACCTTTTGGTAATGGATATATTATCCATGGAAATAATATCATAAATTGTGTGTTATTGGTTGAAAGTTTGTTTTATAATCTGATTAATATTAGTTAAATATGCAATTGTGGTTATCGAGTAGAATTTCATAAGCACATATGCAAAATTAAGAATGATGTTTCTAATGTTCTATTGCAAGGAATCAGAAGCGGAAACACTTACATAATAAATTGTTAATATGCTCAACCTGATAATTCTACAAGATCTGTTGCATCATCTTCTCATAAATAATGGCAATGGTATATACGTTTGAATCATTTAAATTTTTGATCGATTAACAATTTGCGTAAAATGAATCTGGTAGATGGATTGCCTGAGATAGAATTTGTTAAGGTTTATGCATTTTCATCATGCCAACTAGGAAAATAAACAAGATCTAGCTCTAAGAATAAATACAATAAACTAACATCTAAATACTTAGAACTATTACACATGGATTTATTTGATCCGATACCTGTAACGAACTTAAGAGAAATTAAGTATAGATTGGTATTTATTGATTATTTCAATATTTACGAGTGGTGAGAATCATCCATGTGGGGACCCGGACGCTAATTCATTCCTTAATCATCATTGGGACTAATTAATCAATTAATAAACAGGGTCTAATTTTTTTTTAAAATTACACAGCGGAAACATAATGTAATTAAATTCAAATTACATATTAAATCTCACATACAACTAATGTATGATCTACAATAATTCATTCGACTAGGTTCAACTACAAGTCCGTGCTGAATCCTACGTTGCTTCAAAGCCCGGATCTCCACGCTATCTAGTCCAGCCTCGTTCTCGTCCTGACCCCGCTTCTGTCCCACCTGTTGTCAAGTACACATACAGACAAGACAACAGCCGGATAAACCGGTGAGAATATACTCCCAGTATAAATCAATGAAACATGCAATCATAGAAACAGATATAAAGCATGTAATCAGGTATCAGCAATATGTAACACATCTGAAACATAATCAATAGCACACTGTCAACTATACTCGTAGCTACATAATTCAGACTAGACTCAATCCTAGTCTAGGGATCCCGATTCCAGAAGTTGGTATGCATATATCGACAAACAGTAATAGAAAAGACTCCAGTTCTATCCATGCCGATATAGTATCGATTAACAGTAATAGAAAAGACTCCAGTTCTATCCACACCGATACAAGTATCGATTAACAGTAATAGACGAAGCCCTGATTCTATCCACATTGATATATTATCGATTAACAGTAATAGAGCAAGCCTTGATTCTATCCACATTGATATGATATCGATTACCAGTAATAGAACAAAGTCCGATTCTATTCACATCGATATAACATCGATTAACAGTAATAGAAGGAACGATGAATCTATCCACATCGATATAATATCAATTAACAGTAATAGAAGAAGCTATACATCTATCCACATCGATATAATATCAACCAACAGTAATAGAAGAAGCTATCAATCTATCCACATCGATAACCAAACATCCAGTGACAGTCTTTGGCACAACCGCCAATACATCATCTTATGACATCGTGCAATGTGCCCGTGGCGATCCCACCACTAACGGCACTTCTGTCATAAGATTACTCTTCTAATACCTGTAATCTATAATTCAAGACAACAAGTATATCAATCAATCAATGTAAGTATCAATGCAATAAAGTAAAGTATGTGATTTAGGGAAACCCGAGTCTAAACCGACTCAAGTCCATCTCCCAATACCACATTGACTTATACCTTTATCTCCTCGCTCAGAAGAAGAAGAATTCCCGACTCTATCTCGGTTCATTCTCAATCTGGTAATAACAATACCGAACAGATATAATATCAATAAACAACTCAAGTCAATACCTGTTCTGATCAATACTCAAATCAACACATAATCTAATCCATATCGACGATATCACGATATAATCAAAATCATTATCGAATCTGTTCAATATCAATCAATTGATGTTTCGACGGCATAACAATACAATCTTGATAACCCCGTCAGTCCAAACATCACAGATATAATACCAGAACTCATAATCAATATCGATACTGGTCATAATCTCAATAACAATACATATCTGATATGAATTCTCAGTCAAATCGATTCCAAAAATCATAACAATTCCATAATCAATCTGTTTCTCAATCTGACTTCGATTCTATGATGTCTAACATGACAAGAACATCATATATGAATCCTATTCAATTCTGACAGTAGTATAATTTCAAAACATGTCAAAACGTAGCAAAACTTACGTCCAGTTGTAGCCTACGTTGACAGGAACTCGGTACTGTACTCAGATTCAAAATCTGACGGACGGATTTCTCACAAAAGGCGTAAGCATTTCTGGTAAACCTCCTCGACCCTTTTCTCAATTTCTTCTGAATGAATTATCAATGTTTGTACGTATATATATCTATATACATATATGTTTGCATGCAAGTGACCAAGTGGCAATTTCACATTTTGCATGACTCGCGCTCGGGCGGTAAGAAACTACCGCTCGAGCGCGGAAGTTTCTGTCCAGGACCACGCTTGTTATCCATTGGCGCTCGGGCGGTAATTCTTTACCGCTCGGGCGCCATACATTCTGCCCAATTCTCATTTTATCCCACGCTGGCGCTCGGGCGGTTCTTTTCTACCGCTCGGGCGCCAGATGTTCTGTCCAACATCTTAGCTTATAATATACCGACGCCCGGCTTCACCTCTCATGTCTTATTTGATTCCTGTGATATTTGCTAATCACAATTCTAGCAATTAATCAACGTAATTATACTCAAATCATTTCAGATTATGGTAATCAAATTCTCGGGCCTTACATTTCTCCCCCTCTAAGATATGATTTCGTCCCCGAAATCACAAACATTCAATTCGTGTCATACAGATAATCATATCATATCTCAAATCAGATACCAGAAGGAGATATACAGAATATGCAATAAGCTCATATTAATCACATCACTCGTGATAGAATCAATCACACCCTATTGGCTATACCATATCCGTATATACCAATCAACAACTCCTAACAATCAATATCTCAGTCAGAGATATACTCAAACTTCGGTTTTCAATACCCACAGTCATCGTCCGACATTGGCTTATTAGTCTATGTATTCTGAGCTATCCTTTTTACTTCGGAATCAGTTTCATTTTCTTTATCAGATCATTGATCTAAGCAAATCTGTTCTCAAGCATCACTGTAATATCATTCCCATACGAAGGGAATCCACAGTTCGCACTGTAATACCTCGACTAATGCTATTTCGATACTCATCTGATAGCTATTATTGTACAATAATTCATAAGTGACAATGAATCATGTCAACTAGTGCTAAAATCCAGCACTACATTTCCTGGATATCCTCCAGTATCTAGATAGTTCATTCCGACTATCCTTCAATCTATAAATCATAGATGAAAATCATGCTATACACTCAGCCAAAATTATAAAATCAAACAAAAATCACAGTCTGATAAAGTCAACTCTGGCATTCAATACAATCTGACTCCCGTTTTCTGACATACCTATCAGTCATCTGATCATATTTGTACGTCATCATGTACAATATAACAGAGGCAGATTCAAGAATTTTGTCAATCATAATCACATTACCGCACAATCTTGTCAAGATTTCAGTAGTGTCATCACACAATCCATAGAAATGTACTCTCATTTCTATTTAGAAATCAATACAAATACTGCCATAACTGATTTCATCTGTTTATATCAACATTGTCTATTCGAATTATCACACATTCTCTGTTACCAGAATAGTACTAAATCTACTACTGTGTGCATCTGAAAATACCTGTCATTTCCAATTTGGATATCTGACACAAACAAATCAGTTAATAATATAAATTTTTTAAAAAATAATACCTACCTGGTATTCGGTTCTGATTATCAAAATCAAGTTCTGAACAGTCTGATCAAACTTCTGAACTGCTTTATATTCAAAATCAGTTCTGACTCAACTGAACTGTATATCATCTCAACAGTTCATATCAATCGGTATCAAACACAGACTCAGAATGATAACAATATCATATCAGATTCAGAATATCAATACGCAATACTGATCTAATAACTGCATAGAACGCAATTTCTGACATTTCGAAAATTCTGCTATATTCAATATCGTTCTCAGCCACTGATCACGGTCTTACTGTGCACAATCAATCAGTATACTATCTTCAGATATCACAGACTCTGAATATAATCTGTTACAATCGAGATTCATATCCGAACAATTCTGTATATAACAATCTCAGTTCCCAGAATATTCAATATAAATGTCAACTGTTCGATTCAATCAATCATATGCTGCGAATATGTCAAAATATCATAGATAGACTGAGCATAAAATCATCAGAACACTTCCGAGCACATGATTTATCAACTCATAAACAGAAATGAAGGATTTTCCAGAGAAACACATAATCAGATGTAACTCTAATTCTTCAGGCAATAAATCTTTCAACTGATATCTCCATTATCTCAATTCAATCAATATCAGTCTATAAGAAATTCTAAAATGAAACCAATACCTGGAATCACATCAAGGCCGAAGTCACTCTCCCTAATACAGGACAAACCTGAATTCTCATTTGCAAGACTATAGCAAACTTCCTGCTACTAGTAAATCAATCCCTGATAAGCTCATCTTCAGTCATCAACTGAATATATAAGGAATTACTCCATTCCTTTCGATAATCATCGGATCATATATAATACGGATATCAAGGAATTCAAAATCAAGAACCCTTACCGTATATTATTCATTCTTTGGCCATTTCATGTCCAAATCTTACCATTTCCTGGCAAGACTCTATACTAGCTCTGTACTTGCTCGATATATCAATATCAATCATGCAGTCATCATCAGACAATACAAGTACCAGCTAGTCTAATTCAATCTCATTCTCCACTTACTGCAATATACAATATATCACAGAATATCACTGATATCAAATTCTTTCCCCAAAAAGGTAAAGAATCAATACTACAGTAAATACAGACTCAACAGGTACAACTTATATCAATGCCACTCAGTCAAAGATAATCGTAAATAATGCATTAGTATATATCAATACATATGCGATCTAATCATAGAAGATCAGTACCTGTCACTGTATCATCTAGTACGTCCTGGGTCTGTTCCTCGATCACCACCCCCAGATGATCCTGCTCCCTGAAATCTTCGGGAACTCTTCTGTGGACAGACTCTAGCAAAGTGTCCTTGCTGTTTACAGAAGTTGCACCGACCAGTCACTCCATGGCATAGCTCCGGGGAATGTCTCCCACCGCAATTCCTGCAATAAACTCCAGTATAATTCGGGCTAGAGCCACTGGAGCTAGATGAACCACTCGGTCCACCTCCTACTTTCTTAAACTGTTTCTTTCGAGCTTTCAGCAACTCCTGCTTCCCACTCGTACTGCCACGATCAAATCTGGAAGGGGATTGTTGTGTCTGGGGTTGCATCACACACAACCTTTTTAGTTGTCTACTAAGACTCGTCTCTGCTCTCTTCGCTTTACTCAAGGCATCAGCAAAATGGTAAGGTCGTTGCATATTCATCAATGCAACTATCTCCGAGTTCAATCCTCTGATGAACTGAGCCGTTACAGCTTCATCGTTTCCAGCTACATGTGGAGCAAAATGAAGTAGAGTAGAGAATTTATCAACATAACCTTCAATATTCAATTGTCCTTGGCTCAAATTCTCAAATTCTACTTTCTTGTCCTCTCGGTACAATCCTGAGACAAATCGTCGGTAGAATTCAGTTCTAAAGGCTTCCCATGTGATCACAGTACCACGCAGTTCTAGTATTCCTTTGGTTGTAATCCACCAACTCCTGGCAGTCTCTTGCAACTGATGGAATACCAGTTTAACTTTCTGTTCTTCGGTACAATCAACTAAATCAAACAGGATTTCTATATCATCCAACCAGTTTTCACAATCTTCCGATGTCTCAATACCACTCAGAATCGGCGGATGCAATAACTGTAACTCTCTCAGCTTTATTTCCATCTGAGTTTCTGATGCATCTATCTGATCAGACGAAGTACTACCTCTTTCTGGAATCCTTCTAGGAGGAATATCTGATAATCACAGATGTTAGTAGTAACAAGAGACAAATCCGTCTCAATACCAATCCTGATCAGCTTACCTCTGATCAAGAATTGGTTCTGATCCAGTTTCAACGATAATACATATTACCAAATCAACTCAGATATTCAGGTAACATGTAGCTTTATGCACAATAAAACATACTGAAATCGTAGTATCTACAATGTAATTCCAACATTATACTCAATCATCTGCCATATAAATCCAGGCAGTAAAGCAGAATATCATGCTAGCATACACAATGTAATTCCACATCATAATCAATCACATGCTAGCAATCACATGCAAGGAAAGAAAACTCATTCTACCCCGCTCACTCTTCTCTATCTCAGTGCTAAGGAACATATAGTTCAAGGACCTACAGCTCTGATACCACCTGTTGTGGGGACCCTGACGCTAATTCATTCCTTAATCATCATTGGGACTAATTAATCAATTAATAAACAGGGTCTAAATTTTTTTTTAAAATTACACAGCGGAAACATAATGTAATTAAATTCAAATTACATATTAAATCTCACATACAACTAATGTATGATCTACAATAATTCGACTAGGTTCAACTACAAGTCCGTGCTGAATCCTACGTTGCTTCAAAGCCCGGAACTCCACACTATCTAGTCCAGCCTCGTTCTCGTCCTGACCCCGCTTCTGTCCCACCTGTTGTCAAGTACACATACAGACAAGACAACAGCCGGATAAACCGGTGAGAATATACTCCCAGTATAAATCAATGAAACATGCAATCATAGAAACAGATATAAAGCATGTAATCAGGTATCAGCAATATGTAACACATCTGAAACATAATCAATAGCACACTGTCAACTATACTCGTAGCTACATAATTCAGACTAGACTCAATCCTAGTCTAGGGATCCCGATTCTAGAAGTTGGTATGCATATATCGACTAACAGTAATAGAAAAGACTCCAGTTCTATCCACGCCGATATAGTATCGATTAACAGTAATAGAAAAGACTCCAGTTCTATCCACACCGATACAGTATCGATTAACAGTAATAGACGAAGCCCTGATTCTATCCACATTGATATATTATCAATTAACAGTAATAGAGCAAGCCTTGATTCTATCCACATTGATATGATATCGATTACCAGTAATAGAACAAAGTCCGATTCTATTCACATCGATATAACATCGATTAACAGTAATAGAAGGAACGATGAATCTATCCACATCGATATAATATCAATTAACAGTAATAGAAGAAGCTATACATCTATCCACATCGATATAATATCAACCAACAGTAATAGAAGAAGCTATCAATCTATCCACATCGATAACCAAACATCCAGTGACAGTCTTTGGCATAACCGCCAATACATCATCTTATGACATCGTGCAATGTGCCTGTGGCGATCCCACCACTAACGGCACTTCTGTCATAAGATTACTATTCTAATACCTGTAATCTATAATTCAAGACAACAAGTATATCAATCAATCAATGTAAGTATCAATGCAATAAAGTAAAGTATGTGATTTAGGGAATCCGAGTCTAAACCGACTCAAGTCCATCTCCCAATACCACATTGACTTATACCTTTATCTCCTCGCTCAGAAGAAGAAGAATTCCCGACTCTATCTCGGTTCATTCTCAATCTGGTAATAACAATACCGAACAGATATAATATCAATAAACAACTCAAGTCAATACCTGTTCTGATCAATACTCAAATCAACACATAATCTAATCCATATCGACGATATCACGATATAATCAAAATCATTATCGAATCTGTTCAATATCAATCAATTGATGTTTCGACGGCATAACAATACAATCTTGATAACCCCGTCAGTCGAAACATCACAGATATAATACCAGAACTCATAATCAATAACGATACTGGTCATAATCTCAATAACAATACATATCTGATATGAATTCTCAGTCAAATCGATTCCAAAATCATAACAATTCATAATCAATCTGTTTCTCAATCTGACTTCGATTCTATGATGTCTAACATGACAAGAACATCATATATGAATCCTATTCAATTCTGACAGTAGTCTAATTTCAAAACATGTCAAAACGTAGCAAAACTTACGTCCAGTTGTAGCCTACGTTGACAGGAACTCGGTACTGTACTCAGATTCAAAATCTGACGGACGGATTTCTCACAAAAGGCGTAAGGATTTCTGGTAAACCTCCTCGACCCTTTTCTCAATTTCTTCTGAATGAATTATCAATGTTTGTACGTATATATATCTATATACATATATGTTTGCATGCAAGTGACCAAGTGGCAATTTCACATTTTGCATGACTCGCGCTCGGGCGGTAAGAAATTACCGCTCGAGCGCGGAAGTTTCTGTCCAGGACCACGCTTGTTATCCATTGGCTCTCGGGCGGTAATTCTTTACCGCTCGGGCGCCATACATTCTGCCCAATTCTCATTTTATCCCACGCTGGCGCTCGGGCGGTTCTTTTCTACCGCTCGGGCGCCAGATGTTCTGTCCAACATCTTAGCTTATAATATACCGACGCCCGACTTCACCTCTCTTGTCTTATTTGATTCCTGTGATATTTGCTAATCACAATTCTAGCAATTAATCAACGTAATTATACTCAAATCATTTCAGATTACGGTAATCAAATTCTCGGGCCTTACAATCCATGTTCTCCATTGATTAAATTTTTTATTTTTAAACACGTGAAAAATGAAAAATTGTACAATTACCAGTTCCTGGGCAAGCTTCCTCCATCCCCATATAGAAGTCAATTATCAAAGTTGTATTGTCAGTCCCCCAATGATCAAATTGAAGAAATAAGGTCTTTTCCCGATTATTTTCCATACTCAAAGTGCATAGTTGTATTTAAGTGCTTTGTCTTTGTCCGAAGTAGGAGATGGACTAGTTTCAGATCCTTACTTACCTACCCTTAATATTAATATATATTAATTAATTAAAAAGGTAAAAATTCCCCTTCTTGATTGATCCTAATATCTATAAAGGCAGCGAATTCAACGCTTTAGCTTTAGCTTCTTTTTTTGATCAAGAGAACGTTTAGTTTCAATATTCAAGATCAGAAGTGATCGTGGTACCGAATTCGCTAAAATGGCTCTTGAGATATATCTATCAGAACAGTGAATTCAACAAGAATATTCAGCAGCGAGAATCCTAAGAAAAATGGAGTTGCTAAATGAAAAAAACGGAACATTGAAGGAAGCAACACGAACAAGGTTACTGAATCTGGTATTTCACAAATATTTTGGGTAGAAGTAGTGAATACTGATTGTTATACTCAAAACCAGACTATGATGAACAAGAAATCTAGAAAGACAACGTATGAAATATTGAAACTATTTCTTATTTACATATTTTTGGATGCAAATGTTATATCCATAACAATGTTAAGAACCACTTAATAGATTTTGACTCAGAATCAGATGCCGTTATATTTATTGGGTATTCATAAGTCACTAAAGCATTTAGAGTCTTCAACAATAAAACATTAAATGTTGAAGAGGCTGTGCATGTATGTTTTTTTAATCTTTTATTACTCTTGAGCAATGAATGAATTAAGTATTAAAATGGACAATATTCAGCTATAAGAAGAGTGAAGATGATGTGCCAAAAAAAATATTCATTATTCTGAACATGATGTTCCTGAGATGTAACAAGTAGTAGATATATTAATAGAGGACAAGATCAAGTGACTACTTATCAAACTATTCTAGAGGATACTGAAAAGATCTCATTATAAGATAATCATGATCCAACTCAAGAAAACATATTCTAATAACCAAGTTACAAGTAGAGTAAGACTCATCTTCCTTCACTGATAATCGGTAAACCTCGGCGTCTCTTAGAACTAGGAGACAAATAATAAGTGAATATATGCACGCATCATTCATTTCTCAATATTATATCTGTAGAGGTAACTCAGTATCGAGGTCATATTGGATTATTTCTTTACCTGCCTGCTAGTAGATCAGATATAATATTTGTAGTTTGTATTTGTGCTAAATTCCAATATTACCCCAAGCAATCCCATTTTATTGCTATTAAACAAATACTGGAATACTTAAAAAAGATTCATAATGTTGAATTATGGTATTCAAAAGATTCCACATTTAATTTATGGATATTTATATGATGCTGCTTATGTAGGGTGAAAATTATACCGGAAAAACACAAGTGGTTCATGCCAACTTCGCAGTGATCGACGCAAATCATAGTTCAGTAAAAAACAGACTTCCATCTCAACATCAACCACAGAAGCTGAATATTTGACTCCCGGAAGCTGCTGCTCTCAGTTGCTATGGATCCACAGTAGATACACAACTATGGAATCCAGGCTCTGAATTGCCTATCTTCTCAATCAGGTACGATAACATAAAATCCAGCGTTGCATTTCAGAACTAAGCACGTCAATATCAGGCATCATTTCATTATAAACCAGTTATGAAGAAAGTTATCAAATTAGAATATGTGTTTACCAAAGAACATGCTGCTGATATCTTCACCAAACCAAATCCTAAGACTTAAGATTTCTGCTAAAATTAAATGTCCAACAATCTTTTATTTCAGTATCCCTTATCAAATAGTGTAACGGGTTCGAAATCATTTTCTTTTTTCTAACCTTTTAAGGACAACCAATCCTTTATCACTTTTCAAATTATTAACATTAAAATATTTTAATTTTTTAAAATCTTCTAGTTTTTCATTTAAGTTAATTTTACAGATGTTTGAAAATAACTGCTCACACGTGGAAACATGTGTCTCATTTTGTTGGACGCCGACGCGTACTCTTTCACTTCCTCAATTTATTTGCTTTACTCTCTGCAGACTTCTCAAATTCTTACTATCAGCACTCTCTGAATCATTTGCATTCTTGAAGGTTTGCTCGCTTCATTTCAATTGAGATTTAATGAAATGGCATCCAACAGAATGAATTCTTCTCAAGTTAACTTTGAGTCCGTCTATGGACTAGAAGATTCGGCTATGGTGGAAATGCTCAGAACTTTGAGAATAATAGACTATGTCCCTTTCTAAGTCTTCCAGTGGTTATCTATGACCGGCAAACATATCTATTTGATGAATCCCTGTTTCCTTTGACTTTTTCCTTGCCTACGGAAGGACTCTCAGACATCTCCAGTGGCGACGGTTTTGATAATCGACGACGGTATTTGGAAAAGTCGTCGTTAGTAGGGATGCTTAGTGTCCGTCGCAACTAGCATTCAGCCCAGCCTCAAATTATTTCCTGGCTACATCCCTGTTTCTCATGATGCTAAGGTCATTAAGCAGCTCAGCAATGACTTGTCTACTCTTGTTATCGGGTAACTATCATGGAAGCTGCATTCACAGCTCTGCACGCCATCAAGATACTTACTTCAGTTGTGAAGTATTAAGTGGAAAGAAGTTTTCATAAAAAAGAGCTTCACAAATTCAATTGAAGTAGCCGCATAATTATTTGGACTTTGACAATTTTGATTTTTCCTAACGATGCTTTTATGTTTAAAAATATAATATATTTGAATATATATATATATACATAAACTTTATTTCCTATTATTAAATGTAAGACCAGTCAAGTTTTACTTTTTGACCAGGAGAAATGGCTCCCTTTCCTCTAAATAACAACTAATTTGTAGTAACAAGTCTTTCTAGAATAGATAAATATTTTGACGTAAAATCCATCCAGAGATTGTGTAAAATCACTAGCAGAATTACAAAGATTTTTACGATAAAACTGATCATGTCCAGGCCTCTCACTTCCAATATTAATTTCTAAAATTTTTAGATACATAAAGGGTGTTGATGCCAAAAAAAGGGAAGAAAGGCCGGAAATTTTTAATGCCATTAGAGACATTCATCCGAATCTAGAAACGCCAAATTATTTTTAAATGTTGTGTATCTTATCTGAATGAATCTGGTTTTTAAAATTGAAGCATTAGAATCATTTAGTTGATGTTTTTGGCGTCACAAAAAAAAAAAAAGAGAGTAATTGTTGGAAAATTTAAGTTTTGGTGATGTGTACGCCTTAAGAAATTAACTCATGATTATTATAATTCAATACTACGAGAAATTCAGTAGCCAGTTAGTTCAGCAGACCACTTGCTCACATATGACAGTTCTTCAATGTCTACCGAAATGAATGGACAAACACTACTTATCATTCTCATACTATTGAATCTTTTCCTCGGTAATTTATGAGCATTCGATTTATTCTCTTAATTAATAGAACATAAAATCAGTAAATCAAATATTCAAAAGATGTTCAGTATTGTAGTCAAGGAGAAAACTTTCTAACAGATTTGATTGTCAGTGTCACAAGATTTTATTGCCATTTTCTATTTTTAGAACATGTCGAATGAGACATGACAAGACGTACAAATGAATTATGATCTTCATACGATCAATTTATTTCCATTCAGATCTGAACGATCATCAATAAAAGGTCAACTCATAAATAAACAAAAATAAGATACACACACTTTACAAAATCAATTCTTGATATTCAGAAACTCTACTGAAAATATCAGAAGTACACTCAAATCTTTTTAGAGATCATCTTGTGCTTTATTTATACTCACTGTAATATCATACTTGTATTATCTTTTGAGCAAGTCTTTGTAACTGAAATTAAGAGTCTTTATATTAAGAAGTTTGTATAAAGTTGTGAAGAAGCCGATACTAAGAGTTTTAGTAGGTAGTGTTAAGCCCTAGTGAAGTAAGTATTTACAGAAGCTGTAAATATCAAAATATTTTAGCGAATCTATTTTGTAAACAAAAGAAATGGAGACGTAGAACGTATTTATCTTTCATATTTCCAGAAACAATTAATTTCTTTTTATTACTTCTGCTATTTTGCACATAGTTTGGTAGACTCATTCTGCATTGCATTTCAATTTCTAGCTGATCTTTGATGGTGAGATCCGACTCCCACTATTAACACAAGTAGAGGTAATTTGTTATTCAGAAAAGAAAAAAAATTGCAAGGTGTTTTATTCACTTTCTGTAATACACCTCCATCGATCCTACAAAATATATAAAAATAAAAATTTGTAAAAACATTGGCCCAAATTAAAATTTATTTCCATTTTTTTAATGAAAATGTATTTTTCTCCATGTTAAAATAAATTAATTTTAATGGCACAAATTTATGCATGAATTTTTGGTAGTATTGTATATCGGCTTGTTATGTGATGATTTATTTGTTTTACGTACTAAGATATGGTTCTAGGTTTGTCCAAGATATAGCTTCTATGTATGTTCTCTGGTTTCGAAATAATATCTTATCCACTTATTTAATTTTAAATTTGACCTATTAAATATATAAATTTTGGTTTGGTGTGGTAACTTTGATTTCTTTCTTTCCCTCTCTCTTTTTTTTTTTTTTTTTTTTTTATAATCATATTTCTTTGGTTTGCTAACTCGGTTCCGGAAATTAAAATTTAATATATCGAGAATAAAGTTTGACAAGTTAAAGAAATAAAACTCAAAATTTGATAAGTTAATAGGGAAAAAAAAATTAAATTTAAGCTCATTTCCCCTAGCATTGGTTGTTTATGACACATGCAAGACGTGCAAGTGCATTTATGTTCTTAATGTGACTAATTTATAGCCGTTAATATCCAGACGTTTGAAGATCATCTATATAAGGTGAACTCATAAATAAAAAAATAAGAGACATTTTTCATGATCAATTCTCGCTCTTTAGACTGAAAATATCAAAAGCACACTATCAAAAGTCTTATGAGATCTTTTTAGAAATCATATTGTGCTTTATTTAAACCCACAATAATCTTATACTTGTGTGTTTTAATTTATTTCGTGGGATACATTTAATAGAAGGATTTTCACTTGTTGAAAGCCAATTTTCAAAAGATAATTTATCATAGAAACTAAAAGAAAGTTGTTTAATTGCACAATATCTAGTTATTTATCATCTAAATTTAGATTCGGAATATATAAATAGTTGGAATAGTTACCCGCTTGAGATGAGAATGTCGGAAATTTAGTTTTAGAATGATCAATACCAATTTTCACCAGACGTTTTTCCTCAACGTGCCACTTCAAAGTTCTTTAACTACCTCTTTGTTGAAATTTGTAAGTTTTCGAACAATATTTGCATTTGTTTTGCAAATCTCCGAAGGGAAGCGTCATATTTTTGAAATGTTTGGGGAAAATATTAAATGTGTAGTGAGGCACCACTCTAGTTTTATGTGGTGTCATATTGCTCATATTTCTTGACTTGGATGATGATGTGTTTGTTGGGATGCCTCTTGTTCTTGTCGCTCCTCATCTTTTTAAACTTTCAGTCGTCGTAGACTCCTCTATTTCAATATACTCATCTGTTGAATCTGCCACAACACTATATGCTAAGGTATGCATTGCAACAATTATCCTTGTAACGTCCGAAAGCCAACCTACGTAAACCACATGTATGCAAACGATTTAAATTGCTTAATTACTTTATTTAATTGATTTCAAATGCTTACATGATGCATATTATATGATTAAGGGTTTGATTGCATGATTAAATGATTAAATGACATGATTTCATGAGAATTGAAAATTTTATCCAAATTTTCGATAATAGGTGGGGAAAGAAGACATGAGACGACCAAGATAAATAAATATTTTTCAACAAATATTTTAAAGGCTTATTAATATGATTAAATATTGATTAAAATTTTCTAAAAATGGTATAGTTCAAATTATTTTACGAGATGAGCATGTTTTTCTCCGGAAAGCTGATTTGGGCAAACGAGTGACTTTTAAAAGATCAAAAATATTATTTTTGAAAACTTTTATTTTTTAAGTAAATATGTGTTATTTGACCTAATTTACCTCAGATAAGTAGGCACAATTTCTCCTAAACTCAAAGACCCAAAACCTAAGCTCATTAACATGCAAATTAAATATATAAAATAGAAATCCTAGGGTTTTTCTAATCATTATCAGCCGAAAACTCACACACACACACATTTTTGAAAATTTGGAGAAGAAGAAGCAAGGAGTCTTCGTCGTCCGTTCGTCCTTCTTCGTACCACACGCCGACGATCGTATATTTGAGCGTTCTAAAAGACAAAGGCACGTTTCTAAATTTTGATGGATCGTGTGTGTTAGCGCCTTCGAAGGCATTTCGCACACAACAACCTTCAATGAGCTTCAATAGCTCGCGTTCTAAGATTATTAACACCGATGAATTAAATCGAGTTTGGTTTTAAACCAAGCGGAAGAAACTCGAAGTAATTCTTCGTAAAGAAAACTGAAATGTTAGAAAATATTTTAACTTGTGTAAACCGACTAACTGAAAGAACACATATTAGTTATTGCATTCTTGTATTTCAGTTATGGTAACAACTGAACATACGAACACTCTAACTAATCAAAATAATTTAAAAGCAAGAGTTAATCAGTTAAATACACAAGATATGTTATGGATGTTCGGAGACTTCAACTGCTCCTACGTCACTCCTTCTATCTCCACGGATAGGATACAATAGAAGACTTTGATTTATACAACTACATGTACAAGACTACTCAGCTAGGACTTATCTACTGCCTAAACTGAACTCCTAGCTACGATTGAAAACAACACTTTCAGTCAACACTTATTTAACGTCTATGTGAGAAAGACTACATACACAAGTTTAACGTCTTTGTGCAAGACTGTATTTAGGTGGTTTTGAGAGTGAATGTGTGTGAGAACTGAACAGAAACGTTCTCACACACTGAGAGATAAAAGGCTTCTAAACTAAGCAGATATCACGATGAATAATTCCCGCTGGGCTTAAATGCTTCGATAAGCTAATTTTCAACTGAGCGTGTCCTTCAATATTTTTCTTTTCACTCTCAAGAATGTCTCACCACTATCTATGTTGAGTCTTCCCTGATCTTCTCTTTATATAGCCGAAAGAGGCTGATCGTACAATGAGACTCATTAATTATATCCGTTGCATTTGAATCGTCTTCTTGGACTATGTGTCTCGTCTTTTTGACTGTCCATCTGAAGAGTTTTGTCTTTAATGTCCTGATGCAACGTCCATTATTGTCCTTTGACTGGATAGTGGCTTTGTACCATCTCGCACAGATGGAATCCACTCGAAGGAATCTATCATCGTCCATAACTGAAGGATTCTAACTGATGCTTCGAACTGGTCAGTTTGAACCGATCTTTCAGTTGGGCTGGTGAAATCTGTTGACTCGTCAGTGGAACTGATTTCACATTCGTTTAGTTGGACTGATCAGCTGGGTTTCTTCATCAGTTGAACACTCTTTCGGCCGGCCAGGCTTCTGAGGTTTTCCTGCTGAATTACCTATCAACTGGTCAATCAGCTGTACGGCACAAATGACGTAGCCAGTTGAACTGATTCATTTTGAGCGATCAGTTGGGTCTTCAGTTTTACGATGTAAACAACTCGTAGGTGATCCTAGATGCTGCACAACTAAGGTAGATCATTAGTAACACAATTAACAAGTTTTGTTACCATCAAAATCAAGATTGCGAACTTGAAAAGTTCCAACAATCTCCTCCTTTTTTATGGTTACAAAACTTGAGCAGTTAAGCACAATATATTCAGTTTAAGAGTTAGTACATTCAAATTGTCGAAAGCTCCCCTCAACAAATGAATCAAAAACAGACATCTTTTAAAACTGAGTAGAAAGGAAAAAATTTAAAACAGTATTTATCAAGTGACTGAGAGAGTAACTTGGATTTTAATACATGTTTTCAGTTA
Source organism: Primulina eburnea (assembly GCF_022965805.1). Taxonomy (NCBI): domain Eukaryota; kingdom Viridiplantae; phylum Streptophyta; class Magnoliopsida; order Lamiales; family Gesneriaceae; genus Primulina; species Primulina eburnea. The sequence goes on from NC_133103.1 coordinate 19,641,180, forward strand.
AAAAGAACGCTCCCCCTCAGGAACAGAATGAAAGCCCGTATTTGACAATTATTTAATTAGTCATTTAATCATTCAAGCATTATAGACAAGAAAACTGAGAATATCTATTCAATCACAACGAGACATAACTGAATAATCGTGATGTTTTATTTGAATAAACATCCATGTATTTACATATGAGTACATACATTAGTTGAGAAAAGAAAAATTGCTACAACAATAACATATTTTAAATAACATCAGATATCAGTTGGTTTCTGTGACAAAACTGGATATACCATCAGCTGATTGTCTTGACCGCTTGAACTGCTGCATCAGTTGTGAGTTCAATTTGCTAGAGAAACGAGTAAAACTGCTTTGAACTTGTCCCCTGTGCTTAACCAACTGGTCGAGCAGACTCTGACTAGGCTCACGTGGAATTCAGCTGGTGAAAGAATCTACCAACATCCCAACATAGATAAGTTTTGTCTGAAGAACAACTGACTTGGTAGGTTTGCAACTGATTTCTTGTTCAGTGAGCAATTCAGCTGTTCATCTTTGCAGATGTTCCTCAGTCCCCTGCAAGCTGATTAAGATCTCCGAGGTTAGGAAATTGGAGAAGTGGCCATAACGAAAATTGCAGGACCAATCCTCTCAACTCTTTAGCAAAGAGCGACATATAAATATTTTCAAATAGTTTTTAAAATCGTATAAAACGTTTTCAAATAGCTTTTAAAACTATTTTAGAGTAATACCTTTTAAAACACAGTTTTCTTCAAATGTTCTTCTTAGAACAACTCGCTCTGACACCAACTGATAGATCGTGTGTGTTAGCGCCTTCGAAGGCATTTCACACACAACAACCTTCAGTGAGCTTCAATTGCTCGCGTTATAAGAATATTAACACCGATTAATTAAATCGAGTTTGGTTTTAAACCAAGCGGAATAAACTCGAAGTAATCCTCATAAAGAAAACTGAAATGTTAGAAAATATTTTAACTTGTGTAAACCGACTAACTGAAAGAACACATATTAGTTTTTGCATTCTTGTATTTCAGTTATGGTAACAACTGAACACACGAACACTCTAACTAATCAAAACAATTTTTAAGCAATAGTTAATCAGTTAAATACACAATATATGTTATGGATGTTCGGAGACTTCAACTGCTCCTAAGTCACCCCTTCTATCTCCACGGATAGGATACATTAGAAAACTTTGATTTATACAACTACGTGTACAAGCACACTCAGTTAGGACTTATCTACTGCCTAAACTGAACTCCTAGCTACGACTGAAAACAACACTTTCAGTCAACACTTATTTAACGTCTATGTGAGAAAGACTACATACACAAGTTTAACGTCTTTGTGCAAGACTGTATTTGGGTGGTTTTGAGAGTGAATGTGTGTGAGAACTGAACAGAAACATTCTCACACACTGAGGGATAAAATGCTTCTAAACTAAGCAGATATCACGATGAATAATTCCCTCTGGGCTTAAATGCTTCGATAAGTTAATTTGCAACTGAGCGTGTCATTCTATGTTTTTCTTTTCACTCTCAAGAATGTCTCACCACTATCTATGTTGAGTCTTCACTGAACTTTATATAGCCGAAAGAGGCTAATCGTACAATGAGACTCATTAATTATATCCGTTGCATTTGAATCGTCTTCTTGGACTATGTGTCTCGTATTTTTGACTGTCTATCTGAAGCGTTTTGTCTTTAATGCTCTGATGCAACGTCCATTATTGTCCTTTGACTGGATAGTGTCTTTGTACCTTCTCGCACAGCTGGAATCCACTCGAAGGAATCTATCATCGTCCATAACTGAAGGATTCTAACCGACGCTTCTAACTGGTCAGTTTGAATCGATCTTTCAATTGGGCTGGTGAAATCTGTTGACTCGTCAGTGGAACTGATTTCACACTCGTTCAGTTGGACTGATCAGCTGGGTTTCTTCATCAGTTGAACACTCTTTCGGTTGGCCAGGATTCTGAGGTTTTCCTGCTGAATTACCTATCAACTGGTCAATCAGCTGCTCTGCTCAAATGACGTAGCCAGTTGAACTGATTCATTTTGAGCGATCAGTTGGGTCTTCAGTTTTGCGTTGTAAACAACTCGTAGGTGATCCTAGATGCTGCACAACTAAGGTAGATCATTAGTAACACAATTAACAAGTTTTGTTACCATAAAAATCAAGATTGCGAACTTGAAAAGTTCCAATAATCTCCTTTTTTTTATGGTTACAAAACTTGAGCAGTTAAGCGCAATATATTCAGTTTAAGAGTTAGTACATTAAAATTGTCGAAAGCTCCCCCTTAACAAATGAATCAAAAACAGACATCTTTTAAAAATGAGTAGAAAGGAAAAAATTTAAAACAGTATTTATCAGTTGACTGAGAGAGTATTTGGATTTTAATACATGTTTTCAGTTAAAAAGAACGCTCCCCCTCAGGAACAGAATGAAAGCCCGTATTTGACAATTATTTAATTAGTCATTTAATCATTCAAGCATTATAGACAAGAAAACTGAGAATATCTATTCAATCACAACGAGACATAACTGAATAATCGTGATGTTTTATTTGAATAAACATCCATGTATTTACATATGAGTACATACATTAGTTGAGAAAAGAAAAATTGCTACAACAATAGCATATTTTAAATAACATCAGATATCAGTTGGTTTCTGTGACAAAACTGGATATACCATCAGCTGATTGTCTTGACCGCTTGAACTGCTGCATCAGTTGTGAGTTCAATTTGCTAGAGAAACGAGTAAAACTGCTTTGAACTTGTCCCCTGTGCTTAACCAACTGGTCGAGCAGACTCTGACTAGGCTCACGTGGAATTCAGCTGGTGAAAGAATCTACCAACATCCCAACATAGATAAGTTTCGTCTGAAGAACAACTGACTTGGTAGGTTTGCAACTGATTTCTTGTTCAGTGAGCAATTCAGCTGTTCATCTTTGCAGATGTTCCTCAGTCCCCTGCAAGCTGATTAAGATCTCCGAGGTTAGGAAATTGGAGAAGTGGTCATAACGAAAATTGCAGGACCAATCCTCTCAACTCTTTAGCAACGAGCGACATATAAATATTTTCAAATAGTTTTTAAAATCGTATAAAACGTTTTCAAATAGCTTTTAAAACCATTTTAGAGTAATACCTTTTAAAACACAGTTTTCTTCAAATGTTCTTCTTAGAACAACCCGCTCTGACACCAACTGATAGATTGTGTGTGTTAGCGCCTTCGAAGGCATTTCACACACAACAATCTTCAGTGAGCTTCAATTGCTCGCGTTATAAGAATATTAACACCGATTAATTAAATCGAGTTTGGTTTTAAACCAAGCGGAATAAACTCGAAGTAATCCTCATAAAGAAAACTGAAATGTTAGAAAATATTTTAACTTGTGTAAACCAACTAACTGAAAGAACACATATTAGTTTTTGCATTCTTGTATTTCAGTTATGGTAACAACTGAACACACGAACACTCTAACTAATCAAAACAATTTTTAAGCAATAGTTAATCAGTTAAATACACAATATATGTTATGGATGTTCGGAGACTTCAACTGCTCCTAAGTCACCCCTTTTATCTCCACGGATAGGATACATTAGAAAACTTTGATTTATACAACTACGTGTACAAGCACACTCAGTTAGGACTTATCTACTGCCTAAACTGAACTCCTAGCTACGACTGAAAACAACACTTTCAGTCAACACTTATTTAACGTCTATGTGAGAAAGACTACATACACAAGTTTAACGTCTTTGTGCAAGACTGTATTTGGGTGGTTTTGAGAGTGAATGTGTGTGAGAACTGAACAGAAATGTTCTCACACACTGAGGGATAAAATTCTTCTAAACTAAGCAGATATCACGATGAATAATTCCCTCTGGGCTTAAATGCTTCGATAAGCTAATTTGCAACTGAGCGTGCCCTTCTATGTTTTTCTTTTCACTCTCAAGAATGTCTCACCCCTATATATGTTGAGTCTTCACCGATCTTCTCTTTATATAGCCGAAAGAGGCTGATCGTACAATGAGACTCATTAATTATATCCGTTGCATTTGAATCGTCTTCTTGGACTATGTGTCTCGTCTTTTTGACTGTCCATCTGAAGCGTTTTGTCTTTAATGCTCTGATGCAACGTCTATTATTGTCCTTTGACTGGATAGTATCTTACTTACCTTCTCGCACATCTGGAATCCACTCGAAGGAATCTATCATCGTCCATAACTGAAGGATTCTAACTGATGCTTCGAACTGGTCAGTTTGAACTGATCTTTCAGTTGGGCTGGTGAAATCTGTTGACTCGTCAGTGGAACTGATTTCACACTCGTTCAGTTGGACTGATCAGCTGGGTTTCTTCATCAGTTGAACACTCTTTTGGCTGGCCAGGCTTCTGAGGTTTTCCTGTTGAATTACCTATCAACTGGTCAATCAGCTGTACTGCTCAAATGACGTAGCCAGTTGAACTGATTCATTGTTGAGTGATCAGTTGGGTCTTCAGTTTTGCGTTGTAAACAACTAGTAGGTGATCCTAGATGCTGCACAACTAAGTTAGATAATTAGTAACACAATTAACAAGTTCTGTTACCATCAAAATCAAGATTGCGAACTTGAAAAGTTCCAACAAATTCATTTGATGCATCATTCAATCCATATTATGCATGTCTTGTTTATTTTTTCATGAAAAATACTTGAGTCAAATTGCGTATCATTTTGACGATTATTTTCAAAGTTTTGAAGATTTTTATGTATATATGAACGTGTTATTATTTCCAACGAGTATGCTGCCAACATAGGACGTTAAGGGATTGAACAAGTGCCGTTTAGGCACGGGTCAAGGGCTGGACAAGCGCTAGAAGGGGCCACGCATGGCTGATGGTTAGAGGCTAGGGTTTTCATGGGAAATGTGTATGTAGGGTCTTGGCTAAGGGAAGAGGGGCGTGCAGCTCGACCAGGGCTTGGGAAAGGGGTCGTGCTAGACTTGAATAAGGGATAGAACGAGTACTAGCAGGGATAGTAAGAGTCCTACCAAGGGCTGTCGGTAGTGAAGAGTCCACAACCGCATGGACTCTTCCCATGAAAGCGTCGGGCAGTTGCTGAGGGTAGGGTACATGGTATGGCTAGGATGGTCTAGGCAGGTCCAGTAGGGTCTAGGGAGGATGGTCTAGAGTCGGGACAGAGGTTGGTGCTGCTTTGTCCATGGTGGCTCGAAGAAATTGGAAGAGATGGGCTGCAGCTGTGAGGGGCTGTGCGCCTGGGCTTTCACGTGGGCTGGGGGGATTGTGCGTGGTCCAGGAGAATTCTAGTGTTAGGTCTGGTCCTAGGTGGCTCGGTGGTGGCTCGATGGATTTGGGTCGTGGCTGAATGGGGGTGAGCTAGGGTTAGAATTTTCGAGTTTAATGGGAAAGGGTTCAAACCATGGTCCATGGGGGGTCGGTTCATGGTTCACGAAGTTCGTTTAGGTATGAAAAGTTTATGTTTAAAGTTTTGAAAAAAAATATTTAAGTTTGAATTAATCCGGGAATTAAATGCTTCACGAATTAGTAACTAAGGAATTAAATCGAAATACTCGAGTTTACGTTTTATAAAAATATTAGAAATTAAATTTAAGCTTAAATAAATATTTGGGATAGTCTCGAGTAAATAAAATTGAGAAAAAGTAAAAATCGAGAATTTTAGGGGTCCAAAGGCAAAACAGTCATTTTACACCTTGGTAGTACGAAAAGGGTTGGCATTGTCCCGAAGAATCATAACGCATGCTAAATGATCTTTTAAAATGTTTATGATGAAATTATGAAATTTTATGATTATGACAAATATATGCAATTTTTACTGTTAAAATGCTATTTTTAAAATGTGGAAAGGACACGATATTTTATGATTAAAAAGGGAAACAAAAATATTTTGAAGGATGTGAATTGACTGTGACAAAGATGATATGATATATGGCTTTTTTGGAATATCGTGAGGGAGAAGGCCCCAGAGGGAGCCCGGTTATGGGAAAATACCTTAGAAAGAGCTCAACGATCGTATTTCCATTTTATGTCGATGCTTTAAGCCCGTCCCCATGCGCAATGGTGAGCTAAGACTGATCAGTCGACCAGAGGATAAATACTAGTCACTTTCAAATATCAAACTTCACTCAAATGATAAATGATTGAAATCTTTACGATTTGACGATTTACGATTTATTTATGCTTACAAGTTATTTTAAATAGAAGTATGATTTTAATGCATGTGCTTGTATGTGTATTATTTGTTACTCCAGTTTAGAACATGCTGAGTCATTAGACTCACTAGGTTTGAATGTTGCAGGTGATGTTGATGATATTGAGGGAGACGCTGACGCTTGAATGGATTGAATCCGGCAGTACACTCCCGAGGGACATATTTTTTCCGTATTAGCTTGACAGTCAATGTTTTAAAGGATTTTGTTAATGATTTGATATGATTCTTCAATCACGAAAAGCAAACGCACTCAAAAACAGAGTCACGCACTCGATTCGATGAACAAATAACGTTGGGTTGTCCCGATCTTTTGAAACAAGCAACGGTTTTGTGATATTCACCTCTAAACGATGGAAACTTAGCAACAAATATTCACGATAGAAAAAATCGAATTTCAGATGAACCTTCAAAGAACTCGTATTTGACAATCCATGCGAAAACAATTGACAAACGCCACAAAATGAAATATTTGATAAGTTTTATTTTTAAGAACAAAGCAAAATCCTTGAAAAGTTTGAGAGAAAACTCAAAATAATTATAAAACTCAAGATTAATTGTCTTACAATGATGAAAATTACCCAATATATGTTTACAAAATCAAGAAAGATATCAAAGATCAAGTTTCCTATTTAAATTAAACTCTAAACTAGGAAGATTAGATAATTCCGCAAGGTAGGCGTGCAGGTTCTCGTGCAGGTGGGCACGTCATTCTACACTTTGGCCAGTACCTCGCGCGTGGCTGCGCCAGTTCATGCGTGGGTGTGTGCCCGGGGGCACGGCTGCGCCACTTTACGCGTGGTCGCATGCGATGTTATGCCGGTTTTCGCACGGGTGTGTGTGTGCTGCTGCCCTCATGATTATTTAGCACTTGAATGACATTCCAGACACTTCCAACATTGTGGCCATGTTCCCCACACTTCTCTAATTTGGACATCCAATTTGTAGGCCCTCCTTGGTAGCTCAACATGAGTCCTTGAAGTGCTTCTTTAAACTTCTTGTTACGTCCCCTTGTTATAGGTCTTTTGGACAACTCCATTGAATCCCATGCCTTCTTTGGTGCTTGATCAACCACGTTCGCATCATGATTTATTAGAGATTTTGTTGAATCGGGAAAATCCTCTAAAAATGTGATGAGCTGCAATAGCTCGTGTTCTAAGAATGTTTACACCGATGAATTAGATCGAGTTTGAAATAAAATCAAGCGGAAAATACTTGAAGTAATCATTCGTTAAGAAAACTAAAAGTAATCATTCGTTAAGAAAACTAATCGGTTAAAGCTTTAATCTTGTGTAACTAATTAACTGAAGATAAGGGGATCCGTTCTCGCATGTATTAGTTCAGTTATGGTGAGAATTGAATTGATAGAAACTCGAACTGATCAAGTCAGTTCAAAGCTAGGTGTTAATAGTTAGAGTACACATGATATGTTTATGGATGTTCGGAGACTTCAACTGCTCCTACTTCATCCCTTCTACCACCTCGAGTAGGATCCACTAGAAGGCTTTGATTTATACCACTACTTGTACAAACCCACCCAACTTAGGACTTACCCACTGCCTAACTGAACTGCTAGACTAGACTGAAGGCAGCACCTTCCAGTCAACACTTGTTTAACATCTGTGTGTCAAAGACTACATACACAAGTTTATTGTCTTTGTGCAAGATTGTATTTGAGTGGTGGTATGTGTATGCGTGTGTGTGAGAACTGAACAAGGAATGCACCACGAATGTGTTATCACACATTGAGGGAAGTAAGCTTCTAAACTAAGCTGATATGACTGAGTGTTCCCTCTGGGCAATTGCTTCTTCAAATCTGATAAGAATTGTTCGTGCCTACTCTGTATTTTATCTTTTCACTCGTCAACTCTCATCACCGTCTTCACTGAGCTTTGGCTTTCTATTTATAGGCGTTTTGCTGAACGTACAGTGAGACTCAGTGAAAGAATCCGTTGCAGTTTGAATTTCTTCCTCCAAATAGATATCTGGAACAATTGGCTTTAAGCGCTGCTCCAACATCTCTTATTTTACCTTGATCGTACAATAGATTTTGTACCTTTGTGCACAGCTGGATTAAGCTTGTCGTATTTGCAAACTGGTTCGCTCCTAACTGATGTTTTGAACTGGCCTTCAGTTGGTCTTTGTGAAATCAGTTGACTCGTCAGTTGAACTGATTTCACTCTTTCAGTTGAATTGGTCAGCTGGGTTCTTCATCAGCTGGCAAGGCTTTTGTAGATCTTCTGTTGAACCACCTATCAGTTGTACAATCAGTTGAACTGTTCTTTGATATGTCAGTTGAACTGATTCAGTTTGGTCGATCAGTTGGTGTTTTCAGTTAACGTCTCGATAGCTTCAGTTTTACCTCGTTTAACTGATCATTCGAAGCCTTGATCAGTTTCAGATTCCTGCGCACTAAGGTAAATCATTAGAAACAAAATAGCAAGTTTTGTTAACATCAAAATCAAGATTGTAAACATGAAATGTTCCAACAGATTTTTATGCTTATTTTCCAACTATCATATTTTTATTTTACATATGTGCTAGTGCCCGTCCCCATGTGCAATGGTGAGCTAAGATTAATCAGTCGACCAGAGGATAAAGGCTAGTCACTTTCAAGGATCAAACTTCACCCAAAATGGTAAATGACTGAAAGCTTATGCTTTGACGATTTATAATTTATTTATGCTTACAAGTTTATTTTAAATAAAAGTATTATTTTAATGCATGTGCTTGAATATGTATTATTTGTTACTTCAACTCAGAACATGTTGAGTCATTAGACTTACTAGGTTTGAATGCTGCATGTGATGATGCTATTGAGGGAGGTGTTTACGCTTGAGTGGATCGAGTCTGGCATTATACTCACGAGGGACATTAATTTTTCGCATTAGCTTGATAGTCAAAGTTATAAAAAATTTTGCTAATGATTTATTAGAGATTTTTATACTTTATTTTGAAGTTATATGATCATGGTAAAGGTTGGAGTTGAATTTAGTTAATTGACGTTTTAGGGATTTTTATGTACTTGAGATTTTAAATGTTAAATTATTTTTATTTATGCAAATGTTAAATTATTTTAAATGGTGAATTTCGAAATAATATAAAAAAAGTAGGATTTTAAAGTTAAAAAACAGTGGACGTTTCAATCTTCTGGTATGGTGACAACCCGTGCCTCCCTAATGCATATAATTTATGTACAAAGTAATTGTCATGCTTTTGAATGGATTCTAAAATTTGCAAGAATACCCGGCGAGACATTCAAAAATGTAGTTTGAACATTAACTCATTGTACATTGGAGACTGGTAGAGCAAAACATGCATTGTAAAATCCTTAATAAAAATTTATATATTCAAGCTCGAAATAATCGCAAGTGCACGATGTCAAGTAATAGTATAGCGTACAGGAGTACTAGTATCGTTCCACTAGAGACTTTATTTTGCAATTATAATTTCCAGTTATTAAATCTTTAACAACGATAATTTGAATGATTGTTTTCTATTACTATGATTAAATAAAGACTTAAAGACATGATTCACAACTTAAATGATGAAAGAAATAAGCTAGAATGGTTGATTAAAGTTTTAATGAGATATGATTTGTTGGGAATCTCGGTTCACCTATCCCTCGTCATTTACTTAATTCGTTCGATAATGATCTACGCTTCTGACATGATTTCCTATCCAATTGAACACGCTCTCTCGAACTATGCCAAACTAGTTCTACTAAGTGAAGTAATTAAATCACTTTAATTATTTACCAAAGGTGAATTGCATGTTGTTCAATGAAATCCCTTAGCTTTCGCCCCACTGGACTATGACTATCGACGTATATCCTGACTTCATATTTCTATGTAAATTGTAAATGCAAGGACTATGCTACTTGTTCTTATAATGGGCTATTCTCTAAAATTCACTCGCAATATGAAATCGTTATTAAGGTTAGCTACGCTTCAACAACGTAATAAAAATAATAGCACAATCGAGAATAAATCAAAAGTCGATAGATGAATTAACTAAACTCGGTTTCGGGGTAAGATCCCCTTAAATCCCAACAAATAATGTAATTATCTACTCGATGTCATGATTAAAATAATCAAAACAATGTTTTAGCAATAGAAATTAAACTATAAATACTAGTCGTGACGAAATTGTGAAGAGCGGTACCCGAAAATCTTCAAATATTCACTCCAAGCTTTTTTTCTCTCCCCCAAGCTCCTTGGCTGGTGAATAAAAGATAGAAAACATCCTAAGGTTACTTGTTGCAGCCTCCCTTGTCAAGCAACTCACGGAAGGCAAGAAATCATCTTTAGAATTTTTTCCAAAATTAGTCCCGTTCGGGAGCTAAGATTCTATCTCCCGAGCGCCAACTCCTATGTAATTCTGCTGGTTAGGTGCGGTACTCGCTCTCGAGCTGTAAGATTCTACCGCCCGAGCACCGAGTCTTTTGTAATTAAGCTTTTGAACATCACACCTCGCACCCGAGCGGTAAGATTCTACCGCCCGAGCGCCAACTTCACTGTCCAAGGCTTCCAGAAATCCATACTCGCGCTCGAGCGGTAAGATTATACCGCTCGAGTGCCGAATTTTCTGCCCCATTGCTCTCCTTCTCAAGTGGCATGTGTATTTCTCTCCCGATTTCAACTCTCCGGCCATTTTACCTGCAAATTCATCACGTACGAGTGAGACACGATCATATGCATATGCTTATTCTAAAACGAACAAAACGTAAATGAAGTGTACGCTTACGCAGTGCAAACATACACAAAATTAGTGCAATAAAACTCGTCAAAACAACAACTATCAACCTTCTCACACTGACCTTTTGCTTGCTCTCAAGCAAAATAGGTCATAGACCACAACCAAGAAACGAAACAAAACACGAAGTAAAAGTACTAAAACAACTAAATCGATAGCGAAAACAACAAACTGGCATCTCATGCCTCAGCGGGTTTTCGAACTACATCCAATTAGTCAAATCACATCATCCATTTACACCCTTTCCAAAGCACCACATAGCATTTTTATCTTGACAGAAAATGTGTATGTGTGTGTGCTGTGGGTTTTACTAGCTTGTGCTTCAGATAGTTTTATTTGCAAAACATGTGAGCCACCAAATCAACAATTCAACGCAAGATTCTCTCTCTTGAGTTCTGTTTCTATTCGGGACCAACCAGTAAACACGTGGCAGAATCTCATAGTTGTACAACGATATTTAGGGAGTCAATGTTCTTAAGTGCTCAAGTGGTTCAAATAGATGGGGAGTACACCAATCATTTTCATTATACAGTTTTCATAATTTTTATCTGACATTCCTCTACGCCTTACATCTCCATATATTTAGCATAGGGGTAATATTCCATCCCTTTTTGGCTCCCCCACACCTTACATCCCCTTTTTTTTCACAAATTTTTTTATTTTTGAATAAGTGCATAATTTTCTCATGTGTACTCCATAGGCTCTGAATATAAGGCATGTTAATTTATTTGGCATAAGGATGAATTTTCAGGTTTAATGCATGATTGGGAAGGTTTTCTACTCGAGTTCATGCTACTGGTCAGTCACTCCTTTCAACAGACATTCATTCAAGTTCTACTCGCATCTCATGTTTTTCCAGTTTTCCTACAGGTTCTTAAACTCAACTGTCATTCAGAACACTACCAAAACCCACTATATGTGCATACAAAAAGTCACATTTCATGCTACAGGGGTATTCAAAACGAGTGACAAGACTAAGAAACATGCAATTCATTAATCTCAAAATCATCATTGGCTACCAACCTGCTTGTTTAACCATCAATTAACGCACATGCAGTACACAAACCAAACGAGTTTCTATGAATTTTTGCATGATCATACCGAGACCGAGCTGCCTCATTCACAAATCGAGTTCTATCAAAGGAAGAATATGAGGAAGAGCCGGGAGTACCTTTCAATTTCTTCGGGGCCATGGTAATAGATGATGGAGATGGTGATCGGAGGGAAGATGCCTTTTTATTTCTACCGAGGAGTGAGGGCCCCGCCGTTTGAAGCCGGAATGAAGAGATGTCTGCTGAAGAAACAACAAAAGGGCGATTTTTAGGAGGGTTTTGGGGGGAAAATTCGTGCATAATGAGAAAAAGGAAAGTGGAGGGGTGAATTTATGTGCAGTCACGCCCGAGCGGTAAGATTCTACAGCCCGAGCGCTGACTGCACTGGAATTGATTCACAGGCAGAGGCTTTCGCGCTCGAGCGATAACATCTTACCACTCGGTCGCAAACACTCACCTTAATTTTCATTTTCAAATATTTTGTTGATTTTTTTTTAAATGATAATAAATAAAAACAATCAAAATATAATAATAAAAAAACACAACTAAATAAAAGAAAAAAATAAAAACTAATATCAAGGGAAATTAATTTATAGTCGAGAGCTGGACTGTAGGTTCCCCTTGGCTTTGATTGTCTTGGAATCGAGCGACTCCAATTTGTGGCTCAACTGTGCCACCCAAATAATGCTTCAGTCGTTGAGGGCTCTTAAAATTATTGCTCCCGAGGGGAAACCTTGGTGATCATGTATGGGCCCGTCCACCTTGACTTGAGTTTTCCAGGAAACAGGTGCAACTTGGCATTCTACATCAGCACCGCTTTACCTTCTTTGAATTCCCTTGGCATATGCGTCTGTCGTGTGCTTGCTTTGTACGCTCCTTGTAGGTCAACGTCAGTTCATAGGCTTGACCTATGAATTCTTCCAATTGGTCCAATTGTAGCAACCTGTGTTCACTTGCAAGAGACAAATCAAGATTCAGTGCTTTTGTTGCCCAATACACTCTATGTTCTAACTCAAAGGGTAAATGACATGTTTTTCCAAAAAGTAGCCTATATGGTGTCGTGTCTATATGTATCATAAAAGCAGTCCTATAAGCCCAAAGCGCGTCATCTAACCTCAACGACCAGTCATCTAACCTCTTGATCTCGTGATTTGACACCTCAACTTGACCACTTAGGGGTGATAGGGAGTGGAGATTTTATGAGTGACCCCATATTTGCCCAAAAGTATTTCAAATAGTTTATTACAAAAATGGGTGCCACCATCACTAATGATTGCTCTAGTGTACCAAATCTGTTGAAAATATTTTTTTAAAAAAATTTCAGCACCACTTGAGCATCATTCGTGGCATATGATTCTGCCTCCACCCACTTGAAAACATAGTCAACCGCAACCAAAATGTATTTTTTCGTAAAAGATGTTAGAAACGGTCCAATGAAATCTATCCCCAAAACATCAAAGACCTCGCACTCGATAATATTATTTAAAGGCATCTCATGATGATTAGAAATGTTACACTGTGCGTTGGCATTTATCACAAGAGAGGACAAATGAACGTACATCTTTAAATATATTTGGCCTATAAAAGCCACATTCGAGTACCTTGGATGCCGTTCGTGTGGTCCAAAATGACCACCTAACTCACGGTCATGACAATTATTGAGAATCGATCTCATCTCTTTTTCCGCCACACATCTCCGTATCATGGCATTTGCACAGATTTTTAACAAAAAAGGCTCCTCCTAAAAATAATATTTCACGTCCGAAAAAAATTACTTTCTTTGGTGAAATGTTAACAAGAAAATTTGCAAAATCTTCAAACCATGGAAAATTTTTCACCACTAACAGCTGTTCATCTGGAAACCAATCATCTATCTCATCATTTTCACAATTTTGCTAACATGCGCAAGCCTAGAAAGATGACCAGCTACTACATTATCTACACATTTTTTATCTTATATTTCAAGGTCAAACTCTTGAAGAAGTAAGATCCACCTGAGAAATCTTGGTTTGGACTCTTTCTTAGCAAACAGATATTTAATGGCAGAGTGGTCTGTAAATACAATGACTTTCGACAAAACAAGGTATGAATGGAACTTATCAAGTGCAAATATTACTGCAAGCAATTCTTTTTCAGTGGTTGCATAATTAAATGTGCTTCATCTAGAGTCTTACTGGCATAGTATATAGTGTGAAATACCTTGTTCAGTCTTTGGCTTAGGACAAAACCAACCGCAATATCATTGGCGCTACACATTACCTCAAAAGGTAGATCCCAATCCGGTGCCACCAACACAGGAGCCGTCACCAAGCGCTCCTTCAGGTTCTCATATGCCTGCAGACAATCAGAGTTACAGTCAAATGGTACATCTTTCATTAGTAGGGATGATATAGGCTTAGAAATTTTAGAAAAATCTCTAATGAAACATCGGTATGCCCTAGAAAACTTCTATCTCCCTTTATTGAACCCGGTGGTGGTAGGTTCTTGATGACTTCCACTTTAGCTTTGTCCACCTCAATCTCTTGTTCCGAAATCTTGTGCCCTAATACAATTCTCACTTGTACCATGAAGTGGCACTTCTCCCAATTCAGCACCAGGTTCGTCTCCTTGCACCTTCTCAATAAAAGTTGCACCAAAGATAGAAAAGTAAATCATAAATATTTCAAGAAAAGTTTCAATCATATCATAGAATTTAGCAGTCATGCATCACTGAAAAGTAGCAGGGGCGTTGCAAATACCGAAAGGCATACAACAAAAAGCACAAGTGCCATAAGGACAAGTGAAAGTGGTTTTCTCTTGGTCCTTAGGTGCTATAGTGATTTGATTATACCACGAATACTCATCTAGAAAATAGTAAAACTCATGCCCCACTAGTCTCTTCAACATCTGATCAATTAAGGGGAGGGGAAAGTGGTCCATACTGGAGGCATCATTCAACTTCCTATAATCAATACACAATCTCCACCCCGTAACAGTCCTAGTGGGAATAAATTCATTATTTTCATTAGTGATCACAGTAATCCCACCTTTCTTCGGCACACACTGAACATGATTTACCCATGCGCTATCTGAAATAGGATAGATAATACCTGCATCGAGAAGCTTGAAATTTTCAGCCTTCACTACCTCTTGCATATTTGGATTGAGTCATCTCCGAGGTTGCACGAGGGGTGAGTACTTCTCTTCCATCAAGATTTTGTGCATGTAGATTGATGGACTTATTCCCTTGATGTCTGCCACATTCCAGGCAAATGATTTTTTGTGCTCTTTGAGAACTTGCAGCAGTTTTCCCTCCATTGCATCTGGCAAAGCAGCAGAAATAATGAAAAGTAAATTTTTATTCTGACCTAGGTATACGTACTTTAGGTGTGGAGGCAGTGGCTTGAGCTCAAGCGTTGGTGGTTTCTCAATGATTGACTTCGGAGGAGTCAAGTCTCTTCGGTCTCCTTATAAATCTTCCAATCTCATCCTTATTGGCTTCTTCCGTGGATTGTTGGCATTGAAGTATGCCACTATTTTCGCTCTTTCTTCATCCAAGTCATCTTCCTTCAATTCAGTAGTGAGAGTGACTTCCAATGTGTCTTTCATAGCATCCTGCACAAAGTTACATATAAGTGAATCCACAACATCAATTCTAAAACAGTCATCAGTGCGCAGTGTGTGCTTAAGAGCATGAAAGACATCAAAAGTAATTTCTTCCTCTCGTACTCTCAATATCAACTTCCCTTCTTGAACATCATTCAGGACCTTGCCAGTCGCAAGGAACGGTCTTCCCAATATCAAGGGACTCTCCATTTCTTCCTCCATGTCGAGTACTACAAAATCTACTGGAAATATGAAATTTTCCACTTTCACTAACACATCCTCTAGGGCTCCTCGAGGATATTTGATGGATATGTATGCTAGATGTAAGGACACCTTGTGGGATTAGGCTCTCCCAGTCCAAGTTTCCTAAATAAAAATTAAGGCATATGGTTAATACTTGCACCAAGATCACGTAAAACTTTATGAAAAACAAAATCATCAATCATGAAAAGAATATAAAAACTCCCTAGGTCTTTTAGTTTTGATGGGATCATGTTTTGTACCAATGCAGAGCAATTCTCAGTCAAGTTTATCGTCATGTGATCCTCCAACTTACTCTTATTAGCTAAGATGTCTTTCAGAAATTTAGCATAGCTCAGAATTTGCATCAAAGCATCAGTAAAGGTAATATTAATTTGCAATTTCTTGAATACTTCTAAGGACTTATAGAATTGCGCATCCAATTTCACTTTTTACAATGCTGCAGAGAAAGGTGGAGGAATAACAATTTTTGATTGTGCAGAGGGTGCGGGTGTAGAGTTAGAAGACTTACCTGTGGACGTGTCAGCTGCTCCTTCTCTTGGCTCCTCTTTTTCATTTCCCTCTTGTTCAAGCACTTTTCCACTCATCAATGCTATTGCTTTCAATTGCTTTTTTGGGTTAGTCTCCGTGTTTCTTGGCAGGGTGACCGGATCTCTGATAGTGATCATTTTAGCCAAGTGCCTATCTGATTTTCTATCCCCTTTATCGATGCATCCTGATTCTGTAGTCTAGTTTCGGTAGATGAGATGAACTTAGACATCATTTGCTCCAAACTAGACTTTTCCTCTCTATGCTCCGGTCGATACATCGGTTGCTTACCATATTGTTGTCCTCCCTGGGGCCGATTCTGGTTGTTTTGACAACCCAATGAGAAATTGGGATGTTTTCTTCATTCAGGATTGTATGTGTTTGAATACGGATAATTCCTAGGACGGTTTTGAATCTCCACTTGATTTACTGGTGCCTCCTCTTGCGCATAGAAATGACCACTGTCTTGAAAATCTTTAACATAATGTTCTATTCCGCATTTATCACAGAATATCTCTTGCAGGCGCATCGCTGTCCTGTTTACATTCAAGCTATATATTTTCATGTTAAGTGCTTTTAATTGCACAGTGACAGCAGAAAAAGTCAATTACCTAGTGATATCCTGGACTCCTCCTCTGATTGTTCCTCTCAGATTGAGGGCGACAACTACTAGCAGCCATCTCCTCCAGTAACTCATACCCTTCTTCGGTCGTTTTTCTCAACAGATTCCCATAGGCCGCATCATTTATTATGGTACGGTTAGACGAAATTAAACTATAATAAAAAGTTTGGACAACTAACCCATGAGACAACTCATTATGGGGACATCTCCACAATAAGTCTTGGTAGCACTCCCAAGCCTCGTAGAGTGACTCTTGCTCAAATTGAGAGAAGGTGGTTACGTCCGCTCGTACTTCATGGTTTTTGATGGACGAAAGTATTTCAAGAGGAAAACCTTGGCCATATCTTCCCAAGTCGTAATTGAACCTACAGGCAAACAATTCAACCATGCTTTAGCTTTGTCACGCAAAGAAAAAGGAAATAAATGCAATCTAACAACATCATCAGAAACTCCATTGAATTTCAAAGTATTTAAAATTTCTAAGAAGTTGGCAATGTGAGTGTTTGGGTCATCTAGCGCATTTCCCAAAAAATGGACCGTGTTCTGAATCATTTGAATAATGACTAGTTTGATATCTAACTGGTTCGCCCTGACGGTTGGTCGCACTATTCTTGGATGTGTTCCATCCAGCAAAGGTTGTGCATATTCCAACATGGGTATGCGCCTTGGTTCTTTGACTCTTAGGTCTTCATGATGCTCTTCCTCGCGTTCGTTCCTGTTCATCATGTCTCTAAATCTCTGTTGTAGTCTTCATCTGCGAAGGGTTCTTTCAATCTCGGGATCAAAAGTCTATAGTTCAGACTCCAGAGATCTTGGCATGCACCGAGAGGGATACCTGTAAATAAATCAAAGGTGTTAAGCAAAACAAAATAAAGAATGCTAAAGTAAATAACTGAAGATAAAATTGTGAATTAATAGTCCCTGGAAAAGGCACCAAAAACTTGGTCGAGCAAAACTTGCACTGTAAAATCCTTAATAAAAATTTATAATATTCAAGCTCGAAATAATTGCAAGTGCACGATGTCAAGTAATAGTATAGTGTACGAAAGTACGAGTATCGTTCTACTAGAGACTGTATTTCGCAATTATTATTTTCAGTTATTAAATCTTTAACAATGATAATTTGAATGATTGTTTACTACTACTATGATTAAATAAAGACTTAAAGAAATGATTCACAACTTAAATGATGAAAGAAATAAGCTAGAATGATTGATTAAAGTTCAATGAGAAATGAATTTGTTGGGAATCTTGGTTCACCTACCCCTCATCATTTACTTAATTCGTTCGACAGTGATCTACGCTTCTGACAGGATTTCCTATCCAATTGAACACGCTCTCTCGAGCTATGTCAAATTTATTCTACTTAGTGAAGTAATTAAACCTCTTTAATTATTTATCAAAGATGAATTGCATGTCGTTCTATGAAATCTCATAGCTTTCGCCCTACCGGACTATGACTATCGACGTGTATCTGACTTCATATTTCTATGTAAATTGTAAATTCATGCACTATTCTACTCGTTCTTATAACAGGCTATTCTCTCGAACTCACTCACAATATGAAATCGTTATTAAAGTTAGCTATGCTTCAAAAACGCAATAAAAACAATAGCACAATCGATAATAAATCAATAGTCGATAGATGAGTTAACCAAACTCGGTTTTGGGTAGGATCCCCTTAAATCCCAACAAATAATATAATTAGCTATTCGATGTCATGATTAAAATAAGCAAAACAATGTTTAAGCAAACGAAATTGCAAAGAGTGATGCCCGGAAATCTTCAAATATTCACTCCAAGCCTTGCTCCAAGCTTTTTTCTCTCCCCCAAGCTCCTTCGCTGCTGAATAATCAATAGAAAAATGTCCTATGGTTACTTGTTGCAGCCTCCCTTGTCAAGCAACTCACGGAAGGCAAGAAATCATCTTTAACATTTTTTTCAAAATTAGTCCCGCTCGGGCGGTAAGATTCTACCGCCTAATCGCCAACTCCTCTGTAATTATGCTGGTTAGGTGCGGCACTCGCTCTCGAGTGATAAGATTCTACCGCCCGAGCGTCGAGTCTTCTGTAATTCAGCCTTTGAACATCTCACCTCGCGCCCGAGTGGTAAGATTCTACCGTCCGAGCGCCAACTCCTCTGTCCAAGGCTTCCGGAAATCTATACTTGCGATCGAGCGGTAAGATTATAGCGCTCGATCGCCGAGTTTTCTTCCCCATTACTCTCTTCTCGCGTGGCTTGTGTATTTCTCTCTCGATTTCAGATCTTCGGCCATTTTTCCTGGAAATTCATCAGGTACAAGTGAGACACGATCATATGCTTATGCTTACTTTAAAATGAACAAAATGTAAATGAAATACACGCTTACACAATGCAAACATACACAAAACTAATGCGATAAAACACGTAAAAACAACACCTATCAGAGAATCCAAAAAATAGTCATTGTACAAGCGTTGTTCGACGGCCAATCTATCTCGATTCATCACAACATGGCTAGGAATCGATCCTCCAAGGTGCAAATTATCACGTTTTTGGAAGTAATTGGAGACAATTGTAGAACTATTTATTTGTTGGCTTAAAACCGTTTGTTGTTGGTCAATGAGCTGAAACTATTTTTTTATTATCTTGGTATTAGACTGCTCTTCATTGCTAGATGATGACGAGGACGAGTAGAAAGAAAGGTCCTCCTTCATAAAAATTCATTTGGAACATGAGTAAATGATGATCAAGTCACGGGTCTCAAATAAGTGATGAGAATTGTAGTTTAGCTATGTTAGATATATTTTAAATTTTTTAATATTTGATTCTTTATTATCTTTCATGGGTTGTTTATTTGCAATAAAATTCGGTCCAAGAGTTGTCTAGTTGTGTAGTTTCAATAAAATAGACAAATATTTGTCACTAGTTGTGTATTTGCATTAAAATCCAACTCAAGGGTTCTCTAGTTGTTTATTTGCAATAAAATACACACATATACACACACACACACACACACACACACATATATATATATATTTGTCACGGGTTGTGTGTATTTACAGTAAAAGCCAACTCATGGGTTGTCTAGTAGCAATTTTCACGGGTTGTCTAGTCGCAATCATAAACAACTCATCTGTCAACTCTTGTCTACTTGCAGCTATCATGGGTTGTCTAGTTGCTAGCGAAGACAACTCATCTGGCATGGGTTTTAACCCACTGATAAAATAGCTCTGCAATATGTCAAAGATGCATCATATAGTCAAAATACAGTTGTTTCAATATACACCTTTAGATCAATTTTTTTATCCCCAAACAAATCAACTTAATTAATTTCAATTTCTACCGGCAGATCAGATATTATTTCATCCAGATCGTTGACGTATATTTTCTTATCCAAAATGTAACTAAGATAAAATTCATATATGGTTATAGTTGGATCAAGCAAAAGCCTTATTTAAGGCAGTCATTTAACTCGACTTGGAAGTTGGATCATGTTTGGTGTGTTGTCGTGATTGCAATGAATGTGTTTATTTATATTATTGTGTACGATTTTTAAAAAAAAATTGTTGGTGACATGTTATTTAGTATTGTCTATTTTTCTATGTTCAAAAATATCGCATATTTATAAAGTTAAATTAAGTTGATATAAGTGTTTGTAATAAATTATGTTATGTACTTTTTGGTCGTCATGACCTTGTTCATTATTTCTATTTGATGTCTATTATACTATTTATAATTAATTAATAAAAAATAAAACAATATGATTCAAATATATTAAAAGATATGAAAAAAATTTAATTCTAAAATTAATTAAAAAAATCAAAATAAAAAAATAATGAAATGGACAAAAATAAATATTTGATTCGTATTTGAATTTATTGAACTCGAGCTAAAATTATTTTCGTGAGAAGATCGCTGATATAATATAATTATATATTATGACTTCCCCGTATAATCGCTACACGAAAATACTCTATTATTATTATTATTATTATTATTATTATTATTATTATTATTATTATTATTAGTTTCGATGTATTGCACATCGGTCATACATATTTATATGAGCACCGATGATGTAACACTCACCTATTTGATGTAAAAAAATATAAAATATTGCACATCGGTCGTACGTATTTATATAAGCACCGATGATGTAACACTCACCTATTTGATGTAATGAAAAATATAAAAATTGTATATTCAATAAATGAGTGTTACCTCATCGGTGCTCACATAAGTGTACACGCTGAATGTAAAGTATATCAAAATTATATATATTTATTCTCCTTTCAATCCCCTCTCTCGTTAGTTTTCCAATCAACAAACCAAATAATACAAATTATTTAATACTTAACATATTATAAATATTTATATATTTACATATTTTTTTGTCATTCAAATTAAATCAATTATATATGATTAAAATTACAATTAAAAATAATATTATACATATATATGCTCACGAAAGATGTGTACGTTGGATGCTAGTACTGTTAATTAAATTTAAACCTCTAAAGTAATTTTTGGCATGTTGGTGACATTTTTTCAATAGTTCCAAACACACCCTTTAATCACCAAACTCCATATTTCAAGTTCTTTTTTCTTATTATATTCTATCATATCATTTCAATTTCAAAAATTGCTAATTTTCATTTTAAAATAAAAAAAAAATTTCTTCTTTTTTTCTATGCATTATGTGAGATACCAATAGAGGTATGAAATTGTTAAAGGGATGTTGAGATCCGATGGCTGACTAAGATATTTAATAGAATTCTAGTTGCCGAAATATCGGATACATAATATTGTAGTACCAATTTATAAGAATAAAGAAGATATATAGGACTGCTCAAATTATAGAGTGATTAAGCTTATAAGCCATTGTGGGGACCCGGACACTAATTCATTCCTTAATCGTCTTTAAGAATAAATAATCAAGTATAATAAACAGGGTCTAAATTTTTTTCTAAATTACACAGCGGAAACATAATGTAATTAAATTCAAATTACATATTAAATATCACATACAACTATTGTATGATCTACAAAAATCCGACTAGGTTCAATACACAACTCAATTCAATACCTGTTCTGATTACTATTCAAATCGAAATATACTCTGATCAATATCGAATCAAGATGCAATCTAAATCAATACCGAATCTGATCAATATCAATCAACTGATGTTTCGACGGCATAACAATACAGTCTCGATAACCCCGTCAATCCAAACATCACAAATATAATACCAGAATTCGTAAACAGCATCAGTACAACTCATAATCTCAATAACAATACAAATCTGATATGAATTCTCAATCAAATCGATTCCAAAAATCATAACAATTACATAACCAGTCCGTTCTTTAATCTGACTTCAATTATACGATGTCTACTATGTCAAGAACATCATATATGAATCATATTAAATTCTGACAATAGTCTAATTTCAAAACATATCAAAACGTAGCAAAACTTACGTCCAGTTGTAGCCTACGTTGATAGAAACAGGATACTGAAGTCGGATTCAAAATCTAACGGACGGATCGAAATATAAAGGCGTAAGTATTTTTAACTATTCTTCCCTGAAGCTTTTCCCGGAAGCTTATCGTTCTTCCTTCTTTCCAACTGAAGAAAATGAACTTGTATGTATATATTTATACACGTTGCATGCTTACCAGACGTGGCATATTATCACAACTCTTAAGCGGCGCTCGGGCGGTTAAACATTACCGCTCGAGCGCAGAATGTTCTGCCCAGATGCTTAGCCATTGGCGCTCGGGCGGTAACTTTCTACCGCTCGGGCGCCACATGTTCTGTCCCCAAACCTATTCTTGTGGGACACTGGCGCTCGGGCGGTACTTTTCCACCGCTCGGGCGCCAGAGGTTCTGTCCAGAATCTTGGCTCGTAATGCACCGACGCCCGGCTTCTTCACTTTAACTCCTAAAAACTCAATCCTGTCAATTAATCAACGTCTGATTACAGTAATTAAATCTCGGGCATTACATTTCTCCCTCTCTAAGATCTGATTTCGTCCTCGAAATCACAAGCAATTCATTCGTGTAATCCAGATAATCATATCATATCTTAAATCAGATACCAGAAGGAGGTATACAGAATATGCAATAAGCTCATATCAATCACATCACTCGTGATAGAATCACCCTCAGAACCATGGTTATACAACATTCGTGTATACACTCAACGATTCATAACCATCAATATCTCGGTCAGAGATATACTCAATCTTCAGTTTCAAATACCAACAGTCATCGTCTGACGTTAGCATAGTTCATATCAATTTTCGAGCTAACTTCATTTGCTTCTGAATCAGTTTCATTTTCTCTATCAGATATCTGATCCTATCTCAGGTATTACCACAATATCATTCCCATACGAAGGAAATTCGCAGTTCTCACTGTACAATACTTTGATTAAAGCTATTTCGATACTCATCTAGTAGCTATTATTGTACCATAATTCACAAGTGACAATGAATCATGTCAACTAGTGCTAAAATCCAGCACTACAGTTCCTGGATATCCTCCAGTATCAGGATTGTTCACTCCGTCTATCCGTCAATCTATAAATCATAGATGAAAAATCATGTCATACACTCAGCCAAAAGTATAAAATCAAACGAAAATCACAGTCTGATAAAATCAACTCTGGCATTCAATATAATCTGACTCATGTTTCTGACATACCTCTCAGTCGTCTGGTCATATTTGTACGTCATCCGGTACAATATAACAGAGGCAGATTCGAGAAATCTGTCAATCATAATCACATCACCGCACAATCTTGTTAATATTTCAGTAGTGTCATCACACAATCCATAGAAATTTACTTCCATTTCTATTTAGAAATCAATAATTAAGATCAATAATCTAAAAGTTTCTATTTTCCTGTCTTCATCTGTCAGCGATGTAGACATTTCAATACAAATTCTGACATAACTGATTTCATCTGTTTATATCAAAACTGTCTATTCGAATTATCACACATTTCCTGTTACCAGAATAATACTAAATCTACTACTGTGTGCATTTGAAAATACCTGTCATTTCAAATTCGAGTATCTGACACAAACAAATCATCTAATAATATAAATTAAAGAAAGATACCTACCAGGTATTCTGTTCTGACTATCAAAATCAAGTTCTAAACAGTCTGATCAAACTTCTGAATCGCTGAATTTTCAAAACCAGTTCTGACTCGACTGAACTGTATATAAACTCAACGGTTCATATCAATCGGTATCAAACACAGACTCAGAATGATCATAATATCGGATCTAATTCAGAATATCAATACGCAATACTGATTTAATAACTGCATAGAATGCAATTTCTGGCATTTCGAAAATTCCGCCATATTCAATGTCGTTTTCAGCCACTGATCACGGTCTCACGGTGCTACAATCAATCAGTATATCATCTTCAGATATCACAGACTCTGAATACAATCTGTTACAATCCCGATTCGTATCTGAACATTTCTGTATACAACAATCTCAGTTCCCAGAATGTTCAATACAAATTTCCTTTGTTCGATTCAATCAATCATATGCTGCGAATATATCAAAATTTCATAGATAAACCGAGCACAAAATCATCATAACACTTCCAAGCACAGGATTCATCAACCCATAACCGGAACTGAAGTAATTTACAGAGAAACATATAATCAGATGTAACTCTAACTCTTCAGGCAGTAAATCTTTCAACTGATATCTCAATTCTCTCAATTCAATCAGTATCAGTCTATAAGAAATTCTAAAATGAAACCAATACCTGGAATCACATCAAGGCCGAAGTCACTCTCCCTGATGCAGGACAAACCTGAAATCTCATCTGCAAGACTATAGCAAACTTCCTGCTACTAGTAAATCAATCCCTAATAGGCTCATCTTCAGTAATCAACTGAATATATTAGGAATTACTCTATTCCTTTCGATAATCATCGAATCTTAATTAATACGGAAATCAAAGGAATTCAAAATCGAAAATATTTACCGTACATTATTCATTATTCGGCCATTTCAGGTCCGAATCTTACCATCTCCTGGCAAGACTCTATAATAGCTCTGTACTTGATCGATATAACAATATCCATCATGCAGTCATCATTAGATGATACAAGTACAATCTAGTCTAATTCAATCTCCTTCTCAACTTACTGCAGTATACAATATATCATAGCATATCACTGATATCAAATTCTTTCCCAAAAGGTAAGGGATCAATACCACAGTAAATACAGACTCAACAGGTACAACGTATATCAATGCAACTCAGTCAAAGATAATCGTAAAGAATGCATTAGTATATATCAATACATATGCAATATAATCATAAAAGATCAGTACCTGTCACTGTATCATCAAGTGTGTCCTGGGTCTGTTTCTCGATCCCTCCCACCAGAGGATTCTGCTCCTAGAAATCTTCTGGGACCCCTCTGTGGACAAGCTTTAGCAAAATGTCCTTGCTGTTTACAAATATTGCACCTACCAGTTACTCCCCGGCATTGCTCCGTGGAATGTCTTCCACCGCAATTCCTGCAATAAACTCCAGTATAACTTGGGCTAGAACCACTGGAGCTAGATGAATCACTCCCTAACTTCTTGAATGGCTTCTTTCGAGCTTTCAGCAAATCCTGCTTTCCACTCGTACTACCACGATCAACCCGGAGAGAAGGTTGCTGTGTCTGGGGTTGCTTCACACACAACCTCCCTAGCTGTCTAATCAGACTTGCCTCAGCTCTCTTTGCTCTACTCAAGATGTCAGCAAAATGGTAAGGTCGCTGCAGATTCATAAATGCAACTACCTCCGAATTCAACCCTCTGATGAACTGATTTACTATAGCTTCATCATTACCAGCTATCTGAGTAGCAAAATGCAGTAGAGTAGAGAATTTGGCGGTATATTCATCAATACTCAACTGACCTTGGCTCAAATTCTCAAACTCTGCTTTCTTGTCCTCTCGGTACGAGACTGAGAAAAATCGTCGATAGAATTCAGTTCTGAATATTTCCCAAGAAAACACTGTACCTCTCTGTTCCCAAATTCTTCTACTGGTAATCCACCAACTCCTGGTGGCTTCTCGTAACTGATAAGGTACCATTTTAACTCTTTGTTCATCTGTACAATCCAGTAAATCGAACAGTATTTCTATGTCATCAAACCAGTTCTGACAATCTTCGGATGTCTCAATACCATTAAGAATCGGCGGCTTCAATAACTGAAACTCTCTCAGCTTTACTTCCATCTGAGTTTCTGATACATCTATCTGATCAGACGAAGTACTACCTCTTTCTGGAATTCTTCTAGCAGGAATATCTGATAATCACAGATGCTAGTAGTAACAGGAGACAAATCCGTCTCAATCTCAATCCTGATCAGCTTACCTCTGATCAAGAATTGGTTCTGATCCAGTTTCAAATAATACATATTACCAAATCAACTCAGATATTCAGGTAACATGTAGCTTTCTAAACAGTAAAACATACTGAAATCATAGCATATACAATGTAGTTTCAACATTATATTCAATCATATGCCATATAAGTCCAGGCAGTAAAACATAATATCATGCTAGCATACACAATGTAATTCCACATTATAATCAATCACATGCTAGCAACCACATGAAAGGAAAGAAAACTCATTCTACCCCGCTCACTCTCCTCCATCTCAGTGCTAAGGAACCTACAGTTCAAGGACCTACAGCTCTGATACCACCTGTTGTGGGGACCCGGACACTAATTCATTCCTTAATCGTCTTTAAGAATAAATAATCAAGTATAATAAACAAGGTCTAAATTTTTTTCTAAATTACACAGCGAAAACATAATGTAATTAAATTCAAATTACATATTAAATATCATATACAACTATTGTATGATCTACAAAAATCCGACTAGGTTCAACTACAAGTCCGTGCTGAATCCTACGTTGCTTCAAAGCCCGGATCTCCACGCTATCTAGTCCAGCCTCGTTCTCGTCCTGACCCCGCTTCTATCCCACCTGTTTCCATGCACACATACAAACAAGACAACAGCCGGATAACTCCGGTGAGATATAAATATCCCAGTATAAATCAAGTATACATGCTATCATATAAACAATATAAAAGCATATATTAAAAATCATATCATATATCAAAATCATGATATCAATCCATAACAAGAATAAATCATATTCTATACATGTACCCTAATCCGGAACATAATTCAATATCCAGAATAAATTCTATTCTAAGCATGTACCAATATCAGGAACATACTCCATATCAAGAATAACTCATATTCTAAACATGTACCAATAACAGGAACAACAAGGAACATGAACCATATTCAGGAACATAATCAACTTCAATAAATATAAATCAATATAATTGTCACTCAAACTCGTGACTCCACGTTTTAGACTAGACTCAATCCTAGCCTAGGGATCCCGGTTTCCAGATGTGGTATTCCTATATCGACCAACAGTAATAGAAAAGACTCCAGTTCTATCCACGTCGATATAACCAAACATCCAGTGTCCTGACCTAACCGTCATGGACTGTGGTCCTATCACCAATATCATGTCCTGTGACAAAGTGCAATGGGCCAGTGACGAGTCCTCACTATCCGGCCCTTTTGTCCCAAGATGAAATGTCTACGACTAAGCATATCCGCTTATGACTCAAGACATACATTGTCTATAAATCCATAGACCAAAAATATCAATCGTATTCAATTGCAAATAACAATGCAATAAAATAAAGTATGTGATTTAGGGAAACTCGAGTCAAACCTTACTCGAGTTGTGCAATCCCAACTCAACATTAATTTATACCTTTATCTTCTCGCTTAGAAGAAGAAGAAGAAGTCCCGACTCTATCTCGGTCCATTCCCAATCTGGTAATAACAGTTGAATATGTATAATATCAATACACAACTCAATTCAATACCTGTTCTGATTACTATTCAAATCGAAATATACTCTGATCAATATCGAATCAAGATGCAATCTAAATCAATACCGAATCTGATCAATATCAAACAACTGATGTTTCGACGGCATAACAATACAGTCTCGATAACCCCGTCAATCCAAACATCACAGATATAATACCAGAATTCGTAAAAAGCATCATTACAACTCATAATCTCAATAACAATACAAATCTGATATGAATTCTCAATCAAATCGATTCCAAAAATCATAACAATTACATAACCAGTCCGTTCTTTAATCTGACTTCAATTATACGATGTCTACTATGTCAAGAACATCATATATGAATCCTATTAAATTCTGACAATAGTCTAATTTCAAAACATATCAAAACGTAGCAAAACTTACGTCCAGTTGTAGCCTACGTTGATAGGAACACGATACTGAAGTCGGATTCAAAATCTAACGGACGGATCGAAATATAAAGGCGTAAGGATTTTTAACTATTCTTCGCTGAAGCTTTTCCCGGAAGCTTATCGTTCTTCCTTCTTTCCAACTGAAGAAAATGAACTTGTATGTATATATTTATACACGTTGCATGCTTACCAGACGTGGCATATTATCACAACTCTTAAGCGGCACTCGGGCGGTTAAACATTACCGCTCGAGCGCGGAATGTTCTGCCCGGATGCTTAGCCATTGGCGCTCGGGCGGTAACTTTCTACCGCTCGGGCGCCACATGTTCTGTCCCCAAACCTATTCTTGTGGGACACTGGCGCTCGGGCGGTACTTTTCCACCGCTCGGGCGCCAGAGGTTCTGTCCAGAATCTTGGCTCGTAATGCACCGACGCCCGACTTCTTCACTTTAACTCCTAAAAACTCAATCCTGTCAATTAATCAACGTCTGATTACAGTAATTAAATCTCGGGCATTACAGCCATACACTAAAGTTATAGCAGAGAGTGATAGAGCGAAAAATTATGAGTATCACTATTGTATCATATAACCAATTTGTTTTTATTCTGGTTAGATCTACAATGGAAGCTATATTTTTACTAGACAAATGATAAATAAATATAGAAAACCCCCTTTAGTTTTTTGACCAAAAGCGAGGGGGCTCGTGAGGCAAGAATAAGTAACATAAGAGTCTGCATATGATATTTATTGACATAGAGAAAGCGTATGATATAGTACCTAGAGAATTAATTTGGTCGTTACTTAAGAAAAGAATTTGTGCATTAAAGATGCACCGAGATCATTAAGGATATCTATGAAGGTGTGGTAACAAGTGTTAGCTCTGTTGGAGGATGTCATGTGAATTTCATGTGGCATTTGGACTTCATCAAGGATCGACTTTATGCCCTTGTCTCTTTTTATTTGGTGATGGATGAGTTAATAGAACATAATTAGGATGAGGTACTTTGTGTATGTTGTTTGTAGATGACATTATCCTGATAGAAGAAACTAAAGGAGTTGTAAATAAAAAAAAATTAGATAGATGTCGTGGAGCTCTTGAGAGTAAGGGGAATGTATTCAATGTAGGAGATTTATTGACTTTTAATGACATTTGTAGATTTTAAAAGTCTAGGATTATTCAATCCAAACTTTTACATACTCAATAAAAGTCTGGTGGTATTTAAAATAGACTTTCATAGAGTTTTAAAAAGTTAAGTGTTATTCAACATTGACTTTTAAAAACACTATAAAAGTCTAGAGGTAACTTCATAGAATTCATTAACATATAAACATTATTAGGCACAACTATAAATTGTCAAAAATTATATTTGGTTCAACTCAAAGATTTGGATGGATTTTTAAAAGTTTTAACTCATACGAAAATATATATATATATATATATACATACATCTTATATATATATACATCTTTCCTTTTCAAAATTTTCATTTTTTGGCAGATTTTTCATTTCATAATTTTTTATTTTAACATCATAAGAAATTTTGAATTCTAGATTTGATTTTGTGATTTTTAATTTATGATTTATACAAATTAATGTAATTGTTGGAACTTTTCAAGTTCTCAATCTTAATTTTGATGTTAACAAAACTTGTTATTGTGTTTCTAACATATTTACACAAGTGTGAAATTGCAAACACAAGAAGCAAGCTGTAACTGAATTCTGCACAAACTGAATTTCTGGCGAACTTCGGTATTTTGATGATATCTCTTAACTGGATTATCCAAATGACAATCCGCCAATTGGAATGATTAGAAAACGCAATTTGGAACAAATCGTATTTCACGTCAGTTTGGCAAAATCGGATGTTATCATGGTCTAACGGATCGCTCAATTACCGAACTGATCACACGAAAACAGCAATCAGTTGGGTTTGAGCAGCTGCCGTATTTTGGTCATATCTCTCAGCTCGGTTATCGAAATGAAGCGATTAAGTATGTGTTGGAAAGATAAGACAAAGATCTACAAATCATTCTAGAAGTCAAAGTCTGAATCGAAGCTTACAATGCTGATAAATGACGATGAAGTTACTGGTTCTGCACAAACTGAAATCAGCATTTCAGCACACCAGATGAAACTGAATCAACTGAACCAACTGACCAACCAACTGAACTGAACCAGCTGCTGACCAACTGAAACTGAACCAGACCAGCTGAAGACCAGTTGAACTGAACCAGACCAACTGAACCAGTTGAACTGATTGACCAGTTGCGTTGACTAGTTGACCAGAGTTGACCGATCGAGAAAATGTCCAGTAAGACGAATTTGACCGTTGCAATCCCAGAAACAGTACAGAAACTTTCCAACGGTCATATTCTTGTGTCTAACGTATATATCAGTGTTGGAGCCTATAAATACAACATCTTGAAGATCAAACAAGAGCTTTTGAAGTGGATTCAAAGCATGGGCAGTTAGCATGAATATATTAGCTAGTTGAGAGCACAAGCCCTTGTGTGAGGGTATATTTGAGATGTACATTGTAACTGATAAATTCCTCACACACAATCACTCACACATATACAAGAGAGTTGAACTTCGAAGATTAGTTGAGTGAGTCTTGCACAAAGACAATAAACTTGTGTATGTAGTCTTTGCATATGAGACATTAAACGATATGCTAATTGTGAGGTGCTGCCTACAATCTTGAGTGCTAGGAGTTCTAGTTGGGTGCTGCCCTTCCGGAATGGGTTTGTACAAGTAGTTGTATAAATCAAAGTCTTCTAGTGAATCCTTCCCTAGGGGAAAAAGGGGTGACGTAGGAGTGTTGAAATCTCCGAACATCCATAAACAAATTCGTGTCTATTTGTTTATTGCATTTACTTATCATTTTCGTAGTTTTTAAAGGATGCATTGTTGAAGCATTTTATGTGTTCTTCAAATACCAAAATATTGCATACCAAGTATCTGATAAAATGCTTCAACTAAAATATTTTTACTCATTCAACTTGCATATATTTTAAATGGTTTACAAAATATTTAATCGGTTTCTACGAAAGATTATTTCGAGTATCTTCTGCTTGATTTTTAACCAAACTCGATTTAATTCGTATGTGTTCAATAATTCAAGAACCGAGCTATTGTAGCTCAACGATGATCCCCCTAACCGATCCTAACAGTAATATTCAATAATAATAAAAGATGATCCAAAAAAATGTCGCTTAATTCTTAATAATTGAATAGCCTCGCAACAACCATTATTTTAAAAAAAATTAGCATTTTCAATTAATATGTAAGCTATGATATCTTTATACAAAATTATATTCACATAATGATAAATAATATTCTTTTCACATGTATATTATCAATTCAAAAACAAAGGTTACATATTACTCAATTGATGTATTATTAAAAATTTACAAACATACATACAAACCCATATATATACATATGTAAGGATTAAATGATTTAACTTTTAAATAAGTAAATTTATTTATTAATATAAATATTGAAAAATATTTCAAACTAACTATGTTTTATATGTCAATTAATTATAAGTTCATAATATGTTATAATTAAGAACAAAATCTATAAAATTCTATAAAAAAAAATATCAAAAATGCTATAAAAATCTTGCAAAAAAGTCTACATAAATCCACATAAATCGGTGAGATTTTGTAAAAGTTAATAAAAATATATCAAATACATAAAAGTGTATCATTTGAAAAATTCATTAAAAGTCATCAAAGTCTAAATTGAATACACCCCACTAAATGTTTTAGAATTATCGCTCAAAAACGAAATATTTAGCTTGTAACTTTGGTCCTGAATATAGACAAATGAGTATTGCAATTGAGATTGACGATCGAAAAGTCCGAGAGTATGAAACTTTTCGCTATTTAGGATCTATTATCCAAAAGTTTGAGGACATTATATAGGATATAAACTGTAATGCCCGAGATTTAATATCGTATTAAATTACGATTATTGATTCTAATCGAGACGATTATGAAAGGGATAACCGAAACACGAATTGAAAGTGTGCATGTGAGATTGTTGGTGCGAGAGCCGAAGGTCTCGCACATATGCGCGAAGAGTAGGCGCGCATATGCGCGAGCTGTGCAGAAACCAAGGTGCCAAAGTCGAACTTTGAGCGCACATGCGCAACGTAAAGCACGCACATGCGCGATAAGTCCAGTGAGGTTGGCACACATGTGCGGCAGAAGGCGCGCATATGCGCGAGTTGATGTATGCGGAGACACTAGGTCTGGCGCATATGCGCGATGTCAGTACGCGCATATGCGCGAGTAGTCCAGTAGCCTAGGGAAGTGCTCGGCGCATATGCGCGATGTGAACGGTGCACATGCGCGAGCATGGCAGAACAATTGGCGCACATGCGCGGACTGGAGGCGCGCATATGCGCGGAAGCTGCCGAGACACGCGCTGAGAGATTGTGTCTCGCGCATAAGCGCCGATATTAGTCGCGCATATGCGCGAGACGTGCTGCACAAAGGGGCGAGCCACTTGCCTTACATGCGTTCGTGTATGTATATATATATATATATATATATATATATATATATATATATATATATATATATATATATATATATATATATATGCACGAATTCTTCAGAGAATCAGAATGAGAAGAATCGAGAAAGGGCTGAGGAAAGTTACGAAAAATCCTTACGCCTTTTGTGAGAAATCCGTCCGCCCGATTTTAAATCCGACTTCGGTACCGTGTTCCTATCGACTTAGGCTACAACTGGACGTAAGTTTTGCTACGTTTTGATATGATTTGAAATTATGGTATTGTCAGAATCTGATATGATTCATATATGATGTTCTTAGCGTATTAGACATCGTATAATCGAAACCGGATTGAGGAACAAATACCATATGAAATTGTTATGATTTTTAGAGTTGAGTTGATTGAGAATTGATATCAGAATGGACTTGTTATCGAATATGAGATGTTAGATATGGTAATGCTGGGTATATTGAGACTATGACGTTATGTTGTTGAAACAGAATTTGATTGAATTCTGATTATATCTAGTATTGATTGAGTGGTGTATTGATACCGTACCCTCGATATTGTTATTGTCAGATTGAGTATTGATAGGCTTTGAGTTCGAGAATTCGACAGAGTCAGAGTAACAGAGTGAAAGGTATAAATTAATGTTGAGTTGGGATTGCACAACTCGAGTGAGGTTTGACTCGAGTTTCCCTAAATCACATACTTAGTTTATTACGTTGATATTTGTAATTGATGAGATTGATGTTTGTAGTCTATTGATTTATAGCCACTGCATGTATTGATTACTGAGTCGTTGAGTCATAGGATGATTCGCCTAGTCACCGGCTGATTCGTCTGGTTATTGGCTGATTCGTCTAGTTATTGACTGATTCGTCTAAACTTTGGCTGATTTGCTTAATCACTGGCTGATTCGTCTAGTATTGGCTGATTCACTTAATTCTTGACTGATTCGTCAATTCTGAGGCTGTTTCGCCCAGACACTGGATATATGAATTATATCGATGCCGTTTAGGGATTGACTCATTCCTATCGACGGAGATTCGGTATAATTATTATTATTCAGACACCGGGATACCTAGAATAGAATTGAGTCGAGTCTGAAACGACGCGTCGGTTGAGTTGAGTCTGATATGACATGTTCATTTACAGTTTTATATCATTCATGTTTGTTGAATTACTACATGTTAATGATAACTGATATATGCTTTTGTATATGTTTCTATATAATTGCATGTTTTCATTGTTTATACTGGGATGTATTTCTCACCGGAGTTATCCGGCTGTTGTCTTGTTTTGTATGTGTGCATGACAACAGGTGGGGCTGGATCAGGGTCAAGAAGAGAATGAGAGAAGATAGATAGCGTGGAGATCCGGGCTTTGAAGCAACTTAGGATTCAGCATTGATATATAGTTGAACCTAGTTGAATTCTTGTAGATAATACAAGATTTGTATGTTCATGTTTAATATGTAATTTGAGTAAATTACATTACGTTTCCGCTTTGTATTTTTTTAAAAAAATTAGACCATGTTTTATAATTGATTAATTAGTCCCAATTATGATTAAGATCATGATTAGCGTCCGGGTCCCCACATAAACCATATGATTAAAGCATGATGGATGAAATAGAGGATGACATCAGGATTTTTATGCGATAGAATGATGCCTGTGAGATTGAAAGAAAATGTTATAAAAGTATTGTTCGACCAACTATGCTTTATGTCCTCATAGTAGGAGGATAATATTAGGACGATAACTCTAACATGGTTTGATCATGTGAAAAAGATTTCAAATACGACCTCAATCTGACATATCTTAGGTTTATAGATTAATGAAAGGAGTAGAATGAGAAGTACGTCTTTGAAAACTTGGATAAAAGTGGTTAAAGAATATATGTTAGATATTTGTTTAAGAGATGAGATATGGGAAAATCACTTAATTTAGAGAACCAATATACATTTAGCCGACCCCGTGGCTAGCAAAAAGTTTCTATATGATGAATAAAATCATACCATATGTCAGAAAGCAACATAAGTCGTGGAGGCGACTTCTGAGAATTGCCACATAAAAGTGGACAAAGAAACCCTCCTTAAACCCTAAAACTTTCCCCATTTACTCTCCAAAACGCAGAATAGAAATGGGCTCTAAGCCACATGCTTAAACGATCTACTTCAAGATTTGCACCACTGATCTTCAATAACAAGCATTTCAGCCACATTCACCACCACACCTCGGCCTGTTCGCCGCCTTCAATGACTGTTCCTCGGGAATGTCGCGGATCTCCTGCAGCGGTCATTTCCTTCATATCTTCACCACTACTCCACCATGCGCACAGTCTATAACGCTGACCAGAGAATATCAAAGGTGAAACCATATCTATTGAAGTTCACATGCCTGACATTATTAATGGCGCGGGGGATGATGCCGATGACGTAGTGATGAAGGCCGGGGATGTTTTCGGGTGAAAAATTTGATGTCGTACAATCACAAGAAGAAAATTTCAGTACAAACATACAACTGAATCATATAAACTAATGAAGAAAATTGAGAGTAAAATTACTTTAAATTAATTTAGATCTGGAAATTTCGTAAAAACATACAACTGAATCATACCAAACTCCTCCATCTTTATTTCGTCATACCATTTGATTATAAATCAAACAAGAATAAATATATTCGAGAAATTATTGAAGCCTGCCATGTTTGTCACCATGGATATACTTTCACTAGTTCTTGCGGAGTGTTCCTATCCGCGAAATAAATAGCATCTTCCTTTACGAACCAATAACATTCACTAGTTCTAAAGCATGGATAATTCTTCCAATCCGAATTAAAGACATCTATATCTGTGTTCTTCTCATTCCACCATAAATGACATGTGAACTGAGTGCCTTTCATACTTTCACAGAATCCGAAGTTGAAATTTTCACCCGGAAACAAACCATGGATGCCAAGGCTGTCGTCTCTGGACCGGCAATGCGTGTATAATTGCGCAGAATTGGGAGGGAGACTATCCACGATGTAAATTTGGTAGTTGTGCGTAAAAATGCATGTGCGCTTGTTCTCTAATGACAGTGCCTGATAAAAAAAAATGGCTGAGACCAAAAGTAACGGGAAGATGAATCTCATTGTTTATTTGGAGAAAAGAAAATAATTCCTGAAATGTTACAATTTTCAAAGTCCAATTTATAGAGGTTTTTTTCCAGTTAGTCATTATGATCATATTATGTGGAAAGAAATGTAGCATCCTGTGTATTAAATATATCACCGCCGATTATAATTTGGGCCAAGATTTTAATAATTTATTTGCGAATTTTATGGAAATAAATGCATGATATGAATTAGATATATTTTATTGACAAGATTATTACATATATCCAAACGGAAAAAAAATTTCTCGGGAGAGATTTGATAAGATACATTACTAATTGATTGTTCATTAGAAAACCGAGTCACTGAAAAAGGTAAAAAAGAAAAAGATGCATAAATTTATTGATGTTATAAATAATCTGATTCAAGATATAAGATACATCAAACCGAGTTACGGAAAAAGAGAAAAAAGAAAAGAAAAGAAAAGGTAAAAGGATGCATAAATATATTGTGTTATAAATAATCTAATTCAAGTTATAAGATATATCAAAAGATATTTGACTTCATGTCGATTCAAAATATATATTTGTTATTAACGCTCTAGAAGAACATGATATATTATTTGTCAATATTTTTTTTGTTAATAGTGACTTGGTGTTCAATGGTGAAATACATAGGCTATTGAATAAAAATTATGAATGCGTGATAGTGAGACTGAAACGCCATCAACCGAAAAAGAAAACAAATGATAAACCCAATGAATTGATACACTACAAGAAAATATGCCTTCAACAACACTCAAAAGACAACAGTTTTATTGGAAAACAGTTGTGTTTTTACTTTTAATAACGGTTTTAACAAAAACCGTTACGGATTAGCGTGTTTTTTGACAAACGACGACGGTTTTAGAAAACCGTTGTGGATTGGCGTATTTTTCGGACAAACGACCACGGTTCTAGAAAACCGTTGTGAATTAGCGTGTTTTTTTTTACAAACGACAACGGTTTAAAAAATCGTTGTGGATTAGCGTGTTTTTTTAGATAAACGACAACGGTTTTAGTGATCCGTTGTTAATTAGTGACAATTTTAGAGAATATTTAGCGACGGTTTTAATTTTAGAGAATCTTTAGCGACGATTTTATTAAAACCTTCACAATTTTAAAATAGCGACAGTTTTTAAAAAAATTGTCGTTAATGTTTGTCGCTATTTTAAAATTTGCAACGGTTTTAATACCGTCGTAATTTTTAAAATAGCGACAGTTTAAATAAAAACTGTCGCTAATAGCGACATTTTATTAGCGATGGTTGTTTACTAAACTGTCACTATTGGCGACAATTTAATAAACAATCGTCGTAAATTGTCTATAAATACAAGCGTTTTCAATCCATTTTCCTCCACACCTTTCATATCTACGATAAATTTTCTCTCTTAGACCATTATAGTTTCGATTTAGGGTAAGTTTTTTCGCTTCAATTCTTGATAAATTTCTAAGTGTTAGTTTAGTTAAGATCATGAATATTATTAGCTTCAAAAGATTGTATGTTTTTTTGTTAGATTTATTAAATTATAAAAGTAAATATTTTTTATTTTACTTAAAAAATTAGCTACAGATTATGTCACCGACGGTGTTTTTCTAAACCATCGCTAATTAGCGACCATAAGCTCAATATGGCAAAACAAATTTGAGATCACTACCATAAGCTCAATTTGGAAAAAATCCCCATATAGTGTAATTTATGATTTCTATATCTACATTTCCTAATAATTTTTTTCTAAGGGCAATTTATGCATCACCATATCTCACAATAAATGGCAATTCTATATCTATATAACAAATTTATGCAGAAATACCATATCTAAGGGAAATTTATGCATCACCATATCTCACGAATTACACTAGTGAGGTACATCTTTTCTCCAACTTGAAGACAGTGACAACTAGTAAGGCACATATCTTGTTTTCTTCAATTCGCAATCTCAAACAGACTATGGATTTACGTAAAGAGATTAGCAAAAACTGAAGATAATATGACCGATCGTTTTAAAAAGTTTTCACATGCATCAAATTTTGGAAAATTAGTGTACAAGATTAGAATACGAATAGTTGATTATTTCAAATGATGCTTGCAATAGAAGGAGAAGTCAAAGTCTTATTGTTTTCCTTGTATATTATTTTTCTCATTTGGATTTTCATGAAAATGTTTTTAATGAGGCAATTAACAATTATCGAGAGATTTCATACTCTTTTTCCTTTTCTAGGATTTTATCCCTTTGAGTTTTTTTCCTTGCAAGGATTACACGAGGTGTATCTATCATCAGGAAGCCATCCAAATAAAGCATCTATTGATGTACTCTTTTTCTATCATCAGAAACATTTAAATTTTGATGATAAGCCAACCTTAAGAAATTAGCTCAGGATTATTAAGATCCAACTGTGTGAGAAATTCAGTACTCGATTAGTTCAGCAGTCCACTTGCACATATATGTTAGTTATTCAAGGTCTACGAAACTAAATGAACATGCATTACTGATCATCCTCAGAATATTAAATTTTGTCGACAATCATGTATGAGCTTTATATTTATTATCTTAATTAATGAATCATAAATTCAACAAATCGAACATTCAGAAGATAGTCAGTATACTAATTATTGATAACACTATCTGACTGATTTGACTGTCATTGTCACAAGCATTTTTTGTGGCCTTCTATAATTTGAACATGTCGAATGACATATGAAAAGTCGTGCAATTGTATTTATGATTTTGATACTACCAATTTGTAGTTGTTCAGATCCAAACGTTTGAAGATCATCTATAAAAGGCCAACTTATAAATCGGCAAAATAAGAGACACATACTTTACGCAGTCAATTCTTGCGATTCAAAATATGTACTCAAAATATCAGAAGCACACTCTCAAAAGCCTTATCATATCTTTTTCGAGATTATCTTGTGCTATATATTCTCATTGTAATCTCATACTTGCATTATCTTTTGAGTAAGTCTTTGTAACAGACATGAAGAGTCTTTTTGTTCAGAAAATTGTTTAAAGTTGTGAAGGAATCGATACTAAGAAATTCAGTAGGACGATGACATGTGGTACGTCATTGCTCAAGAACCAATCAAAATTATGAAGGCCAAAACTGTAGTAGCCATTAGAGACGGTGCACCACAGATGTTAGAGAAACCACTATCAGAATAGACTACTAATGACAAAGAGAAAGCAAACATGGATAACAGCTGCAAATGACATATTATACAAAAATCTTGAAAAAAATTAGTATGATCAAGATGTGCGCCACTGTGAATAAGATAAGGAACAAGATGATTCCGCTCTGTGAGAGAAATTATCAAAAAAGAAAAAAACTCACAGTAGCCATGCAAAATTTGAGAACATCAAAACGAAGTCTAAAGAATCTCTGAATGACTTTGATGACAGATTCAGTAGTTCTTGGAAAAGAATACACCAATAGGGAATTAGCCTTGAAAGTTATTAGAGTTATTATAAGGGAATGGGATGTAAAGAAAATTTCCGTGAGGGAATCAAAAGATCTAAAAAATTTGGAGCTAAATGATTGTTTACAAACTTAAAGGCATACGAGTTTGAACTAGAAACCAGAGGATGAGAGTAATCTATTAATCTATTTCTAGCCATCTGACGAAAGCTCTTTTTGTCACTACTACTAAAATTGTCCAAAAGAATACTACTGAACAACTGAGCAATGATTCTTTGCCATTGTTTGTTAAAATTTTTACCATGTTCATGAAGAAGAACCACATGACATTTCATAATCCTTATTGGAATTATAAGAAGGATTCACCATCCGGTGACATGCCTTGTTAAAACTATGGAAAGACTGGTCATTTCATTGCTGGTTGTCCTAATCCAAATAAAGATGATTATAAAAATAATGGACACAAGAGATGACAAAAATTCTCGCAAGGATCATAAGGCAATCGTTGCTGATGATAACAAAAGCAAATAGACATACTCTAGTTCAGAATCCTCTAATTAGAGAGCCAATCCAGTTATGTGATGCTAAAAAAGTTCAGTGTCTCATGACTGATGCTGATCAGGACATGACCACTAATGAGGTATTCGATTTTGACTCAAATGAATTTACACTAGTTGATTTAGAAAAAGCATTACAAAACATGGTTGAGGAGTACTCGAAGATTTCTCAATCATTTGATGAAGTCAAAACTGAAAGCAAAGTTTAACGAGGTATCATTGAGTCCCGATGAAGTTTCTAAGCATCTATATTCCCACATGGATATTTTGACGAATAGATTATTGTGCAATAATCATGTAACTAAGAATGTTATAAATATATTCATGTTTTAGATGATTATCCTTATTTAGTTAGATTTGAAAGAGTTGTGATAAAGATCGATACTGGAAATATAATACCCGTAAAGATTTGTATCATGTTATTTTTCAATATAAATAGGGTTATTGAGTTCAGTTAAATGTGTACCTGAGTGTTGACTCATGAATTATCTCTCTTCTTTAATGAATACTTTATATCCATCTCTATTTTCTCTTATGATTTATAACAACTGAAACATTTAAATTTTGATGATAAGCCCACCTTAAGGAATTCACTCAGGATTATTAAGATTCAACTCTGTGAGAAACTCAATACCCGATTAGTTCATCAGACCACTTGCCCATATTCGTTAGTTCTTCAAGGTCTACCAAACTAAATGAACCTGCATTACTGATCATACTTAGAATATTAAATTTTGTCGCCAATCATAGCCCATGGTCGTTACAAAAATTTTGTCGACAATCATAGTCCAACTGGTACTAGGATTTCTTTGCCATGACTTATATGTCCAAGAAGTCTTGGGTTCGAATCCTGAGAAG
The DNA here is from genome assembly GCF_022965805.1 of Primulina eburnea. Classification (NCBI taxonomy): domain Eukaryota; kingdom Viridiplantae; phylum Streptophyta; class Magnoliopsida; order Lamiales; family Gesneriaceae; genus Primulina; species Primulina eburnea. Next base: position 19,682,064 of record NC_133103.1, read on the forward strand.
GTAAAAGCTCCAGTGCTTGGGTTGGAGAAGTTCTATGAATAATGACGCTTGGGAAAGCTCGTGAGGGAAAAGGCCCCAGTGGGAACCCAAGATGGGACAAGGCCCTCGAGGGAGCCCAAGATCGGGATAGCCCATTGTCGTTACAAAAAAAAATATTTCCGCACTTTTAAAACAGTAGACGTTTCAGTTGGTATCAGAGCAAGGGTCCTGTATAGGATTGTGAAATCTCCAGCTTCTGCAGCTCAGTCTTCAACGCCTCAAGTCTGTAAGCTTTTACGATTTAAATGATTTATTGTTATCACCTGCATGCTTTCATGATTTACGCTATGCCACCCTTACCTGGGACAGGTTCAAGGAGCTATTCTATGGGAAGTACTTTCCAGCATATGTCAGGGGCCGTCTGATGAGAGAGTTCATGAGCCTCCGCTAGGGGGATTCACCGGTGGCAGAGTTCATCCGCAAGTTCGACAGGGGCTGCCACTTTGTGCCCATAATAGCGAGGGATGCCAATCAGAAGCTGTGGCACTTTTTGGATGGATTGAGACCCACCCTTTGTCGGGATGTCATGTTTATGAGGTCGGCAGGTTATAATGAGGCCATCGTCTGCACTTTTCAGGCGGAGCAGGCTCTGCGGGATATAGATTTTGAGATGCAACGAAAGCGGCATCAGACTCAGTCCAGTTCCCAGCCGCAGAAGAAAAGTTTACTGGGCCGCCGAGACAGCAGGGGCAGCAGAAGCCCCAAGGGCAATTTATGAGGCCACAGCAGCAGCAGAGACCTCCTCAGGCGCCAGAGGCGCCTCAGCCAGATGACAGACAACCTTTCCCGCAGTGCAGCAAATTCCATATCGGCAAGTGCTTATAGGGGACCTACAGGTGTTTCGTTTGTGGCCAGGAGGGACACAAAGCATCGGACTGCCCTAAGAACAAGGGCCTCACTACCAGCAGGGCATATGTGATGCATGCCAAGGAGGCTGAGGCAGCACCAGACTCGACATTGATTACTGGTAACCTTTTTGGTTTAAGATTTTAATTTCCTGTACAATTGCATGGATTTTATGATTGTATGAGGATTTAATTGTGGAATTTATAACTTAGAAAGGTTTAGGATGCATGTTCTACCTGGTTGGGATTAAGATTTAAATTGTTTGATTTGAGGAATAATAGGGACCTAATTGTAATAACAGATAATTGAAGGACCAATATGCAATTTTTGAAAATTTAAGGGATAATTTGCAATTTTCGATTTTCGGAGGTTAAATTCCGATTTTTTTGGGGGATGGTATTTGGGTTAATTCAGTGATTTTTTTTTTTGAGGATTTTGGGGTAGTTGCCAGTAAGGAATTCCTTAAGCTCAACAGTATTAGATTTGATGGTATGTTTTGTCGCAGGGAGGATATACATTGCAGGTGTAGCCACGCATGCATTGCTGATTCAGGTGCTACACATTTGTTTATATCCGAATCTTTCATGAAACGACTAGGAATCATAGCCAGTAGCGATGGATTTGGGTTTTAGAGTATCGATCCCATCCGGGGATCAGATGTTTACTTCCTAGATAGTGAAGAGATTGGAGCTCAGATTGCAACAGAAAGCAGTACAGGCAGATCTGATAGTACTACCGTTGCCAGAGTTTGATATCATCTTGGGCATGGACTGGCTCTCTTCTCATGGAGCAGTCATAGATTTTCACCAGAGGTCAGTGTCTGTCAGACCACCCAGTGGGAAACCGTTTGTTTTTGAGACAGCTAGACATCAGCAGTTCCCGCACGTTATTTCCAGCATGTGTGCGAGGAAGCTTATTAAGAGAGGCTGCCATGCATTCTTAGCCAGCATTGTATCAGTGACGGAGCCAGTCAGTCAGAGGTTGGAGGATGTAGATGTGGTCAGCAAGTTCTCCAGCGTGTTCCCTAACGATGTTTCAGGCATTCCACCCGCCAAAGAGGTGAACTTCTCTATTGAGCTCATGTCAGAGACAATGTCAATATCTAAGGCACCCTACCGATTAGCGCCTGCAGAGATAAAAGAGCTCAAGGATCAAATTCAGGATCTTCTGGAGAAGGGTTTCATTCGCCCTAGTTTTTCCCAATGGGGCGCGCCAGTGCTATTTGTTAAGAAGAAGGATGGCAGCATGCGACTGTGCATTGATTACAGAGAGCTGAACAGGGTCACAGTCAAAAAATAAGTATCCGCTGACGAGGATCGAGGACTTATTTGATCAGCTTCAGGGAGCCTCGGTGTTCTCCAAGATAGACCTCCGATCCGGTTATCATCAGCTGAAAGTGAGGTAAACAGATGTGCAAAAGACAGCCTTCTAGACACTGACGAACGCGCCCGCGATCTTCATGGATCTCATGAATCGCGTGTTTCAGCCATTCTTGGATCATTTCATCATAGTGTTCATTGACGATATTATGATATGTTCGAAGAGCAGGGAGGAGCACAGTCAGCATCTAAGGACAGTATTGCAGGCTCTTCAGGATAGAGGACTGTATGCCAAGTTCAGCAAGTGTTAGTTCTGGCTTGACAGGGTGGCATTCTTGGACCACATTGTATCTCAGGATGGCATAGAGGTCGACCCCAGCAAGGTAGAGGCAGTTAGAGATTTGCCAGTTCCGAAGAGGGTGACAGAGATCCGCAGTTTCTTGGGATTTGCTAGTTATTACATGAAGTTTATCCAGGGCTTCTCTTCTATTGCGGTACCTATGACCGCTTTGACGAAGAAGAATGCCAAGTTTATCTGGGGACCTGAGTGTCAGGAATGCTTTGACAGACTGAAGCAGGCCTTGACCATGGCCCCAGTGATAGCTATGCATCAGGGCAGGGAGAGTTTGTGGTATATACAGATGCATCTAAGCTTGGTTTGGGCGCGGTTCTGATACAGCAGGACAGAGTGATAGCCTATGCATCCAAAAAGCTGTAGGTTCATGAGAAGAATTATCAGACTCATGACCTAGAGTTAGCAGCAGTGGTATTTGTCCTGAAGATCTTGAGACACTATCTGTATGGGGAGAAAGTGCGGGATTTTTCACAAATCATAAGAGCCTGAAGTACTTCTTCACACAAAAGGAACTGAACATGCGTCAAAGGAGATGGCTCGAGCAGGTGAAGGATTATGATTGTGACATTAGCTACCATCCGGGTAAGGCTGATGTAGTTGTAGATGCTCTGAGCTGGAAGCACGCAGTGATTGCCCATCTGTCAGTTCAGAGACCGCTATAGGCTGAGATTCAGATATTTGAGCTTGCATTTTATGCCAGGGGCGAGGCCCTGAATCTTGCTACTCTGACAGGACAGCCGACTATGAGAGATAGATGCCGGATTTGGTTGACGTTTGATGAGCAGTTATAGAAATGGAGACAGAGGGACGAGAGTATGGGCCAGAAACTGTATATAGTTGTGGACAGCATAGTCAGGTATAGGGACCGTCTATGGATTCCTGACAGTGATTCCCTTGGAGCAGATATCCTGAGCAAGACCCACAGCACCCCGTACTGCATCCATCCAAGGAGTACAAAGATGTATAAGGATTTACAGAATCTTTACTGGTGGCCGGGAATGAAGCGAGATATTCTACGTTTCGTCTCCGAGTGTTTGACTTGTCAGCAGGTTAAGGCAGAGCATCAGAGACTTGCAGGGAAGCTGAGACCACTCCCTATTCCCGAGTGGAAATGGGAGAATATTACTATGAACTTCGTGACAAGGCTTCCGAGGACTACTGGGGGATACAATGCCATTTGGGTGATTGTTGATTGGCTCACTAAGTCAGCTCATTTCTTACCGATCAGGAAGACATTCACCATGACTCAGTATGCAGAACTGTACATCAGAGAGATAGTCAGACTGCATGGGATTCAAGTGTCAATCGTGTCAGACAGGGATCCGAGATTTACTTCTGCATTCTGGAAGAGTTTTCACCAGGCTTTGGGTACGAAGTACTGTTAAGTACCGCTTTTCATCATCAGACAGACGGTCAGTCAGAGAGGGTGATTCAGATTCTAGAGGACCTACTCCGAGCTTAGATGACTTCCAGAGCAGCTAGAAGCCGAAGTTAATTCTTGTGGAGTTCACATACAACAACAGTTACCAGACATCGATAGGTATGGCTCCATACGAGGCGGTGTCTGGGAGGAAGTGTAGGTCACCAGTTTATTGGGATGAGGTAGGTGAGCGAGCATAGTTGGCTCCGGATATTGTCAGTCAGACAGCAGATTTAGTGGCCAAGATTAGAGACAGGATGAGGACTGCACAGAGCCGCCAGAAGAGTTATGCTGATCAGAGGAGGCGAGATCTGGAGTTCGCAGTAGGGGATCATGTGTTCTTGAAGGTCGCACCGATGAAGGGTGTGATGAGGTTCGGGAAGAACAAGCTCAGCCCAAGATTCATCGGACCATTCGAGATCCTAGAGAGAGTTGGGACACTCGCATACATAGTTGCTTTACCATGGAATCTGGCGGGAGTTCATAACGTGTTCCACGGCTCTATGCTGCGGAAGTACATGCCGAATCCTTCACATGTGCTTAATTATGAGCCACTTCAGCTGACGCCGCACCTATCTTTTGAAAAGAGACCCACTCAGATTTTGGACAGGCAGGAAAAGTGACTCTGGAACAAGGTGATCCAGATGGTCAAGGTCAAGTGGCTGAATCATTCTGTGGAAGAGGCCACTTGTGAGACCGAGACCAAGATGAGGAGTCGCTACTCGGAGTTATTCAGTACGTTCTTAATTTTTAGTTATATTTTTAATTATTTTTATGAATTTTATGCATAATTCATGCATGATATGACTTAATTAATGAAATTCTAAAATTTTATGCATTAGAGTTTCTAGACGCATTTCGCACTCGAACGAGGACCGTAGACCAGAGAATTTAAGGAAAATTGTTTTTATTACATGATTTATTTTTGTTAATTAAAATAAGATTTTTTTTAAGTATATTTTTCAAAAATGGTATTTTATTGGGTATTTTTAACCGCATGATTTTTTTATACTGTATGCAAATTTTATCGAATCGGGGGATTTTTTGAGGGTTCGGCTGGTATTTTCAAAATCTTTCCAACACAAAATATATTTCGGGAGTGTGTTTGAATTTAATGGGCATACATTTAAGCTTATTGGGCTTAAAATCTTTTTTTTTTTAAATTAGGGCCCATTAATTAAATTATTATCTATATAATTAACACTTAATTATTCCCTAAGCTCCCCACTTAACCTAATCTCTTCATCAGCCGCCCACCCCCTCCACTCACAAGCTTCCTCGTGATTTGCTGCTGCAAGCATTCGGTGACACCATTTTTCCAATTCAAGCATAGTTTTCCTTCGGCCGTGTGTTTTACCTCATCCTTTGGTTCACAATAATCATCAGGCACCTTTATATTTCTTTTCTCGTCACATATGCCATTAGTATACTGATATGTATGTGTTTGAACGTGAATGTCATGATCTAGTTATGCTTGCATTTTTTTCATTAGTTTTTATCAAAAACGATACAAAGTTGCTTCCATCTCACGGTTTTCTTGATGTGCTTGCAAGGGGGCTGTTCGGAAGGGTGGCTGTTGTTGTTAATGGCTGTAAACGGTGTCAAGGAATTTTTTTGGGGGTTTAGAACCTTTGGCAGATCGTACAGGATGAAGTACCGAGAGCAAGGCTTTGATGGGCTGGCTCGATCTTTGGTTTTCAGCGTGTAGGGTTCAACCAGAACAGCAGGGACCTCGCTGAGGCTTAGACCAGACCGTGGTTGGTCTGAGACAACGCTTGGAAGGGCTTGGCTTGTGCTGGAACCATCCCAAGCGCTGTGGATCGAGAGGGTAGAAGCATGGCTTTAGTTTAGTCGTTTGGGGAGAATAGCGAGTTGTAGGGGACTGTGGCTTGCATGGGGTCATTTGCATGTGTTCTTGGGTTCCAGAGAAGTCCTAGGGTAGACAAGGTGTGAGTGTTTAAGGGCTGATTACGTTGGGGAAAGGATAGGACGTAATTTGGAAGGGTGAGCTTAGGATTGGTGGTTATTAGTGGAAGGGCCGAGACTTTCAGCATTTTTCTTGACTATCAACTGTAGGTTTAAGGGCTGGAGGTTAAGATTTTAGGACCATTATGGTGTTTTCAAGACATGATAAAAAGTTGGGAAAATTTTGGTTAAGTTTTGAGTCGATTCGGGTTAAAAGCAGAACCCCAATCCATGTTATAAAACGAATCGTTTAAGTTCTGATTTTGGCTCGAGTATACATCTAGGAACACATTTAAAAATGTTTTTGGATTTTTTAAGGAGTTTGGTAAGCTTCGGGTCAATTTTAGAGGTCCAGAGGTGAAACGAAATTTTTTTTTCCAGGGGCTAAATGGTCATTTTGCACTCGGGGTGAGATTTTGGTCATGACAGCGCCCTGAGCACAGATTTACCATATTTTTAAATGTTTATGCATCATGATTCACGATTTTTAAAATTTTATGAAAATATACGTTGCATGCTTGAATTTAAAGAAAATTTGCTTTTGTGCATGATTTTTATAAGTCATGGAAATGATAATAATTTGAATGATGGAGATTAGTTGTGACTATCAAAATATATGTAAATGTTTTAGATGTATATGTAAATGATGATGATGAGGTTTAGGCACAGTGGATGGGTAATCATATCACTGATGTCTGACAGCCGCCGGGTATCACAGTTTTATGTATGATGGATCCATCGTAAATGATGATGTGCGATAGTCACCACTAATAAACTGAATGATGAATTATGATTAACGATGAGCTGTTTTGGCACGTTAAGATTGCATATGACACGTTTACTTTAAGCTTTTAAAGTTCATGAAAGATATGTTGATTATACTATTTTTCACTGCTGTGTGTTATGTATAGGTATTTTTTATTTATGGTACATGTGTGTTGAGTCTTTAGACGAATAGGCGTGTGTGATGCAGGTGAGTTCGATGTTGAGGAGATTGGAGGTGCTGGACTTTGAGTCAGGGACTTGGTGGGCGAGACGACCCGAGGGCCTTATGATTTTTCCGCACGTTTACGATTTTATGTTTTTGGAGAGTATATGAAGATTTTATGCACTGTTTTATTTTATTGGTTGATGTTAGAATTTTACTCGTCCTTACTCCGTTATATTTTTATTGGTAATTGCTTATGAAAATTCTTGAAAGATGTTTTTATGTATGATTGCATGTATGCGATTTATTTAAATGTTTATTTTTTCAAATGAGAGCATATATATATATATTTCTGCACTTTTAAAACGGTAGACGTTTCAATTTAACTCTGTGAGAAATTCAATATATATATATTTCCGCACTTTTAAAATGGCAGACGTTTCAATTAAACTCCGTGAGAAATTCAATCCTCGGGCGAGACGACCCGAGGCCTTATGATTTTTCCGCACATTTACGATTTTATGTTTTTGGAGAGTATATGAAGATTTTATGCACTGTTTTATTTTATTGGTTGATGTTAGGATTTTACTCGTCCTTACTCCGTTATATTTTTACTGGTAATTGCTTGTGAAAATTCCTGAAAGATGTTTTTATGTATGATTGCATGTATGCGATTTATTTAAATGTTTATTTTTTCAAATGAGAGCATATATATATATATATATATATATATATATATATATATATATATATATATATATATATATATATATATATATATATATATATAGATAGATTTCCGCACTTTTAAAATGGTAGACGTTTCAATTCAACTCTGTGAGAAATTCAATACCCGATTAGTTCAGCAGACCACTTTCTTCAAGGTCTACCAAACTAAATGAACATGCATTACTGATCATCCTTAGAGTATTAATTTTTGTCGACAATCATTTATGAGCTTTGTATTTATTATCTTAATTAATGAAGCAAAAATTCAACTAATCGAACATTCAGAAGATAGTCAGTATACTAATTAATGATAACATTATCTGACTTATTCGACTTTCATTGTCACAAGCATTTCTTGTGGCCTATTATTAGAACATTTCGAATGACATATGAAAAGCCGTGTAAGTGTATTTATGATTTTGATGCTACCGATTTGTAGTTATTCAGATCCAAACGTTTGAAGATAATCTATTAAAGGCCAACTTACAAATCGGCAAAATAAGAGACACATACTTTATGCAGTCTGTGACATCTATCGTTTTTAAAATGCAGAAATAATTTTTTTTAAAGGTCACATTTTCGAAATAAGATTTAAAATAATCGTAATTATTTGACAGTAAACATAGTGCAATTTAAATTAACAAAACTCATCAAAAATAAAACGTAAATGTAAATAAATAAAAATCTTAAAATCATCAACGTTTGAAAATGTTCATCTCGTCTCAAAACTCATAAATCATAATGCGGAAAACATGCAGTCCTCGGGTCGTGTCACCACAACAAGTCTGCCTACTCAGAGTTCGGCACCTCCAGTCACCTCACCATCAAGCTCACCTGCATCACACACGCCTAGTGAGTCTAAAGACTCAACACACCTGTACCAGAAATAACAAGTACATATACATGGCACACAGCAATGAAAAATATCATACTTAACATATCTTTCATGAACTTAAAAGCATAACATAAACGTGTCATGTAAAATCATATCCTGTCAAAGCATGTCATCTCATGCCATCATATATGTATACAGTTTCATTTAATTGAATTCAGTTCATTAGTTGTGACTTTCATATCAGCTCTATCGATGGATCCATCTACGTATAACCACGGAATCGGGCGGCGGGGACATTAGCGACAGCATCACCCGTCCACTGAGCCTTGGCCTCAGCTCATCATATCTCATTTCATCGTAGACATATACATCATCAATCACAACTAATTCTCATCCTTCAAAAAAAATCATCATATTCACCACTTAAGAAAAATATGCATATACGTAACATTTTCCTTAAAACCAAGCATGCACCGTATTTATCATAATTTCATAAATATCATAAACATGATGCATAGACATTTAAAACATGATAAAATGTGCTCAGGGCGTTGCCAGGACCAAAATCTCATCCCGGGTGCAAAGTGACCATTTTGCCACGGGAAACCCAAAAATTATCGTTTTACCCCTGAGCCTCTAAACTTGACCCAAAGCTTACTAAACTCCTTAAAATGTCCCAAAACATATTTGAAAGCATTCTTAGACGTAAATTCGAGACCATTTTACAACTTGACCGATTCGTTTTAAAACTTGGACAGGGTCCCGATTTTAACCTGTATCAACTCGAAACTTAACCAAATTCTTCCCAAATTTTTACCACACCTTATAAACACTTAAAAGACCCTTAAACCATCAAGACTCAGCCCTTAAAAAATTCTGAATGGACCAAAATGTTTCTGGACAGTTTCGGCTATTCTCATCTCTAACACTTCCATGCACCACCCGACTTCTAGCACCCCTAGGCTCGCACCAGCTCGCACCAGTCACAAGCCCAGCCATCTAGGACCTAGACCAGAACCTAAGGGACCTACCCAACCCACGAAACCAGCCCGATGCATGCTAGAGATCGCGATCACTCCCTAGCCTCCAAGGACCACAACTCGCGGCCGCTTCTCTTAACCCACGCTCGATCGGTTTCAGTGATGGTTCCAGTCGTGTTCGAGCCACCCTCAGCCTTGACTCAGACTCCACACAACATGGTTCAAGCTTTTGATTGCATCTTGCACCGCCGGCTCCACTCATTCACGCGGTCCCTTAAAACCCACACCAAACGCGACCACCCTCTTTTTCTCGGCCCTTCAACCGACAGCCCCAGCCATGACCCTACACCTCAAGGTATCCTCTTGTCATCATGGTCAGTCCCTAAACCAACAAGAAAACAGCAGCTCCTTGCACAGACTGTAAAATGCGAATGAGCAACAATAAAACGTGATAATCATGTAGGAATCATTATCAAATAACACACCCACACGAACCGAGAATTTTACATACATAAATAAATTCACCAACATATACAATGTTTATGATGCCTAAAAGATGATACAAAGCATGCCTGGTAAATATATTTCGCAAAAAAAACCCAAGAACGAGAGTCAGGAATCAAGCCGGAAAATTTTTCTGCAAGAACAAGTGATAGCCGAAGCTTCCTTGAGGTTGCTGATGAAGAAAACCGAGGAGAATTGTCTGAAAAGGAGGGAAGTCGGCTGGTGGGGTGTGTAGTAATAGGTTTAGGTTAATGTTAGGATCGGTTGATTGGTTGAAATATGTTTAGAAGGGGGTTTAATAAACACTCACGATTTTATAATCTTTTCGAATGAAGTGTCAGTTCTGTGACAAACTGAAACTAGGAATTTTATCAGTCAACGACAATCAGTTTAACTGATAACAGTTGCGGAAATAAACTGACTGAAAGATAGAATAAATAACTGAAGTAATAACACAAAGATTTATGGATGTTCGGAGATTGAAATAACTCCTACGTCACCCTTTCTATCACAAGAATATGATGTGCACTAAAAGACTTTGATCGATAAAAAACATGTACAAAACCACTTCAGTTTGGACTTAATACTACCAAAACTCAAACTCTTAGTTTACTAAATATCTCACAATTCTTCAATTGAATTTAGCACAACTGATATAGTTAGGATCAAATAAACAATAAAATGGTTTGTGATTGTAAGCTCGAAAGGTAGCCTCAAATGCTACAAATAAATCAGATAAGTGTGAGCTTTTTGATTTTTTAGTAAGAACGATGAATTTAGCAGGGTAAAAGCAAGCTAAAGAGAGTAGATAGATCGATTCCTTCTTCAGCTGCTCTTCTCACCTTTTTATAGGCTTATCTTCAACGGTAACAATAAATATTATTTGAATCTTTATATCCGTTGATTGTCACGTCAATATTCTTTTGACAATCGTACAATGTAATCTCTGAAATGCAGCGTTTCACTATTAGTTGCAATATGCTTTGTACTGTTGTCGGTTGTATGTCTTTTTCCACAACTGATGACGTGTACAGCTGAATGATCAGCTGATTCGCTGGTAAGCTCATAACAAAAAAATATATCAACTGATCAGTCAGTTGTCTTCGTAAGTTCAGTTCAGCTGGTTTCAGTTGCCTTCGATAAACTGCGCATTAATGTTCAGTTAGACAAATGTCAGCTTATAAGCTACTTTATTAGCTAGTCATATAAATTAATCACTTAGTTTGTCAAACAACCAAAATTGAGTTTCCAACAATTTCTCCCTTTTTGGTGTTTTACAAAATTTGCAAAGTATGAATTGATCAACTGAACTCAAAAATATTCTTCGAATTTATTGTAGATAAAATAATTCTTCTAATGTATAGATTCGTACAAAGAATGAAAATCAGGAACTAATCTATGTACAGATTCGTACAACGAATAAAAGAATAAAGATATCCTGATAAGTCTTCAACCTGTAACTGAAGTCAGTTGATATTCATATCTTCTTCTTCCCTTTGTCTTTTTCTGTCTCTCTAATTACCCCCGTTTTGTCAAGCACATCAACTTTCTTTGATAAGATTCGAACATCTGCTGCAATATCTGATACAACATTCATCACAATGTTCTGCAGCATATCAATCCTTTTGGTGACTGTATTCTCTAGAAAATCAAAGCATCTGCCGACTAATGCTTGAGTTTGGAAATGAGATTCAGCCGACAGTCTATCTTTCTTGATTTCTTCCATCTAGAAAAAAAAATAAGTCACACTATTATTGATTTGTTTCAGTTTGTTCGAAGTAAACTCATTGTTAGAGTTGAGCTTCAGTGAGTGTGCAAACTGAGTTGATTGTATTGTAGAAATAGCATTCATCATACTGACAAGGTTGGACTAAACAGTCTGAAGTTCTTCAAATAGGGCATCAGTGTCTGAAATCCCAGGAGACATGGCTCCGGAAGTTTATGGAATCTGCTCCCTTTCCTGTTGAGTAAATACAACCATAACACCGTCATTTGCTTCTGTTTCATGCGTCACTATTTCTGAAATATTTGTAGTTGTAAGTTCCTGTTGAGACTGGGGAGGAGAAGAAATAGTCGGAATAACAGAAGTAGTAGAAGGTTGTTCAGTTGGTTCCAAAACTGGTTCTTCAGTTGGTTGAATAGTTGGCTCTTCAACTGGCATTTCTTTAGTTGAAACTGAGTGTAGCTGGGTCTCTTCAGTTGGTTGAAAATCTTTATGTTCATTTTTTTTCCAAAATTGTCTGTTCAGTCATAACAACTGACTGAACCGGCTCTTCAGTTTGCTCAAAAATGGGCTTCTCGGCCGGTTCTTCAAAACTAACAGCTTGAACTGTTGGTTCTTCAGTCAACATAACATCTTCAACTGATCTTGATGTTTCTAGCTGAATGTCAGAAGTGACTGATTTGATGACCTCGTCGAGATTGGCCAATGATAATTCAGCTTCTGAATAAAGCGTTGGATCAGCAGTTGAAGAATGAGGTGCTGAAGATGATGTAGGTTGAGCAACTGATGTAGAAGGTGCAGTTGCTTGTTGAGTAGGTTCAATAACTGTGTCTTTGGATGGCTCTTGAACTGACAGTTCAGCTGGCTCGCCTGATGATAATTCTTGGGAGGCTGCTGGAATGATCAGTTCTTGATCCATTTCCTAGTTTTTGATTTCCATCTGCAACGAGTTAAGATCCGTGTCCAGTTGGTCATGCAGCTTTGTCATTGTATGAAGTTGGATTGGTAGGATCATAGTTCAGTCGTAGTTCAGCAACTATCTGCTGTAGCCTCTTTGCTCTCAGCTGATTAAAGAAATAGTTCTTTCGCTCCAGAGCCTGAACAATTGTAGATGCCTTGACTAACTTCATAACAACAGTCTCCAGATCAATAAATTTCTTCAATTTAGACTTCTTCTGAAGCTACTTGGCAAAGACTTCTGTTCTGAACTTTACCCATTGATTGTAGGCCTTGAGCTTGTTTTCTGCAAACTCATTGATCTCTTGCCAAATGAGATCAATGTTCGTTTGGATGGAATTGGTTGGCCTGGGCTCTTCTTGCATTTTGCCTTTGCCTTTAGAGTCAGTCAGGGCATGAGGAATGCTCAACCCTGAAGTAGTTGCATCAATCTGTTATCTTATCACTAACCCTTTTGGTCTGACAATAGGTAGAGATGTGTAGCCAGCAATAGTGATCAATGGGGCCTTAACTCCAGTAAGTTTTTTCTTTTCACCAGATTCGATGACCTTCTTCTTCGGTAGAATTGCAGACAGAGGTAACTGATCCTCATTTGAGGGATCAGTTGGAATAGCCTTCAGAGGAATAGCCTTGATAGGCTGTTGAGACCCCGACTGCATTAGTCTTTCAGTTGGAATGGTCCCAACTGCAGCAGCAGGTTTAGTCTTCAAGATTCTTGGTTTTTTGATGACTTTAGGAGATGGAGTCCTCTCAGAATTAGTTTCACTGACAATCAGTTTGTGTTTGATGGTCTTCTTCTGAGGGTCTTTTTTTCTGAACTTATTTGGGAGCCTCCTATGTCTCAATCTCCTTCTTCACCTTTAAGAACTGCTCAAGAGATATGTCCAGTTTCTGCTTCGGTGGCTGGACATTCTTAGCATTGAAGATTTTCATCTATGATGATTTTTCAAAATCATCAGTTACCAGGCTTTTTACTTTCAGCAAATAGTTGAGCTGCACTGCATAGCCTTTAGATTGCTTGGACGATTGAAACATATTCCTCAGGATGTTGAATATTAAATTCTTCCAGTTCAGTTTCCGTCCAGCCATAATAGCAGTCATGGCCTGAAATTTTTCGAGAGTAAGAACAACAAAGGATCCAACCTTTGCTAAAAGCACTTTGGCTACTATATCTGCTAGCAGTTGTACCTCTGATTTTAACTCTTTTTGGGATCGGAAAATTTGATTTTCCGACCATCAGCAGATATAATGATTTGCATCTCCTCAACATCAGATGCCTTCACTTCAGAAAGGTTAACTAGCCCATCAGTAGGTAGTTGGAAAAGGTTGCAAAAGAACTCCTCCTCAATGATCAGCAGTTTACCATTTACAGTAGATGCGATAGTGCCAGTTGTAGTGAGAAATCTGTTGGCATAGAGTTCCTGGATCTCTTTAGGATAGATTACTTGGGAAGATAATCCCAAAAATTGTTTCAATCCGGCTTCTTCTAGTTTGATGAAGATGTTCTTCACAGCTTCATCTGGTACAGTCATAACTGATTCAAAATCGATTTCCATTGCATTCATGACGTGAGCTGGGATCTAATTCGCCATTTGATTGAATATTTTAATGCGAGAAAGAAAGCTTGAATTTGTTTTTGTTCTGTAAATTTGAAGTAAGCGTAAGGAGAAGAACTGAATTGGAGCGGGTATAGTACTAATGTAAGTGACTCTTCAAATTTTTGGACACGTCTCAGTCCAGGAAAATTTGAATTAAAAACTTGTGTACGTGTGTTAAAACGTGTATAGAGTATTAATGGATTACGTGGGTCCACATTCCAAAATACTATTCATTGAAAGACATCAATTAATGCTTCGACAAACTGTCACATCATTTAATATAGAATATTATTTGATATATCAGTTAACTTATAGGAAAAGATAAGTTAGATCAGCAGCTGAATGACCAGCTGAAAACGTAGTCAGTTCAGTTGAAGACCAACGACTATTGTCTTCTCAGTTAAATTTCCAAATCGATATTGCCCCTCAATAAATGCATAATTTAAAGAAAGGGTAAGAAAAACTCAGTCTGATTAAGTAAAAAAACGTTTCAGTTGACTTGAGTCTCTTCATCTTCTTCAATATTAAGCGTAATCTGTCTATAAATAAGTAAAGACAAATGTTAAATAACAACAGTTCAGTATGTCTAGTTTGTCTCGTTCAAGCATTTCAGTTGCCTGCAACAGTACACATAACTTTGTGACACAAAGGACACTCTCTCAACTGGAAGTTGTGAAGGAAGACATCAAAGAATACATCTGGATGAAGGTCATGTCTTCTTGGGTTAAAGTTCAAGATCTCCAGTCTATTCATTGACACGGTTCAGTTCCCGCTACCAACCAGAGAGCTGTAGCAAAAAAGTACTTCAGGCGTTTTAGTGTCCGTCGCGTTTTACAGCTTATCACTGATGTAGTTCTGTGGTATAAGCTGATGTGGAAAGAATGACATCAGCTTGAGAATATCTCTACTTCAGAGTTCTTCAGCGAACTGCACTGCCAAGAACTTATTAGTTGGTTAAATGATTGGCAAGATGTTGTAGGAAGAGAACCGAATGATGTTGTATGCTTTCGATTTTATTCTTAATAAAGACTTGATTTGTATCGTTTCTGTTGTCTCTTTACTTTCTGCAAAAACTTAACTTTCATCAGTTGATAAATAGTTAACGTACTGAATATAATAACTGATAAATACTAACTGACATCAGTTGAAAAACAGTTAACTTACTGAATATCATAATTGATAAATGTCTAACTGGCATCAGTTGAAAATCATCAACATAATAAATGACAAACTGAATAAACAACAATTGAAAAAGCAGAAATAAAACTGAAATTAAGATAAATCAATTAAACCAAGTATATTGTGAAAGTGAGAAAACTTAGTCTCTGGCAATGGTTTCGTGAAGATGTCAGCAGTTTGTTGTTCAGTTGACACATATTCCACTCTGATATCTTTCTTCAGAGCATGATCTCGATGAAGTGATGCGTGACATCACTGAGCTTGGTCCTTCAGTGAAGAACTGGATTGTAAGTTATTGCAATCGTGCTCGTATTATCACAAAATATGGGAGATTCTTTAGCATCAACTCCATAATCTTTCAGTTGTTGCTGAATCCAAAGCAGTTGGGTACAACAGCTTCTAGAAGCAAGGTATTCTGCTTCAGTTGTGGAAGTAGCTATGGATGTTTGGTATTGCTGAACCGTGAGATCAGTGTGTCTCCTAGAAACTGACAAGATCCATAGGTGCTTTTACGATCTAGCTTACATCCTGCATAATCCGAATCTGAATATACAACTAAATTGAAAGAAGAGTCTTTAACGTACCATAATCCCACATTTTGAGTGCTTTTTAGATATTTTTAATTCTTTTGCCAACTGAAAAATGCGATTGCTTAGGATTTGTTTGAAATCTAATACACATGCAAACAATAAATACAATATCATGACGACTAGCAGTTAGGTACAATAATGAACATATTAAATCTCTATAGTGTCGTCTCAACTGATATTCCCCCTTGTTCATTGTCCAATTTGACTGATGAACTCATGGGAGTGCTTGCAGCTGAACATGTTTCCATGCCAAATTTCTTGAGCAATTCCTTCGTGTATTTGGTCTGACTGATAAAAATATCAGTTTCCAGTTGCTTCACTTGTAGTCCGAGAAAGAATGTCAGTTCACCCATCATACTCATCTCGAATTGTGATGCATTAACTTAGCAAATTTCTCACATAATTTGGGGTTAGTTGACCCAAATATAGTATCATCAACATATATTTGCACAAGTAAAATGTGTCATTCTTTGAAAATTTGAACAAAGTCTTGTCAACTGATCCAACAGTAAAACCATGATCAATTAAGAATTTTGAAAGAGTCTCATACCAAGCTCTTGGATCTTGTATTAGACCATATAAAGCTTTGTTCAAATAATAGATATGATTAGGAAAAATGTGATTGATAAAGCCTGGTGGTTGTTCAACATAAACTTCTTCTTGCAACTGACCATTCAGAAATGCACTTTTTACATCCATTTGGTAGACTTTAAAGTTCTTGAATGATGCATAGGCAAGGAACATTCTGATTGATTCCAGTCTTGCAACTGATGCATACGTTTCATCATAGTCAATTCCTTCTTCCTGCCTATACCCTTGTGCTACAAGTCTTGCTTTGTTGCGTGCCACTAAACCATCTTCGTTCAGTTTATTTCTGAATACCCATTTTTACCTATAATAGTTTTACAAACTGGTCTTGGAACTAAGTTACAGACATTGTTATGGGTAAACTGATTTAGCTTCTCTTGCATAGCATTTATCTAGTTAGGATCAGCAAGAGCTTCGTCAGTTTTCTTTGGTTCCAGTTGTGAGACAAAAGCAAATTGAATGAACAAATTAAGCATTTGATTTCTTGTTCTTACCGGGTCAGATGGATTACCTATCACCAATTCTATAGGATGTGATTCTTCCATCTGAGTTTAGTATTTGTTGCTTCCATATCAGCAACTGCTTCTGTTGGCAACTGAATGTTTTTAGTTTCAATTGGAGCTGTATCAGTTGGTAATTGAATATCATCTGTTTGTTCCACCAACTGATTATCAGGAGTAGGTTCCTGTTTAACTGATTGATCTATTATTTTTGGTTCAGGTGTTTGAAGGATATTTCTATTGATATGATTTTTCTCTTCATTTTAATCCTCCAAACTAATCTCTGTAAATCGATCAACTAGCTCAACTGGATCAGTTAGCATAGTTTCATCAAAACAGCATGAATAGATTTTTCAACATTTAAAGATTTTTTTATTGAAAACTCTATATGCTTTGCTAACTGAAGAATATCCAAGAAATATTCTCTCTGCAGATTTAGCATCAAAGGCTTTTAAATGATTTTTACGATTATCAAGAATAAAACATATGTAGCCAAATATTTTGAAATAAGAAACCACACTTTTCTTCCATGACAGATCTCATATGGTGTTTTCACATGATTCTTATTGATCATTGATCTGTTCCGAGTGTAACACATAGTGTTTACTGTTTCTGTCCAAAACCTTTGAGAAATACCATAATCAGCAAGCATTGTTCCAGTAGCTTCTTTAAGGGTCTGATTCCTTCTCTCAGCTACACCATTTTGATGAGGTGTTCTAGCTGCTGAGAGCTCATGCTTGATTTCATTATTTTCTAAAAACGTTGAAAGATTTTGATTGATGAATTATGTCCCTCTGTCAGACCTTATTCGATCAATCCCAACTGATTTTTCATTTAAAAGTCTTTTGAAGAGCTTAATCAATTGTGCAGCAGTTTGGTCTTTGGATTTGAGAAAAATGACCTAAGAAATCTTGAAAAATCATCCACAATTACTAAGGTGTATTTCATTCCCCCTAAACTCATGACTTGTATTGGACCAAAAAGATTTATATGTAACAGTTCTAAGCATCGGGAAGATGATTTACAACCTCTATTGTTGAATGAAGATCTTACTTGTTTACCAAACTGACATGCTGAACAAATTTTATCTTTTGAAAAATCTATTCTAAGCAAACCAATTACAAGATCATGGTTACTCAGATAGGCAATAGATTTAAAGTTTAAGTAGTTCAATCTCTTACGCCACAACCAGTTTTTAGAAGATTTGGAAGCAATGAAAGAAACCGTTGCATAAGGTTGTTCAGTCTAACTGAGTTCGTAAGAATTTTCACAACAATTTCCAGTTAGGATAAACTCATCAATTCAGTCTCTAACTGAACACGTATGTCTGTCAAAATGAACTGAGAATTATTTTCACATAACTAACTGATGCTTATCAAGTTATACTTCAAATTCTCGACTAACAAAAATCTTTAATTGTAAAGTTACCATGTATAAGCTTACCCTTACCCACAGTTTTACCTTTGGATTTGTCTCCAAAACTGATGTTTGGTCCAGTATATTTGATCAGTTGAGATTGCAAATTTGCATCTCTTGTCATATATCGTGAACAGCCACTGTCTAGATACCAAGTTGATTCCTCGTTTGTTCCTGTTACCTGCAATCACACACGGTATATAATTTTGGTACCCATATTCATTTGGGTCCTAAACTGATTAGTCCTTTAGGAACCCAGACTTGAATCAGTCTACTGACTTCTTAGTTGTTGTGTTCCAAATGGTTTTTCTCGAATTTTTGGCAATACGTGTGCGATGTGAGGATGAAACCGTATGATTTGGATCCTTTTTCAACTGATTATTCTTTTGATATCGTTTCTGAACTGGATTATAGTTGTAATAATTGTAATAACCATTCATTGAGTACTGATTTTTGTAACTGAATCATTTAGCTGACCAGTTTCTTTAATCAGTTGAACTCTCGAAGCTATATCCAATTCCATACAGTTTTCCTTTGTTCTTACTTTCAGTCAATCGAATAGCCGGTTTACTAGGTTCTGAGAATTCATTTACCATGGTTTATTTTACAAAGGTAATGTACTTTCCTTTATTTTCATTCAACCTTGGCTTTGTATCACTTGCAGAGTTTTCATCATGACTGTTAAAGCCTAAACCAGATTTATCAGCAAATGATTTTTGTGAATTCTGCGTTTAAGTCAATGCAACTGAAAACTTGTTCCAAGCTTGAATCAGTTCAGTATGTTTTGAAATTTATGTTTTTAACTGACATATCAAAGCTTTATTTTCAATCATTTCAGATTTTTTCTGTGTAATCTCCCTTTTTAGACTCAACAGCTCAACTGACTCATCGGTTTCTGTCTTTTTGTCATTGGGATCAGTTTGCTCAGTTCTAACCTTCTCAAATAATCGAGCAAGTTTGTGATACTCATTTACCATGTCATGCAATGTGGTAATGAGTTCCTCACGAGTGAAATCAGTAGAGTTGAAGTCAAATACCTGTTAACTTGCTGATTCCAGTTCAGCATGATCTGCCATTAAGCACTTGACTTCCTCTTCCTCTTCACTTGAACTGCTTTGGCTTTCTGGTTTTGACTCGTCACTGTCAGTTTCAGCCCACTTAGATTTGCTTTCTTCTGCCAAAAGCACTTCATGTTTCTATTTGTACGATTTTTTGTCATCCTTGGTCCTTCTTTTGTGCTCATAGGGCTTCTTTCCCTTTTCAGTTGATTCTCAACCGTCCTTCTTTGGCTTAGGACAGTCTGCTATGAAATGACCAGATTTGCCACAGTTGTAGCAAACATAAGATTATTCTTTGGATTGGTTTTTCTGATATTGCTTCTGAAAGTTTCCTTGATTCCTCCTCATAAACCTTCCAAATTTCTTGACAAACAAAGACATAGCATCATTGATCAGTTGATCAACAGATTTATCAACTGAACCAGTTGGTTCCAGTCTGACAGCAGTTAAATCAGTTGTGACAGCTGGTGCAGAAATTTCTCCTTCTCTGGTTTGTAATTCAAACTCGTAAGCCTTTAGATTAGCAAACAAGTCATGAAGTTCGACCTTGTTAAGATCATTTCACTCTCTCATTGCCATGGTCTTGACATCCCATTCTTTGGGAAGACCTCTGACCACCTTCAGTGCCACTTTTTTGTTTGAATAAAACTTTCCAAGTTCATTCAGCTCATTGATAATACCACTGATCCTCTCATCATATTCGTGCATGGATTCTCCAGGCTTCATCTGGCTGTTATCAAATTTTTTAACAACAACTGATAGCTTGTTCTCTTTTGTTTTCTCGTTTCCTTCACACAGCTGAATCAGTTTCTCCCATATCTCTTTGCCAGTTTTGCACATCTTGGTTTTGCTGAAAGTGACTTTATCCAAAGTTTTGTATAAGATATCCTTAACCACATTGTCTAGGTTGTCTTTCTTTTATCCTCAGTTGTCCATTCCTCTATGGGCTTTTCTATGCGATGAGGTGCCCCATCAGTAATGGCAACTTCTGTATTTGCTTTTAGGATCTTCATGGGACCATCAGTAATGACATACCACATATCGTCATCTTGTGCAGCTAAATGAGCCTGTATTCTGATTTTCCAGTCGTCAAAATCTTCTCTAGAAAACATCGGTATTTTATTGAATGAAGACATGTTGATGAGTTAGTGAATAAGAGCATTCTGAGACAAGATTCAACTGCTCTGATAACACTTGTCATGATCGGTTTATTGGTTGAAATGTGTTTAGAAGGGGGGTTGAATAAACACTCACGATTTTATAATCTTTTCAAATGAAGTGTCAGTTATGTGACAAACTGAAACTAGGAATTTTGTCAGTCAATGACAATCAGTTTAACTGATAACAGTTGCGGAAATAAACTGACTGAAAGATAAGATAAATAACTGAAGTAATAACACAAAGATTTATGGATGTTCAGATATTGAAATAACTCATACGTCACCCCTTCTATCACAAGAATAGGATCTGCACTAAAAGACTTTGATCGATACAAAACTTGTACAGACCCACTTCCATTTGGACTTAACACTACCAAAACTGAAACTCTTAGTTTACTAAATATCTCACAGTTCTTCGACTGAACTTAGCACAACTGATCTAGTTAAGATGAAATAAACAATAAAATGTTTTGTGCTTGTAAGCTCGAAAGGTAGCCTCAAATGCTACAAATAAATCAGATAAGTGTGAGCTTTTTTTGATTCTTTAGTAAAAGTGATGAATTTAGCAGGGTAACAACAAGCTAAAGAGAGTAGATAGATCGATTCCTTCTTCAACCGCTCTTCTCACCTATTTATAGGCTTCTCTTCAACGGTAACATTAAATTATTTGAATCTTTATATTCATTGATTGCCACGTCAATATTCTTCTGACAATCGTACACTGTAATATCTGAAATGCGGCGTTCCACTATTAGTTGTAGTCTGCTTTATACTGTTGTCAGTTGAATGTACTTTTCAACAACTGTTGACGTGTACAGCTGAATGATCAGCTGATTCACTGGTAAGCTCGTAACTGAATAGTCAGTTGTCTTCGTAAGTTCAGTTCAACTGGTTTCAGTTGCCTTCGATACACTGTGCATTAATCTTCAGATAGGCAATTTCCAGTTGATAAGCTATTTGATCAGTTAGTCCAATAAATTAATCAGTTAGTTTGTCAAATAACTGAAATTAAGTTTCCAACAGTTAATTAGTTATTAATATATAGATTAAGATTAAGCAAATGGGCCCTAATTGTTATTTAGAAGTTTAAAAAAGGCGTTTCAAGCCCGATAAATTTAAAGTAGGCCCATTAAATCCAAACGCACTCACAAAAAATGTTTCGTGTTGGAAAGTTTTAGAAAATATTAGCCGAACCATCAAAAAGTCCCTCGATTCGATAAAATTTTCGTACTATTAAAAATTATTCTCTGGCAGGTAAAAATAGCCAACAAAGCTCATTTCTTGAAAAATACACTTAAAACACCTTATAATAATTAATAAAAATTAATCATGTTATAAAAATAATTTTCCTGATAATTCTCCGGCCTTCGTTCCTTGTTTGAGCACGAAATGCAACTTAAAACTCTAATGCGTGAACTTTAAATAAATCATGAAATAAAATCGATCATGCAATAATTATGCATAAAATGCATAAAAATAATTAAACACAAATTAATGAAATAAACATGCATTTAATTCTTTAAAATAATTTAATAAAATAACAAAAAAATTTAATAACTTGCATGCATATGGTTTACGCGGACCTTCAAATTTTCGGTACGTTACATAGTCAATTCTTGCGATTCAGAATATCTACTAAAATATCATAAGCACACTCTCAAAAGCCTTAGAATATCTTTTTCCAGATTATCTTGTGCTATATATTTATTCATTGTAATCTCATGCTTGCACTATCATGTTATCCAAAGAAGAGTTTGATGACTTAAAAATCAGAATGCAAACTCATCTGGCAGCCTAGGACGATGACATATGGTACGTCATTACTCAAGAAGCAATCAAAATTACGAAGGACAACACTGCAGTAGCCATTATAGACGATGCACCACATATGTTAGAGAAATCACTTTCAGAATAGACTACTGATGACAATGAGAAAGCAAACATGGATAACGTTGCAAATGACATATTATACAAAAATCTTGAAAAAAAAATTAGTATGATCAAGATGTGCTCCACTGTGAAAGAGATAAAGAAAATGCTGATTCACCTCTGTGAGAGAAATTATTAGAAAAAGAAAAAAAACTTACAGAGCCATGCGAAATTTGAGAACGTGAAAATGAAGTCCAAAGAGTCTCTGAATAACTTTGATGACAGATTCAGTAGTTCTTGGAAAAGAATACACCAAGAGGGAAGTAGCCTTGAAAGTTATTAGAGTTATTATAAGGGAATGGGATGTAAAGAAAATTTTCATGAGGGAATCAAAAGATCTAAAGAGCTAAATGATTGTTTACAAACTTAAAGGTATACGAGTTTGAACTAGAAGTCAGAGGATGAGAGTAATCTATTTCTAGCCATCCGAAGAAAGCTCTTTTTGTCACTACTACTAAAATAGTCCAAAAGAACACTACTGAACAACTGAGAAATGATTCTTTGTCATTGTTTGTTAAAAAATTTACCATGTTCATGAAGAAAAACCACATGACATTTCATAATCCTAATTGGAATTAAAATAAGGATTCACCATCCGGTGACATTCCTTGTTAAAACTATGGAAAGACTAATCATTTCATTGCTGGTTGTCCTAATCTAAATAAAGATTATTATAAAAATAATGGACACAAGAGAAATGACAAAAAGTCTAATAAGGATCAAAAGGCAATCGTTGCTGATGATAACAAAAGCAAATAGGCATACTCTAGTTCTGAATCCTCTAATTTAGAGAGCCAATCCAGTTAATGTGATGCTAAACAAGTTCAGTGTCTCATGACCGATGCTGATCAGGACACGGCCGCTAATGAGATATTCGATTTTGACTCAAATGAATTTACACTAGTTGATTTAGAAAGGCATTACAAAACATGATTGAGGAGTACTCGAAGATTTCTCAATCATTTGATGAAGTCAAAATTGAAAGCAAAGTTTAACTAATCAGATAAATAAGTCAATTTGTTCACAAAGGACAATTGTGATGATTTCAAGGCTGAAGTGACTAGGTTAAAGATTGAGAATGAGAGAGTGAGTGCAAATTACCAGTTGATACTTATTGAAAATAAAAAATTATCTTTACTAGTAAAAGCATGGAATAAGTCTTTTGATTTATTAGAGAGAATTCAAGAGTTACAAAAGAGGTATGGAAATAGAAGTGGTCTCAGATTTAGAAGCAATGAAGGCACTTTTAAAAGTAGTACTCAGTCAAAGCTGAACATGTGAAAAGGAAAATACATTCACTTTGTTAAGTCTAGTATGATATATGAACATACCAGACTTAATGTTCAAGTTGAAAAATCTATAAATTAGATGAACATGCATTTTGAACTCTACTATGTTCAACTTGAGAGAAATTTTGCTTGAATACTGGATCCAGTAAGGATCTGATTCAGTTGAGAAATCCTCCACAAACGCTAGAAACTATTGATAACAAAATAACATACATGTTCAAAAGAGATATAGATTATAAGACAAGAACAACGGGGAAGGGACGACCTAATAGAGTAAATTTTGTGAATAATAATTCCAGATATTCAGTTGCACACACCGTAGAAGTTACCCGAAGTGCAAGACCCTTTAGAAAACTACAAATGTAAGGGACTTATCCAGTTCTGACCCTAAAAGATTAGGTCCCAGTAAAAAAATTCGGTGTTTACATGGGAAAAATAGCTCTACTGATATCAAAATATCAACCTGATATCTAGATAATGGATGGTTTAGACACATGACTAGTCAAGAAAAAATACTTTCGGAAGTCATCAGTTGGAGCAGACCAAAGATTACTTTGGTGACAAATAAAAAGGTAAACATTTTGGTAATGGAAATATTATCCATGGAAATAATATCATAAATTATGTGTTATTGGTTGAAAGTTTGTGGTATAATTTGATTAATATTAGTCAAATATGCGATAGTGGTTATCGAGTAGAATTTCATAAGCACATATGCAAAATTAATAATGATGTTTCTAATGTTCTGTTGCAAGGAATCAGAAGCGAAAACACTTACATAATAAATTGTTAATATGCTCAACCTGATAATCTACATGCTTTGTTGCATCATATTCTGATAAATAATTGTTATGGTATAAACGTTTGAATCATTTAAATTTCTGACCGATTAACAATTTGCGTAAAATGAATCTAGTAGATGGGTTGCCTGAGATAGAATTTGTTAAGATTTGTGCATTTTCATCATGTCAACTAGGAAAATAAACAAGATCTAGCTCTAAGAATAAATACAATAAACTAACATCTGAATACTTAGAATTATTACACATTGATTTATTTGAGCCAATACCCGTAATGAACTTCAGAGAAATTAAGTATAGATTGGTATTTATTGATGATTTATCTTGATTTACATGAGTAATATTTATGAGTGGTAAGGATCATACATGTTCTCCTTTGATTAAATTTTTTAAACACGTGAAAAATGAAAAATTGTACAATTACCAGCTCCTGGGCAAGCTTCCCCCAACCCCATATAGAAGTCAATTATCAAAGTTGTATTGTCAATCCCCCCAATGATCAAATTGAAGAAATTAGGTTTTTCCCGATTATTTTCCATATTCAAAGTGCATAGGGGTATTTAACTGCTTTTTCTTTGTCCGGAGTAGGAGAGGAATAGTTTCAGATCCTTACTTACCTACCCTTAATATTAATATATATTAATTAATTAAAAAAAGAGTAAAAATTCCCCTTCTTTATTGATCCTAATATCTATCAAGGCAACGAATTCAGCACTTTAGCTTTAGCTTCCTTTTTTGATCAAGAGAATGTTTAGTTTCAATTTTCAAGATCAGAAGTGATCGTGGTACTAAATTCACTAAAAAAAACTCTTGAGATATATATCAGAACAATGAATTCAACAAGAATGTTCAGCAGCGAGAATCCCTAAGCAAAATGGAGTTTCTAAATGAAAAAAAAACGAAACATTGAAGGAAGAAACACAAACAAGGTTGCTGAATCTGGTATTTTACAAATATTTTGAGTAGAAGCAGCGAATACTATTTGTTATACTCAGAACCAGACTATGATCAACAAGAAATCTAGAAAGACACCGTATGAAATATTGAATGATAGTAAGCCAAATATTTCATATTTACATATTTTTGGATGCCAATGTTATATCCATAACAATGTTAAGAACCACTTAACAGATTTTGACTCAGAATCAGATACCGGTATATTTATTGGGTATTCATAAGTCACTAAACCACTTAGAGTCTTCAACAATAAAATATTAAATGTTGAAGAGGATGTGCATGTATTTTTGTTTTAATCTTGTATTACTCTTGAGCAATCTAAAATGAATGAATTAAGTATTAAAATGGACAATATTCAACTATAATAAGAAAATGAAGATAATGTGCCAAAAAAACTATTCA
This sequence comes from Primulina eburnea, assembly GCF_022965805.1. Classification (NCBI taxonomy): domain Eukaryota; kingdom Viridiplantae; phylum Streptophyta; class Magnoliopsida; order Lamiales; family Gesneriaceae; genus Primulina; species Primulina eburnea. The sequence goes on from NC_133103.1 coordinate 19,708,130, forward strand.
GTATCATGAACATGATGTTCCTTAGATGTAACAAGTAGTAGATATATTTGTAGAGGACAAGATCTAGTGACTACTTATCAAACTATTCTAGAGGATACTGAAAAGATCTCATTACAAGATAATCATGATCCAACTCAAGAAAACATATTCTAATAACCAAGTTACAAGTAGAGTAAGACTCGTCCTCCTTCACCGATAATCGGTAAACCTCGGCATCTCTTAGAACTAAGAGACAAATAATAAGTGAATATATGCACGCATAATTCATTTCTCAATTTGAACATAAGAAGATCGACAAGGCCATTAATAATTCTAGTTGGATAGAAGCTGTGTCAGATGAATTAAATCAATTCAAGGGGAATAATGTTTGGTATGTAGTTCCAAGACCTTATCATCGATCAGTAATCAGTACTAGATTCGTATTCAGAAATAAATTGAATGAAGATGGATTAATAATTAGAAACAAGACTAGATTAGTGGCTCAAGGATTAAGACAAGAGGAAGGGATATATTTTTAATGAGATTTTGCACTAGTAGCCCAACTAGAAGTTATCAAAATTTTTCTTTGTTTGGCTGCTTACAAAAATTTCAAGGTATTTCGAGTTGATGACAAAAGTGTCTTCCTGAATGGTTTATTACAAGAGGAGGTATATGTTGAATAACCTTCATGATTTACTAATCATACTCTGCGGAATCATGTATACAAGCAACATAAAGATTTTTATGTCTTAAAGCAGGCACCAAAAGCATGGTAGGGTATGTGTCTCAGTTTCTAATTAACCAAGGATTTGTTATTGGAAAAGTAGACAAACAACATTCAAATTCTCTAAAAAAAATTATTACATTTACTTGTATAAATTTATGTGGATGAAATTAATTTTTGATCTACTAATCAAAGTTGTGCAAGAAAATTTTCAAGTTAATGCAGGACAAATTCGAGATGAGCATGATGGATAACTAAAATTTTTACTAGACCAACAAATCAGACAACGGGAAGTTGGTATCTTCATTAATCAAGCCAAATACATCAAGGAATAGTTGATGAAGTTTGGTATGGAGACATGTTCTTCAGCAACGACTCCAATAAGTTCATCAACCAGACTTGATAAAAATGAAGGGGGAATTTCGGTAGAGGTAACTCACTATCGAGGTCATATTGAATTATTTCTTTACTTGAATGCTAGTAGATCATATGTAATATTTTCAGTTTGTATTTGTGCTAAATTCCAATATGACCCTAAGCAATCCCATTTTATTGCTACTAAACAAATACTGGAACTCTTAAAAAAGATTCATAATGTTGAATTATGGATTCAAAAGTTTCACGTTTAATTTATGGGCATTTATATGCTGATTATGTAGGGTGAAAATTATACAGAAAAAGCACAACTTTTTTATGCCAATTTCACTGTGATGAAAATCATAGTTCAGTGAAAAACAAACTTCCATCTCAACATCAAATGTCACGCCTCGAGACCGCGGCGTCGGTGACATCCGGCATTGTTAATCAAAGAAAAATAAACTTCGTAGAAAATAGCCAATACCAGTCTAATTCATAAATTTTCCATTGTCTTTACAAATGAAGAAAAATACAGAGGTTGTGGAAGCGAAAAGTACAAATATTACTAAGAAAGACAAAGGAACACTAATGGACTTGAATATCCAGAACTTGAATTACTTCATTCTAATTATTTACCACCCCCAGAACTGCTCATGCTCCTTTTCTTCTACATGTTCTTCATTCTCATCTGGAGAGGGACGTAAGGGCGGTGAGCGTTTTGGGAAACACTCAGCAAGTAGGGCCGATCGAATACCAGAAAACATTTGATACATAATACTTTTAAAATCTTATTTTTTTACATAACATAGTATATCAGAGTTGGATGAACATAAGTTTATCATTGAACAAATCAGAGTTTCAGAGTTGGATGAACATTGATATGTTGGACGAGGGAGAGGCAGACGTTCAGGGGTGGAAGACACAAGTGGCCCAGCTTAATACAGAGAATGCCCAGCTCACTCATATGGTAGAGCTACTTCAAGAAGGATAGGCGGAGGAGGAGCCGGAAGAGGAAGAGCCTATAGAGATTGAGGAGCCGATAGCAGCAATTGGGGATGGAGAGATAGAGGATTAGACTAGGATGTCTTAGTGATTTTGTTCTAGGAGTTTTATTTTACTTTTTTCCGTTGTTGCTATTTTATTCAGTACGACTTTTGCTTCCTTTAGATTGGTCATGTTCTTGCTTTTAGAAATCAATCAAAATTTGTTCGATTTGGTTCATTGATTTCAATTTTTTTCAGCACAATCTATTGTATGAACTTTACTCGTACAACAAATTCTTAGAACTTGCAATCTGTAGGAAATGGCCGGCAGATTCCCAAGACAGAACCTCAACCCGCGTTATGCTAATACCAACCGTGAAGGCGGACAGGAGAACGAGCAAGGGAATGGACCCCCGCCGGCAGTCAACTTAAGCCAAGCTGATCTTATGGCCATAGCCACTATTGTGGCGACAACACTGCAAGGTTTGGGAAACCCGAACGCCAATCAGCCACCACCACCTCCACCACCAAATGGAATCAAGTTCCACTATGAATCACTCCGCAAGAATAGGTGTCCAACCTTCAGTGGAGCCGTTGACCCTGAAGTTATCCAGAGTTGGCTGAAAAGTGTAGAGACTCAACATCGCCTATTGGAAGTTCCCGAGGCTCTGAAAGTGGACGTGATGGTGCCGTTCCTGGAAGATAAAGCAGGAAAATGGTGGGAAGCAGTCTCGCCAGCCATGAAAGCTGCAGGACCAATGACTTGGCAGCGATTTCGAGAAGCCTTTTTGAAACAGTATTATCCAGATGAGGTCAGACTGCAGAAACTGAGTGAGTTTGAAAACTTCACTCAAACTCCGGATATGTCAGTCGTAGAATACACCTCCCAGATTAATTCCCTTGGATCTTATGCTCCAGCAATCATGGCGGACGAAGTTTTGAAATTGCACCGTTTTAAAAAGGGATTGAACAGCAGGATCCAATCAGCCATAGCAGTCTACCAACCCACGAATTTTTCAGATCTAATGGGCGCATCTATCCAAGCTGAAACAGACATCCAGCGCAGGGAGAAGGAAAATAAGAACAAAAAGCCCATGAATAGTCAGTCCTCACGTAGCAATCAGACTTTCAAGAAGCCTAACCAGTCTGGTGGATCATCTAAAGGGCCTTCGCCTACCTCAAGTTACCAGGATATTAAGGCTTGCCCAACTTGTCACTTACGATACCTGAGAGAATTCCGAAGAAATAGTGGGGTATGCTTCGGATGTGGGAAAGCGGGACACCGATTTGCCGAATGTCCTACTGCCGTCAACCAAGCCGCCGGGCCAACAAAGGAACTGGGCCAAATACAGGAGCTAACCCCCAACAAGCCAAAGGAAAGCAAGCCCAATGCCAGGGTCTTTGCTATGACTCAAAAAGAGGCCGACGACGCCAATGAAGTCGTTTCAGGTACCATCCTAATTCAAAAAGTGCCTGCTTATGCGTTATTTGACTGTGGTGCTACGCATTCTTTCGTATCTAAGAGATTTGCTAAGAAACTAGGACTTAAGCTTGAATTATTAGCCGAACCTTTTCGAATAGCCACACCTACAAATAAGGCCATCGAAACTCACTACATTCACAAGAACTGTTTAATCAGTATCGGTAATCAGACTTTCAGTGCAGACATGATACAAATAGTCATGACCGATTTTGACATCATTCTGGGAATGGATTGGTTAGCCAATAACAATGCAATAGTGGACTGTAAAGGGAAAAGAGTTAAGCTCCGAACCTCAAATCAGGAAGAGATCGTGTATCATGGTAAATCCAAGAAACGGAAATCACTTATTTCCGCTTCCTAAGCATGGAAGGCCATGAAATCCGGAGAATATATCTACCCGGACATGATCAGCGAAGTACAAGGGAAGTCGAATTGAAGATAGAAGACATCCCAGTAGTATGTGAGTTCCCAGATGTTTTTCCAGAAGAACTCCCAGGGACAGTCCCGGACCGCGAATTCGAGTTCGAAATTAATCTGGTTCCGGGTGCAGCACCAATTTCGAAAGCACCTTACAAGATGGCGCCATCTGAACTCAAGGAGTTAAAGGAACAACTCCAAGAATTGTTAGACAAAAAGCAAGTCCGACCCAGTGTGTCCCCATGGGGAGCTCCAGTACTTTTTGTAAAGAAGAAAGATGGGAGTATGAGATTGTGCATCGACTATAGAGAACTGAACAAGATCACCATCAAGAACAAGTACCTCCTCCCAAGGATTGACGACCTATTTGATCAACTTAAGGGAGCCGCAGTATTTTATAAACTGGATCTGAGGACGGGATACCACTAACTGAAGGTCAGGGCGGAAGATATCCCTAAAACAGCCTTTCGGACAAGATATGGGCATTATGAGTTCACAATGATGCCTTTTGGGTTGATCAACGCGCCTGCAGCCTTCATGGACCTAATGAACAGAGTTTTCAAGCCATTCCTGGATCAGTTCATAGTAGTATTTATTGACGACATCCTCGTCTATTCTTCCAACGAGAGAGATCACAAAGAGCATATGCTCATTGCACTTCAGACTTTGAGAGAGAAGGAGCTCTATGCTAAGTTTAAGAAATGTGAATTCAGGCTAAAGAGTGTATCCTTTTTAAGACATGTGATCTCTGAAGCTGGAATATCACTGGAAAGTCGAGGCAATTACAGAGTGGCCAAAACCTAAGAACCCCACCGACATCAGGAGCTTTCTTGGACTGGCAGGTTATTATAGAAAGTTTTTCGAAGGTTTTTCCTCAATCGCCATACCACTGACTAAACTCACACAGAACAATTCCAAGTTAGTCTGGGACGAAGGTTGCGAGAAACGTTTTCGGACATTAAAAGAAAAGCTCGCATCCACGCCAGTACTAATCTTACCCAGGGAAGATAAGGAATTCACCATCTACAGTGACACATCCAAGGAGGGTCTGGGATGCGTGCTCATGCAAGAGGGAAGAGTGATCCATACGCATCAAGGCAGTTGAAACCACACGAGCAGAACTACCCTACGCATGTCCTGGAGCTAGCGGCAGTTGTATTCGCCTTAAAAATTTGGAGGCACTATCTCTATGGCGCCAAGTGCAAAATTTTCACAGATCACCAGAGCCTCAAATACCTGTTCACCCAAAAAGAACTGAACATGAGGCAAATGCGGTGGATTGAACTGCTGAAGGATTACGACTTGACTATCAGTTACCATCCGGGTAAAGCAAACAAGGTGGCCGATGCTCTGAGTCGGAAAAATGAGAGCAAGATTACTCTGGCCTCACTCTCCGCGAGACCATGTCTGCAAGAGACAGTCAAATTAAACCAGGATCGAGACCCTGAGCTAAAGAAACTTAAGGGACAAGTCTAAAGCGGAAATCTCAAGATCTACAAATTGATGACAAAGGAGTCTTGTGGATGAAAGGACGACTGTGTATACCAGACAGCGATAAACTTCGCCAAGAAATACTGTCAGAAGCACACAAATCCAAGTTTTCAGTCCATCCAGGGAGTACGAAGATGTACAGAGATCTTAAAAGCAATTTTTGGTGGAATGGAATGAAAAGAGACGTGGCAGAATTTGTCTCTAAATGCCAAGTGTGTCAACAGGTCAAAGCAGAGCACTAACGACCTGGAGGATTATTGCAACCTTTGGAAATACCTGAATGGAAATGGGAGCATATCTCCATGGACTTTGTGGTAGGGTTACCAAATTAAGGCAAGGTCAGGACGGAATATGGGTAATTGTTGATAGGCTTACAAAATCCGCACACTTCCTACCCGTCCGTATGAACTACAATCTGGACAATTTGGCGACTCTATATATGGACAATATTGTACGACTTCATGGAGTACCAGTTTGCATCCTGTCTGACAGAGACCCGAGGTTCGTCTCACGTTTTTGGAAGAGCTTTCAGGGGGCCATGGGAACTAAAGTGACTCTTAGTACGGCCTATCACCCACAAACCGATGGCCAAACCGAGAGAACAATTCAAACCCTGGAAGACATGCTGCGAGCCTGCGTCCTAGAATTCAGTAGCAATTGGAGCAATAATCTACCATTGATCGAGTTTGCTTATAATAACAGTTATCACATCAGTATTGGGATGGCTCCATACTAAGCTCTGTGTGGAAGGAAATGCCGATCACCCTTATATTGGGATGAAGTGGGAGAAAAAACAGTATTAGGACCCGAACTCGTACAGATAACAATAGACAAGGTTACAGTAGTCCGAGATAAACTCAAGGCAGCTCAAGATCGACAAAAGAGTTGGGCAGATCTGAAAAGAAGGCCAGTGGAATTCAATATTGGTGAGAAGGCCTACGTAAAAGTCTCGCCTATGAAATAAGTGGTCCGATTCAGTAAAGCCGGGAAGCTGAACCCTCGTTATGTGGGGCCCTTTGAGATTTTGGAAAAAGTGGGCACATTGGCATACAGATTGGCATTGCCACCAAAAATGTCTAGAATTCACAATGTTTTTCATGTGTCCCAACTACGGAAATACATCTCGGACCCAAGCCACGTGTTGGAAGCAGAACCGCTCATGATTGAAAGTAACTTGGGAGAAGGACTTGTTAGAGTAGGTGCACGTCGAGCCAAGTGTTGGCCGACTGTTCACGATGAAACTCTTTGTATAAACGATCTTTATTTTAATAATATTTGAATTTATTAATTTGGCGCATCTTTATCTTTATACCCATGCTAGTTGCATAGATAAAGTCCTTGAATATACAAATAGTAGAAAGAATATGAGATGCTCATATGATGAGTATCATGAAACTCATATTTGGAATACTGTATATTCTAAACTGTTCCTAGTCGATTCAGCCGCCACTAAGAAGGATAAAGGCCGCTCGAGTTAGAGACTAGTATCTGCGATGTGAGTACCATGTTTCATTGGTAGGGGACATTGTGATGTCCGAGCATGCAGATAGGTGCTCCTTGTAGAGTGCACTGAACAACCCTCCATAAAAGGACTTTCCAAGTGGTTCTCACTTATCGAGTGGAAAAGTCCTGGTTTATGGTTGTACAGAATTAGTCCTTATGACCCGGGACAACATTGAGACTCTATGTGCTAGCGTTTCACTTTGACTTGTTTACCGACTCTTATGGGGTCATTAGGTGGCAAGGTTGGGTGTTACGGCGAAACATATAGGAGTCGATGCATTGTAGTCGGGGATTCACCGCTTACCTACGGGTATGGATATCCTATGTGTTTATCATGTATGTGTGGGTTGAAATCTCTGATCAGAGTATGGTGGTAATTATGAAAGGGGTTTCATAGATTACACCATCGATGCAACCACGACATGACACATAGTATCGATTCATTGACAACTCTCGATAAACCAATAGTTGTCGAATCGGTCGGGATATATGAGCTGAAGGGACCGTACTGTACGCTAACCATAATTGAATGGTTCTTGCAGGCACTATCATGTGATACCTAGGGAATCACGTAAGCGATGCTGCTAGGCGTTTAACGTGATTGGTTGGGTACTATCAGACTTGAGTTCTGACGTTCTTACTATCAAGGAGTTGATAAGTAAGAATGGAGCAATTGGGGTATGCTCGAATAAGGACATGTTTAGTCCGAATCACATTGAGATGTGAACCCACGGCTAGTTGTATCAATGAACCATTGAGGGCCACACAAGTACTTGCTTTGTAAATCCCGAAGAGAAGTAAAATAGTTCAATGTGTTGAACGGCTTATAAATGTGTTTATAAGCGTAAAGAAAAATAGAAGTATGACTTCTAAGAGAGAAATATAAATTTTAATTTATGGAAGTGTTCCTAAGATTAAAATTTGGCCAAGTAAATAATGTAGTTGAAAATTGTGATTTTCATAAACTTTATTGGGGACTAAATTAAATTAATTCAAATGTTGAATTAATTAAACACTAGTGGACCTAGTAGAGTCTAAAATAATTAAATTAATTCAAGTGTTGAATTAATTAAATAATATTGAGTCTTGTAGAGCTCAATTAAAATAATTATTTAAACTAGTAGGACTTGAGTAAATTCAAGTAATATTTAATTTATCTCAAATGTGTTTGAGATAATTAAAAATTTAGTCCATGGTTTTTAATGTGATTAAAAACCATATTATATGCATGTAATTCTAGGGTTTGCATGCTTTGGGGAGGTGAAGGGTTGGAGACTAGGCATGCAACTTTTTGCAACTTTTGAGAGACAACTTTTGTCAATACCTAGGCTAGTCTCCCACACTCCTCACTATCACACCTTGGCCGAAAATTTGAGACTAATTCTCTCAAAAATTTTTCTTTCCTTTGTTCTTCATTTTCTTGGAGAAAAATTCTTCTCTTTGATAAATCCTTAAGTTTTTCTAGTGCAAAACTTAAGGGGATTTACATAGCCAAGTGGTGGGCCTTATTCTTGAAAGGGAAAAGAAGGAGCTTGTAGATTTCTTTCATCCATACAAGAGCCAAAGTGTTTACACTTTGGTTGGTGCCATTCATCAACTCTAAGGGGTTGATAGGTAAACCTCTTTAAAACATCCTATGAATGTTTTGTTGATTTTGCAAATATTACACAAAACTTTTAAGGGGGCCGAAATTTTTGCTCTAAAATTATATTTTTCGCTTCCGTTGCGTTTCCGGCCTCCGTAACCGGTCCGCTTTCAAGTGGTATCCGAGCTAAGGTTACGGTTTTTGTGTAATATTTGCGTAATATTATGTTGAGATCGATTTCTAACCGTTTGAGATTTTTGTGCAACAATAAACATCAAGGCCGAAATTTTTACAAAAAAAAAAAATAAAGTTTTCGGGGCTGCCCGAGGGCTGCCCGAAGGGGCTGCCCGAAAATTTCGGGCAGCCGAGGGGCAGCCCAAGGGGCTGCCCGAAACTTCCAGTTTTTAATAAAAAAAAAAAAATTTTTTGTTGTGGCCGGAATCCGGCGACGGAGCTCCGGCGACGACGATGACGGCTAGGGTTTCCAAAAGTGTTTTGGATAATCTTAGTGTCATGGGCCTTGAGTTGTTGGGCCATTAGATGGTCAACATATTTTGTGAAATTTAAATGGGCCTAAGTATTTTTGTGAAAAATGAGTTTTGGGCCCTTAAGTTTAAATTTACAATTGTTGCACATATTTTCTCATAAAATAAATAATTGAAGTAGGACTTTAATTATTTATAGTAAATTGTGATTTACAAGAAATTCGATTATAAATAAATTAATTTGAAAGTAGACAAAGGAGTTTGTATACTTTGTTAATTTAATTTATAATTGTGGCGGTTAGTGATTGGATCAAGATATATAATATTGGATCAATTAATTATAGTGATAATTAATTGATGGTGTATGATATGTGATATTATGCATGAAGGATGATCAAAAGCCCAAGCCCAATTTGCTAGGTGTATGCTAGGATATTTGTGTTGTATGATTGTAATAATTATCAATTTATAAAGTGGGCTTGGTTTATGGCCCGTTCCCACCCCCATGAGATGTATCCCTATGTGCCATGGATATTTAAATGTAAATATTAGAATAGTGGAAGATCAAGATTGGAAGATGGTGGCCTTGGTGATTATGAAGATCGAAGACATGTAATATTGGATGCTAATGTAATAATTTAGTTGCATTGCATCCCGTGCATTTACCCTAGGATTGGACCTAGGCCCGTGTTTGGCTCACACGGGCCATTAGTTTTGGGGCGATTGATCATCCTTGTACTGTTTTCTATTTATAATATATGCATGATATGTTATAAATAATGAGTATGTGCGTTATTATTATTATAATAACAAAGTTGCATGAATCCGGCAAACATACGATCAAACATGGCGAGCTTTTAAAATAAAATTAATGATGAGACCTTTCAAAATTAAAAACCCTCATTTTGAATAAGATTCAAAATTAATATCAAGTCCGAAAAGGGGAATTATAAATTTGTTTATAATTTCCTTGTCTTCCATCGACAATGGATGCATGATGAACGCTACCCGTACTCGGGGCTCGGCTCATATTATTGAGGGGGCCCTGGGTGCCGGAAAGCTGTGACATCCATTGACATGGTGATGTGAACTACGTGGAACTCCCATGATTTCGGCTCATATTATTGAGGGAACTCATGGCGACCGTCCATTAAGGTTCAATATCGATGGGTTAGGCTTGACACGTAAAGATGAACGACGTCATATTATTGGGTCCTAATCAAACGTGAGACAAAAGAATACGTAGAGGGTTGCATAGCGATGCAATTGGAAACTACCTTTTAGGAGTTGTGATGGCCGATATTATTCGGGATCACAATTCGCTAATTGGACCTTACGTACCTACTGAGGAAAGTGTTTCCCGTTTTCACTAGAGGGTAGTGAAAATGTCAAAACAGTGAGAGCGATTATTTATAAAGTAAAAGTCCAAACTTTATATCTTATTAAATATTTTAAAATAGTCATTAACATTTATCTGTTTTACTTTTCAGTACAATCTTTGACATGTCATCAATTCGCAACCCGTTTTCGGTCATTCTCGAAAAACACATTCTAACCGGACCAAACTATATCACTTGGCTAAGAAATTTAAAGATTGTCCTAAACTCGGAGAAGATCGCATATACACTTACTGAGGCGCCCCCTGCTGAGGCTCCTATAGGCTGCACTCCTGAGGATTGCAGACCTACAAGGATTGGTGCGACCATGACTTGAAGGCGAAGTGTTATATGCAGGCTTCGATGAACGATGAGCTGCAAAGGCGATTCGAGGATGCTAAGAATGCTGCTGACATTCATATGCACCTCAAGGAGCTCTTCGGTGAGCAGACTCGGCCTTTGAGGCATGCCACAGTGAAGGAGCTCATCACTTTACGCATGCGAGATGGGACTTCGGTCCATGAGCATGGCCTAAAGTTGATTGGGCTCGTGGACAAGCTCGTAGGCATGGATTTGATCTTGCCATCGGAGTTGACCACGGATGTGTTGCTGTTGTCACTGCCCAGCTCTTTCGATCCTTTTGTCGTGAACTTCAACATGAACAAGCTTGAGCCCAGCCTTGAAGAGTTGGTGAACATGCTTGTGACCTTTGAGTCCACGATCAAGAAGGAGAAGCAGGTTCTTTTTGTGGGCTCTTCATCTGGCACGAAGACCGGTCCACCTGGGAAGGGAAAGAAGCGTTCTTTCCAGCGTACCAAGAAGAGCGAGCCCTTGAAGAGGCAGACTTCGAGTCCCGTAGTGGCAGCCGCGCCAGTGAAGGCTGAAAAGATTGTTGACATCTGTCACCACTGCAAGAAGCCTGGACATTGGAGGCGTAACTGCAGGGAATATCTTGCGCAGAAGGGTTCTGCCAAAGGTATGTTCTTTATTGAAGTAAATATCTCGATTAACTCTACTTCTTGGGTATTGGATACCGGCTGTGGCTCACATCTCTGTAACGATTTGCAGGTGATGGGAAGAAGTAGAAGGCTCCGAGAGGGTGAGACCTTCTTAAGGATGGGCAATGGAGCAAGAGTTGCTGCCAAGGCCATAGGAGATGTTTGTTTAATTTTGAACAATGATTTTAAGTTTGTATTAAGAGATTTTTTATTTGTACCAGACTTGATTAAAAACATTATTTCCATTCCTATGCTTGATATTGATGGATATTCTTGTTTATTTGGCAAAGGTGTTTGCAATATTTACAAGAATGAATGTTTAGTTGGTACCGGTGAACTTGAAAACAATCTCTACACCTTAAAATTAAAAGATATTCCACTTAACAATGTCCAAACGATAACAACAACAAATAAGCGCAAACAAGATACTCTTAATTCGGCACAATTATGGCATGCTCGATTAGGTCATATATCCCTAAGAAGGATGTACAAGTTAGTGGGAGTTGGCATGTTTGATATGTCCGATATTAATGCTCTCACGACTTGTGAATCCTGTCTAAAAGGAAAGATGACCAAAATTCCCTTTAAGGGCCATGCGGAGCGAGCCAAAGGGTTATTGGATTTGATCCATACCGATGTGTGCGGTCCGCTTAGCATCACCACTAAGCATGGACATGCCTACTTCATCACCTTTACCGATGACCATTCGAGGTATGGGTATGTGTATTTGATGAAATACAAGTCTGAAGCCTTTGAAAGGTTCAAAGAATTCAGAAGTGAAGTAGAGAATCAATTGGGACGAAGCATCAAGACACTTCGATCGGATCGAGGTGGTGAGTACTTGAGTGCCGAGTTCCAAGAGTATCTTAGAGAGAATGGGATTCTCTCGCAGTGGACTCCGCCCGCTACACCACAGTTGAATGGTGTTTCGGAGCGTCGTAACCGGACTTTGATGGACATGGTTCGGTCTATGATGGGGTTCACGGAGTTGCCGCCATCCTTTTGGGGATATGCGCTTGAAACAGCGGCAATGTTGTTGAACAATGTCAATACAAAGGCAGTTGACAAGACTCCATATGAGATATGGATGGGTAAGCCTCCCAAGTATTCTTATCTAAGAATATGGGGGTGTCCTGCTTATGTAAAGCAGACAGTGGGAGATAAATTGGATAGTCGATCCATTTTATGCTACTTTGTGGGATATCCAAGGAATTCAATTGGATATTACTTCTATCATCCCCAAGAAACAAAGGTGTTTGTTTCTAGGAACGCAACCTTTTTGGAAAAGGAATTTCTATTGGATAGAAAAGGCGAGATGATAGAACTCGAAGAGGTTCGAGAGACACCCACAGTTGTAGAACCCACACCCGAGAAGCCAAGTGAGGAGATACAAGCTCCTAGAAGAACCGAGAGAGTCTCGAGACCGCCTGTGAGGTATGGTCTGCTTCTTGAAGAGGGCCATGATGAGCCTAACCTTGGATGTGATCCAAGGACCTTCAAGGAAGCGTTATCGGATGCCGATTCATCCAAGTGGCTTGAAGCAGTGGAATCTGAGATGAATTCCATGCATTCGAACCAAGTGTGGAATCTCGTGGATCCACCTGAGGGAATTGTTCCCATAGGATGTAAATGGATTTACAAGAGGAAACTTGGGGCGGATGGGAAGGTATTGACCTTCAAGGCGCGATTGGTAGCAAAAGGGTATACTCAAAGGCAAGGTGTTGACTATGAGGAAACCTTTTCTCCAGTTGCGATGTTCAAGTCCATTAGGATATTGCTAGCCATAGCTGCATGGTATGACTATGAGATATGGCAGATGGATGTTAAGACAGCCTTCCTTAATGGGGATATTAAGGAAGAGATTTACATGTCTCAACCTGAAGGGTTTACATCCATCGGAAGTGAGCATATGGTATGCAAACTTCAAAGATCTATTTATGGTCTTAAGCAGGCATCGAGGAGCTGGAACCTCAGATTCGATAGTACAATCAAAGAGTTTGGTTTTACTAAGAATCCTGAGGAACCCTGTGTGTATAAGAAGGTCAGTGGGAGTGCTGTGACATTCCTTGTTCTTTATGTTGATGACATTCTACTCATTGGGAATGATGTAGGAATGTTGCAATCAACAAAGATATGGTTAGCAAGTAAGTTCTCAATGCAGGACTTGGGTGAAGCATCTTTTGTATTGGGAATACAGATCTATAGAGATAGATCAAAAAGATTGCTTGGTCTCACCCAGTCCACATACATTGATACCATCGTGAAGCGGTTCTCGATGGATGAGTCCAAGAGAGGACATCTACCAATGTGTCATGGCGTGTCCCTATCCAAGTCTATGTCTCCCAAGACTGATGCAGAGATAGCGGCGATGACACGAATTCCGTATGCTTCGGCTATTGGTAGTATCATGTATGGGATGATATCTACACGTCCTGACGTGGCATTTGCACTAAGTGTAGTGAGTAGATATCAATCCAACCCTGGTCTTCCACACTGGAAAGCTGTGAAAGACATCCTCAAGTATTTGAGAAGGACCAATAAGTTGTTCTTGGTCTATGGGGGTGGAGAACTAAAATTGGAAGGCTATACCGACTCTAGCTTCCAAAGCGATGTTGATGACTCGAAGTCAACCTCCGGATTCATATTCATGCTCAATGGTGGTGCTGTCTCTTGGAAGAGTTCCAAGCAAGACAGTACTGCGGATTCCACCACTGAGGCAGAATACATTGCTGCATCGGCTGCAGCAAAGGAGGCTGTTTGGATTAGGAATTTCGTCCAAGAGTTGGGCGTCATTCCAAATGGAGTTGCTCCTATCCCGGTGATGTGCGACAACACGGGAGCCATAGCTCAGGCGAAGGAGCCGAGGTCTCATCAGAAGTCCAAACATGTATTGAGAAAGTACCACATCCTCAGAGAGATCGTGGAACGAGGAGAAGTGTCGATCGACAAAGTCGGCTCCGCAGATAATGTTGCTGATCCACTAACTAAGCCTTTACCAGGACCATCGTTCGAGAAGCATCGCGAATCAATGGGTCTAAAGTATATAGGTAGTTGGCTCTAGTGCAAGTGGGAGATTGTTAGAGTAGGTGCACGTCGAGCCAAGTGTTGGCCGACTGTTCACGATGAAACTCTTTGTATAAACGATCTTTATTTTAATAATATTTGAATTTATTAATTTGGCGCATCTTTATCTTTATACCCATGCTAGTTGCATAGATAAAGTCCTTGAATATACAAATAGTAGAAAGAATATGAGATGCTCATATGATGAGTATCATGAAACTCATATTTGGAATACTGTATATTCTAAACTGTTCCTAGTCGATTCAGCCGCCACTAAGAAGGATAAAGGCCGCTCGAGTTAGAGACTAGTATCTGCGATGTGAGTACCATGTTTCATTGGTAGGGGACATTGTGATGTCCGAGCATGCAGATAGGTGCTCCTTGTAGAGTGCACTGAACAACCCTCCATAAAAGGACTTTCCAAGTGGTTCTCACTTATCGAGTGGAAAAGTCCTGGTTTATGGTTGTACAGAATTAGTCCTTATGACCCGGGACAACATTGAGACTCTATGTGCTAGCGTTTCACTTTGACTTGTTTACCGACTCTTATGGGGTCATTAGGTGGCAAGGTTGGGTGTTACGGCGAAACATATAGGAGTCGATGCATTGTAGTCGGGGATTCACCGCTTACCTACGGGTATGGATATCCTATGTGTTTATCATGTATGTGTGGGTTGAAATCTCTGATCAGAGTATGGTGGTAATTATGAAAGGGGTTTCATAGATTACACCATCGATGCAACCACGACATGACACATAGTATCGATTCATTGACAACTCTCGATAAACCAATAGTTGTCGAATCGGTCGGGATATATGAGCTGAAGGGACCGTACTGTACGCTAACCATAATTGAATGGTTCTTGCAGGCACTATCATGTGATACCTAGGGAATCACGTAAGCGATGCTGCTAGGCGTTTAACGTGATTGGTTGGGTACTATCAGACTTGAGTTCTGACGTTCTTACTATCAAGGAGTTGATAAGTAAGAATGGAGCAATTGGGGTATGCTCGAATAAGGACATGTTTAGTCCGAATCACATTGAGATGTGAACCCACGGCTAGTTGTATCAATGAACCATTGAGGGCCACACAAGTACTTGCTTTGTAAATCCCGAAGAGAAGTAAAATAGTTCAATGTGTTGAACGGCTTATAAATGTGTTTATAAGCGTAAAGAAAAATAGAAGTATGACTTCTAAGAGAGAAATATAAATTTTAATTTATGGAAGTGTTCCTAAGATTAAAATTTGGCCAAGTAAATAATGTAGTTGAAAATTGTGATTTTCATAAACTTTATTGGGGACTAAATTAAATTAATTCAAATGTTGAATTAATTAAACACTAGTGGACCTAGTAGAGTCTAAAATAATTAAATTAATTCAAGTGTTGAATTAATTAAATAATATTGAGTCTTGTAGAGCTCAATTAAAATAATTATTTAAACTAGTAGGACTTGAGTAAATTCAAGTAATATTTAATTTATCTCAAATGTGTTTGAGATAATTAAAAATTTAGTCCATGGTTTTTAATGTGATTAAAAACCATATTATATGCATGTAATTCTAGGGTTTGCATGCTTTGGGGAGGTGAAGGGTTGGAGACTAGGCATGCAACTTTTTGCAACTTTTGAGAGACAACTTTTGTCAATACCTAGGCTAGTCTCCCACACTCCTCACTATCACACCTTGGCCGAAAATTTGAGACTAATTCTCTCAAAAAATTTTCTTTCCTTTGTTCTTCATTTTCTTGGAGAAAAATTCTTCTCTTTGATAAATCCTTAAGTTTTTCTAGTGCAAAACTTAAGGGGATTTACATAGCCAAGTGGTGGGCCTTATTCTTGAAAGGGAAAAGAAGGAGCTTGTAGATTTCTTTCATCCATACAAGAGCCAAAGTGTTTACACTTTGGTTGGTGCCATTCATCAACTCTAAGGGGTTGATAGGTAAACCTCTTTAAAACATCCTATGAATGTTTTGTTGATTTTGCAAATATTACACAAAACTTTTAAGGGGGCCGAAATTTTTGCTCTAAAATTATATTTTTCGCTTCCGTTGCGTTTCCGGCCTCCGTAACCGGTCCGCTTTCAGGACTGAAGTACGAAGAAGTTCCCATCAGAATCGTGGACACCAAGGACCAGGTACTAAGGCGACGAATTATTCTCTACGTCAAGGTGCAATGGACAAACCACACGGAAAGAGAAGCCACGTGGGAGCTAGAAGAAAGGACGAGGGACCAATACCCGTACCTCTTCATAGACCAAGTCAATCCAAGTTTCGAGGACGAAACTTCCCATAAGGAGGGAGGGATATAAAACCCGGGATTCTGTACAAGCGTGATCATATCAGACTAATATCAGATTAATAATTTGATTATGCTAGGATGGTGTAATCTGGGATCTTAATATTTAAACCATTCAAAATATAAGATTTGTTTTGAGTTATCTAAGTCGTGCAGATAATTTTATTCTGTGCAGAATTTTGAAGCTCGAAATTAATATGGTATTATTTTCGGTACTTGAGCTTTTGGGGTGATTAAATCTATCACGATCCAAGGAATTTATTAAGGAATTTCGAAGATTTAGCAAATAAAGTTCTAAGATTTAAGTGGAGATTGAGATACCGGGATAAAAGATCAAGCAAGAGATAATAAAATCCCTAGAATTCGAAATTAATCAGTGTATATATATGCAAATTTCGAAATTGAGGGGGGATAAAAGATTTAAATTTCGAACAATATCACGGATAGATCATGCTTTTTGATGAAGATTTGATTCAGAGTTCAAATGCAACTATAACTCTTGATCACGATAGCAGCCAACCCCTATAAATAGGAGGGCCCTGTAGACTCGAAAATCACACCTCATATCACCCAAATTTTCGAAATTTGTGCCCTAGTCTCCCCAGGATTTTCGAGCACCGCGAAGCGCTGCCACCGTCCAGTTGTTGAAGTAGGAATTTCGAAAATTTATGTGCAAGCAATCCTAGCTATTCACGTTTTTTTATCAAGAGTTCAAGGTAAGTGGGCAGTTTTAAATTTCGGTTTTATGCATATGAAGGTTTCGGTTTTTGATTTTAAAAATTCGGTCGAACACCGTCTACGTTTTTATTTTTTTAATCTTGTTACGTTTATACGTTGGCAATGTGAGGATTCCCTGAAAATGGGTGGAATTCCAACATATGACCCTTAACAGTGGGATATAACTATTTTATGGCCTCGCCCCCTTAGAGGATTAAAACTTAGGGACTAACGTCAGCAAACCATGAAAGGTGAAAAATCGCAGTGTTATTATGTTACGGATACGATGTTGCGATTATGAAAAGCATGTTGTATTTATATGTATGTTTCGAAAATGTTATAAAAAATGTTTATGTTGTTTTCAATATCCCCCATTTACTGAGTATTTCCCAAAATACTCACCCCTTACACCCTTCCACAGATAAATCCGAAGAACAGGTTGAAGAAGAAGAATATGAACAATTTTGGGGATGGTGAATTTTGTGATTTAATTTAGTTATGTTATTTCTTTTTGAGTTTTAGTACTTTCAATTTCATGTTAGACGCATTCCGCAAATTTATTTTATTCTGTTGTAAAGACTTTGATTTTTGAGATTATGGTTAATAAACAGGTATTTCGGTTTATAATATGCTACGAGGCTGGTCGTTTTCAATTGTGTGATTGTGAAACGACGCCGGTGTCAAATCCCGAGTTTCGGGGCGTGACAACTCCTCTGTCCAAGGCTTCTGGAAATCCATACTTGCGCTCGAGCGGTAAGATTGTACCGCTCGAGTAAGATTATACCGCTCGAGTGCCAAATTTTCTGTCCCATTACTCTCCTTCTCGAGTGGCTTGTGTATTTTGATCTCCCAATTTCAGCTCTGTGTCCATTTTGCGTGCAAATTCATCACGTATGAGTGAGACCCGATCATATGCATATGCTTACTCTAAAATGAACAAAATGTAAATCAAATGCACGCTTACACAATGCAAACATACACAAAACTAATGCAATAAAACACGTAAAAACAACAACTATCAGAGAGACTGAAAAATAGTCATTGCACAAGCGTTGTTCAGCGGCCAATCTATGTCGATTAATCACAACATGGCTAGGAATCGATCCTCCAAGGTGCAAATTATCACGTTCTTGGAAGTAATTGGAAACAACTGTAGAACTATTTATTTGTTGGATTAAAACTGTTTGTTGTTGGTCAATGAGCTTAAACTCATTTTTTTTTAATCTTGGTACTAGACCGCTCTTCATTGCCAGATGATTACGAGGACAAGTCGAAAGAAAAACTTGAAGGTCCTCCTTCATGAAAATTTATTTTGAACATGACGAGTAAATGATGATAAAGTCACGAGTCTTAAATAAGTGATGAGAATTGTAGTTTAGCTATGTTAGATATATTTTAAATTTTGTAATATTTGATTTTTTGTTAACTGTCACGGTTTGTGTATTTGTAATAAAATTCGGTCCAAGAGTTGTCTAGTTTCAATAAAATAGACAAATATTTGTCACTAGTTGTGTATTTGCATTAAAAGACAACTCAAGGGTTCTCTAGTTGTTTATTTGCAATAAAATACACATCTATTTGCCACAGGTTGTGTATTTACAATAAAAGCCAACTCATGGGTTGTCTAGCAGCAATTGTCACGGGTTGTCAGTCGCAATCATAAACAACTCATTTGTCAACTCTTGTCTACTTGCAGCTATCACGGGTTGTCTAGTTGCTATCAAAGACAACTCATCTGGCATGGGTTTTCACCCACTGATAAAATAGCTCTGAAATACGTCAAAGATGCATCGTATAGTAAAATACAGTTCTTTCAATATATATACACCTTTAGATAAAATTTTGTAACCCCAAACAAATCAATCTAACTAATTTCAATTTCTACCATCGGATCAGAGATAATTTCATCCAGCCCGTTGACCTATATTTTTTTATACAAAATGTAACTAAGATACAATTCATATCTGGTTATAGTTGGATCAAGCAAAAGCCTTATTTAAGGCAATCATTTAGCTCGACTTGGAAGTTGGATCATGTTTGGTGTGTTATCGTGATTGCAATGAATGTGTTTATTTTTATTATTGTGTGCAATATTTTTTTTAAAATTTTTTGGTGATATGTTATTTAGTATTGTCTATTTTCTATGTTCAAAAATATCGCTTATTTATAAAGTTAAATTAAGTCGATATAATTGTTTGTAATAAATTGTGTTATATACTTTTTTGGTCACGAACTTGTTCATTATTTCCATTTTTTTTTTGATCTTCGGGATGGGGACACCAATTACAAAGTGTCTAATTTACTTTCACTCTCCTGCCCAGGCTCATTCCTAGCCTATCTTCCTCTATGATCTTTGTAAGGCTCGAGATTCATTAGTCTTCATTAATATGATACTCAAAGATATGAGAATGCATGACATGGAATGAGGGGAGAAAAGGCATGAGAAATTAGAGTTTTGAGTACAAGATAGACCGCACCCGCGCTTAGGAAGAGACCGCACCCGCGGTAACATAATTCTGAATTTTGAAGGTGAGGCCGAAGCCACACCGCACCCGCGGTCCAAGAGCCACCGCACCCGCGGTCGATGTCCAGTAGGGTAGGAAATTTTATTCGAAGCAAGACCGCACCTGCGGTCGTCGAATTTCAGAAAATAAAAGTGCTGCCGAAGACGACGCGCACCCGCGTTCTAGAGCCTTACGCACCCGAAGTCGTGCGTGTTACACAACGAAATGGCCATGTGTTACTTGCCATGCATATATGTTATAGGTGTCTTGATTTCATCCCTCTCAGTAGCTGAGAACCGAGGGAGAGTTTCAGGAAAAAGGAGTAGGGTTCTTTCATTGTAGAAGTCAACTTGTGCAAGATTTATCCAACCAAACTTCAATCTAAACATAGATTTGTGCTCCTTGCATCAAGAACTACAAGGGGATGTAAGTTTCTTTCAGTTTCAGTATGGTTTGAAGTTTTAATGTTGGGGAAATTCAGATATAAGTTATATTATGTTGTTCTTGATATGTTGAGCATGGTATAATTGCAATCAGATCGATTTTCGGATACCGTATGAGATTGTCTTGAATTTCCAGCATGTATATTGAGTTGAGATAGTGAAGAGTTCAACATGATACATTAGATTTTAATGAGGCTTATGAGAGGTTGATATTGATATATGTTGAGGTTTGAGTTATCGGTATTGAGACCTACGCAGTGATGCTGTCGAATTATACCGAGAATGATTATTGACTTGTTCAAGACTTGATGTGAGTTATATATTGAGAGACTACTTCTATATATTATCATTTCAGATTTTATTGACAGATTTAATCTTCGACTTCAAGATCTCGATCAATTCCTACGACAAGAAAGGTATAATTCATGTTTTGTTTGGGGAAGACGCAACTCAAATGAGATTCAATTTGAGTTTCCCAACAAAATCACATACTAGATTTATTGTTTATCTCTTTGATATGATTTGGATTTGTTTATAGATTTATATTCAAATCTCTTGATTTAATCATGCTTTGTATATAGATTTATATTCAAGCATCGAGATAGGAGAGTCGTTGACAGATTTGTCAAAACTAGACGTTCGGTGTATCGACGCATAGAAGCAGACTTCCTCCGATTGTAGACATTCGATACAGACACGACCGGAGTCTAGGAGTAAGACGTACAGTTACCCCGATTGGAAGGGTAGGTAACAGACAGTGACGTCTTATTCACCCCGGGATCCCTAGAGTAGAGTCGAACTGAGTCTAGACATGATTTGATTTTAGTTGCATGCTTATATTGATTGGTTTCATAGATTATGGAACCTATTCTCATTGCTCTCATTCATGATTTATGATTGCGTATATGCATGTATACATGTTTAATACTGGGATTTGTTCTCACCGGAGTTTCCGACTGTTGTCGTGTCTGTATGTGTTCATAACGACAGGTGGGGCAGGATCTGGGTCACAAGCAAGATGAGAGATCAAGATATTGTGGTGATTTCGGACATAGCAGACTCCTAGTTGTTTGTACTAGACGTGTACTAGATTTTATGAACACTAGTGTATGATTGTACTAAAACAGACTTGTATGTACATTATGTTTGTTTAATTGAATCAAGAATAGTTTTATGCTTTATTTATACATTTGATTTTATGTTAAAAGCGAAAATTTGACCCACATTTTCTCACATATCGACTTAATCCCAGATTGAGTCGATTTAGAGCCCGGGTCCCCACAACAGGTGGTATTAGAGCAGTAGGTTATGTAGACTGAGATAGAATAGAATGAGCGGGGTAGATCGAGTCATCTTCCTTGCTTTTGATGTGCTAGCATGATTTATTGCTTTCCCTATTATGTGTTGTACTGTATCTGAGTTGATTTACAGCATATAATTGCCAAGACTGAATCAGAACCGAGTCTGGATCAGAGGTATATGATCAGAGGAGGGCTGAGACAGCTTGTATAGACTGTGTATTAACCTGTATGATAACCAGATATGCCGCCTAGAAGGATACCGCAACCAGCTGCAGGACAAGTGCCAGAACAGGGAAGTACGTCAGGTACTCAGATGGACGTAACCGCTACCCCGATGGAGACTCTGTTGAAGCGGTTTCAGTCGTTCCGACCCTCGACTTTGAAAGGCACTGAGAATGCAGCGGATTGCGAAAGCTGGCTGGATGATATAGAAATGTTATTTGAATCACTTGCCTATTCGGATGAACGTAGAGTAAAGCTGATTGGGCATCAATTGCAAGAAGTGGTCAAGAGTTGGTGGCTAACGATGAAACGAGCCCTAGACCATCGAGGTATTGATATTATTTGGAAAGTTTTTAAAGATGAATTTTATCAACGTTTCTTTCCAGTATCATACCGAAAAGAAAAGGGGCAGAGTTCGCCAACTTGAGACAGGGCCAGTGGAACATAGAAGAGTATGTTGCCAAGTTTTCTTCCTTGCTTCGATTTGCACCACATGTAGCAGGGAATGACGAGGCGGTCGCCGACCAGTTCATAAATGGTTTGAATCCGGATATCTTCACCTTAGTGAACACAGGGCGACCCAACACTTTTTCTGAGGCGCTGAACCGAGCGAAGGGAGCAGAGGCTGGCTTGATTAGGCAGCGAGGATCTTCCTATAGTGTTCAGGGTCAGAGACCGACGCCACCGCCCGCCGTATAGTTTCCAATACCTCCTCCTCGATTTGATAGTGGAAGCAGTAGTAGTGGCAAGAAGTATTTTCTGAAAGCTAAAGGTAAGCAGTTCAAGAGAGAAGGGAGCAAGTTCGTCGAGCTTCAGTGGGTCAAGACAGAGAGGTCCTGGCCAGAGTACCGATTATATAGGTGTTTCGAATTTAGTTGAAGATTGCTGTTTGTCTGGATTAGCATTTGATACAGGTAGTATACCATTGCTACTTACTTCGATTCAAGTTGAGCCAGATTTGATTATGCGAATTAAAGAAGCACAAAGAACGGATCAGAATGTTCAGAGATCAATTCAGATGGTCAGATCAGGGCATGTGTCAGAATATCAGGTACGTAATCATGTGCTATACGTGAATAACCGTCTTGTAGTGCCAGATGTTTCAGATTTGAAACAACAGATATTGTCAGAAGCGCACTGTAGTCGGTTTAGCATTCATCCTGGAGGCCGAAAAATGTACAACGATTTGAAGGCACAATTCTGGTGGAAACAAATGAAGACAGATATTGCAGAATTTGTGTCTAAATGCTTAAATTGCCAACAGGTGAAAGCTGAAACAAAGAAACCTGGAGGTTTACTTCAGAGTTTGTCTATTCCAGAATGGAAATGGGATCACATTTCCATAGATTTCGTGACGAAGTTACCTCGATCATCCCGGGGCTGTGACGCGATTTGGGTCATTATTGAAAGATTAACCAAATCAGCGTGTTTTATTCCATACAGAATGACATACCGACACGATCAGATGGCAGATTTGTATGTCAGAGAGGTCGTCAGATTGCATGGTGTGCCGAAGTCTATCGTATCAGATCGTGATCCACGATTCATTTATCATTTTTGGCACAGTTTGCAGCAGGCCTTAGGTACGACATTACACCTGAGTACTGCTTATCATCCCCAGAAAGATGGACAGTCTGAGCGGACTATCCAGACTTTAGAGGACATGTTGAGAGCTGTAGTACTAGATTTTGGTACTAGTTGGCAAGATTCACTGCCATTATGTGAATTCTCGTACAACAACAGCTATCAGACGAGTATCGAGATGGCACCGTTTGAAGCTTTGTATGGCAAGAAGTGAAGATCTCCGTTGTACTGGGATGATATATCTGAGGTACCAGAACTTGGGCCTGATATGACTCGAGAGATGACTGAGAAGGTGAAGATAATCCAGAAGATCATGAAAACGGCACAGGATAGGCAAGCCAAATACGCCAATATCAGACGTAGGCCGTTGGTATTCGAACAAGGAGTCTAAAGATTTCTCCTTTCAGAGGCGTTGTCAGATTTGGCAAGCGTGGAAAGTTGTCTCCTAGATACATCGGTCCTTATGAGATTCTTGAGAAGATTGGCGATTGAGCATATCGACTTGCTCTTCCTCCTTCGTTATCCGGGATACATGACATTTTTCATGTATCAATGTTGCGGAAATATATGCCTGATGTTTCTCATGTCATTCAACCTGACGAAGCTGAGCTTGATCAGACTTTGAGTTATATTTAACAACCGATACAGATTCTTGATCGGAAAGAGAAACAACTCAGAACGAAGACTATTCCGCAAGTAAAAGTCCAGTGGAGTCGTCATGGCATCGAAGAAGCGACTTGGGAGACAGAAGCAGATACGAGACAGAAACATCCCGAGTTATTTACATGATGTAAGTAATTCTTCAGTCTTGATTATATTACATTTCATGTATGATTTGATAGATT
This sequence comes from Primulina eburnea, assembly GCF_022965805.1. Lineage (NCBI taxonomy): Eukaryota > Viridiplantae > Streptophyta > Magnoliopsida > Lamiales > Gesneriaceae > Primulina > Primulina eburnea. The sequence goes on from NC_133103.1 coordinate 19,732,487, forward strand.
GCCTGCGATTTCGAGGACGGAATCATTTCTTAGGGGGGGGGGAGAAATGTAAGGCTCGAGATTCATTAGTCTTCATTAATATGATACTCAAAGATATGAGAATGCATGAAATGGAATGAGGGGAGAAAAGACATGAGAAATTAGAGTTTTGAGTACAAGATAGACCGCACCCGCGGTAATATAGTTCTGAATTTTGAAGGTGAGGCCGAAGCCACACCGCACCCGGGGTCCAAGAGCCACCGCACCCGCGGTCGATGTCCAGTAGGGTAGGAAATTTTATTCGAAGCAAGACCGCACCCGCGGTCGTCGAATTTCAGAATATAAAAGTGCTGCCGAAGGCGACGCGCACCCGCGGTCTAGAGGCTTACGCACCCGCGGTCGTGCGTGTTACACAACGAAATGGCCATGTGTTACTTGCCATGCATATATGTTATATGTGTCTTGATTTCATCCCTCTCAGTAGCTGAGAACCGAGGGAGAGTTTCAGGAAAAAGGAGTAGGGTTCTTTCATTGTAGAAGTCAACTTGTGCAAGATTTATCCAACCAAACTTCAATCTAAACATAGATTTGTGCTCCTTGCATCAAGAACTACAAGGGGATGTAAGTTTATTTCAGTTTCAGTATGGTTTGAAGTTTTAATGTTGGGGAAATTCAGATATAAGTTATATTACGTGTTCTTGATATGTTGAGCATGGTATAATTGCAATCGGATCGATTTTCGGATACCGTATGAGATTGTCTTGAATTTCCAGCTTGTATATTGAGTTGAGATAGTGAAGAGTTCAACACGAAACATTAGATTTTAATGAGGCTTATGAGAGGTTGATATTGATATATGTTGAGGTTTGAGTTATCGGTATTGAGACCTACGCAGTGATGCTGTCGAATTATACCGAGAATGATTATTGACTTGTTCAAGACTTGATGTGAGTTATATATTGATAGACTACTTCTATATATTGTCATTTCAGATTTGATTGAAAGATATAATCTTCGACTTCAAGATCTCGATCAATTCCTACGACAAGAAAGGTATAATTCATGTTTTGTTTGGGGAAGACGCAACTCAAATGAGATTCAATTTGAGTTTCCCAACAAAATCACATACTAGATTTATTGTTTATCTCTTTGATATGATTTGGATTTGTTTATAGATTTATATTCAAATCTCTTGATTTAATCATGCTTTGTCTATAGATTTATATTCAAGCATTGAGATAGGAGAGTCGTTGACAGATTTGTCAAAACTAGACGTTCGGTGTATCGACGCATAGGAGCAGACTTCCTCCGATTGTAGACATTCGATACAGACACGACCGAAGTCTAGGAGTAAGACGTACAGTTACCCCGATTGGGAGGGTAGGTAACAGACAGTGACGTCTTATTCACCCCGGGATCCCTAGGGTAGAGTCGAACTGAGTCTAGACATGATTTGATTTTAGTTGCATGCTTATATTGATTGGTTTCATAGATTATGGAACCTATTCTCATTGCTCTCATTCATGATTTATGATTGCGTATATGCATGTATACATGTTTTATGCTGGGATTTGTCCTCACCGGAGTTTCCGGCTGTTGTTGTGTCTGTATGTGTGCATAACGACAGGTGGGGCAGGAACTGGGTCACGAGCAAGATGAGAGATCAAGATATTGTGGTGATTTCGGGCATAGCAGACTCCTAGTTGTTTGTACTAGACGTGTACTGGATTTTATGAACACTAGTGTATGATTGTACTAAAACAGACTTGTATGTACATTATGTTTGTTTAATTGAATCAAGAATATTTTATGCTTTATTTATACATTTGATTTAATGTTAAAAGCGAAAATTTGACCCACATTTTCTCACAGATCCACTTAATCCCAGATTGAGTCGATTTAGAGCCCTGGTCCCCACAATCTTTTGCAGCTTTATCGGAGGGTCCTCAATAATACTCCAACCTCTATCATACTCAAGGGCTGCCGATGCCAGGAAATCAGCTGCTCTATTTTGTTCTCTATATATATGGTGTACTCTGACCTCCCATTCCTTGGCGAGTAAGTTCTGGCTTTTGTAAACTAAATTGATCGCGGACGAGGATGGTGTCCCTTCGCCATGGAGCCACTTCACTACTATCTCTGAATCGATTCCTAGCACTAACTTTTTTTGTCCTGACTGCCATGTTAGGTGTAGTCCTTTCCACACAGCCCATAGTTCTGCTTCCTCACTTGTACAGATGCCGATGATGATGATGAAGCCTCTAATCCATTCTCCAAATTCATTTCTCAGGAAACCTCCTCCTCCTGCCTTTTGACCCTGAAGTTTAACACAACCATCCACATTTAAAGCGCACCATTCATTTGGCGGAGGAATCCACTTAATGAGCTGATCTTCATAAACATTCATGTTATTTGACAACACCCTGCTTGTGGAATAGGCATTCCTAATATCCCAATATTGTACTTTAATCCACCGAATCTTCATTCGATATCGATCGTTTTTCCTTTAAACACGAAGTCGTTTCTCCATTTCCAAATCCACCAAATCGCAATTGCGAACATATTTTTCCAGTCTGTTACACCATCTTTATGCCCATATTTCGATATATTTCTCCTTATCCAATCATCGGAGTTCATTCCTATCTCAGCCTGGTACTTGTGTGGGGACCTCAACATGCACCATATGCCTCTAACTTCATTGCATTTGCGGAACATATGGTTCACATCCTCAATGTCCTCTAGGCATAAGGCGCAGCGACTGTCCGTCGTAAATCCTCTCTCAGCTCTTACCTTGTTGCTCACAATCTTCTTATGAGCCACTAGCCATATAAATGCACAAATGCGGTTTGGAAATTGAAGTTTCCAAATGTCATTCCAAATGTGCTCCGTCCCTTGATTGGTTGAGTTGTTTATCATGTCATAAGCCGATTTAACTGTAAAGTGGCCATTACTGGTACCCCCCCAACAGTAGATATCCTCGACACTATCATCTCCAATAAAGTGTATGCAGCTAATTTATTCTTAGCTTCCAGAGGCAGGATTCCCTATGAATCTTTCCAGTTCCATCCTTCTCCTGGTATCCAATATTCCTTGACTTTTCTCATTTCTTCCTCTATTGTAATAGTTCTGATCAACTCATTCTTCAAAGGTTCCTCCATAAGCCACCTATCCCTCCAGAAAAGAGTAGAATTTCCACTTCTAGCTACCCCTCTTATCCCTTTTCTCCAACACTGTTGCAAACTTGGATATACCCTGCCAAGCGTTTGAGGTGCCTTGTTTTGCTATGATTCTATTTGAACTATCAGCCCCGCTCATATATTTTCCTTGCAATACTTTCTTCCAAAGGCTTCCTTTTTCCTCCATTAATCTCCAGCATAGTTTCAACATGAATGTTGAATTCATTTTAGTGAGGTTTCTCACCCCCAATCCTCCGATGTTCTTTGGTTTAGTCATTGTCTCCCATTTTACCAGGTGACATTTTCTTTCTCCAAGTTTTCCGCCCCATAAGAATCCTCTGATCATTCTCTCCATTTGCGAGCATATGCCTTTCGGCAATAAGCATGTTTGCATTGTAAACACTGGAATAGCATTTATAACTGATTGTATTAACACTTGTCGCCCTGCTAGACTTAGATGTTTTGTTTTCCAGCCCTCCAGTCAATCTTTCACTCTATCAAGAACTTGTTTAAAGAGGCTTCCATTAGCTCTTCCGTGTATGAAGGGTACCACCAGGTACCTTCCAAGATCATTTGTTAATGGGATTCCCGATATAGAGGACAGGTTTTGTGCAGTTGCATTGTCCACATTATTTGAGACGAAAATTTGAGATTTCTGTGGATTGATTCGTTGTCCCGATCCTGAACAGAATTTATTCAAGCATTCCAGAATGACTTTTAGTTGTTCTGTTGTCGCCTCTGCAAATAGAACCATATCGTCTGTAAAGAATAGATGTGAAAGCGGTCCATTTCTGGATAGCCGAATAGTCTTCCAAATACCATTATCCACTGCTTGGCAAATAATATGGCTTAATCTTTCAATGCACATAACAAAGATGTATGGGGATATGGGGTCTCCTTGTCTAATCCCTCTTTTAGGGTTAAACCAATCCAGTTGTTCCCCATTCAAAGCAATTGAGAGTCGGCTTGTTTCAATGCAACTCATAATATTTCGAGTCCACTCTTGGTTGAGGCCAATGTCAAGAAGGGTTTCACGGATAAACTCCCAAGAGAGTCTGTCATATGCCTTCTCTAAATCAATTTTTATGACCATATACCCTTTGTTCCCCTTCTTTTTTCGCATCGAATGTAATATCTCTTGGTAGATCAGAATATTGTCAGTTATTTGTCTCCCTGGGACAAAGCTACTTTGGAAGGGGCCGATGGTATCAGGCATAATTCCTTTAAGCCTATTTGTCATGGTCTTAGTAAGGATTTTCTAGCTCACATTGCATAAGCTAATTAATCGGAATTGCGTTATCCTCTCCGGATTCTGGACCTTAGGGATTAGCGTTAATATTGTATCATTCACTCCTTGAGGAATACAGCCTGTCTGAAAGAATCTGAGTGCAAATTCACCTATTGAAGCACCCACTACAGACCACATTTTCTGGAAAAAAAACCAACATGTAGTCCATCGGGGCCTGGAGCTTTAAACGGGGCCATATCAAAGAGGGATTTTTTGATTTCTTCAATTGAAAATTGACAGTGCACATTCCTGAGTTTTGATTCGTCTACCTTTGGAAAGAGGCCTTGATGCATTGATGACGGATTGTCACTTTCGCTGGATTGGAACAGGGAGGTGAAATAATTGTGTGCTAGCCTCCTAATTTCCTCTGTCTTGGTTAACCATTGTTCATTAGAATCTTTGAGGGCATCAACCTTGTTTCTGCTGCATCGAACAATGGTGGATGAATGATAAAACTTTGTGTTTCTGTCTCCTGAAGTTATCCACTCCTCCCTCGACTTTTGGTACCACAAGAGTTCTTCTTGTTCTAGCACCTTGTCAAGATCTTTTTTAAGTTTATTTTCCAGCTTCTTCAGGCCATGTCTGGGTTGTTTATCCATGCTTCGTTGGATGCCTTCAATTCTAGCTATTAGCCTCCTTTTATTTTCTGGATGTTTCCGAAGGTTGTTCTGTTCCAGTTTGACAGGATGCTGGCCATCTTTAAAATATTATCTTCCATGTTTTGCCTATTATCCCACTCTGCTTTGATTACCTTTGGAAACTCCTTATGAGTGAGCCATGCTGCTTGAAATCGAAATATCCTACCAGATTCTGATTTATTCTTGTCACTCAAATTTAATATCAACGGGGCATAATTGGACTGAATGATTGGTAGATGCGTAATGTGAGAATCCGGGAACATATCCTTCCATTCCAAGTTACACAAACCTCTGTCTAGTCGAGCACTCTTATGCGTATCAGAACTCTGACCCCTGGTCCAAGTGAATTTAGATCCCTTGAAGCCCATATCTATCATGGCTTGGTTGAAGATCCAATCTGCGAATTCTGGGCTTCTATGGTGGGCCGAATTCCTTTGGGGTTCTATTTCATCGTCTGAGATAACAGAGTTATAATCTCCAATGGAGCACCAAGGACCTTCGATGTTCAGATTGTCCAAGCTGAGGTCATGCCACAATTTTTTCCTAAGTGTTGCATTGGGGCTGCCGTAAACAATAGATAAAAGCCACAGAGCTTGGTGTCCAACCTTCACCCGAACTAGGACGAATTGTGAGTGTGTATGGACTATCTCCAATTTCATATCGTCTTGCCAGAAAACCCAAATTCCACCACTGAATCCCGTAGCTTCAACCCTAAGCCAATTCTCGAAGCCCATCTTCTTACAAATTTCATCTGCTTGGTAACCCGAAACTCGGGGTTCAATTAGGCCTAAGATTCTAGGATTGAATCTTCTTTTCACATCCTTGATGACTCTGTTAATAGCTTTTGAAGCTGCGCCTTGACAGTTCCAAATCAATAGATTCATAAAAGAGAAGGTTGTAAATAAACACCTAAAAGTGGTGTAGGCGCCCCTCATGCAGTCGCGATCCATTCGATTTTCATTGGGCAGGGAGATCACCCCAAGGTGTCTCCTTGACCACTTCATCTTCCACATTCATGGCTTCTTCCTCCATTCGCACATCCTCTCCTTTGTTATGTCTAGGTGGGTCTTGATGATGCTCGTCCTCTACTCTAGTATCGAACATACTGTAGGTATTCATTGCATCCTCTGTTATTGTGTTTTTTATCACCATGCGTTCTATGATTTTTCCACCTTGTGAACCTCGGATAATCACATGTTCCTCTGCTGCCGCCGCTTGTTTAGATTTAAATTTTTCATGATTCCTTTCTCTGTTCTCGTCCCTTACTTGTGTCTGCTTCTTCCCTTCCTTCTGGTGGGCTCCTTCATAGCTAGTGTTTTCCAGCTCCTTGTAGTTAATCTGGACATTGGGCCTTTTACCTCTGCCATCTAATGTTTTATGCTTGTTTGGGCCTTCGAGAGTGTTATCTGGCCCATCCATGTTGAGATTCAAATTAGCGTCATCTTCAACAATCAGAGATTCGTATCTGGATTTATTCTTTTGGAATTGATTTCCTCCCAAATCCGCCCCTTCCTTCCTACCTTCGTTGTTTCCAAATTTGTCGTAAATCTTATTCTTGCCTTTCTCAATCTTGCGATTATTTCGTGTTACCATCATCCATGGCCCAAATTTTGCCGTTGTTTCCGCTGGATGAGGATCCTTTCCATTTTGGTTTTCACGAGAGTCGTTTCCTTCCTTCTCCGGTGGTAGACCATGGTTTCCGGCAGCCTGTAAGTGCGGACATTGCTCTTTGTGGTGGCCATGTGTTCCACAGTGAAAACAAATCAGGTGCAGACCCTCATATTCGATCCGAATGACTCGTCTCCGTATTTTAAATTTTGCCAGGAGTGGCTTTGTTATATCCACTTCTACGCATAACCGTGCAAACTTACCCCTTGAAATTAAGCTCGTTGTCTGTTCCACTTTGATCGGTCTACCAATGTTGCTTCCAACTTTCATAATAAAATCTTGGTCGTAATATTCGATTGGAAGGCAGGGGAAGCGGACCCAAGCAAGTAATTTCTCTGTGTTGTCGAAAAGAGGGTTGAAATTGGGAGTCCATTCCTTGGTGATCAGATAGTGATCCATAATCATCCATGGGCCTTCGTACTTAGAATATTCGTAATCCTCAAACGAGGAAAATTTGACGATGTAATAGTCGTTCTCAATCGCTACCATCTCAATTGTAGCGTTGGTCTCCATAGTGCTTTGATACGCCGGAACAAATAGTTGTATCCGATTGTTCTTCCTAGAACCTTTACTAATATGGTCTGGCGCCATGGCCTACGTAGTCTCACCTTTTCCTCCCTCGACAGTTTTATCAGCGGGCAGCCTTCCTCCACAGTCTGTTCTCCCCCGTCCTCATCTTCATCGTCCGAGATGAAACCTTCCTCCTCCAAAAAGATGCCTGTGTCCCCCCGGATGTCCTTCCCCATAAGGGTATCCTTGAATGAGTGTCGGACTCTGGATGCATCGTTCAAAGGATTTCCTTGGGTCCCCAGTTGGATGTTTGGCATACAATTGCCCATTATCACTTCCTCTACCATTCCGTGAAATTGGTTCTCTATTGATTGCTTAGATTTCTTCTTGCTTCGTTCAAGAATGTCCGCCTCCTCTTGAGAGAGAAAAGGTGAAGAAGCCATCCTGTTCATTATTTCCATTTGATGTCTAATATAAATAGTAAAATTATAATTAATTAATAAAAAATAAAATAATTAAAATATATTAAAAAAATATACGAAAATTAATTAAAAAATTAAAATAAAAAAATAATGAAGTGGACAAAAATAAATATTTAATTCGTATTTGAATTTATTGAACCCGAGCTAAAATTATTTTGTTTTATAGTTTGCGAGCCGATCGCTAGCTTTAATATTTTATTAATATAATATAACTATATATTATGACTTCCCCGTATAATCGCTACACGAAAATACTCTATTATTATTATTATTATTATTATTATTATTATTATTATTAGTTTGGATGTATTGCACATCGGTCGTACATATTTATGTGAGCACCGATAATGTAACACTCACATATTTGATGTAATGAAACATATCAAAATTGTACATCCAATAGATGATTGTCACCTCAACGGTGCTCACATAAGTGTGCACGTTGAGTGTAAAGCATATTAAAACTATATTAAAATTAAACTCTTAATGGCATGTTGGTGAATTCTAACATATTTATTCTCCTTTCAATCCCCTCCCTCGTTAGTTTTCCAATCAACAAACCAAATAATACAAATTACTTAATACTTAACATAATTATAAATATTTATATATTTACATATTTTATTATTCATTAAATTAAATCAATTAATATAATGTATGTTGGATGCTAGTACTGTTAATTAAAGTTAAACCTCTAAAGTAATTTTTGGCATGTTGGTGACATTTTTTCAATAATTCCAAACACACCCTTTAATAACCAAACTCCATAATTCAAGTTCTTTTTTCATATTATATTCTTTCATACCATTTCAATTTCAAAAATTGATAATTTTCATTTTAAAATAAAAAATATTTTTTTCTTCAATTTTTTCCTATGCATCATCTGAGATACCAATTAAGGTATGAAATTTTTTAAGGGATGTTGGGATCCAATGGATGACTAAGCTATTTAATAGAATTCTAGATGCCAAAATATCGGAGACATAATATTGTCGTACCAATTTATATATAAGAATAAAGAAGATGTAACGTCCGTTTTAAAAGTGCGGAATTATTTTTTTTTAAAGCTCGCCATTACAAAATAACATTTAAAATAATCGCCATTATTTTACCATAAAATTCTTACAGTTTAAAATGACCAACATCAAACGTAAACGTAAAGGAGTAAAAATCGTAATATCCTCATCGTATATAAAATTTTCATCTCCTCTCAAATCTCATAAAACATTATGCGGAAAACATGTGGTCCTCGGGTCGTGTCACCGCACCAGGCTACCTACTCAGAGTTCGGCACCTCCAGTCTCCTCATCATTAAGCTCACCTACATCACACACTCCTAGTGAGTCTAAGAACTCAACAAACCTGTACCAGGAATAACAAGTATATATATATATATATATATATATATATATATATATATATATATATATATATAGCACTCAGTAGTGAAAAATATCATACTCAACATATATTTCATGAACTTAAAAGCATAACGTAAACGTGTTGTGTAAAATCATATCATGTCAAAGCATGTCATCTAATGTCATCATATTCGTAAATGTGTCGTGTAAAATCATATCGTATTAAAGCATGTCATCTCATGTCATCATATACGTATACATATCTTTTTTAATTGAATTCAGTTCATTAGTTGTGACTTTCGTATCAGCTCTATCGATAGATCCATCTATAAAACCGTGGTGCCCGGCGGCAGGGGACATCAGCGACAATATTACCCGCCCACTGAGCCCGGGCCTCAGCTCATCATATCTCATGTAATCGTATACATATACATCGTCAGTCACAACCAAATCTCATACTTCAAAAATAACATCATATTCACCACTTAATAAAAACATGCACATACGTAACATTTTTCTTAAAACCAAGCATGCGACGTATTTATCATAATTGCGTAAAAATAATAAACATGATGCATAAACATTTAAAATATCATAAATTTGTGTTCAGGGCGCTGCCATGGCCAAAATCTCACCCTGAGTGCAAAATGACCATTTTGCCCTAGAAACCCAAAAATTACCAATTCACCCTTGGACATCTAAAATTGACCCGAAGCTTACCAAACTCCTTAAAATGTCCCCAAACATTTTTAAAAGTATTCCTAGATGCAAACTCGAGTCAAATTCACAACTTAATCGATTCGTTTTAAAACTTGGACAGCGGTCCCGGTTTTAATTCGAATCAAACCGAAACTTCCCCAAATTTTACCAAACTTAAAACATGACTTAACAACACCACACCTTACTTAGATCCAATCAATTAGAACCCCTTAGAACCCTGTAATGCTTGCTGGTATGCTGCTGTATTTCTACACCAAGAATTCGAAAGGTTAATTGCTACTCAATACCAAGTATCTCGGCCTCCCTCTACCCCAGACCAACCCCAGACTCCACCAGACCTTCCTAGACCTTGAGTGGACCTTCATGAACCAGCATAACCCATGGATGTTCCACCATGCAGCCCTCAGCTCCACCACGATCACCATCCTCACAATAAACGCCCAAGCCGACGCCCCCTCTACCTCTCACGATCAACCACGCAGCCACTAGCAACAATTTCCAACCCCTTAACATCACCTTGACACCATGTTAAGCCCCTAACAACCTAAAAGCCGCAGCCCCTTGCACCAAACCAAAAACGTGAGAGAATGCTAGAAATTTTAGGAAAATTTGCAAGCCAATAAGAGATCTACAAACTGGCTGCTGGATCGAGAGTTTTGCTACAAATAAAACACACAACAGCAAGTATATGGCCTATAAGATGCAAAAACGAGAGTACAATGTGTGCCTTGATGATTTCTACGCAAGAACGATGAAGAAATGAGCAACGGGGAAGTGTCGGGAAATTTCTTTTGCAAGAAGTGGAGATGGCCGAGACCTTCAGCTGAGTTTTTTCGAGAATGATGTGGTAGGAGTGAGGGTGTCGGCTGATAAAATCATTAGGTTTAGGTTAAATTAGGTATAGGTGATACACTACAAGAAAATAGACCTTTAGTGACGGGAAATATCATCACTACATAATCAAATCCCGTCATTAAATACTTTTAATGACGGGAAATTTCCCGTCATGGACCGTCGTTATTGCCCTCGTAGGTAAAGGTAATTAATGAGGGGAATGATGTCCCGTCACTAAAGGTAGCGACGGATTTTTAATCCGTCGCCAAATAAGCGACAGTTTTATAATCCGTCGCTAATTTTAGCGACGATTACCTTTGAAGACCGTCGCTAATTTTCGCAACGGTTTTGTTTATGTTATCCGTCGCTAATTTGTTTCGTAAAATAAAAAATAATAATTTTATTAATTTAATAAATCTAATAAAACAAAAAATAGAAACTAAAATTTTGTAAAAAAGAAAAATTTTAAGTATTGTTAAGTAGTAAAATTATGTGAAAGTAAAAAATTTTAAGTGTTATTAAGTGGTGAAAAAAAATTAAAGTGATATGGTAAAATTGTGTAATAGAGAAAAATTTTAAGTGTTTTGTGAAGAGGTAAATTTGTGTGAGAAAGAAAATTTTTAAGTGTTGTGAAGTGTTGTAGAGGGAGATGGCGGTATTTATAGAAATGGTGCGACGGTTTTTGATTAAACCGTCGCTAGTAGCAACGGTTTGACAAAATACTGTCGCAAATTTAAAAAACGTCGCTCATTTTAGCGATGGTTATTATTCGACTGTCGCTAATTTAAATTTTGCGACAGATTAAAGTCAAACTGTCGCTATATTTAGTGACAGATTTGAAAAACCGTCGCTATATTTAGCGACCGCTTTGAAAAACTGTCGCTATATTTGCGACGGTGTTAATTTACCGTCGCTAATGTTTATAGATGCGACGGTTTTGATAACACCGTCGCTAAATATAGCGACGGTGATTAATCCGTCGCTATATTTAGCGATTTTTTTATTAAAAAAACTCTTGTAATGACCACTTTTGTGTACCCTCATTATTTTTTTGTCATTATTGATCAAATTTCTTGTAGTGATAATTATATAATTATTTCGTGTTAGAAATTTATCGGCTGATACAATCATTAGAAAGTTTTTGAAAATAATAGACGAACCCTCAAAAAGTCTCCAGATTCGATAAAATTTGTGTACCGTTAAAAATAAAATCATGCGGGTAAAAATACCCAATTAAATCTAATTTTTGAAAACACGCTTAAAAACACCTTAAAATAAATTAATAAAATTTAATCACGTAATAAAAAAAATTCCTGATAATTCCCCGATTTTCATTCCTCGTTCGAGCGCGAAATGCAACTTAAAAATCTTAATGCATGAAGTTTTAAAATTTCATGAAATAAATCCTATCATGCAATAATAATGCATAAAAAACTAATTAAACACTAATTAATAAAATAAACATGCATTTTATGCTTTAAAAGAATTTAATAAAATACCAAAGAAATTTAATAATTTGCATGCATGTGGTTCACGTGGACCTTCAAATTTTCGGGACGTTATATGACTGCTCAAACTATAGAGGATGAAGCTTATAAGCCCTACACTGAAGTAATAGAAGAGAGTGATAGAGAGAAAACTTATGAGTATCACTACTGTATCATATAACCAATTTGTTTTCGTTATAGTTAGATCTACAATGGAAGCTATTTTTTTATAAGACAAATGAAAAATAAATATAGAAAACAACAGAAGAGTGTGCATATGATATTTATTGACTTAGAGAGAGCGTATGATATAGTACCTAGAGAATTAATTTGGTTGTTACTTTAGAAAAAAATATGTGCATTAATACTGCACCAAAATCATTAAGGATATCTAAGGTGTGGTAACAAGTGTTAGCTCTGTTGGATGATGTCATGTGAATTTCATGTGGCAGTAGGACTTCATCAAGGATCAAATTTATGCCCTTGTCTCTTTTTATTTTGTGATGGATGAGCTGACGGAACATAATTAGCATGAGGTACCTTGTGTATGTTGTTTGTAGATGACATTATCCTGATAGAAGAAACTAAAGAAGTTGTAAATAAAAAAATTAGATAGATGTCGTGGAGCTCTTGAGAGTAAGGAGAGTGTACTCAATGTAGGAGATTTATTGACTTTTAATGACATTTGTATATTTTAAAAGTCTAGAAGTATTCAATCAAGACTTTTGCACTCTCTATATATAAAAGTCTAGTGGTATTCAAAATAGACTTTTATAGAGTTTTAAAAATTCAAGTGATATTCAATATTGACTTTTAAAAACTTTGTAAAAGTCTAAAGGTAACTTCATAGAATTCATTAATATACAAACATTAAAGCCTAAGGTACAATTATAAATTGTCAAAAATTGTATTTGGTTCAACCCAAAGATTTGGATGGATTTTTAAAAGTTCTAACTCATACACAAGCTATTTATTTCTCTTTCTGCCACATCACCTCTCTTCTTATCTTATCTCCTCTCATCTATCTATATCATTCTATCAAATTTTCAAAATGAATATCTATATATATTTTCATCTTTCGTTTTCAAAATTTTCATTTTTTGGCTGATTTTTCATTTAATAATTTTTTTATTTTAATATCATAAGAAATTTGAATTCTAGATTTGATTTTATGATTTTTAATTTATGATTTATACAAATTAATGTAAAATTCAATAATAATAAAAGATGATCTAAAAAATCGTCACTTAATTCTTAATAACTGAATAGCCTCGCAACAACCATTATTTTTTAAAATTATTTTAGCATTTTCAATTAATATATATGCCATGATATTTTTTATACAAAATTATATTCATACAATAATAAATAATATTCTTTTCACATGTATATTATCAATTCAAAAACAAATGTTATATATATTAATCAATGATGTATTTTTAAAAATTTACAAATATATATACAAACCCATATATACATATAAGGATTAAATGATTTAACTTTTAAATAAGTAAATTTATTTATTTATATAAATATTGAAAAAATATTTCAAAATGACTATGTTTTATTTGTCAATTAATTATAAGTTCATAATATGTTATAATCAATAACAAAATTTATAAAATTCTATAAAAAAAAATATCACAAAAGTGTATTAAAATCTTGCAAAAAAATCCACATAAATCCACATAAATCGGTGATATTTTTTAAAAGTCAATAAAAATCTATCAAATCTATAAAAGTTTATCATTTGAAAAATTCATTAAAAATCATCAAAAGTCTGAATTGAATACGCCCCACTAAATGTTTTATAATTAGTAGCTCAAAAACAAAATATTAGCTTGTAACTTTGGTCCTGAATATAGACAAATGAGTAGTGCAATTGAGATTGACAATCAAAAAGTCCGAGAGTATGAAACTTTTCGCTATTTAGGATCTATCATATATCCAAAAGATTGAGGACATTATATAGGATATAATCCATATGATTAAAGTAGGATAAATGAAATGGAGAATGATATCAGGATTTTTATGCGATAGAATGATGCCTGTGAGATTGAAAGTAAGAAGAGACCAAACACCACCTCAATCTGACATATCTTAGATTGATAGATTAATGGAAGGAGTAGTATGAGAAGTACGTCATTGAAAACTTGGATAAAAGTGGCTAAAGAGGATATCTTAGATCTTTGTTAAGAAATGAGACGTGGGAAAATCGCTTAATTTAGAGAACCTATATACATTTTGCCGACCCCCTAGCTAACAAAATTTGCTATGATAATTAAGAAAATCAAACCAAATGTCAGAAAGCAACATAAGTCGTGGAGGCGACTTCTGAGAATTGCCACATAAAAGTGGACAAAGAAACCCTCCTTAAAACCTAAAACTTTCCCCATTTACTCTCCGAAACGAAGAACAGAAATGGCTCTAAGCCACATGCTTAAAAGATCTGCTTCAAGATTTGCACCGTTGATCTTCAATCACAAGCATCTCAGCCACAATAACCACCACACCTCGGCCCTGTTCGCCACCTTCAATGACCGTTCCTCGGGAATATGGCGGAATCTCCTTCATCTTGCATTACCCACTAGCCCACTTGATTTTAGTTTATCTTGTGATTGTACGACATCAGATTTTTATCGTGGATGACTGTTTTAGTATCTCGACGTGTAATATTTTCTAGTTATTTAAATTTTCTATCCAGTTAATTATAAACAACAAGGATCATTGTCTTATATTGTGTTTGTAATATTTGACAATTTGAACCATCATGGTTCTCTCATTTCAAATTATTTTGCAGGTTGAGGAGGTTCCACTGTGTTTCCCTTTCAAAATTCAAGACCATCACGGACAACAGTCTATAACGCTGACCAGAGAATATCAAAGGTGAAATCATATCTATTGAAGTTCACATGCCTGACATTATTAATGGCGCGGGGGATGATGCCGATGACAGTAGTGATGAAGGCCGGGGATGTTTTCGGGTGAAAATTTGATGTCGTACAATCACAAGAAGAAAATTCGTACAAACATACAACTGAATCATATAAACTAAAGAAGAAAATTGAGAGTAAAATTACTTTAAATTGATTTAGATCTGGAAATTTCGTAAAAACATACAACTGAATCATACCAAACTCCTCCATCTTTATTTCGTCATACCATTTGATTATAAATCAAACAAGGATAAACATATTCGAGAAATTATTGAAGCCTGCCATGTTTGTCACCATGGATATACTTTCACTAGTTCTTGCGGAGGGTTCCTATTCGAGAAATAAATAGCATCTTCCTTTACGAACCAATAACATTCACCAGTTGTAATGCATGGATAATTCTTCCAAGCCGAATTAAAGACATCTATATCTGTGTTCTTCTCATTCCACCATATACGACATGTGAACTGAGTGCCTTTCATACTTTCACAGAAGCCGAAGTTGAAATTTTCACCCGGAAACAAACCATGGATGCCAAGGCTGTCGTCTCTGGACCGGCAATGCGTGAATAATTGCGCAGAATTGGGAGGGAGACTATCCACGATGTAAATTTGGTAGCTGTCCGTAAAAATGCATGTGCGCTTGTTCTCTAATGACAGTGCCTGATAAAAAAAAATGGCTGAGACCAAAAGTAACGGGCAGATGAATCTCATCGTTTCTTTGGAGAAAAGAAAATAATGCCTGAAATGTCACAATTTTTGAAGTCCAATTTATAGAGGTTTTTTTTTCCAGTTAGTCATTATGATCATATTATGAGGAAATAAAGCATCCTGTGTATTAAATATATCACCACCAATTAAAATTTGGGCCAAGATTTTAATAATTTATTTGCAAATTTTATGGAAATAAATGCATGATATGAATTACATATATTTTATTGACAAAATTATTACATATATCCAAACGGAAAAAAAAATTTCTCGGAGAGATTTGATAAGATACATTACTAATTGATTGTTCATTAGAAAACCGAGTCACTGAAAAAGGTAAAAAAGAAAATGATGCATAAATTTATTGATGTTATAAATAATCTGATTCAAGATATAAGATGATACATCAAACCGAGTCACGGAAAAAGAGAAAAAAGAAAAGAAAAGAAAAGGTAAAAGGATGCATAAATATATTGTGTTATAAATAATCTAATTCAAGATATAAGATATATCAAAAGATATTTGACTTCATGTCGATTCAAAATATATATTTGTTATTAATGCTCCAGAAGAACATGATATATTATTTGTCAATATTTTTTTTGTTAATAGTGACTTGGTGTTCAATGGTGAAATACATAGGCTATTGAATAAAAATTATGAATGCGTGATAGTGAGACTGAAATGCCATCAATCGAAAAAAAAAAAATGATAAACCCAATGAATTGATACACTACAAGAAAATATGTCTTCAACAACACTGAAAACACAACACTTTTATTGGAAAATTGTTGTGTTTTTACTTTTAGTAACGGTTTTTGTTAAAACCATTATGGATTAGCGTGTTTTTTGGACAAACGACGGCGATTTTAGAAAACCGTTGTGGATTAGCGTGTTTTTCGGACAAACGACAACGGTTTTAAAAAACCGTTGTGAATTAGCGTGTTTTTTTTTTACAAACGACAACGGTTTAAAAAATCGTTGTGGATTAGCGTGTTTTTTTAGATAAACGACAACGGTTTTAGTGATCCGTTGTTAATTAGTGACAATTTTAGAGAATATTTAGCGACGGTTTTAATTTTAGAGAATCTTTAGCGATGATTTTATTAAAACCTTCGCAATTTTAAAAGAGCGAAAGTTTTAAACAAAAATTGTCGTTAATGTTTGTTGCTATTTTAAAATTTGCAACGGTTTTAATACCATCGTAATTTTTAAAATAGCGACAGTTTAAATAAAAACTGTCGCTAATAGCGACATTTTATTAGCGATGGTTGTTTACTAAACTGTCACTATTGGCGACGATTTAATAAACAATCGTCGTAAATTGTCTATAAATACAAGCGTTTTCAATCCATTTTCCTCCACACTTTTCTTATCTACGATAAAAATTTTTCTCTTAGACGTAAGTTTTTTCGCTTCAATTCTTGATAAATTTCTAAGTGTTAGTTTAGTTAAGATCATGAATATTATTAGCTTCGAAAGATTGTATGTTTTTTTTGTTAGATTTATTAAATTATAAAAGTAAATATTTTTTATTTTACTTAAAAAATTAGCTACAGATTATGTCACCGACGGTGTTTTTCTAAACCATCGCTAATTAGCGACCATAAGCTCAATATGGCAGAACAAATTTGAGATCACTACCATAAGCTCAATTTGGAAAAAAAATCCCCATATAGTGTAATTTATGATTTCTATATCTACATTTCCTAATAATTTTTTTTCTAAGGGCAATTTATGCATCACCATATCTCACAATAAATGGCAATTCTATATCTATATATCAAATTTATGCAGAAATACCATATCTAAGGGAAATTTATGCATCACCATATCTCACGAATTACATTAGTGAGGTACATCTTTTCTCCAACTTGAAGACAGTGACAACTAGTAAGGAACATATCTTGTTTTCTTCAATTCGCAATCTCAAACAGACTATGGATTTACGTAAAGAGATTAGCAAAAACTGAAGATAATATGACCGATCGTTTTAAAAAGTTTTCACATGCATCAATTTTTGGCAAATTAGTGTAAAAGATTAGAATACGAATAGTTGATTATTTCAAATGATGCTTGCAATAGAAGGAGAAGTCAAAGTCTTACTGTTTTCCTTGTATATTATTTTTCTCATTTGGATTTTCATGACAATGTTTTTAATGAGGCAATTAACAATTATCAAGAGATTTCATACTCTTTTTCCTTTGCTAGGATTTTATCCCTTTGAGTTTTTTTCCTTGCAAGGATTACATGAGGTGTATCTATCATCAGGAAGCCATCCAAATAAAGCATCTATTGATGTACTCTTTTTCTATCATCGGAAACATTTAAATTTTGATGATAAGCCCACCTTAAGAAATTAGCTCAGGATTATTAAGATCCAACTGTGTGAGAAATTCAGTACCCGATTAGTTCAGCAGTCCACTTGCACATATATGTTAGTTATTCAAGGTCTACGAAACTAAATGAACATGCATTACTGATCATCCTCAGAATATTAAATTTTGTCGACAATCATTTATGAGCTTTGTATTTCTTATCTTAATTAATGATTCATAAATTCAACAAATCGAACATTCAGAAGATAGTCAGTATACTAATTATTGATAACACTATCTGACTGATTTGACTGTCATTGTCACAAGCATTTTTTGTGGCCTTCTATAATTAGAACATGTCGAATGACATATGAAAAGTCGTGCAAGTGTATTTATGATTTTGTTACTACCAATTTGTAGTTGTTCAGATCCAAACGTTTGAAGATCATCTATAAAAGGCCAACTTATAAATCGGCAAAATAAGAGACACATACTTTACGCAGTCAATTCTTGCGATTCAGAATATCTACTCAAAATATCAGAAGCACACTCTCAAAAGCCTTATCATATCTTTTTCGAGATTATGTTGTGCTATATATTCTCATTGTAATCTCATACTTGCATTATCTTTTGAGTAAGTCTTTGTAACAGACAGGAAGAGTCTTTTCGTTCAGAAAATTGTTTAAAGTTGTGAAGGAATCGATACTAAGAAATTCAGTAGGACGATGACATGTGGTACGTCATTGCTCAAGAACCAATCAAAATTATGAAGGCCAAAACTGTAGTAGCCATTATAGACGGTGCACCACAGATGTTAGAGAAACCACTATCAGAATAGACTACTAATGACAAAGAGAAAGCAAACATGGATAACGCTGCAAATGACATATTATAAAAAAATCTTGAAAAAAATTAGTATGATCAAGATGTGCGCCACTGTGAATAAGATAAGGAACAAGATGATTCAGCTCTGTGAGAGAAATTATCAGAAAAAGAAAAAAACTCACAGTAGCCATGAAAAATTTGAGAACATCAAAATGAAGTCCAAAGAATCTCTGAATGACTTTGATGACAGATTCAGTAGTTCTTGGAAAAGAATACACCAATAGAGAATTAGCCTTGAAAGTTATTAGAGTTATTATAAGGGAATGGGATGTAAAGAAAATTTCCGTGAGGGAATCAAAAGATCTAAAAAATTTGGAGCTAAATGCTTGTTTACAAACTTAAAGGCATACGAGTTTGAACTAGAAACCAGAGGATGAGAGTAATCTATTAATCTATTTCTAGCCATCTGACGAAAGCTCTTTTTGTCACTACTACTAAAATTGTCCAAAAGAATACTACTGAACAACTGAGCAATGATTCTTTGCCATTGTTTGTTAAAAAGTTTACCATGTTCATGAAGAAGAACCACATGACATTTCATAATACTAATTGGAATTATAAGAATGATTCACCATCCGGTGACATGCCTTGTTAAAACTATGGAAAGACTGGTCATTTCATTGCTGGTTGTCCTAATCCAAATAAAGATGATTATAAAAATAATGGACACAAGAGATGACAAAAATTCTCGCAAGGATCATAAGGCAATCGTTGCTGATGATAACAAAAGCAAATAGACATACTCTAGTTCAGAATCCTCTAATTTAGAGAGCCAATCCAGTTATGTGATGCTAAAAAAGTTCAGTGTCTCATGACTGATGCTGATCAGGACATGACCACTAATGAGGTATTCGATTTTGACTCAAATGAAATTACACTAGTTGATTTAGGAAAAGCATTACAAAACATGGTTGAGGAGTACTCGAAGGTTTCTCAATCATTTGATGAAGTCAAAACTGAAAGCAAAGTTTAACGAGGTATCATTGAGTCCCGATGAAGTTTCTAAGCATCTATATTCCCACATGGATATTTTGACGAATAGATTAAGAATGTTATAAATATATTCATGTTTTAGATGATTATCCTTATTTAGTAAGATTTGAAAGAGTTGTGATAAAGATCGATATGGAAATATAATACCCGTAAAGATTTGTATCATGTTATTTTTCAATATAAATAGGGTTATTGAGTTCAGTTAAATGTGTACCTGAATGTTGACTCATGAATTATCTCTCTTCTTTAATGAATACTTTATATCCATCTCTATTTTCTCTTATGATTTATAACAACTGAAACATTTAAATTTTGATGATAAGCCCACCTTAAGGAATTCACTCAGGATTATTAAGATTCAACTCTGTGAGAAACTCAAGTACCCGATTAGTTCATCAGACCACTTGCCCATATTCGTTAGTTCTTCAAGGTCTACCAAACTAAATGAACCTGCATTACTGATCATACTTAGAATATTAAATTTTGTCGCCAATCATAGCCCATGGTCGTTACAAAAATTTTGTCGACAATCATAGTCCAACTGGTACTAGGATTTCTTTGCCATGACTTATATGTCCAAGAAGTCTTGGGTTCGAATCCTGAGAAGGTAAAAGCTCCAGTGCTTGGGCTGGAGAAGTTCTATGAATAACGACGCTTGGGAAAGCTCGTGAGGGAAAAGGCCCCAGTGGGAACCCAAGATGGGACAAGGCCCTCGAGGGAGCCCAAGATCGGGATAGCCCATGGTCGTTACAAAAAATATATTTCCGCACTTTTAAAACGGTAGACGTTTCAGTTGGTATCAGAGCAAGGGTCCTGTATAGGATTGTGAAATCGCCAGCTTCTGCAGCTCAGTCTTCAACGCCTCAAGTCTGTAAGCTTTTACGATTTAAATGATTTATTGTTATCACCTGCATGCTTTCATGATTTACGCTATGCCACCCTTACCTGGGACAGGTTCAAGGAGCTATTCTATGGAAAGTACTTTCCAGCATATGTCAGGGGCCGTCTGATGAGAGAGTTCATGAGCCTCCGCTAGGGGGATTCACCGGTGGCAGAGTTCATCCGCGAATTCGACAGGGGCTGCCACTTTGTGCCCATAATAGGGAGGGAAGCCAATCAGAAGCTGTGGCACTTTTCGGATGGATTGAGACCCAACCTCCGTCGGGATGTCATGTTTATGAGGTCGGCAGGTAACAATGAGGCCATCGTCTGCACTTTTCAGGCGGAGCAGGCTCTGTGGGATATAGATTTTGAGATGCAACGAAAGCGGCATCAGACTCAGTCCAGTTCCGAGCCGCAGAAGAAAAAGTTTACTGGGCCGCCGAGACAGCAGGGGCAGCAGAAGCCCCAAGGGAAATTTATGAGGCCACATCAGCAGTAGCAGCAGCAGAGACCTCCTTAGGCGCCAGAGGCGCCTAAGCCAGATGACAGACAACCTTGCCCGTAGTGCAGCAAATTCCATATCGGCAAGTGCTTATAGGGGACCTACAGGTGTTTCGTTTGTGGCCAGGAGGGCCACAAAGCATCGGACTGCCCTAAGAGCAAGGGCCTCACTACCAGCAGGGCATATATGATGCATGCCAAGGAGGGCTGAGGCAGCACCAGACTCGACATTTATTACTGGTAACCTTTTTGGTTTAAGATTTTAATTTCCTGTACAATTGCATGGATTTTATGATTGTATGAGGATTAATTGTGGAATTTATAACTTAGAAAGGTTTAGGATGCATGTTCTAACTGGTTGGGATTAAGATTTAAATTGTTTGATCCGAGGAATAATAGGGACCTAATTGTAATAACAGATAATTGAAGGACCAATATGCAATTTTTGAAAATTTAAGGGATAATTTGCAATTTTCGATTTCGGAGGTTAAATTCCAATTTTTTTGGGGGATGGTATTTGGGTTAATTCAGTGATTTTTTTTTTTGAGGATTTTGGGGTAATTGCCAATAAGGAATTCCTTAAGCTCAACAGTATTAGATTTGATGGTATGTTTTGTCGCATGGAGGATATACATTGCAGGTGTAGCCACGCATGCATTGCTGATTCAGGGGCTACACATTCGTTTATATCCGAATCTTTCATGAAACGACTAGGAATCATACCAGTAGCGATGGATTTAGGTTTTAGAGTATCGATCCCATCCGAGGATCAGATGTTTACTTCCTAGATAGTGAAGAGATTGGAGCTCAGATTGCAACAGAAAGCAGTACAGGCAGATCTGATAGTACTACCGTTGCCAGAGTTTGATATCATCTTGGGCATGGACTGGCTCTCTTCTCATGGAGTAGTCATAGATTTTCACCAGAGGTCAGTGTCTATCAGACCACCCAGTGGGAAACCGTTTGTTTTTGAGACAGCTAGACATCAGCAATTCCCGCACGTTATTTCCAGCATGTGTACGAGGAAGCTTATTAAGAGAGGCTGCCATGAATTCTTAGCCAGCATTGTATCAGTGACGGAGCCAGTCAGTCAGAGGTTGGAGGATGTAGATGTGGTCAGCAAGTTCTCCAGCGTGTTCCCTAACGATGTTTCAGACATTCCACCCGCCAGAGAGGTGGACTTCTCTATTGAGCTCATGTCAGAGACAATGTCAATATCTAAGGCACCCTACCGATTAGCGCCTGCAGAGATGAAAGAGCTCAATGATCAAATTCAAGATCTTCCGGATAAGGGTTTCATTCGCCCTAGTTTTTCCCCATGGGGCGCGCCATTGCTATTTGTTAAGAAGAAGGATGGCAGCATGCGACTGTGCATTGATTACAGAGAGCTGAACAGGGTCACATGTCAAAAAATAAGTATCCGCTGACGAGGATCGAGGACTTATTTGATCAGCTTCATGGAGCCTCGGTGTTCTCCAAGATAGACCTCCGATCCGGTTATCATCAGCTGAAAGTGAGGTAAACAGATGTGCAAAAGACAGCCTTCCGGACACTGACGAACGCGCCCGCGATCTTCATGGATCTCATGAATCGCGTGTTTCAGCCATTCTTGGATCATTTCATCATAGTGTTCATTGACGATATTATGATATGTTCGAAGAGCATGGAGGAGCACAGTCAACATCTAAGGACAGTATTGCAGACTCTTCAGGATAGAGGACTGTATGCCAAGTTCAGCAAGTGTTAGTTTTGGCTTGAGAGGGTGGCATTCTTGGACCACATTGTATCTCAGGATGGCATAGAGGTCGACCCCAGCAAGGTAGAGGCAGTTAGAGATTTTCCAGTTCCGAAGAGGGTGACAGAGATCCGCAGTTTCTTGGGATTTTCTAGTTATTACATGAAGTTTATCCAGGGCTTCTCTTCTATTGCGGTACCTATGACCGCCTTGACGAAGAAGAATGCCAAGTTTATCTGGGGACCTGAGTGTCAGGAATGCTTTGACAGACTAAAGCAGGCCTTGACCATGGCCCGTTGCTAGCTATGCATCAGGGCAGGGAGAGTTTGTGGTATATACAGATGCATCTAAGCTTGGTTTTGGCGCGGTTCTGATGCAGCAGGACAGAGTGATAGCCTACGCATCCAGACAGCTGAAGGTTCATGAGAAGAATTATCAGACTCGTGACCTAGAGTTAGCAGCAGTGGTATTTGTCCTGAAGATCTGGAGACAATATCTGTATGGGGAGAAGTGCGGGATTTTCACAAATCATAAGAGCCTGAAGTACTTCTTCACCCAAAAGGAACTGAACATGCGTCAAAGGAGATGGCTCGAGCAGGTGAAGGATAATGATTGTGACATTAGCTACCATCCGGGTAAGGCTGATGTAGATGTAGATGCTCTGAGCAGGAAGCACGCAGTGATTGCCCATCTGTCAGTGCAGAGACCGCTATAGGCTGAGATTCAGAGATTTGAGCTTGCATTTTATGCTAGGGGCGAGGCCCTGAATCTTGATACTTTGACAGGACAACCGACTATGAGAGACAGATGCCGGATTTGGTTGACGTTTGATGAGCAGTTATAGAAGTGGAGATAGAGGGACGAGAGTATGGGCCAGAAACTGTATATAGTTGTGGACAGCATAGTCAGGTATAGGGACCGTCTATGGGTTCCTGACAGTGATTCCCTTGGAGCAGATATCCTGAGCAAGACCCACAACACCCCGTACTACATCCATCCAAGGAGTACAAAGATGTATAAGGATTTACAAAATCTTTACTGGTGGCCGGGAATGAAGCGAGATATTCTACGTTTCGTCTCCGAGTGTTTGACTTGTCAGCAGGTTAAGGCAGAGCATCAGATACTTGCAGGGAAGCTGAGACCACTCCCTATTCCCGAGTGGAAATGGGAGAATATTACTATGAACTTCGTGACAAGGCTTCCGAGGACTACTGGGGGATACAATGCCTTTTGGGTGATTGTTGATTGGCTCACTAAGTCAGCTCATTTCTTACCGACCTGGAAGACATTCACCATGAATCAGTACGCAGAACTGTACATCAGAGAGATAGTCAGACTGCATAGGATTCAAGTGTCAATCGCGTCAGACAGGGATCCGAGATTTACTTCTGCATTCTGGAAGAGTCTTCACCAGGCTTTGGGTACGAAGTACTGTTAAGTACCGCTTTTCATCATCAGACAGATGGTCAGTCAGAGAAGGTGATTCAGATTCTAGAGGACCTACTCCGAGCTTGCATGACTTCCAGGACAGCTAGAAGCCGAAGTTACTTCTTGTGGAGTTCACATACAACAACAGTTATCAGACATCGATAGGTATGGCTCCATACGAGGCGGTGTCTGGGATGAAGTGTAGGTCACCAGTTTATTGGGATGAGGTAGGTGAGCGAGCATAGTTGGCTCCGGATATTGTCAGTCAGACAGCAGATTTAGTGGCCAAGATTAGAGACCGGATGAGAACTGCACAGAGCCGCCAGAAGAGTTATGCTGATCAGAGGAGGCGAGATCTGGAGTTCGCAGTAGGGGATCATGTGTTCGTGAAGGTCGCACCGATGAAGGGTGTGATGAGGTTCGGGAAGAACAAGCTCAGCCCAAGATTCATCGGACCATTCAAGATCCTAGAGAGAGTTGGGACACTCGCATACAAAGTTGCTTTACCACGGAATCTGGCGGGAGTTCATAACGTGTTCCACGGCTCTATGCTGCGGAAGTACATGTCGAATCCTTCACATGTGCTTAATTATGAGCCACTTCAGCTGACGCCACACCTATCTTTTGAGAAGAGACCCACTAAGATTTTGGACAGGCAGGAAAAGTGACTCTGGAACAAGGTGATCCAGATGGTCAAGGTCAAGTGGCTGAATCATTCTGTGGAGAAGGCCACTTGTGAGACCGAGACCAAGATGAGGAGTCGCTACTCGGAGTTATTCAGTACGTTCTTAATTTTTAGTTATATTTTTAATTATTTTTATGAATTTTATGCATAATTCATGCATGATATGACTTAATTAATGAAATTTTAAAATTTTATGCATTAGAGTTTCTAGATGCATTTCGCACTCGAACGAGGACCGTAGACCAGAGAATTTAAGGAAAATTGTTTTTATTACATGATTTATTTTTGTTAATTAAAATAAAATGTTTTTAAGTATATTTTTCAAAAATGGGTGTTATGTATAGGTATTTTTTATTTATCGTACAGGTGTGTTGAGTCTTTAGACTAATAGGCGTGTGTGATGCAGGTGAGTTCGATGTCGAGGAGATTGGAGGTGCTGGACTTTGAGTCAGGGACTTGGTGGGCGAGACAACCCGAGGGCCTTATGATTTTTCCGCACATTTACGATTTTATGTTTTTGGAGAGTATATGAAGATTTTATGCACTGTTTTATTTTATTGGTTGATGTTAGGATTTTACTCGTCCTTACTTATTTTTACTGGTAATTGCTTATGAAAATTCTTGAAAGATGTTTTTATGTATGATTGCATGTATACGATTTATTTAAATGTTTATTTTTTGAAATGAGAGCATATATATATATATATATATATATATATATATATATATATATATATATATATATATATATATATATATATATATATATATATATATTTCCGCACTTTTAAAATGGTAGACGTTTCAATTCAACTCCGTGAGAAATTCAATCCTCGGGCGAGACGACCCGAGGGCCTTATGATTTTTCCGCACATTTACGATTTTATGTTTTTGGAGAGTATATGAAGATTTTATGCGCTGTTTTATTTTATTGGTTGATGTTAGGATTTTACTCGTCCTTACTCCGTTATATTTTTACTGGTAATTGCTTATGAAAATTCTTGAAAGATGTTTTTATGTATGATTGCATGTATGCGATTTATTTAAATGTTTATTTTTTCAAATGAGAGCATATATATATATACATACATATATATTATATATATATATATATGTATATATATATATATTTCCGCACTTTTAAAATGGTAGACGTTTCAATTCAACTCTGTGAGAAATTCAATACCCGATTAGTTCAGCAGACCACTTTCCCATATCTGTTAGTTCTTCAAGGTCTACCAAACTAAATGAACATGCATTACTGATCATCCTTAATATATTAAATTTTCTCGACAATCATTTATGAGCTTTGTATTTATTATCTTAATTAATGAAGCATAAATTCAACTAATCGAACATTCAGAAGATAGTCAGTATACTAATTAATGATAACACTATCTGACTTATTCGACTATCATTGTCACAAGCATTTGTTGTGGCCTATTATTAGAACATTTCGAATGACATATGAAAAGCCGTGCAAGTGTATTTATGATTTTGATGCTACCGATTTGTAGTTGTTCAGATCCAAACGTTTGAAGATAATCTATTAAAGGCCAACTTACAAATCGGTAAAATAAGAGACACATACTTTATGCAGTCTGTGACATCTATCGTTTTTAAAATGCAGAAATAATTTTTTTTAAAGCTCACATTTTCGAAATAACATTTAAAATAATCGTAATTATTTGACAGTAAACATAGTGCAATTTAAATTAACAAAACTCATCAAAAATCAAACGTAAATGTAAATAAATAAAAATCTTAAAATCATCAACGTATGAAAATGTTCATCTCGTCTCAAAACTCATAAATCATAATGCGGAAAACATACAGTCCTCGGGTCGTGTCACCACAACAGGTCTGCCTACTCAGAGTTCGGCACCTCCAGTCCCCTCACCATCAAGCTCACCTGCATCACACACGCCTAGTGAGTCTAAAGACTCAACACACCTGTACCAGAAATAACAAGTACATATACATGGCACACAACAATGAAAAATATCATACTCAACATATCTTTCATTAACTTAAAAGCATAACATAAACGTGTCATGTAAAATCATATCCTGTCAAAGCATATCATCTCATGCCATCATATATGTATACATTTTCATTAATTGAATTCAGTTCATTAGTTGTGACTTTCATATCAGCTATATCGATGGATCCATCTACGTATAACCACGGAACCGGGCGGCGGGGACATGAGCGACATCATCACCCGTCCACTGAGCCTTGGCCTCAGCTCATCATATCTCATGCCATCGTAGACATATACATCATCAATCACAACCAATTCTCATCCTTAAAAAAAAAATCATCATATTCACCACTTAAGAAAAATATGCATATACGTAACATTTTCCTTAAAACCAAGCATGCACCGTATTTATCATAATTTCATAAATATCATAAACATGATGCATAGACATTTAAAATTATAAAATGTGCTCAGGGCGTTGCCAGGACCAAAATCTCATCCCGGGTGCAAAGTGACCATTTTGCCACCGGAAACCCAAAAATTACCGTTTTACCCCTGAACCTCTAAAATTGAACCAAAGCTTACTAAACTCCTTAAAATGTCCCAAAACATATTTTAAAGCATTCTTAGACGTAAATTCGAGACCATTTTACAACTTGACCGATTCGTTTTAAAACTTGGACCAGGGTCCCGATTTTAACCTGTATCAACTCGAAACTTAACCAAATTCTTCCCAACTTTTTACCACACCTTATAAACACTTAAAAGACCCTTAAACCATCAAGACTCAGCCCTTAAACAATTCTGAATGGACCAAAATGTTTCTGGACAGTTTCGGCTATTCTCATCTCTAACACTTCCATGCACCACCCGACTTCTAGCACCCCTAGGCTCGCACCAGCTCGCACCAGTCACAAGCCCAGCCATCTAGGACCTAGACCAGAACCTAAGGGACCTACCCAACCCACGAAACAAGCCCGATGCATGCTAGAGATCGCGATCACTCCCTAGCCTCCAAGGACCACAACTCGCGGCCGCTTCTCTTAACCCACGCTCGATCGGTTTCAGTGATGGTTCCAGTCGTGTTCGAGCCACCCTCAGCCTTGACTCAGACTCCACACAACATGGTTCAAGCTTTGGATTGCATCTTGCACCGCCGGCTCCACTCATTCACGCGGTCCCTTAAAACCCACACCAAACGCGACCACCCTCTTTTTCTCGGCCCTTCAACCGACAGCCCCAGCCATGACCCTACACCTCAAGGTATCCTCTTGTCATCATGGCCAGTCCCTAAACCAACAAGAAAACAGCAGCTCCTTCCACAGACCGTAAAATGCGAATGAGCAACAATAAAACGTGATAATCATGCAGGAATCATTAGCAAATAACACACCCACATGAACCGAAAATTTTACATACATAAATAAATTCACCAACATATACAACGTGTATGATGCCTAAAAGATGATACAAAGCATGCCTGGTAAATATATTTCCCAAAAAACCCAAGAACGAGCGTCAGGAATCAAGCCGGAAAATTTTTCTGCAAGAACAAGTGATAGCCGAAGCTTCCTTGAGGTTGCTGATGAAGAAAACCGAGGATAATTGTCTGAAAAGGAGGGAAGTCGGCTGGTGGGGTGTGTAGTAATAGGTTTAGGTTAATGTTAGGATCGGTTGATTGGTTGAAATATGTTTACAAGGGGGTTTAATAAACACTCGCGATTTTATAATCTTTTCGAATGAAGTGTCAGTTCTGTGACAAACTGAAACTAGGAATTTTATCAGTCAATGACAATCAGTTTAACTGATAACAGTTGCGGAAATAAACTGACTGAAAGATAGAATAAATAACTGAAGTAATTACACAAAGATTTATGGATGTTCGGAGATTGAAATAACTCTTACGTCACCATTTCTATCACAAGAATATGATGTGCACTAAAAGACTTTGATCGATAAAAAACATGTACAAAACCACTTCAGTTTGGACTTAACACTGCCAAAACTCAAACTCTTAGTTTACTAAATATCTCACAATTCTTCAATTGAATTTAGCACAACTGATATAGTTAGGAACAAATAAACAATAAAATGGTTTGTGCTTGTAAGCTCGAAAGGTAGCCTCAAATGCTACAAATAAATCAGATAAGTGTGAGCTTTTTGATTTTTTAGTAAGAACGATGAATTTAGCAGGGTAAAAGCAAGCTAAAGAGAGTAGATAGATCGATTCCTTCTTCAGCTGCTCTTCTCACCTTTTTATAGGCTTATCTTCAACGGTAACAATAAATATTATTTGAATCTTTATATCCGTTGATTGTCACGTCAATATTCTTTTGACAATCGTACAATGTAATCTCTGAAATGCAGCGTTTCACTATTAGTTGCAGTCTGCTTTGTACTGTTTTCGGTTGAATGTCTTTTTCAACAACTGATGACGTGTACACCTGAATGATCAGCTGATTCTCTGGTAAGCTCATAACAAAAAAATATATCAACTGATCAGTCAGTTGTCTTCGTAAGTTCAGTTCAGCTGGTTTCAGTTGCCTTCGATAAACTGTGCATTAATGTTCAGTTAGGCAACTGTCATTTTATAAGCTACTTGATCAGCTAGTCCAATAAATTAATCACTTAGTTTGTCAAACAACCAAAATTGAGTTTCCAACAATTTCTCCCTTTTTGGTGTTTTACAAAATTTGCAAAATATGAAATGATCAACTGAACTCAAAAACATTCTTCGAATTTATTGTAGATAAAATAATTCTTCTAATGTATAGATTCGTACAAAGAATGAAAATCAGGAACTAATCTATGTACAGATTCGTACAACGAATAAAAGAATAAATATATCCTGATAAGTCTTCAACCAGTAACTGAAGTCAGTTGATATTCATATCTTCTTCTTCCCTTTGTCTTTTTATGTCTCTCTAATTACCCCCGTTTTGTCAAGCACATCAACTTTCTTTGATAAGATTCGAACATCTGCTGCAATATCTGATACAACATTCATCACAATGTTCTGCAGCATATCAATCCTTTTGGTGACTGTATTCTCTAGAAAATCAAAGCATCTGCCGACTAATGCTTGAGTTTGGAAATGAGATTCAGCCGACAGTCTATCTTTCTTGATTTCTTCCATCTAGAAAAAAAATAAGTCACACTCTTATTGATTTGATTCAGTTTGTTCGAAGTAAAATCATTGTTAGAGTTGAGCTTCAGTGAGTGTGCAAACTGAGTTGATTGTATTGTAGAAATAGCATTCATCATACTGACGAGGTTGGACTAAACAGTCTGAAGTTCTTCAAATAGGGCATCAGTGTCTGAAATCCCAGGAGACATGGCTCCGGAAGTTTATGGAATCTGCTCCCTTTCCTGTTGAGTAAATAAAACCATAGCACCGTCATTTGCTTCTGTTTCATGCGTCACTATTTCTGAAATATTTTATAGTTGTAAGTTCCTGTTGAGACTGGGGAGGAGAAGAAACAGTCGGAAGAATAGAAGTAGTAGAAGGTTGTTCAGTTGGTTCCAAAACTGGTTCTTCAGTTGGTTGAATAGTTGGCTCTTCAACTGGCACTTATTTAGTTGAAACTGAGTGTAGCTGGGTCTCTTCAGTTGGTTGAAAATCTTTCTGTTCATTTTTTTCCAAAATTGTCTGTTCAGTCATATCAACTGACTGAACTGGCTCTTCAGTTTGTTCAAAAATGGGCTTCTCGGCCGGTTCTTCAAAACTAACAGCTTGAACTGTTGGTTCTTCAGTCAACATAACATCTTCAACTGATCTTGATGTTTCTAGCTAAATGTCAAAAGTGACTGATTTGATGACCTCGTCGAGATTGGCTAATGATAATTCAGCTTCTGAATAAAGCGTTGGATCAGCAGTTGCAGAATGAGGTGCTGAAGATGATGTAGGTTGAGCAGCTGATGTGGAAGGTGCGGTTTCTTGTTGAGTAGGTTCAATAACTGTGTCTTTGGATGGCTCTTGAACTGACAGTTCAGCTGGCTCGCCTGATGATAATTCTTGGGAGGCTGCTGGAATGATCAGTTCTTGATCCATTTCCTAGTTTTTGATTTCCATCTGCAACGAGATAAGATCCGTGTCCAGTTGGTCATGCAGCTTTGTCATTGTATGAAGTTCGATTGGTAGGATCATAGTTCAGTCGTAGTTCAGCAACTATCTGCTGTAGCCTCTTTGCTCTCAGCTGATTAAAGAAATAGTTCTTTCGCTCCAGAGCCTGAACAATTGTAGATGCCTTGACTACCTTCATAACAACAGTCTCCAGATCAATAAATTTCTTCAATTTAGACTTCTTCTGAAGCTACTTGGCAAAGACTTTTGTTCTGAACTTTACCCATTGATTGTAGGCCTTGAGCTTGTTTTCTGCAAACTCATTGATCTCTTGTCAAATGAGATCAATGTTCGTTTGGATGGAATTGGTTGGCCTGGGCTCTTCTTGCATTTTGACTTTGCCTTTAGAGTCAGTCAGGGCGTGAGGAATGCTCAACCCTGAAGTAGTTGCATCAATCTGTTATCTTATCACTAACCCTTTTGGTCTGACAATAGGTAGAGATGTGTAGCCAGCAATAGTGATCAATGGGGCCTTAACTCCAGTAAGCTTCTTC
Source organism: Primulina eburnea (assembly GCF_022965805.1). NCBI lineage: Eukaryota > Viridiplantae > Streptophyta > Magnoliopsida > Lamiales > Gesneriaceae > Primulina > Primulina eburnea. Next base: position 19,764,304 of record NC_133103.1, read on the forward strand.
TTTTCACCAGATTCGATGACCTTCTTCTTCGATAGAATTGCAGACAGAGGTAACTGATCCTCAGTTGAGGGTTCAGTTGGAATAGCCTTCAGAGGAATAGCCTTGATAGGCTGTTGAGACCCCGACTGCATCAGTTTTTCAGTTGGAATGGTCCCAACTGCAGCAGCAGGTTTAGTCTTCAATATTCTTGGTTTTTTGATGACCTTAGGAGATGGAGTCCTCTCAGAATTAGTTTCACTGACAATCAGTTTGCGCTTGATTGTCTTCTTCTGAAGGGTCTTTTTTCTGAACTGATTTGGGAGCCTCCTGTGTCTCAATCTCCTTCTTCACCTTTAAGAACTGCTTAAGAGATATGTCCAGTTTCTGCTTCGGTGGCTGGACATTCTTAGCATTGAAGATTTTCATCTTTGATGATTTTTCAAAATCATCAGTTACCAGGCTTTTTACTTTCAGCAAATAGTTGAGCTGCAATGCATAGCCTTTAGATTGCTTGGACGATTGAAACATATTCCTCGGGATGTTGAAGATTAAATTGTTCCAGTTCAGTTTTCGTCCAACCATAATAGCAGTCATGGCCTGAAATTTTTCGAGAGTAAGAACAACAAAGGATCCAACCTTTGCTAAAAGCCCTTTGGCTACTATATCTGCTAGCAGTGGTACCTATGGTTTTAGCTCTTTTTTGGGATCGGAAAATTTGATTTTCCGACCATCAGCAGATATAATGGTTTGCATCTCCTCAACATCAGATGCCTTCACTTCAGAAAGGTTAACTAGACCATCAGTAGGTAGTTTGAAAAGGTTGCAAAAGAACTCATCCTCAATGATCAGCAGTTTACCATTTACAGTAGATGCGATAGTGCCAGTTGTAGTGACATATCTGTTGGCATAGAGTTCCCGGATCTCTTTAGGATAGATTACTTGGGAAGATAATCCCAAAAATTGTTTCAATCCGGCTTCTTCTAGTTTGATGAAGATGTTCTTCAAAGCTTCATCTGGTACAGTCATAACTGATTCAAAATCGATTGCCATTGTATTCATGATGTGACCTGGGATCTAATTTGCCATTTGATTGAATAATTAATGCGAGAAAGAAAGCTTGAATTTGTTTTTGTTCTGTAAATTTGAAGTAAGCGTAAGGAGAAGAACTGAATTGGAGCGAGTGTAGTACTAATGTAAGTGACTCTTCAAATTTTTGGACACGTGTCACTCTAGGAAAATTTGAATTAAAAACTTGTGTACGTGTGTTAAAAACGTGTATAGAGTATTAATGGATTAAGTGGGTCCACGTTCCAAAATACTATTCATTGAAAGACATCAATTAATGCTTCGACAAACTGTCACATCATTTAATATAGAATATTATTCGATATATCAGTTAACTTATAGGAGAAGATAAGTTAGATCAGCAGCTGAATGACCAGTTGAAAACGTAGTCAGTTCATTTGAAGACCAATGACTATTGTCTTCTCAGTTAAATTTCCAAATCGATATTGCCCCTCAATAAATGCATAATTAAAAGAAAGAGTAAGAAAAACTCAGTCTGATTAAGTAAAAAAACGTTTCAGTTGACTTGAGTCTCTTCATCTTCTTCAATATTAAGCGTAACCTGTCTATAAATAAGTAAAGACAAATGTTAAATAACAACAGTTCAGTATGTTTAGTTTGTCTCGTTCAAGCATTTCAGTTGCCTGCAACAGTACACATCACTTTGTGACACAAAAGACACTCTCTCAACTGGAAGTTGTGAAGAAAGACATCGAAGAATACATCTGGATGAAGGTCATGTCTTCTTGGGTTAAAGTTCAAGATCTCCAGTCTATTCATTGACACGGTTCAGTTCCCACTACCAACCAGAGAGCTGTAGCAAGAAAGTACTTCAGGATTTTTAGTGTCTGTCACATTTTACAGCTTATCACTGATGTAGTTCTGTTGTATAAGCTGTTGTGGAAAGAATGACATCAGCTTGAGAATATCTCTACTTCAGAGTTCTTCAGAGAACTCCACTGCCAAGAACTTATTAGTTGGTTAAATGATTGGCAAGATGTTGTAGGAAGAGAACTGAATGATGTTGTATGGTTTCGATTTTATTCTTAATAAAGTCTTGATTTGTATCATTTCTGTTGTCTCTTTACTTTCTGCAAAAACTTAACTTTCATCAGTTGATAAATAGTTAACGTACTGAATACAATAACTGATAAATTACTAACTGACATCTGTTGAAAAACAGTTAACTAACTGAATATCATAATTGATAAATGTCTAACTGGCATCAGTTGAAAATCATCAACATAATAAATGACAAACTGAATAAACAACAATTGAAAAAGCAGAAATAAAACTGAAATTAAGATAAATCAATTAAACCAAGTATATTGCGAAAGTGAGAAAACTTAGTCTCTGGCAATGGTTTCGTGAAGATGTCAGCAGTTTGTTGTTCAGTTGACACATATTCCAGTCTGATATCTTTCTTCAGAGCATGATCTCTGATGAAGTGATGCGTGACATCAATGAGCTTGGTCCTTCAGTGAAGAACTGGATTGTAAGTTATTGCAATCGTGCTCGTATTATCAAAAAATATGGGAGATTCTTTAGCATCAACTCCATAATATTTCAGTTGTTGCTGAATCCAAAGAAGTTGGGCACAGCAGCTTCTAGAAGCAAGGTATTCTGCTTCAGTTGTGGAAGTAGCTATGGATGTTTGTTATTGCTGAACCGTGAGATCAGTCTGTCTCCTAGAAACTGACAAGATCCATAGGTGCTTTTACTATCTAGCTTACATCCTGCATAATCTGAATCTGAATATACAACTAAATTGAAAGAAGAGTCTTTAGCGTACCATAATCCCACATTTTGAGTGCTTTTTAGATATTTTAAAATTCTTTTGCCAATTGAAAAATGCGATTGCTTAGGATTTATTTGAAATCTAATACACATGCAAACAATAAATACAATATCATGACGACTAGCAGTTAGGTACAATAATGAACATATTAAATCTCTATAGAGTGTCGTCTCAACTGATATTCCCCCTTGTTCATTGTCCAATTTGACTGATGAACTCATGGGAGTGCTTGCAGCTGAACATGTTTCCATGCCAAATTTCTTGAGCAATTCCTTCGTGTATTTGGTCTGACTCATAAAAATATCAGTTTCCAGTTGCTTCACTTGTAGTCCGAGAAAGAATGTCAGTTCACCCATCATACTCATCTCGAATTTGTGCTGCATTAACTTAGCAAATTTATCACATAATTTGGGTTTAGTTAACCCAAATATAATATCATCAACATATATTTTCACAAGTAAAATGTGTCATTCTTTGAAAATTTGAACAAAGTCTTGTCAACTGATCCAACAGTAAAACCATGATCAATTAAGAATTTTGAAAGAGTCTCATACCAAGCTCTTGGAGCTTGTTTAAGACCATATAAAGCTTTGTTCAAATAATAGATATGATTAGGAAAAATGTGATTGATAAAACCTGGTGGTTGTTCAACATAAACTTTTTCTTGCAACTGACCATTCAGAAATGCACTTTTTACATCCATTTGGTAGACTTTAAAGTTCTTGAATGATGCATAGGCAAGGAACATTCTGATTGATTCCAGTCTTGCAACTGGTGCATACGTTTCATCATAGTCAATTCCTTCTTACTGCCTATACCCTTGTGCTACAAGTCTTGCTTTGTTGCGTGCAACTAAACCATCTTCGTTCAGTTTATTTCTGAATACCCATTTTTACCTATAATAGTTTTACAAACTGGTCTTGGAACTAAGTTCCAGACATTGTTATGGGTAAACTGATTTAGCTTCTCTTGCATAGCATTTATCTAGTTAGGATCAGCAAGAGCTTCGTCAGTTTTCTTTGGTTCCAGTTGTGAGACAAAAGCAAATTGAATGAACAAATTAAGCATTTGATTTCTTGTTCTTACCGGGTCAGATGGATTACCTATCACCAATTCTATAGGATGTGATTCTTCCATCTGAGTTTAGTATTTGTTGCTTCCATATCAGCAACTGCTTCTGTTGGCAACTGAATGTTTTTAGTTTCAATTGGAGCTGTATCAGTTGGTAATTGAATATCATCTGTTTGTTCCACCAACTGATTATCAGGAGTAGGTTCCTGTTTAACTGATTGATCTATTATTTCTGGTTCAGGTGTTTGAAGGATTTTTCTATTGATATGATTTTTTTCTTCATTTTCATACTCCAAACTAATCTCTGTAAATCGATCAACTAGCTCAACTGGATCAGTTAGCACAGTTTCATCAAAACAGCATGAATAGATTTTTCAATATTTAAAGATTTTTTTTATTGAAAACACTATATGCTTTGCTAACTGAAGAATATCCAAGAAATATTCTCTCTGCAGATTTAGCATCAAAGGCTTTTAAATGATTTTTACGATTATCAAGAATAAAACATATGTAGCCAAATATTTTGAAATAAGAAACCACACTTTTTCTTCCATGACAGATCTCATATTGTGTTTTCACATGATTCTTATTAATCATTGATCTGTTCCGAGTGTAACACATAGTGTTTACTGCTTCTGCCCAAAACCTTTGAGAAATACCATAATCAGCAAGCATTGTTCCAGCAGCTTCTTTAAGGGTCTGATTCCTTCTCTCAGCTACACCATTTTGATGAGGTGTTCTAGCTGCTGAGAGCTCATGCTTGATTCCATTATTTTCTAAAAACGTTGAAAGATTTTGATGAATTCTGTCCCTCTGTCAGACCTTATTCGATCAATCCCAACTGATTTTTCATTTAAAAGTCTTTTGAAGAGCTTAATCAATTGTGCAGCAGTTTGGTCTTTGGATTTGAGAAAAATGACCCAAGAAATCTTGAAAAATCATCCACAATTACTAAGGTGTATTTCATTCTCCCTAAACTCATGACTTGTATTGGACCAAAAAGATCTATATGTAACAATTCTAAGCATCGGGAAGATGATTTACAACCTCTATTGTTGAATGAAGATCTTACTTGTTTACCAAACTGACATGCTGAACAAATTTTATCTTTTGAAAAATCTATTCTGAGCAAACCAGTTACAAGATCATGGTTACTCAGATAGGCAATAGATTTAAAGTTTAAGTGGTTCAATCTCTTACGCCACAACCAGTTTTTAGAAGATTTGGAAGCAATGAAAGAAACTGTTGCATAAGGTTGTTCAGTCCAACTGACTTTGTAAGTATTTCCACAACGATTTCCAGTTAGGATAAACTCATCAATTGAGTCTCTAACTGAACACGTATGTCTGTCAAAATGAACTGAGAATTATTTTCGCATAACTGACTGATGCTTATCAAGTTATACTTCAAATTCTCGACTAACAAAAATCTTTAATTGTAAAGTTACCATGGATAAGCTTACCCTTACCCACAGTTTTACCTTTGGAGTTGTCTCCAAAACTGATGTTTGGTCCAGTATATTTGATCAGTTGAGATTGCAAATTTGCATCTCTTGTCATATATCGTGAACAGCCACTGTCTAGATACCAAGTTGATTCCTTGTTTGTTCCTGTTACCTGCAATCACACACGGTATATAATTTTGGTACCCATATTCATTTGGGTCCTAAACTGATTAGTCCTTTAGGAACCCAGACTTGAATCAGTCTACTGACTTCCTAGTTGTTGTGTTCAAAATGGTTTTTCTCGAATTTTTGGCAATACATGTGTTACGTGAGGATGAAACCATATGATTTGGATTCTTTTTCAACTGATTATTCTTTTGATATCGTTTCTGAACTGGATTATAGTTGTAATAATTGTAATAACCATTCCTTGAGTAATGATTTTTGTAACTGAATCGTTTAGCTGACCAGTTTCTTTAATCAGTTGAACTCTCGAAGCTATATCCAATTCCGTACAGTTTTCCTTTGTTCTTACTTTCAATCAATTGAATAGCCGGTTTACTAGGTTTTGAGAATTCATTTACCATGGTTTAATTTACAAAGGTAATGTACTTTCCTTTGTTTTCATTCAACCTTGGCTTTGTATCACTTGCAGAGTTTTCATCATGACTGTTAAAGCCTAAACCAGATTTATCAGCAAATGATTTTTGTGAATTCTGTGTTTCAGTCAATGCAACTGAAATCTTGTTCCAAGCTTGAATCAGTTCAGTATGTTTTGAAATTTATGTTTTTAACTGACATATCAAAGCTTTATTTTCAATCATTTTAGATTTTTGCTGTGTAATCTCCCTTTTTAAACTCAACAGCTCAACTGACTCATCGATTTCTGTCTTTTTGTCATTGAGAACAGTTTGCTCAGTTCTAACCTTCTCAAATAATCAAGCAAGTTTGTGATACTCATTTACCATGTCATGCAATGTGGTAATGAGTTCCTCACCAGTGAAATCAGTAGAGTTGAAGTCAAATACCTGTTAACTTGCTGATTCCAGTTCAGCATGATCTGCCATTAAGCACTTGACTTCCTCTTCCTCTTCACTTGAACTGCTTTGGCTTTCTGGTTTTGACTCGTCACTGTCAGTTTCAGCCCACTTAGATTTGCTTTATTCTGCCAAAAGCACTTCATGTTTCTATTTGTACGATTTTTTGTCATCCTTGGTCCTTCTTTTGTGCTCATAGGGCTTCTTTCCCTTTTCAGTTGATTCTCAACCGTCCTTCTTTGGCTTAGGACAGTCTTCTATGAAATGACCAGATTTGCCACAGTTGTAGCAAACATAGGATTATTCTTTGGATTGGTTTTTCTGATATTGATTCTGGAAGTTTCCTTGATTCCTCCTCATAAACCTTCGACAGACAAAGACATAGCATCATTGCTCAGTTGATCAACAGATTTATCAACTGAACCAGTTGGTTCCAGTCTGACAGCAGTTAAAGCAGTTGTGACAGCTGGTGCAGAAATTTCTCCTTCTCTGGTTTGTAGTTCAAACTCGTAAGCCTTTAGATTAGCAAACAAGTCATGAAGTTCGACCTTGTTAAGATCATTTGACTCTCTCATTGCCATGGTCTTGACATCCCATTCTTTGGGAAGACCTCTGACCACCTTCAGTGCCACTTTTTTGTTTGAATAAACCTTTCCAAGTGCATTCAGCTCATTGATAATACCACTGATCCTCTCATCATATTCGTGCATGGATTCTCCAGGCTTCATCTTGATGTTATCAAATTTTTTAACAACAACTGATAGCTTGTTCTCTTTTGTTTTCTCGTTTCCTTCACACAGCTGAATCAGTTTCTCCCATATCTCTTTGCCAGTTTAGCACATCTTGGTTTTGCTGAAAGTGACTTTATCCAAAGTTTTGTATAAGATATCCTTAACCACATTGTCTAGGTTGTCTTTCTTTTATCCTCAGTTGTCCATTCCTCTATGGGCTTTTCTATGCGATGAGGTGCCCCATCAGTAATGGCAACTTCTGTATTTGCTTTTAGGATCTTCATGGGACCATCAGTAATGACATACCACATATCGTCATTTTGTGCAGCTAAATGAGCCTGTATTCTGATTTTCCAGTCGTCAAAATCTTCTCTAGAAAACATCAATATTTTATTGAATGAAGATATGTTGATGAGTTTGTGAATAAGAGCATTCTGAGACAAGATTCAACTGCTCTGATAACACTTGTCATGATCGGTTGATTGGTTGAAATGTGTTTAGAAGGGGGGTTGAATAAACACTCACGATTTTATAATCTTTTCGAATGAAGTGTCAATTATGTGACAAACTGAAACTAGGAATTTTTTCAGTCAATGACAATCAGTTTAACTGATAACAGTTGCGGAAATAAACTGACTGAAAGATAAGATAAATAACTGAAGTAATAACACAAATATTTATGGATGTTCAAATATTGAAATAACTCATACGTCACCCCTTCTATCACAAGAATAGGATCTGCACTAAAAGACTTTGATCGATACAAAACTTGTACAGACCCACGTCAGTTTGGACTTAACACTACCAAAACTGAAACCCTTAGTTTACTAAATATCTCACAGTTCTTCGACTGAACTTAGCACAACTGATCTAGTTAAGATGAAATAAATAATAAAATGGTTTGTGCTTGTAAGCTCGAAAGGTAGCCTCAAATGCTACAAATAAATCAGATAAGTGTGAGCTTTTTGATTCTTTAGTAAAAGCGATGAATTTAGCAGGGTAACAACAAGCTAAAGAGAGTAGATAGATCGATTCCTTCTTCAACTGCTCTTCTCACCTATTTATAGGCTTCTCTTCAACGGTAACATTAAATTATTTGAATCTTTATATTCATTGATTGCCACGTCAATATTCTTCTGACAATCGTACACTGTAATATCTGAAATGCGGCGTTCTACTATTAGTTGTAGTCTGCTTTATACTGCTGTCAGTTGAATGTACTTTTCAACAACTGTTGACGTGTACAGCTGAATGATCAGCTGATTCACTGGTAAGCTTGTAACTGAATAGTCAGTTGTCTTCGTAAGTTCAGTTCAACTGGTTTCAGTTGCCTTCGATACACTGTGCATTAATCTTCAGATAGTCAATTTCCAGTTGATAAGCTATTTGATCAGTTAGTCAAATAAATAATCAGTTAGTTTGTCAAATAACTGAAATTAAGTTTCCAACAGTTAATTAGTTATTAATATATAGATTAAGATTAATCAAATGGGCCCTAATTGTTATTTAGAAGTTTAAAAAAGGCGTTTCAAGCCCGATAAATTTAAGGTAGGCCCAATAAATCCAAACGCACTCACAAAAACCGTTTCGTGTTGGAAAGTTTTTGAAAATATTAGCCGAACCCTCAAAAAGTCCCTCGATTCGATAAAATTTTCGTACTGTTAAAAATTATTCTCTGGCGGGTAAAAATAGCCAACAAAGCTCATTTCTTGAAAAATACACTTAAAACACCTTATAATAATTAATTAAAATTAATCATGTTATAAAAATAATTTTCCTGATAATTCTCCGGCCTTTGTTCCTTGTTCGAGCACGAAATGCAACTTAAAACTCTAATGCGTGAACTTTAAATAAATCATGAAATAAAATCGATCATGCAATAATTATGCATAAAATGCATAAAAATAATTAAACACAAATTAATGAAATAAACATGCATTTAATTCTTTAAAATAATTTAATAAAATAACAAAAAAATTTAATAACTTGCATGCATATGGTTTATGCGGACCTTCAAATTTTCGGGACGTTACACAGTCAATTCTTGCGATTCAGAATATCTACTAAAAATATCATAAGCACACTCTCAAAAGCCTTAGAATATCTTTTTCCAGATTATCTTGTGCTATATATTTATTCATTGTAATCTCATGCTTGCACTATCATGTTATCCAAAGAAGAGTTTGATGACTTAAAAATCAGAATGCAAACTCATCTGGCAGCCTAGGACGTTGACATATGGTACGTCATTACTCAAGAAGCAATCAAAATTACGAAGGACAACACTGCAGTAGCCATTATAGACGGTGCACCACAGATGTTAGAGAAATCACTATCAGAATAGACTAATGATGACAATGAGAAAGCAAACATGGATAACGTTGCAAATGACATATTATACAAAAATCTTGAAAAAAAATTAGTATGATCAAGATGTGCTCCACTGTGAAAGAGATAAAGAACATGCTGATTCACCTCTGTGAGAGAAATTATCAGAAAAAGAAAACAAACTTACAGAGCCATTCGAAATTTGAGAACGTGAAAATGAAGTCCCAAGAGTCTCTGAATAACTTTGATGACAGATTCAGTAGTTCTTGGAAAAGAATACACCAAGAGGGAAGTAGCCTTGAAAGTTATTAGAGTTATTATAAGGGAATGGGATGTAAAGAAAATTTCCATGAGGGAATCAAAAGATCTAAAGAGCTAAATGCTTGTTTACAAACTTAAAGGTATACGAGTTTGAACTAGAAGTCAGAGGATGAGAGTAATATATTTCTAGCCATCCGAAGAAAGCTCTTTTTGTCACTACTACTAAAATAGTCCAAAAGAATACTACTGAACAACTGAGAAATGATTCTTTGTCATTGTTTGTTAAAAATTTTACCATTTTCATGAAGAAAAACCACATGACATTTCATAATTCTAACTGGAATTATAAGAAGGATTCACCATCCGGTGACATTCCTTGTTAAAACTATGGAAAGACTGATCATTTCATTGCTGGTTGTCCTAATCCAAATAAAGATGATTATAAAAATGATGTAGGTTGAGCAGCTGATGTGGAAGGTGCAGTTGCTTGTTGAGTAGGTTCAATAACTGTGTCTTTGGATGGCTCTTGAACTGATAGTTCAGCTGGCTCGCCTGATGATAATTCTTGGGAGGCTGCTGGAATGATGAGTTCTTGATCCATTTCCTAGTTTTTGATTTCCATCTGCAACGAGATAAGATCCGTGTCCAGTTGGTCATGCAGCTTTGTCATTGTATGAAGTTGGATTGGTAGGATCATAGTTCAGTCGTAGTTCAGCAACTATCTGCTGTAGCTTCTTTGCTCTCAGCTGATTAAAGAAATAGTTCTTTCGCTCCAGAGCCTGAACAATTGTAGATGCCTTGACTACCTTCATAACAACAGTCTCCAGATCAATATATTTCTTCAATTTAGACTTCTTCTGAAGCTAATTGGCAAAGACTTCTGTTCTGAACTTTACCCATTGATTGTAGGCCTTGAGCTTGTTTTCTGCAAACTCATTGATCTCTTGCCAAATGAGATCAATGTTCTTTTGGATGGAATTGGTTGGCCTGGGCTCTTCTTGCATTTTGCCTTTGCCTTTAGAGTCAGTCAGGGCATGAGGAATGCTCAACCCTGAAGTAGTTGCATCAATCTGTTATCTTATCACTAACCCTTTTGGTCTGACAATAGGTAGAGATGTGTAGCCAGCAATAGTGATCAATGGGGCCTTAACTCCAGTAAGTTTCTTCTTTTCACCAGATTCGATGACCTTCTTCTTCGGTAGAGTTGCAGACAGAGGTAACTGATCCTCAGTTGAGGGTTCAGTTGGAATAGCCTTCAGAGGAATAGCCTTGATAGGCTGTTAAGACCCCGACTGCATCAGTCTTTCAGTTGGAATGGTCCCAACTGCAGCAGCAGGTTTAGTCTTCAAGATTCTTGGTTTTTTGATGACCTTAGGAGATGGAGTCCTCTCAGAATTAGTTTCACTGACAATCAGTTTGCGCTTGATTGTCTTCTTCTGAAGGGTCTTTTTTTCTGAACTGATTTGGGAGCCTCCTGTGTCTCAATCTCCTTCTTCACCTTTAAGAACTGCTCAAGAGATATGTCCAGTTTCTGCTTCGGTGGCTGGACATTCTTAGCATTGAAGATTTTCATCTTTGATGATTTTTCAAAATCATCAGTTACCAGGATTTTTGCTTTCAGCAAATAGTTGAGCTGCACTGCATAGCCTTTAGATTGCTTGGACGATTGAAACATATTCCTCATGATGTTGAAGATTAAATTCTTCCAGTTCACCAGCCATAATAGCAGTCATGGCCTGAAATTTTTCGAGAGTAAGAACAACAAAGAATCCAACCTTTGCTAAAAGCCATTTGGCTACTACATCTGCTAGCAGTTGTACCTCTGGTTTTAGCTCTTTTTTGGGATCGGAAAATTTGATTTTCCGACCATCAGCAGATATAATGGTTTGCATCTCCTCAACATCAGATGCTTTCACTTCAGAAAGGTTAACTAGCCCATCAATAGGTAGTTGGAAGAGGTTGCAAAAGAACTCCTCCTCAATGATCAGCAGTTTACCATTTACAGTAGATGCGATAGTGCCAGTTGTAGTGACATATCTGTTGGCATAGAGTTCCTGGATCTCTTTAGGATAGATTACTTGGGAAGATAATCCCAAAAATTGTTTCAATCCGGCTTCTTCTAGTTTGATGAAGATGTTCTTCACAGCTTCATCTGGTACAGTTAGAACTGATTCAAAATCGATTGCCATTGCATTCATGACGTGAGCTGGGATCTAATTCGCCATTTGATAGAATATTTTAATGCGAGGAAAAAATCTTGAATTTGTTTTTGTTCTGTGAATTTGAAGTAAGCGTAAGGAGAAGAACTGAATTGGAGCGGGTATAGTACTAATGTAAGTGACTCTTCAAATTTTTGGACACGTGTCATTCCAGGAAAATTTGAATTAAAAACTTGTGTACGTGTGTTAAAAACATGTGTAGAGTATTCATGGATTACGTGGGTTCACGTTCCAAAATACTATTCATTGAAATACATCAATTAATGCTTCGACAAACTGTCACATCATTTAATATAGAATATTATTCGATATATCAGTTAACTTATAGGAGAAGATAAGTTAGATCAGCAGCTGAATTACCAGTTGAAAACGTAGTCAGTTCAATTGAAGACCAACGACTATTGTCATTTCAGTTAAATTTCCAAATCGATATTGCCCCTCAATAAATGCATAATTAAAAGAAATGGTAAGAAAAACTCAGTCTGATTAAGTAAAAAAACGTTTCAGTTGACTTGAGTCTCTTCATCTTCTTCAATATTAAGCGTAACCTGTCTATAAATAAGTAAAGACATTTGTTAAATAACAACAGTTCAGTATGTTTAGTTTGTCTCGTTCAAGCATTTTAGTTGCCTGCAACAGTACACATCACTTTGTGACACAAAGGACACTCTCTCAACTGGAAGTTGTGAAGAAAGACATCGAAGAATACATCTGGATGAAGGTCACGTCTTCTTGGGTTAAAGTTCAAGATCTCCAGTCTATTCATTGACACGGTTCAGTTCCCACTACCAACCAGAGAGCTGTAGAAAGAAAGTACTTCAGGCGTTTTAGTGTCTGTCACGTTTTACAGCTTATCACTGATGTAGTTCTGTTGTATAAGCTGTTGTGGAAAGAATGACATCAGCTTGAGAATATCTCTACTTCAGAGTTCTTCAGAGAACTGCACTGCCAAGAACTTATTAGTTGGTTAAATGATTGGCAAGATGTTGTAGGAAGATAACTGAATGATGTTGTATGGTTTCGATTTTATTCTTAATAAAGTCTTGATTTGTATCATTTCTGTTGTCTCTTTACTTTCTGAAAAACTTAACTTTCATCAGTTGATAAATAGTTAACGTACTGAATACAATAACTGATAAATTACTAACTGACATCAGTTGAAAAACAGTTAACTAACTGAATATCATAATTGATAAATGTCTAACTGGCATCAGTTGAAAATCATCAACATAGTAATGCCCGAGAATTTGATCCTAATAATCTGTAATTATTGATTTATAATTTGACATTATTATAAGAGGATTAATCAGGGACACGGTTTGAATTTGATATAAAGATATGTATGTGTGAGGACAGTAGCATCGGCGCACATGCGCGACCGGATGCGCGCACATGCGCCAAACAGGCAGAAGACCTCGCGCATATGCGCAGAAGATGTCGCGCATATGCGCGAGCCTATATAAGTGAGGCCCAGAAGACATCGCGCATATGCGCCAGTAATGTTGCGCATATGCGCGAGCTGCCAAGGCCTAGACCAATAGGTCTCGCGCATATGCGCCTGTAATGTCGCGCATATGCGCGAGTCATGCAAAAGGAAAAATCTACATGTGGTGTATTATGCAACGTTGGTTGTATATATATATATATACATATACATGCCACTCCTCCCTCAGAAGAAGAACGAAAGCTTCTGGGGGAATTACGTTCAATACGATTTGCGATCAATCCGTCTGTCCAAATTTGAATCCGAGTACGGTACCGTGTTCCTAGCAACACAGGCTACTACAGGACGTAAGTTTTACTACGTTTTGACATGTTTTGAAATTATGATGTTGTTGGAATTGAATACACGTCATATATGTTGTTCTTGACATGTTAGACAGCGTAGAATCAAAGTCAGATTAAGAAACGGACTGAATATGGAATTGTTATAATTTTCAGAATGAAATTGACTAGAATTGATATCAGATTTGTACGGTGGTTGATTGTAAATTTTTGGAATTGGTATATACTGATTTGGTATCACAGATATCGCAAAATTGTACTGTTGTACCGTCAGAATTTGATAAACAGAGATGTCGTGATTTGATTAGAATATTGATACAGAATATTGATATTGTCATTGCTAGATTGAACAGTGACAGACATTGAATCAAGACTTTGATTGTATCAGAGCGACAACAAGAAAGGTATAAATAAATGTTGATTCGGGATTGCACAACTCGAGTTAGGTTTGACTTGAGTTTCCCAAAATCACATACTTTATTTTATTGCATTGATATTTGCAGATTATCAGATTGATATGTTTAGTCTATTGAATGATAGCAGAGCCAGAGTTTGAGTCTAGGGCAGATCAGCCTAGCTAGGGCAGAACCGCTGAGACTCTAGACTTACGGTGTATCGATGAGCTTAGATGTAGATCGACGTCTATTGTAGACATTCGATACAGCATACCAAAGTCTAAATTAGACCGGGATCCCTAGATTAGAAACGAGTCCTAGATTTAGGTACAGATTTGTATCGATTCATGTAGTCAGATTGGATGCATGTTGTTATGATTATTTATGCTTTTATATATGTTTTATATGATTGCATTGATACATTGTTTATACTGGGATATTTATATCTCACCGGAGTTATCCGGCTATTGTCTTGTCTGTATGTGTGCATGGCAACAGGTGGGACATGTTCATGGTCACAGAAGTGAAGAAAGATCGAGTTAGAGTGGAGACTACAGACTTGGACTAGAGATAGGGTTTAAACACTTGATAGTTAGTTGTTGAACCTGAGATGTGTATGATTGTATATTTTATCAGATTTATACTTTTATACTGATATGTATAGGAGTTTGATTCCATTACCTTTCGTATTTTTAAAAAAAAAATTAGACCATGTTTATTATAATTGATTAATTAGTCCCAATCACGATTAAAAAGATGATTAGCGTCCGGGTCCCCACAACAGGTGGTATCAGAGCGATAGATCCTTTAGATTGAGATAGAAGAGGCTAGTGAGCGGGGTAGATTGAGGTTTTCTTTCCTGCTTTTGAATGCTAGCATGCCTTACTGCTTTAATACATGTTACTTCTTTATCTGATTTGATATAGTAATATATTTTATTGAGATTGGATTAGTATTGATTCTAGATCAGCAGTAAGATGATCAGAGGAGGATTGAAACAGAATTGTTGTATTTGTTACTAATCTATTTGATTACCAGATATGCCTCCGAGACGAGTACCAGAACAGGAAAGTACATCAAATCCTCCAATGGATGTCACCCCGACTCCAATGGAAACATTACTGAAACGATTTCAATCATTTCATCCGCCAACCTTGAAAGGAACGAAGAACGCTGTGGAGTGCGAGAGTTGGCTTGATGATATTGAGATGCTGTTCGAATCCTTAGAGTATACAGATGAGAGGAGAGTGAAATTAATTGGACACCAGTTACACGATGTTACAAAGGACTGGTGGATTAGGAGAAAAAGAGCCATGGAGCATAGAGGTACGACTATTACCTGGAATATATTTAGAACTGAATTTTATCAATGATTCTTTCCAGTGTCGTATCGAAAGGACAAGGGGGCGGAGTTTGCCAATCTAAAGCAGGGACAGATGAACATAGAAGAGTATGTGTCAAAGTTCTCCTCCTTGCTGAAATTTTCTCCACATGTGGCTGACAGCAAGGAAGCTACTGCTGATCAGTTCATCAATGGCTTGAACCCCGACATTTTCACATAGGTGAACACAGAGCGACCGAATAATTTTACTGACGCCCTGAACAGAGCTAAGGGAGTAGAAGCCGGTTTGATGAGGCAAAAAGAAGCTTCATTTGTGCCTCCAGCACCGAGACCACAGCAACCACCTCCCAGATTTGAGAGTGGCAGCGGCAGTGGAGGGAAGAAAGAATTTTTGAAAGCCAGAGGAAAGCAATTCAAGAAATCTGGCAGTAGTTCTTCCAGCTCCGGTAGTTCCAGACAGAGCCAGAGTTACACTGGAGTTTATTGCAAGACTTGCGGAGGAAGACATGCAACTGAGCAATTCCAGGGAGTGACTGGTAGTTGCAACATTTGTAAACAGCCGGGACACTTTGCTAAAGTGTGTCCACAGAGAGGTTCCCAAAGATCTCAGGGAGCCGAGTCATCGGGATCAGCAGCACAGACTGAGAGACGATCAGCTGCTGTTCAAACATTTCAGCCAGCGACGGCTCAGTCACAGCAGAGGCCAGGAGGAAGCCAGATGGGTAGCCAGCCTCCTAGACAGCAGGCCAGAGTATTCTCTTTGACAGAGGAGCAGGCCCAGGAAGCACCAGATGATGTGGAAGGTAACTGTTCTTTATGTGGTTACCCTGCTTATGTATTAATTGATACCGGTGCTTCACATACGTTTATTTCTGAACGATTTGCATTGAGTCATGCATTGCCTGTAGAGTCTTTAGCTACTGTAGTGTCTGTCTCTTCGTCTTTGGGGACATGTTTGATATCTGTAAACTCTGTTAAACATTGTGTACTACAGTATGACGGGCATGAGATTGAATTAGATTGCATCGTACTTGGGTTGTCCGATTTTGATTGTATTATCGGTATTGATATGCTGACCAAGTACAGAGCTACAGTTGATTATTTCCACAAGATAGTGAGATTCAGACTAGATATGGATGAAGAGTGGAAATTTTACGGTAAGGGTTCTAGATCGAGAATTCCTTTATTATCAGTATTATCTATGACTCGATTGTTACATAAAGCAGAGGGATTCCTTGTATATTCAGTAGACTTACTGAAGTCGAGTCCAGCATTGGCAGACCTGCCAGTGGTACGCGAGTTTGCTGACGTCTTCCCAGATGAGATCCCGGGATTACCTCCAGTTAGAGAGATAGACTTTAGCATTGAATTGATGCCAGGTACAGTGCCGATTTCTAGAGCTCCGTACAGAATGGCACCAGTTCAATTAAAATAATTAAAGGATCAGCTGGAAGATTTACTGGCCAAGGGGTACATCAGACCAAGTGTTTCTCCTTGGGGTGCTCCAGTATTGTTTGTAATAAAGAAAGACGGTTCGATGAGACTCTGCATCGACTATAGGCAACTGAACAAGGCAACGATAAATAATAAATATCCTTTGCCTCGTATTGACGATTTATTCGATCAGTTGCAGGGTTCTTCAGTATATTCCAAGATCGATTTGAGATCGGGATATCATCAGTTGAGAGTCAGAGATTCTGATATCTCAAAGACAGCATTCAGAACCAGGTATGGTCATTATGAATTTATTGTCATGCCATTTGGTTTGACGAATGCTCCAGCTGTGTTTATGGGATTAATGAACCGTGTCTTCCAGAAATATCTCGATGATTTTGTGATTATTTTCATCGACGATATTTGATTTATTCAAAGAATATGAGTGATCATGCTGAGCATCTAAGAACAGTGTCGCGAATTTTAAGGTCTGAGAAGTTATATGCTAAACTGTCAAAATGTGAGTTTTGGTTAAGACAGGTAGTATTTTTGGGCCATATTATATCCGGAGATGGGATATCAGTGGATCCTAGCAAGGTTGAAGCCGTGATATCTTGGCCAAGACCGATATCACTGCCCAGAATTCGCAGTTTCATGGATTTAGCGGGATATTATCGTCGTTTCATTAAAGATTTCTCAAGTATAGCTAAACCAATTACTCAGCTGACTCAAAAGAATGCTCCATTTGTTTGGTCAGAAGAATGCGGGACCAGTTTTCTGGAGCTGAAGAAGAGGTTGACCAGTGCTCCGGTGTTGACTATTCCATCAGGTACTGGTGATTTTGAGGTTTATTGCGACACTTCTCACAGAGGGTTGGGATGTGTGCTGATGCAGCGAGGGCATGTTATTGCTTATGCCTCAAGACAGCTTAAACCACATGAGACCCGATATCCAATTCATGACCTTGAATTGGCAGCCATTGTCTTTGCATTAAAGATATGGCGACACTATCTGTACGTGGAAAAGTTTGAGATATATTCTGATCATAAGAGTTTAAAATATCTGTTTTCACAATCTGAATTGAATATGAGGCAACGAAGATGGCTTGATTTGCTTAAAGATTTTGATTGTGAAATCAAATACTACCCAGGAAAGTCTAATGCAGCAGCTGATGCACTAAGTCAAAAGGTATGTTCCTTATCATTGTCGACGATCGGTGTTTCAAATTTGATAGAAGAATGCTGTTTGTCTGGATTATCATTTAAAACAGATTATAGACCGTTGAGACTCTATACGGTGCAAGTAGAACCTGAACTGATTATGAAGATTAAGGCAGCTCAGAAAGTTGATCAGAATGTACAGAAATCAGTATCGATGTTTAGAACAGGAAATCGATCATAGTATCAGGTACGTGATAACGTCTTGTATGTGAATAATCGTCTAGTTGTGCCGAATGTTTCAGATGTGAGACGACAGATATTGTCAGAAGCGCACAACAGTCGATTCAGTATTCATCCTGGTGGCAGAAAGATGTATAATGATTTGAAAAGACAGTTCTGGTGGAAACAAATGAAGACTTACATTGCCGAATTTGTTTCCAAATGTCTGAATTGCCAGCAGGTAAATGCAGAAAGAAAGAAACCAGGAGGATTATTACAGAGTTTGTCATTCCTGAATGGAAATGGGAGCATATTTCCATGGATTTTGTGACGCAGCTACCGCGTTCCTCCCGAGGTTGTGATGCGATTTGGGTCGTTATTGACAGATTGACTAAATCCGCATGTTTTATTCCGTACAAGATGACATACAGATTTGACCAGATGGCAGAGATCTATGTCAGAGAAGGGGTTAGATTGCACGGAGCGCCGAAGTCAATTGTATCAGACCGTGATCCTCGATTTACTTCACACTTCTGGCAGAGTTTGCAACAGGCTCTCGGTACGAAGTTACATCTGAGTACCGCATATCATCCACAGACCGACAGACAGTCAGAGCGGACTATCCAGACACTGGAGGATATGCTGAGAGCAGTAGTGCTGGACTTTAGCACTAATTGGCAAGATGCATTGCTGCTTTGTGAGTTTTCGTACAACAACAGCTATCAGACAAGTATTGAGATGGCACCATTTGAAGCGTTGTACGGAAAGAAGTGTAGATCCCCTCTCTATTGGGATGATATCTCTGAAGTGCCTGAGATTGGACCTGACATGATCAGAGATATGACAGAAAAAGTGAAGCTAATTCGAAAGAAAATGAAGGCAGCGCAAGACAGACAGGTCCAAATATGCCAATGTACGACGTAGACCGTTGGTATTTGAGGTAGGAGACCGAGTATTTTTAAAGATTTCACCTTTCAGAGGAGTTGTCAGATTTGGCAAGAAAGGGAAACTGTCTCCACGATATATTGGGCCTTATGAGATTCTCGAGAAGATAGGAGATCGTGCCTATCGACTCGCTTTACCGCCTTCATTATCTGGGATACATGATATCTTTCATGTATCATTATTAAGGAAATACCTTCCTGATGCTTCACATACTATTCAACTAGACGAGGCCGAACTGGATGAGACGTTGAGCTATGTTGAAAATCGATTCAGATTATTGATCGTAAAGAAAAACAGTTCAGAACAAAGATTATTCCACTTGTAAAAGTTCAATGGACTCGTCATGGTACTGAAGAAGCAACCTGGGAAACTGAATCAGATATGAAACAAGAATTCCCAGAGTTATTTCGATGATGTAAATTTCTTATACAATTTTGTATATATATACTCCTTATTGATACAATTGAATACTTATGATTTCGAGGACGAAATCGTATCTTAGGGGGGGGAGAAATGTAATGCCCGAGAATTTGATCCTAATAATCTGCAATTATTGATTTATAATTTGACATGATTATAAGAGGATTAATCGGGACACGGTTTGAATTTTATGTAAAGATATGAATGTGCGAGGACAGTAGCATTGGCGCACATGCACGACCGGATGCGCGCACATGCGCCAAACAGGCAGAAGACCTCGCGCATATGCGCCAGTAATGTCGCGCATATGCGCGAGTCATGCAAAAGGAAAAATCGACATGTGGTGTATTATGCAACGTTGGTTGTATATATATATATATATATATACATATACATGCCACTCCTCCCTCAGAAGAAGAACAAAAGCTTTTGGGGGAATTACGTTCAATACGATTTGCGATCAATCCGTCTGTCCAAATTTGAATCTGAGTACGGTACCGTGTTCCTAGCAACACAGGCTACTACAGGACGTAAGTTTTACTACGTTTTGACATGTTTTGAAATTATGATGTTGTTGGAATTGTATACACGTCATATATGTTGTTCTTGACATGTTAGACAGCGTAGAATCAAAGTCAGATTAAGAAACAGACTGAATATGGAATTGTTATAATTTTCAGAATGAAATTGACTAGAATTGATATCAGATTTGTACGGTGGTTGATTGTAAATTGTTGGAATTGGTATATACTAATTTGGTATCACAGATATCGCAAGATTGTACTGTTGTACCGTCAGAATTTGATAAAACAGAGATGTCGTGATTTGATTAGAATATTGATATTGATATTGTCATTGCCAGATTGAACAGTGATAGTCTTTGAATCAAGACTTTGATTGTATCAGAGCGACATCAAGAAAGGTATAAATAAATGTTGATTCGGGATTGCACAACTCGAGTTAGGTTTGACTTGAGTTTCCCAAAATCACATACTTTATTTTATTGCATTGATATTTGCAGATTATCAGATTGATATGTTTAGTCTATTGAATGATAGCAGAGCCAGAGTTTGAGTCTAGGGCAGATCAGCCTAGCTAGCGCAGAACCGCCGAGACTCTAGACTTACGGTGTATCGATGAGCTTAGATGTAGATCGACGTCTATTGTAGACATTCGATATAGCATACCAAAGTCTAAATTAGACCGGGATCCCTAGATTAGAAACGAGTCCTAGATTTAGGTACAGATTTGTATCGATTCATGTAGTCAGATTGGATGCATGTTGTTATGATTATTTATGCTTTTATATATGTTTTATATGATTGCATTGATACATTGTTTATACTGGGATATTTATATCTCACCGGAGTTATCCGGCTGTTGTCTTGTCTGTATGTGTGCATGGCAACAGGTGGGACAGGTTCAGGGTCACAGAAGTGAAGAAAGATCGAGTTAGAGTGGAGACTACGGACTTGGACTAGAGATAGGTTTAAACACTTGATAGTTAGTTGTTGAACCTGAGATGTGTATGATTGTATATTTTATCAGATTTATACTTTTATACTGATATGTATAGGAGTTTGATTCCATTACCTTTCGCATTTTAAAAAAAAAAATTTAGACCCTGTTTATTATTGATTAATTAGTCCCAATCACGATTAAAAAGATGATTAGCGTCCGGGTCCCCACAAAAATAATAAATGACAAACTGAATAAACAACAATTGAAAAAGCAGAAATAAAACTGAAATTAAGATAAATCAATTAAACCAAGTATATTGCGAAAGTGAGAAAACTTAGTCTCTGGCAATGGTTTCGTGAAGATGTCAGCAGTTTGTTGTTCAGTTGACACATATTCCAGTCTGATATCTTTCTTCAGAGCATGATCTCTGATGAAGTGATGCGTGACATCAATGAGCTTGGTCCTTCAGTGAAGAACTGGATTGTAAGTTATTGCAATCGTGCTCGTATTATCACAAAATATGGGAGATTCTTTAGCATCAACTCCATAATCTTTCAGTTGTTGCTGAATCCAAAGCAGTTGGGCACAACAGCTTCTAGAAGCAAGGTATTCTGTTTCAGTTGTGGAAGTAGCTATGGATGTTTGTTATTGCTGAACCGTGAGATCAGTTTGTCTCCTAGAAACTGACAAGATCCATAGGTGCTTTTACGATCTAGCTTACATCCTGCATAATCTGAATCTGAATGTACAACTAAATTGAAAGAAGAGTCTTTAGCGTACCATAATCCCACATTTTGAGTGCTTTTTAGATATTTTAAAATTCTTTTGCCAACTGAAAAATGCGATTGCTTAGGATTTGTTTGAAATCTAATACACATGCAAACAATAAATACAATATCATGACGATTAGCAGTTACGTACAATAATGAACATATTAAATCTCTATAGAGTATCGTCTCAACTGATATTCCCCCTTGTTCATTGTCCAATTTGACTGATGAACTCATGGGAGTGCTTGCAGTTGAACATGTTTCCATGCCAAATTTCTTGAGCAATTCCATCGTGTATTTGGTCTGACTGATAAAAATATCAGTTTCCAGTTGCTTCACTTGTAGTCCGAGAAAGAATGTCAGTTCACCCATCATACTCATCTCGAATTTGTCCTGCATTAACCTAGCAAATTTCTCACATAATTTGGGGTTAGTTGACTCAAATATAATATCATCAACATATATTTGCACAAGTAAAATGTGTCATTCTTTGAAAATTTGAACAAAGTCTTGTCAACTGATCCAACAGTAAAACCATGATCAATTAAGAATTTTGAAAGAGTCTCATACCAAGCTCTTGGAGTTTGTTTCAGACCATATAAAGCTTTGTTCAAATAATATATATGATTAGGAAAAATGTGATTGATAAAACCTGGTGGTTGTTCAACATAAACTTCTTCTTGCAACTGACCATTCAGAAATACACTTTTTACATCCATTTGGTAGACTTTAAACTTCTTGAATGATGCATAGGCAAGGAACATTCTGATTGATTCCAGTCTTGCAACTGGTGCATACGTTTCATCATAGTCAATTCCTTCTTCCTGCCTATACCCTTGTGCTACAAGTCTTGCTTTGTTGCGTGCAACTAAACCATCTTCGTTCAGTTTATTTCTGAATACCCATTTTTACCTATAATAGTTTTACAAACTGGTCTTGGAACTAAGTTCCAGACATTGTTATGGGTAAACTGATTTAGCTTCTCTTGCATAGCATTTATCTAGTTAGTATCAGCAAGAGCTTCGTCAGTTTTCTTTGGTTCTAGTTGTGAGACAAAAGCAAATTGAATGAACAAATTAAGCATTTGATTTCTTGTTCTTACCGGGTCAGATGGATTACCTCTCACCAATTCTATAGGATGTGATTCTTCCATCTGAGTTTAGTATTTGTTGCTTCCATATCAGCAACTGCTTCTGTTGGCAACTGAATGTTTTTAGTTTCAATTGGAGCTGTATCAGTTGGTAATTGAATATCATCTGTTTGTTCCACCAAATGATTATCAGGAGTAGGTTCCTGTTTAATTGATTGATCTATTATTTATGGTTCAGGTGTTTGAAGGATATTTCTATTGATATGATTTTTTTTCTTCATTTTCATCCTCCAAACTAATCTCTGTAAATCGATCAGCTCAACTGGATCAGTTAGCACAGTTTCATCAAAACAGCATGAATAGATTTTTCAATATTTAAAGATTTTTTTTATTGAAAACTCTATATGCTTTGCTAACTGAAGAATATCCAAGAAATATTCTCTCTGCAGATTTAGCATCAAAGGCTTTTAAATGATTTTTACTATTATCAAGAATAAAACATATGTAGCCAAATATTTTGAAATAAGAAACCACACTTTTTCTTCCATGAAAGATCTCATATGGTGTTTTCACATGATTCTTATTAATCATTGATCTGTTTCGAGTGTAACACATAGTGTTTAATGCTTCTACCCAAAACCTTTGAGAAATACCATAATCAGCAAGCATTGTTACACCATTTTGATGAGGTATTCTAGCTGCTGAGAGCTCATGCTTGATTCCATTATTTTCTAAAAACGTTGAAAGATTTTGATTGATGAATTATGTCCCTCTGTCAGACCTTATTCGATCAATCCCAACTGATTTTTCATTTAAAAGTCTTTTGAAGAGCTTAATCAATTGTGCAGCAGTTTGGTCTTTGGATTTGAGAAAAATGACCCAAGAAATATTGAAAAATCATCCACAATTACTAAGGTGTATTTCATTCTCCCTAAACTCATGACTTGTATTGGACCAAAAAGATCTATATGTAACAGTTCTAAGCATCGGGAAGATGATTTACAACCTCTATTGTTGAATGAAGATCTTACTTGTTTACCAAACTGACATGCTGAACAAATTTTATCTTTTGAAAAATCTATTCTAAGCAAACCAGTTACAAGATCATGGTTACTCAGATAGGCAATAGATTTAAAGTTTAAGTGGTTCAATCTCTTACGCCACAACCAGTTTTTAGAAGATTTGGAAGCAATGAAAGAAACTGTTGCATAAGGTTGTTCAGTCCAACTGACTTTGTAAGTATTTCCACAACGATTTCCAGTTAGGATAAACTCATCAATTGAGTCTCTAACTGAACACGTATGTCTGTCAAAATGAACTGAGAATTATTTTCGCATAACCGACTGATGCTTATCAAGTTATACTTCAAATTCTCGACTAACAAAAATCTTTAATTGTAAAGTTACCATGGATAAGCTTACCCTTACCCACAGTTTTACCTTTGGAGTTGTCTCCAAAACTGATGTTTGGTCGAGTATATTTGATCAGTTGAGATTGAAAATTTTCATTTCTTGTCATATATCGTGAACAGCCACTGTCTAGATACCAAGTTGATTCCTTGCTTGTTCCTCTTACCTGCAATCACACACGGTATATAATTTTGGTACCCATATTCATTTAGGTCCTAAACTGATTAGTCCTTTAGGAACCCAGACTTGAATCAGTCTACTGACTTCCTAGTTGCTGTGTTCCAAATGGTTTTTCTCGAATTTTCGGCAATACGTGTGTGATTGTGAGGATGAAACCGTATGATTTGAATCCTTTTTCAACTGATTATTCTTTTGATATCGTTTCTGAACTGGATTATAGTTTTAATAATTGTAATAACCATTCCTTGAGTACTGATTTTTGTAACTGAATCGTTTAGCTGACCGGTTTCTTTAATCATTTGAACTCTCGAAGCTATATCCAATTCCAGTACAGTTTTCCTTTGTTCTTACTTTCAGTCAATTGAATAGCCGGTTTACAAGGTTCTGAGAATTCATTTACCATGGTTGATTTTACAAAGGTAATGTACTTTCCTTTATTTTCATTCAACCTTGGCTTTGTATCACTTGCAGAGTTTTCATCATGACTGTTAAAGCCTAAACAATATTTATCAGCAAATGATTTTTGTGAATTCTGCGTTTCAGTCAATGCAACTGAAAACTTGTTCCAAGCTTGAATCAGTTCAGTATGTTTTGAAATTTATGTTTTTAACTGACATATCAAAGCTTTATTTTTAATCATTTCAGATTTTTGCTGTGTAATCTCCCTTTTTAGACTCAACAGCTCAACTGACTCAGTCGGTTTCTGTTTTTTTGTCATTGGGATCAGTTTGCTCAGTTCTAACCTTCTCAAATAATCGAGCAAGTTTGTGATACTCATTTACCATGTCATGCAATGTGGTAATGAGTTACTCACGAGTGAAAAGTAGAGTTGAAGTCAAATACCTGTTAACTTGCTGATTCCAGTTCAGCATGATCTGCCATTAAGCACTTGACTTCTTCTTCCTCTTCACTTGAACTACTTTGGCTTTCTGGTTTTGAAACTGTCAGTTTCAGCCCACTTAGATTTGCTTTCTTCTGCCAAAATCACTTCATGTTTCTATTTGTACGATTTTTTGTCATCCTTGGTCCTTCTTTTGTGCTCATAGGGCTTCTTTCCCTTTTTAGTTGATTCTAAGCCGTCCTTCTTTGGCTTAGGACAGTCTGCTATGAAATGACCAGATTTGCCACAGTTGTAGCAAACATAGGATTATTCTTGGGATTGGTTTTTCTGATATTGCTTCTGGAAGTTTCCTTGATTCCTCCTCATAAACCTTCCAAATTTCTTGACAAACAAAGACATAGCATCATTGCTCAGTTGATCAACAGATTTATCAACTGAACCAGTTGGTTCCAGTCTGACAGCAGTTAAAGCAGTTGTGACAGCTGATGCAGAAATTTCTCCTTCTCTGGTTTGTAGTTCAAACTCGTAAGCCTTTAGATTAGCAAACAAGTCATGAAGTTCGACCTTGTTAAGATCATTTAACTCTCTCATTGCCATGGTCTTGACATCCCATTCTTTGGGAAGACCTCTGACCACCTTCAGTGCCACTTTTTTGTTTGAATAAACCTTTCCAAGTGCATTCAGCTCATTGATAATACTACCGATCCTCTCATCATATTCGTGCATGGATTCTCCAGGCTTCATCTTGATGTTATCAAATTTTTTAACAACAACTGATAGCTTGTTCTCTTTTGTTTTCTCGCTTCCTTCACACAGCTGAATCAGTTTCTCCCATATCTCTTTGCCAGTTTAGCACATCTTGGTTTTGCTGAAAGTGACTTTATCCAAAGTTTTGTATAAGATATCCTTAACCACATTGTCTAGGTTGTCTTTCTTTTATCCTCAGTTGTCCATTCCTCTATGGGCTTTTCTATGCGATGAGGTGCCCCATCAGTAATGGCAACTTCTGTATTTGCTTTTAGGATCTTCATGGGACCATCAGTAATGACATACCACATATCGTCATTTTGTGCAGCTAAATGAGCCTGTATTCTGATTTTCCAGTCGTCAAAATCTTCTCTAGAAAACATCAATATTTTATTGAATGAAGATATGTTGATGAGTTTGTGAATAAGAGCATTCTGAGACAAGATTCAACTGCTCTGATAACACTTGTCATGATCGGTTGATTGGTTGAAATGTGTTTAGAAGGGGGGTTGAATAAACACTCACGATTTTATAATCTTTTCGAATGAAGTGTCAGTTCTGTGACAAACTGAAACTAGGAATTTTGTCAGTCAATGACAATCAGTTTAACTGATAACAGTTGCGGAAATAAACTGACTGAAAGATAAGATAAATAACTGAAGTAATAACACAAAGATTTATGGATGTTCAAATATTGAAATAACTCATACATCACCCTTTCTATCACAAGAATAGGATCTGCACTAAAAGACTTTGATCGATACAAAACTTGTACAGACCCACTTCAGTTTGGCCTTAACACTACCAAAACTGGAACTCTTAGTTTACTAAATATCTCACAGTTCTTCGACTGAACTTAGTACAACTGATCTAGTTAAGATGAAATAAACAATAAAATGGTTTGTGCTTGTAAGCTCGAAAGATAGCCTCAAATGCTACAAATAAATCAGATAAGTGTGAGCTTTTTGATTCTTTAGTAAAAGCGATGAATTTAGCAGGGATAACAACAAGCTAAAGAGAGTAGATAGATCGATTCATTCTTCAACTGCTCTTCTCACCTATTTATAGGCTTCTCTTCAACGGTAACATTAAATTATTTGAATATTTATATTCATTGATTGCCACGTCAATATTTTTCTGACAATCGTACACTGTAATATCTGAAATGCGACGTTCCACTATTAGTTGTAGTCTGCTTTGTACTGTTGTCAGTTGAATGTACTTTTAACAAATGTTGACGTGTACATCTGAATGATCAGCTGATTCACTGGTAAGCTCGTAACTGAATAGTCAGTTGTCTTCGTAAGTTCAGTTCAACTGGTTTTAGTTGCCTTCGATACACTGTGCATTAATCTTCAGATAGGCAATTGCCAATTGATAAGCTATTTGATCAGTTGGTCCTATAAATTAATCAGTTAGTTTGTCAAATAACTGAAATTAAGTTTCCAACAGTTAATTAGTTATTAATATATAGATTAAGATTAAGCAAATGGGCCCTAATTGTTATTTAGAAGTTTAAAAAAGGCGTTTCAAGCCCGATAAATTTAAAGTAGGCCCATTAAATCAAACGCACTCACAAAAACTGTTTCGTGTTGGAAAGTTTTTGAAAATATTAGCCGAACCCTCAAAAAGTCCCTCGATTCGATAAAATTTTCGTACTGTTAAAAATTATTCTCTGGCGGGTAAAAATAGCCAACAAAGCTCATTTCTTGAAAAATACACTTAAAATACCTTATAATAATTAATAAAAATTAATCATGTTATAAAAATAATTTTCCTGATAATTCTCCGGCATTCGTTCCTCGTTCGAGCACGAAATGCAACTTAAAACTCTAATGCGTGAACTTTAAATAAATCATGAAATAAAATCGATCATGCAATAATTATGCATAAAATGTATAAAATAATTAAACACAAATTAATGAAATAAACATGCATTTAATGCTTTAAAATAATTTAATAAAATAACAAAAAAATTTAATAACTTGCATGCATATGGTTTACGCGGACCTTCAAATTTTCGGGACGTTACACAGTCAATTCTTGCGATTCAGAATATCTACTAAAAATATCATAAGCACACTCTCGAAAGCCTTAGAATATCTTTTTCCAGATTATCTTGTGCTATATATTTATTCATTGTAATCTCATGCTTGCACTATCATGTTATCCAAAAAGAGTTTGATGACTTAAAAATCAGAATGCAAACTCATCTGGCAGCCTAGGACGATGACATATGGTACGTCATTACTCAAGAAGCAATCAAAATTACGAAGGACAACACTGCAGTAGCCATTATAGACGGTGCACCACAGATGTTAGAGAAATCACTATCAGAATAGACTACTGATGACAATAAGAAAGCAAACATTGATAACGTTGCAAATGACATATTATACAAAAATCTTGAAAAAAAATTAGTATGATCAAGATGTGCTCCACTGTGAAAGAGATAAAGAACATGCTGATTCACCTCTGTGAGAGAAATTATCAGAAAAAGAAAACAAACTTACAGAGCCATGCGAAATTTGAGAACGTGAAAATGAAGTCCAAAGAGTCTCTGAATAACTTTGATGACAGATTCAGTAGTTCTTGGAAAAGAATACACCAAGAGGGAAGTAGCCTTGAAAGTTATTAGAGTTATTATAAGGGAATGGGATGTAAAGAAAATTTCCATGAGGGAATCAAAAGATCTAAAGACCTAAATGCTTGTTTACAAACTTAAAGGTATACGAGTTTGAACTAGAAGTCAGAGGATGAGAGTAATCTATTTCTAGCCATCCGAAGAAAGCTCTTTTTGTCACTACTACTAAAATACTCCAAAAGAATACTACTGAACAACTGAGAAATGATTCTTTGTCATTGTTTGTTAAAAATTTTACCATGTTCATGAAGAAAAACCACATGACATTTCATAATACTAATTGGAATTATAAGAAGGATTCACCATCCGCTGACATTCCTTGTTAAAATTATGGAAAGACTGATCATTTCATTGCTGGTTGTCCTAATCCAAATAAAGATGATTATAAAAATAATGGACACAAGAGAAATGACAAAAAGTCTAATAAGGATCATAAGGCAATCGTTGCTGATGATAACAAAAGCAAATAGGCATACTCTAGTTCTGAATCCTCTAATTTAGAGAGCCAATCCAGTTAATGTGATGCTAAACAAGTTCAGTGTCTCATGACCGATGCTGATCAGGACACGGCCACTAATGAGATATTCGATTTTGACTCAAATGAATTTACACTAGTTGATTTAGAAAGGCATTACAAAACATGATTGAGGAGTACTCGAAGATTTCTCAATCATTTGATGAATTCAAAATTGAAAGCAAAGTTTAACTATTCAGATAAATAAGTCAATTTGTTCACAAAGGACAATTGTGATGATCTCAAAGCTGAAGTGACTAGGTTAAAGATTGAGAATGAGAGAGCGAGTGCAAATTACCAGTTGATACTTATTGAAAATAAAAAAATTATCTTTACTAGTAAAAGCATGGAATAAGTCTTTTGATTTATTAGAGAGAATTCAAGAGTTACAAAAGAGGCATGGAGATAGAAGTGGTCTCAGATTTAGAAGCAATGAAGGCACTTTTAAAAGTAGTACTCAGTCAAAGCTGAACATGTGAAAAGGAAAATACATTCACTTTGTTAAGTCTAGTATGATATATGAACATACCAGACTTAATGTTCAAGTTGAAAAATCTATAAAATAGATGAACATGCATTTTGAACTCAACTATGTTCAACCTCAGAGAAATTTTACTTGAATACTGGATCCAGTAAAGGATCTGTTTCAGTTGAGAACCCCTCCACAAACGCTAGAAACTATTGATAACAAAATAACATACATGTTCAAAAGAGATATAGATTATAAGACAAGAACAACGGGGAAGGACGACCTAATAGAGTAAATTTTGTGAATAATAATTCTAGATATTCAGTTGCACACACCCTAGAATTTACCCGAAGTGCAAGACCCTTTAGAAAACTACAAATGTAAGGGACTTATCCAGTTCTGACCCTAAAAGATTAGGTACCAGTAACAAAATTCGGTGTTTACATGGGAAAAATAGCTCTACTGATATCAAAATATCAACCTGATATCTAGATAATGGATGGTTTAGACACACGACTAGTCAAGAAAAACTTCTTTCGGAAGTCATCAGTTGGAGCGGACCAAAGATTACTTTGGTGACAAATAAAAAGGTAAACCTTTTGGTAATGGAAATATTATCCATGGAAATAATATCATAAATTATGTGTTATTGGTTGAATGTTTGTGGTATAATTTGATTAATATTAGTCAAATATGCGATAGTGGTTATCGAGTAGAATTTCATAAGCACATATGCAAAATTAATAATGATGTTTCTAATGTTCTGTTGCAAGGAATCAGAAGCGAAAACACTTACATAATAAATTGTTAATATGCTCAGCCTGATAATCTACATGCTTTGTTGCATCATATTCTGATAAATAGTTGTTATGGTATAAACGTTTGAATCATTTAAATTTCTGACCGATTAACAATTTGCGTAAAATGAATCTAGTAGATGGATTGCCTGAGATAGAATTTGTTAAGATTTGTGCATTTTCATCATGTCAACTAGGAAAATAAACAAGATCTAGCTCTAAGAATAAATACAATAAACTAACATCTGAATACTTAGAATTATTACACATGGATTTATTTGAGCCAATACCCGTAATGAACTTAAGAGAAATTAAGTATAGATTGGTATTTATTGATGATTTATCTAGATTTACATGAGTAATATTTATGAGTGGTAAGGATCATACATGTTCTCCTTTGATTAAATTTTTTAAACACGTAAAAATGAAAAATTGTACAATTACCAGCTCCTGGGCAAGCTTCCCCCAACCCCATATAGAAGTCAATTATCAAAGTTCTATTGTCAATCCCCCCAATGATCAAATTGAAGAAATAAGGTCTTTTCCCGATTATTTTCCATATTCAAAGTGCATAGGGGTATTTAACTGCTTTTTCTTTGTCCGGAGTAGGAGAGGACTAGTTTCAGATCCTTACTTACCTACCCTTAATATTAATATATATTAATTAATTAAAAAAAGAGTAAAAATTCTCCTTATTTATTGATCCTAATATCTATCAAGGCAACGAATTCAGCACTTTAGCTTTAGCTTCATTTTTTGATCAAGAGAATGTTTAGTTTCAATATTCAAGATCAGAAGTGATCGTGGTACTAAATTCACTAAACAAAACTCTGGAGATATGTATCAGAACAATGAATTCAACAAGAATGTTCAGCAGCGAGAATCCCTAAGCAAAATGGAGTTGCTAAATGAAAAAAAAAAAAACGAAACATTGAAGGAAGAAACACAAACAAGGTTGCTGAATCTGGTATTTTACAAATATTTTGAGTAGAAGCAGTGAATACTATTTGTTATACTCAGAACCAGACTATGATCAACAAGAAATCTAGAAAGACACCGTATGAAATATTGAATGATAGTAAGCCAAATATTTCATATTTACATATTTTTGGATGCCAATGTTATATCCATAACAATATTAAGAACCACTTAACAGATTTTGACTCAGAATCAGATACCGGTATATTTATTGGGTATTCATAAGTCACTAAACCATTTAGAGTCTTCAACAATAAAATATTAAATGTTGAAGAGGCTGTGCATGTATGTTTTTTTTTTAATCTTGTATTACTCTTGAGCAATCTAAAATGAATGAATTAAGTATTAAAATGGACAATATTCAGCTATAATAAGACAATGAAGATAATGTGCCAAAAAAACTATTCAGTATCCTGAACATGATGTTTCTGAGATGTAACAAGTAGTAGATATATTAGTAGAGGACAATATTAAGTGACTACTTATCAAACTATTCTAGAGGATACTGAAAAGATCTCATTACAAGATAATCATGATCCAACTCAAGAAAACATATTCTAATAACTAAGTTACAAGTAGAGTAAGACTCGTCCTACTTCACCGATAATCGGTAAACCTCGGCATCTCTTAGAACTAAGAGACAAATAATAAGTGAATATATGCACGCATAATTAGTTTCTCAATTTGAACATAAGAAGATCGACAAGGCCATTAATAATTCTAGTTGGATAGAAGCTGTGTAAGATGAACTAAATCAATTCAAGGGGAATAATGTTTGGTATATAGTTCCAAGACCTTATCATCGATCAGTAATCAGTACTAGATGCGTTTCAGAAATAAATTGAATGAAGATGGATTAATAATTAGAAACAAGACTAGATTAGTGGCTCAAGGATTAAGACAAGATGAAGGGATAGATTTTTAATGAGATTTTGCACTAGTAGCCCAACTAGAAGTTATCAAAATTTTTCTTTGTTTGGCTGCTTACAAAAATTTCAAGGTATTTCGAGTTGATGACAAAAGTGTCTTCCTGAATGGTTTATTACAAGAGGAGGTATATGTTGAATAACCTTCAGGATTTACTAATCATACTTTGCGGAATCATGTATACAAGCAACATAAAGCTTTTTATGTCTTAAAGCAGGCACCAAAAGCATGGTAGGGTATTGTGTCTCAGTTTCTAATTAAACATGGATTTGTTATTGGAAAAGTAGACAAACAACATTCAAATTCTCTAAAAAAAATGATTACATTTACTTGTATAAATTTATGTGGATGACATTAATTTTTGATCTACTAACCAAAGTTGTGCCAGAAAATTTTCAAGTTAATGCAGGACAAATTCGAGATGAACATGATGGATAACTAAAATTTTTACTAGACCTACAAATCAGACAACGGGAAGCTGGTATCTTCATTAATCAAGCCAAATACATCAAGGAATAGTTGATGAAGTTTGGTATGAAGACATGTTCTTCAGCAACGACTCCAATAAGTTCATCAACCATACTTGATAAAAATGAAGGGGGAATTTCGGTAGAGGTAACTCACTATCGAGGTCATATTGGATTATTTCTTTACTTGAATGCTAGTAGATCATATGTAATATTTTCAGTTTGTATTTGTGCTAAATTCCAATATGACCCTAAGAAATCCCATTTTATTGCTACTAAACAAATACTGGAACTCTTAAAAAAGATTCATAATGTTGAATTATGGATTCAAAAGTTTCACGTTTAATTTATGGATATTTATATGCTGATTATGTAGGGTGAAAATTATACAGAAAAAGCACGACTTGTTTATGCCAATTTCACTGTGATGAAAATCATAGTTCAGTGAAAAACAAACTTCCATCTCAACATCAAATGTCACACCTCGAGCCCGCGGTGTCGGTGACATCCGGCATTGTTAATCAAAGAACAATAAACTTTGTAGAAAATAGCCAATACCAGTCTAATTCATAAATTTTCCATTGTCTTTACAAATGAAGAAAAATACAGAGGTTGTGGAAGCGAAAAGTACAAATATTACTAAGAAAGACAAAGGAACACTAATGGACTTGAATATCCAGAACTTGAATTACTTCATTCTAATTATTTACCACCCCCAGAACTGCTCATGCTCCTTTTCTTCTACATGTTCTTCATTCTCATCTGGAGAGGGACGTAAGGGCGGTGAGCGTTTTGGGAAACACTCAGCAAGTAGGGCCGATCGTGTAACGCCCCGAAAAATTTAAAGGTCCACGCGAACCCAATGCATTTGAATTATTAAATTCTCCTGTATTTTTAAGTAAATATTTAATTTCATTAATTAATTATGTTGTGAATATTTGCAGGTTTAAAATATATTTTCTACATGGTTGCATTAAAACTATATTTTTAAAGGTTATTCGAGTTGCGATCGAGGAACGGAGACCGAGGGCTGAAAAAATAGAAAATGTTTTCATTAAATAATTATTTTTAATTATTTTAAATAAGGGTGTTGTTTTTTCTTATTTTTTTGAAAATAAGAAGTTTTGAGGTGATTTTATACGCCGGGACGTAAATTTTATCGGTGTTGGTTTTTCATCAAAAATATGAATTTTTTTGGCAACCCGGCTATTAAATTCACAAACTAATTTAATCAAAATTGTTTTTAATAAGTTAATTAAGCATTAATGGGCCTAAACTACTTACTTGGTGGGCCTAAGCCTAATTAGTGAATAATTAACTATTTAATACTCAAAAACCTCACCCTAAACCCATCATAAGTCACGCCACTTTCTGAATTTTTTCACCCTCAAATTCTCTCCCAAATTTACACGGCACACACAAGGAGATTGGAAGGGAAAGCATCAAGTTCTTCTTAATTCTTCAAGCTAAGGTCCTCCTCGTCGTCGTTCTTCGATTTGTCAACGTAAAATCGTGCGTTTTAAACGCAAAGGCACGCCATATTCTCCTTTTACTCATCTTTCACACCATATTATGTGTTTGATACATGATTGCATTAAAAACATGATACAACTTTTATATTTTCGTTTTTATGGCTATACATGCACAAAAAAAGAGTTTTTCTTTTTTAAAACTCCTCCTATTGATGCACAAAGGGGCTGCCATGGTAGGGAAACTTTAAGGGATATTTTTCCACATGTTTGAGGGTCCATAGATGAAGGTTTAAGGGCTGGAAATTAGGGTGAAGTAAGATGAACGAAAATTGGAGATGCATGGGCTTAGGGTTTCGATTTTTCTTACTAGGGGAACACGGCTGCTGTCGGGGTGTTAGTGTCTGTCCAGGAGATTACCTAGGGTTTTCTGAGGGTCCTAAGAGGGTGGCCAAGGGTCTGGTCGTGCGGCTAAGGGGCTGGGGTCGAAGCTAGACTAGGTTTGAATCACACTAGAACTAGGACTCTTTGTGCAGAAATTTCAGTAGCTGATAGGGGTGTGTTCGAGGGTTCTAATTAGCTTATTTTGGGTTGAAAAAGGTTTATTTATGTGTGAGGAAGCTTTGGTTCAAGTTTGGTAAAGTTTGGTTAAGTTTCGAGTCCATACGAGTCAAAACCGGGAAGTACGTCTAAGTTTAAAAACGAATCGGGAAACGCCTAGATTTAAGCTTAATAAAATTATGAAAAATTAGGTTTAAGCTTAAATAATTATTATAAGTCTAAGTTTCTAATTTGGGAATTTTATATTAAGTTTTGGTTTAATTCGGGATTTAAAACGCATTAATACGTCACATTTATAGATTAAATTAAAAGTCCTCGATTTTAAGCTAAATAAAATATGAGAAAATTCTTGTAGGCTTAAATAATTATTTGGGACATGTTAGAGTCGTGAAATCAAGAAAAAGTCGAAAACGTAAAATGACGAGTCCAGGGGTAAAACGGTCTTTTTACACCTAAAAATTAGTAAAGGTCATGGCAGTGCCCTATTTGCTGTTTTATATGCTAATATGATTATTTTTAATGTTTATGAATGGTTACAAGTTAAAATGATTATTTTATGATTTTAAATGTTAAAATGGTCATTTTAGATGTCTATGGATTTTTATGATGAAACGATAACGTTAAAAGACATGTTGCATGCTTGGTTTAAAATGAAAAAAAAAATGTTATACGCATGATTTTTATTCAGTGATGATAACATGTTGAATGATGTGAATGGATTGTGACTAACACGATGATATGTTGGAGATATCGTGAGGGTTATGGTCCCAGTGGGAGCCCGACGATCGTATTTCCTCGGACACGGACATGTATATGTATATGATGATATGATATTACGTAAGGCCAGGGCCCAGTTGACCGGTGAGAGTGTTGCTGGTGTCCCCCGCCGCCCAGTACTGTGGTTACATGTAGATGGATCCATCGCCTAACACGTATATGAAAGTCACAATCAACGATCTGAATTCAACAAACACGAACATGAACATGAATACGAATATGAATATGGATACGAATATGGACATGAATATGAATATGTTTAAGTGATATGTTTATGCCTTTTGAAAATGTTTTTATGCATCATGAAAATGTTTACGAAAACGTTTATGTTTAAAGTTTATGCATCTTCATGAAAACGATATTTTAAGTACAAGTACTTTTCACCGTTATATGTTAACTGTATTATGTATTACTCGTTATAAAGATTATGGTGTGTTGAGTCTTTAGACTCACTAGGTGTGATAGATGCAGGTGGTTCTGAGGAAGGTCTTGATGAGTGATACTACTGGACTGATGGCGCACACAACCCGAGGACCAGCGCATTATTTTCCGCATTACGTTTTATGATTTCTTTTAAAGATTTTAAGACCATTTATTTACGCTTTTGAGAGGTTTTTGGAGAGTTTAGTATGGGCTACACTTTTCAACATTTATTGTTTTTTAGGTTTGGTAAAACGTTTTACGATTTCTGGTTTGACTATCCCCTTTCAATTTTCAAATACTAGTTGGATGATTTACTTTAAAAGGGTGCAAGATTATTTTTATGTGCATGTGCATGCAATGACCGAAAATGTGAGAGATTTAAAAAAAAAAAAAAAAATTTACTAGTACTTTTAAAGCAATAAAAGATGAGGACGTTTCAGATCGAATACCAGAAAACATTTGATACATAATACTTTTAAAATCTTCTTTTTTTACATAACATAGTATATCAGAGTTGGATGAACATAAGTTAATCATTGAACAAATCAGAGTTTCAGAGTTCGATGAATAGAAATCAGATTTAGAACAATCAGATCTTCGAATCAGAGCATTTCAGAACAGAACTTATCAGACAAACATATTATAATGATCATGGGCTATCCTTGATCTTGGGCTCCCTCTGGGGCATTCTCCGGTAAATGTGATCCCTCTGGGGCCTTTTCCCGCATTCGGGCTCCCTCTGGGGCCTTTTCCCATAGACAGGCTCCTTCTGGGGTCTTTTCCCTCACAGGCTTTCCCGATGCACCATTATCAGATTCAAACAAATAACTTATCATTCGGAGACAAATTGGTTTGAACAGAATGACACCAACATAGAATGAAACGGAGAAGCATAAACGAACAAACAGATGGAACGAAACGATTTGAAGTAACTTAGTTATTTTCGAAATCCACACTTATTCACATCATGCAGTAGACGATCGACTTTTAAAACATACATAATCTTTAAAACATATAAACCCACTTACATGAAATATTGTTTTAAAAATCTTGGAATGAACAAGTTGGAGTTTGACACTGAAAAACCAGTCATATTTCAAAAATGTTTGCGCCTAAATGAACCGTTGGATCGATCTGAATTTTGGTTATGTTGCTCCAATCACGTGTAGGTATCTTCTGAACGATGAAGATCTGGTTTGGACGGGTAAAACAACGAACTAAACTTTCTAAAGTTGGGCATAATTTTTGTACTCGAAAATTACAACTTTTCGAGAGAACTTTTGATGTTGTTTTGTTGTGATTACACTTATTCCTTTGCTACTATTTATAAGCACCAATGTGACTTTAGTCCTTCTGCCTCCATACCGAAGGTTGCGTGGTTTATGACATTAATCACCAATGTGACTCTTGGCCTTCTCCCTCCATACCAAAGGTTGCATGGTTTAATAGACCAATGTGACTTTAGATCTTCCCCCTCCATACCAAAGGTTGCATGTAATTTTATTCTCCTTCATGACATAATTCATCTTCAATACAAAACTAAAATCAACTTGGTACTTTGTCTTTTTGTAATGCAAAATTTTGGGTCTTCACATCAATCGCAGAAGCTGAATATTTGGCTCCTGGAAGCTACTGCTCTCAGTTGCTATGGATCCACAGTAGCTACGCGACAATGGAATCCAGGTTCTGAATTGCTTATCTTCTGTGACGACACCAATCAATATCATGTGGTTAATTAAATGGCTCAAGTGGCCATTTATACTAATGATATGGCTAATGATCCTCCGCAAAATCAAGTCGCTGTCGAGCCAATATCTGTACCACTTCTTCTTCCTACTCTAAAATCAATTCAAGTTGAGGCACTGTCTCAAGAGAGTACTAATGTTCCAGTAGTTCCATTAGTTTCTCCACTCCGATTGCCAGAGAAAGAAAACTCTATTGCAACCATTTTTGCTGAGACTTTTTCTCCTATTCAGCAAAATGCAGCAGCATCCACTATTTATACTGTATTAGCTGACGACATTCCAAACACCATTCGAACTTTGACTATCTTTACTGTTTTTACGAAGGTCGCCACCGTTTAATATCATGGATTAAGCTTTTGTTTTTATTAATCAACAACAATAATAATAAATATTAAAATTACGGGATCCATTCAAACTTTGTTTATTTGTTTTAATTTTGAAAGTTAGATTGAAACGAAGAACGACTGAACTTAAATTGTTAAATGATTGAGTTTTTATTATGTGTTAAATATTTTTTTTAAAAAAATCCGAACATATTAAAGTTGTACGAGCTAGAAATATTTATTTTACATGTTATATGATTCAAATTTTTTTTAAATAATTTACGAGCATGACTAACATATTATTTTGTTGGTGTGAAAGAGAAGTAAAAAAAGTCTCCAAAATTGGTGAGACGGTGTTATGGTTTTATTTATACTAGTTATTTTGCACACGCAACGCGTGTCTGTACAATCTTTTTTATCATTATCGATGGACTAAAGTGAAAATTGACAAATTATGGAGGGACTAAATTGATATTTGAATGATTGAAATAAAAATAAAAGTATGTGTTGAAATTAAAAAAAAAACCAAAAAACAAAGGTGTAATATTACAATAACTGTAAGGGTAAAACTGGAAAAAAAGATGGTGTCCTTTTTGGCAGTTTTTATAAGGTGCTCAGCCTTAATAAATAGTATAGAAGTATAGATGAGACAAGTCATTTTGATTTATTGTAAAGTGAAAATTAATATTTTTAATATAAAAAATAATAATTTTTCATTAATCAATCAAGTCATGTCTGATATTTATGTAACTAATTAAAGTGGTCTCATGTAAATTTGTAAAATAGTAAGTGGAAAGAAGTTTTCATAAAAAGAGCTTGACAAATTCAATTGAAGTAGCCGCATAATTATTTGAACTTTGACAATTTTGATTTTTCCTCACCATGCTTTTATGTTTAAAAATATAATATATTTTATTTTTTTAATATATATACGTAAACTTTATTTCCTATTATTAAATGTAAGTCCAGTCAAGTTTTGCTTTTTAACCGGGAGAAATGGCTCCCTTTACTCTAAATAACAACTAATTTGTAGTAACAAATCTTTCGAGAAGATAATATTTTGACGTAAAATCCATCCAGAGATTGTGTAAAATCACTAGCAGAACCACAAAGATCTTTCCGATAAAACTCATCATGTCCAGCCTCTAACTTCCTAGATTTCTGAAATTTTTACATATGATACCTCGGGTATCCCGGGTCATGGATAATGCCCGGAATGTCCCGAGCCTGAGAGCCGGTCCAGGGGTAGTGCCCGGGTCAAGAAGATGGGAGATCCCCGAGTCAATAAGACGACAATGTGAATCGATATCCGGGTTTTAGGTTGCCCGGACATTGAGAGTACGACTCGAAGAATCTGTGAAGAGGCCAGACAGATAGGCCGGGCCGTTGAAACCCCCAGGACTTAATCTACCCGGGCTATTGAATTCTCGGGCTCTCCTATAAATTCCCGAGATACATTCAAATTGTACCACTTTGATATGAGTGCTGCATTTAATAACGCCGACAAAGTAGGGTACTTGACCGACCTATCTCTGACACTAGTGCAAGTGGTTGATAAAATCAGGTGGGCTGGATGTGACTAGTATAAGATTTGACATGTAAGAACAATAAGGTATAATCAGTCGTTCTACTATAATTAATGATCAGCACAAAGAACGAGGTCATCATTATATCCTCCACTATAAATACTAGTTTTTCTCCTTGCATTTACTCTATATTCAGATATTGAATACACTCATTTATTGTGCATTTACTACTCACCTTCCACACCAATTTCAAAGCCATAATTTGGTTACATTGGTTTCCTGTTCCGAGTCCTTCACTGATTTAAGCATCGGAGTGGTCACGTCGGACACTCCTCCGGCGCCCATTCACGTTGTTACTCTCTTGGTTGCAGATCCTCACATTTATTCCGGGAAGAAAGCTTTTGGTTTGGACGTCTTGCCCCTATTTTTTCCCAACATCTAGATAGCATATTCGGTGGAGCACCCGACCCATCTCATCCATTTTGCCGGGATCGCATCATTGGCACCGTCTGTGGGAAATTATGAGTTATAAGGCATTGATATGGCTCCTATTAGGAGGGAAAACCAAGACACTTCTCGGATCTAGTAAGAGAATAACACTCGTCTTTCTGGTGCATGTGGCCCGCCACCTAATGGTCCCCAGCCTACCATCAATTTAACACATGATAAATTGACCAAAATTGTAACTGATGATGTTAAGGCAGCCATGGCAAAGAAAACCTCTATTCATCATTTCACCCATCATGAGCAAGAGCGTGAGCAGCTGCAGGAGGAAGAGAGAAGGGGGGAGGAGAGGGAGTCAAGTGCAGGTTCTAAGTCTCCTACTGTGGCAGAGGAGTTAGAAGAACTAAGGAATAAGGTGAGGGTATTAGAAGGGCAAGTCGGCTCCAGAAGCAGCACGCAAGTTGTTAAAGGATGCCCATTCTCTGATGCCATAGTCCGAGAACCACTGCCCGGGCACTTCAAGTCAGCCCGAATCAAAGACTATGATGGGAGTTCTGACCCCAAAGAGCATCTTGCTCGATTTGAAAATATGGCTATGTTACATTGCTATGGAGATCAAATCAAATGTAAAGTATTTCTGACCACCCTGGTAGACTCGGCTCAAAGATGGTTTGAAGGGCTAGCACCTCAAAGCATTCATTCTTTTGAAGACTTTAAAAAATATTTTTGCACCAATTCAGTAGCAGCAAAAAGTACAAGAAGACCGCCTTCAGTCTGTTCAAAGTGAAACAGGGCCAGGACGAAACCTTAAGGGCATACATCAAGAGATTTAATCGAGTATCTTTGGATGTCCCCGCATGCGCCCCTGAGACAAAAACTACTGCTTTTATGCAAAGGTTATGGGAGTGAGATTTCTTTCGATCTCTGACAAAAAATTACCTGGGAACTTTGAAGATCTCATGTCCCGGACAGAGAAATACATCAACATGGAAGAGGTGCAGAACCAAAAAATAGAGGCCTTGAAAAGATCCATAGGAGACCGGGTTGTCAGACCCGAGGAGAGAATTCAAAAAAGAGTGGTTCAGGGCAGTTCTCTCATGTACCCCTGAGAATTTCCCGGGATCGAGAAATTCAGGAATGCAGTTCAGACATAGCCCCGCCTCCAAGTTCGATGACGCGGGTACCAAAACCATAGAAGAAGGGGTTCTGCACCCTTCACAAAGAATGTTCTCATGATACAAGTGAATGGGCGTCATGTGCCGGAATCTCATCCCTTCCGAGATAGGTCTAGACAGCCACCTTGATTATCTCGACGTCCCGGACCTAGTGCACCTAGGAGAAGGGCTGACATCCCGAGTGGAAGTGGAAGAGAGGAGGGGAGATCCCAAGAGAAGTAAGCAGACAGAAAGGAAAGACCCTTCCCCAACTCGAGGATTAATAAAAATGATTTCGGGAGGGTCCACAGATGGTGACTCCAATCGAGCTTGAAAAGCAAGAGGTAGAAGGGAGTGCCTGGAAGTTGATAGGAAGGGAAGGAATGAACCAGACATATGTTTTGGCCCATAAGACCTCATGGGAGTCAGTCTACCCCATAACGATGCTCTCGTTATTCAGGCCCGAGTGGCTAATTATGATGTATTAAGAGTATTTGTTGACAATGGCAGCTCTGTCAACGTCATTTTCAAGGAAGCATTGATTCAAATGGATTTGCATGAGTATCAGTTAGAGGTAGTTGAGACTGTCCTGTTTGGTTTTGCGGGTCACGCTGTATATCTAGAAGGGGAAATAACACTGCCATTAACCTTGGGAACCGGGGATTTACGGAAGACAGTCATTACGGTCTTTACACTGGTGGATGCCTCATCATCATACAACATTATCCTTGGAAGGCTAGCTATGAATGAGATGAGAGCTGTGGCCTCCACTTATCATCAAAAAATTAAATTTCCAGTACGAGGACGAGTCAGGGAGGTCAAGGGAGATCAACCTTCTTCTCGGAAGTGTTATGGGGAGACTGTCTGAGTGGATCAGAAGAAGGCGAGAAGGGAGGAGAAAGGGAAGAAAGAAAGTCAAGCAGATGAGATGTACGAGGAAAGGGAGGTGCATTTTGTTGCAGAAGAAGAACAAGAGGCGGTGGAAATTGAGCCAGGGAAGCACATCCGGGTGGCCAGACACATCAATGCGCCCACCAGGGTAAATTTCTTAAATTGTTTAAAAGCTATCATTAATGTTTTTTCCTAGTATCAACAGGAACTAGCCGGGATCTCGCTCCAAGTG
Source organism: Primulina eburnea (assembly GCF_022965805.1). Lineage (NCBI taxonomy): Eukaryota > Viridiplantae > Streptophyta > Magnoliopsida > Lamiales > Gesneriaceae > Primulina > Primulina eburnea. Next base: position 19,806,776 of record NC_133103.1, read on the forward strand.
GCCGAGCACAAACTAAATATCCTCCCCGGATCCCGACTCGTGAAACAAAAGAAGAGGCACTTTGGCCCCGAGAAAGATAAATTCATTGATAAACAGGTGGGAGAGCTGTTGCGGGCCGGCCACATTCGAGAGGTCATATTCCCTACTTGGCTCTCCAATGTGGTCCTTGTTCCAAAAGCCAACGGAAAATGGAGAATGTGTGTAGACTTCCGAGACTTAAATAAAGCTTGTCCCAAGGATTGTTATCAACTTCCTCAGATTGATCAACTGGTGGACTCATCATCTGGGTTCGAATTATTAAGCTTTATGGATTCTTATCAGTGGTACCACCAAATCCCCTTAGCCAGTGAAGATCAAGATAAAGCCAGTTTTATCACTTCTGGAGGCACTTTCTGCTACGTGATTATGCCTTTTGAATTTAAGAATGCCGGTGCAACATACCAACGACCGATGAATCATGTTTTTCAAAAGCAGATAGGTAGGAACATTGTAGTGTATGTGGACGATATTCTGGTCAAAACCCGGGAGGTTTCTTAATTTGTTGATGATCTGACCAAGACCTTCACTACCCTGAAGCACTATGGAATAAAGCTCAACCCGGCCAAGTGTGTGTTCAAGGTCAAAAGTGGGAAATTTTTGGGTTTCTTGGTGATCGATCTGGGAATTGAAGTAAATCCAGAAAAAATCAAAGCAATAATTGACATGCCTTCCCCCCAATCTGTCCGGGAAATTCAGAAATTGACCGAGAAAATCGCTGCCTTATCTCGATTCATTTCCCGGTCTGCCCATCGAAGTTATCCATTTTTTCAAGTTTTAAGAAAGACACGAAAATTTGACTGGGATGAAAAATGTGAGCAAGATTTCCAAGATTTGAAGAAGCATTTGGCTGAGTTGTCTGTTTGGTAAAACTAGAGCCCGGGGAAAAATTGTGGATTTATTTATCTGCTACTGAGCAGGCCGTTAGCTCCGTTATTGTCATGGAATAAGGGACCGACCAAAAGCCAGAATATTATGTTAGTCATGCTCTCAGGGAAGCAGAAATAAAATAGAGTGAAGTAGAGAAAATAGCCCTAGCTATGGTGATGACTGCCCGGAAGCTGAGACCTTATTTTCTCTCACATCAGATTGTGGTTCTCACTAATTCCCCGCTCGGAAGAATCATGACACATGCCGAAGTGTCAAGCAGAATCGTTAAGTGGACAATAGAGCTCGGGGAATATGACATTGAATATAAACCTCGAGTTCCTATAAAAGCCCAGGCATTTACAGACTTCTTGATAGAAATGTTCAACCAGGAGAGGAGGAAGTATGGAGAATTTTTGTTGATGGTGCGTCAAATTTATCAGGATGTGGAGTCGGGGTGGTTTTGATTGCTCCATCAAGAGAGAAGATCAAGTTGGCTCTAAGAATCGACTCCCGGGTCACCAATAATGAACCTGAATATTGAAGCCGTTCTGGAAGGATTACAAGCTGCCCGAGAAGTCGGCGCAGCCCGAGTCATCATCTACTATGATTCTCAATTTGTTGCGCAACAAATCAAAGGGATATATGAGGCCAAGAGTGAAAAAATGCTCAAATAACTAGGGCTCATCATAGTCCGGGCAGCATCTCTAACCGACTGGAGCATTGAACAGATCCCTAGAGAAGAGAATGGAGAGGCTGATACATTAGCCAAATTAGCTTCCTCTATGTTAGACATAAGTACCCGGGAAGTCCTATGTTTCACCCAGTTAGTGCTCTCTGTTGATGAAGAAATGCTGACCACTCAGAAAAATTCATGGATGACTCCTCTAATCGAGTATATTGTCCATGCTAAACTCCCGGAAGATAAAGCTCAAGCCTTGAAAGTCAAAAATCAAGCACCCAAGTTTGTCCTTAAAATGATGTTTTGCCCAGACGGTCATATCAGGGCCCTTTGCTCAAATTCTTATCAGATGATGAAGTAGAATATGTCCTCCGAGAAATACACGAAAGGTGCTGTGGTGAACATCTCGGTGGGACTGCCCTGTCTCAGAAAGCTATATTAGCCGGATTTTGGTGGCCTCGGATGAATCAGAATGCTGCTCCACTTGTTCAAAAATGTAAAGGTTGCCAGTATCATTCTAATTTTCATCATTGTCCAGCCGCTGGCATGCAACCCATCTCAGCATCTTGTCCTTTTGATCAATGGGAGTTGGATATCGTGGGCCCATTTCCAATAACCCGGGCATAGAAAAAATTCCTTCTTGTGGCTGTGAATTATTTCTCTAAATGGGTGGAGGCCGAGCCATTAGCCAAACTTACTGAAGAAGAGGTCATGAAATTTCTCTGGAAAAAAATTGTTTGCAGATTTGGCATCCCAAGAAGATTGATTTCAGATAATGAGAGGCAATTCCAGGGAAAGAAAATCACAACTTGGTGTCAAAAATGAAGATCATTCAATCTTTCACCTCAGTGGCCTACCCCCAAGACAATGGCCAAACTGAAGTGACCAATAAAATCAATGTATAAGCGTTAAAGGCCCGACTTCATGGGAAAAGAAAAGACTGGGTTGAAGAATTAGCGAGTATATTGTGGGCATATCGAACTACACCTCGAACAACTACTCGGGAAACTCCATACAGCTTAGTCTACGGCTCAGAAGCAGTCTTAACTGTGGAGATCAGACAATCTTCTACTCAGATAGAATCTTATCCGAGCAACAATGATCAAACTTGGGACGTTAAACCTGATTTGGTGGAAGAAAAAAGAGATCGGTTAGCCATTCGAATGGAAGCCTATCGAAGCCGGATAATGAAATCCTACAATAAACACGTTCGAGCACGAGATTTTCAAGTGAGAGATCTGGTTATGAAAAAATTGAAGCCAGTAGGAGATGTGGGAAATTAGAAGCGCGATGGGAGGGACCTTTCAAAGTAATTCAAAGAGTCAGCTCGGGAGCAGCTTATTATTTGGAAGATTCTCAGGGACACACCCTTAAAAGGCCATGGAATGCTTTTTACTTAAAGAAATATTACGTTTGAAATGTATCTATTGAATATGTATCAAATAAAGAAATTATTCAAAGAAGTGTCTACTAAGTCCAGGGACCCGTACCCTAGCCTAGGGACCCGTACCACAGTCATCCATTAAGTCCAAGGACCCGTACCCTGGCCCGGGAACCCGCACCCCAGTCATCCATTAAGTCCAGGGACTCGTACCCTGGCCCCGGGACCCGCACCCCGGTCATACATTAAGTCCAGGGACCAGTACTCTGGCCTGGAGACCCGCACCTCGGTCATCCATTAATTCCAGGGACCCGTACCCTGGCCCGAGGACCCGCACCCCGGTCATTTACTAAGTCCAGGGACTAGTACCCTAGCATAGAACCACCACCCCAGTCATCCATTAAGTCTAGGGACCCGTACCCTAGCCAAAGGACCCGCACCCCGGTTATCTCCAAAATCTGGGGACCCTCACCCTGATTATTTATCAAGATCGAATGTCTATTGAACTGAAGGGCTTCTGCCCCTATTATTAATATGATTGGTTAAAATCCATAAGTTTATCTGAACTACACAGTTATCAAGCATGAAAGGAGAAAAAGAACATTTTTCATTAAACGAGAAGACAATTACAGGGTGCCCAGAAGCCCGGGAATTTAAAAAAAAGGAAATCCTAGTCTACTTTGGGGGCCTCCTCCTCTTCTTCCTCCGAGAGAGAAGCTGCAGCCCTGATCAGGTCGGGGAAGTCCTCTTGGTCTGGAGGAACGAGGCCTGCCTCCTGAAATTTCTCTAGGCATTTGTTAAAGCCCAGGTCAAAGTAAGGGAAGGCCTTATCTGCCACCATCTTCTTAAACTCCCTAGACTTCAAGAACTGGGCCATCTTCTCCTCTTGAGAGGACTTTAGAGTCTCCAGAGCAGCTGCCATTTCTTCATCCCGGGCGCGGGAGGTTGTTGCCTCTTCCCTACCAGCCTGAAGGTCTCGCTTGGCATTCTCTGAGGAGTCATCAAACCTTTTATGGAATGACTCCAACTCTGATCGGGCCCAGGCCAGTTCTGCACAAGCCAAATCCACTTGTTGTTTCCAGCTAGTTTTCTCCCGGGCCAGGACATGCTTGTGAATCTCCTGCACCCTGCTCAATTCTCCCTGTAGCTTGTCATGTATCTCCCAGGTGGAGGAGGCCTGTTGATTTGCTCTCTTGGCTGCCAGAGCCACTTGTTCATACGTAGATATGAGCATCTGCAAGTCCTGCCAATCAAGGGAAGAGTCGTTTATGGCCTATATATAAAAAAAAAGGAGAGAAGAGAGGAGGAAGAAGATAAGAATGACACTCATAGAGAAGGACCGGGAAACTCCTTCATACAGTTTCTGATTCGGGTGAAGTCCCTTGAGATGATCCACCTCAATAGGGCGAAGAAGACCTCACACCATCTTGGTCAAATCTGTGCCACCTCATCGCCAAAAAGGTTTGACAAATCTAAGGGAATTCAACCCAGGAGATTGGGACCAGCAAAGAAACCAGGAAGAATAGGCGATTGGACAGATACCTCGGGCTCCTCCTCCACAGTCACTGTCTCAAGGACCGGCTCCTGAACAGCTTTTCTCTTGCGATGATTCAGAGGGGCCGGGTCTTCTTCATTGACCAAGGAGGTGGTCTCCTATCTGGAAATGGCCGTCGCCCCCTGAGTCTCAGCCTCTGCCCTGGCCTGGCTTTCCTCTACTTCCCGGGCTTCAGCCTCCGCCCGGGCTCGTCGCTCTTCTTGCTCTTGGGCCTCTCGGGCCCTTTTCTCTGATCAAGTTTGTTTCTGCTCGGCTTTCTTCTTAGCAGCCGCTTCAAGTAGGCTGGCCTTGATCATATCTTCTTCTACTGCACCGAAGTGGAAACTTAGAAAAATATAATGCAGATTAAAAAGACAGAGGGTAAAGTGATTTACCAGTCTATGACTCAGCCTGACCAAATGCATCTATAACCCGGTCCATAGGGTCTTGAGGGAGGGGCCCTATCCCGTAATGAACCAAGTTGCCCCACCGATCAGCACTGAACATAGAAAAGATTGATTTTCCAAAGCATCCCGAGCATGGATTAAAGGGGGGAGAAACTTGAAGTCCCGGGGAAGTTCCGGTTTCTCGGGCATTGAAGACAAGAAGCCTGACGCACATGTCAAGTGGGTCAGGAGTTGTAAAAAGAAAAATTTGGCCTTCCACCCCTTCAAATATGAAGGGATGTCGGTCAAAAATCGGTAATGCATCCGGGCCATGAAAGAGAAGACCCCATCATTAAACCGACAAGAGTAAAAGAAGTGAAAAATGGAAGAGTTAATCGGAATATTTTTCATACGAAATAAAATAAAGGTGGCTACCATGATCCTAAAGGCATTGGGATGGAGGTTGTTAATCGGGAGCCCAAAAAACCGGGCAATTATCTCGAAGAAATGGTGTATGGTGAAACGAAGACCACTCTTAAGTTGTTCTAAGAACAAGGTCTGGAAGCCGGGAGGTGGGGTGTCCGGGTGATCGCTTGGCCCGGGAATTTTAATTCTATATGAGGAAAGAATCGATCCTAGGGCCCTAATTTCATCAAAAGCCTAGAGCGAATGGTGGAGGTCACTGTAGAGAACCATAAAGGCCCTGCTATTATGTTTTTCTCCTTGCCATGAGCACCGATAGGTCGGGAGGAAGAAGCTTTGGTTTTTTGTTTAGGAATGAGTCGGGAAGAAGGAATGGGGATACCTACGAGAATATGAACAGAATTTTCAGAAGAGGTAAGGGAGTTATTCTCCGACCTTCCCCTGACATTCCTACCAGACGTGGAAGAGGTGGAGTTTGACATAACTAAGGGAAAATAGAGTAAGAAGAGACTTACTGGAAGGATAAGTGAAGGTGGTGACTGGTGGCTGGTAAACGTAGAAGTCGTCGTAGTTAGGATTTGTACGTCGTAAAGCTCAAGAGAAAAATTTGGCAGAGTTTGGCCACTGGTTCAAATTTGCAAGTAATTTTCGAAAAACCCATGAACTCCTATATATAGGAGGAGGATTTAATCTGCACTGTTGATTTAAATGAATCGGACGGATGAGATTGACATAGGAAATCTCGTGGGATATTTGAAAAGACAGGCACGGGATTCGAGGTCCATGATGATTTATCTTCTCGGAAATCGAAGAGTCTCTGACAACTTTAATGCTAGGGCTTACGTAAGCACCGATAGGGTGACATCATCCCTATCATCTCGGGAAGACTAAAATGACAAAATTTTTCTCCTGACCGGGCACATACGACTGATTGCGACAGCGCGTATGACTCTAGCACGACTATTTAAGGAGGGAGTGATGATACCCCGGGTATCCTGGGTCATGGATAATGCCCGGGATGTCCCGGGCCCGAGAACCGGTCCAGTGTAGTGCCTGGGTCAGGAGGATGGGATATCCCCAAGTCAATAAGATGTTAATGTGAATCGATATCCTGGTATTAGGTTGCCCCGGGCGTTGAGAGTACGACTCGAAGAATCTGTGAAGAGGCCAGACAGATAAGCCGGGCCGTTGAAACATCCTGGACTTTATCTACCCGGGCTATTGAATTCCCAGGCTCTTACAATACTAGACGTGCCATCAACATAAACTTTCATAAACGTACTGCATACGTAAACATACATAACTTCATCATTTTTGCGTAGAGGCATGTTTCAAAGCAAGTGACCCATAACATAAGAAACGCCTGATCAGACACACCACAGTACTGGGCTGACAGGGACGTATCCACTGCCACATACATAAGATCCCCGTTCATAATTTAACGGGCTGGTTGGTCCCCGTTCATAATTTAACGCTTTCCAACCATGATCTAACCCGTTCATAATTTAACGGGCGGATTGGTCCCCGTTCATAATTTAACGCTTTCCAATCCTAACATAATTTGGTCACAAGACATTTAGCATACCTCAAAAACTCGACATATTTTCTTTGCACGTCAACATACTTACTTGGCGTTGAGGGATTCGTTGGACTTCGATCGGGGCCGTTGCCGCACAAACCAACATGAATTCACATACGTAACTTGCATAACTTAGACGTAAATATCATACTTACTCTCAAGTTCAATCGATACTTAGGACGTTCTAACATTTCCCATAACACGACCCTGGATAATCCTTGCACTAAACCATAACCCCAAACCTCAAACGCGTTATAATATTTTTCCCAAAATATGAAGGACACGGACCCCGTGCCCAGGTCTGGCTCCGGGTCCGTGTAGGTACTGTAAAAATGTGTGTGCAGGAAAGGGGAGACACGGACCCCGTGCTGAGGTCCGTGTAGGGGTCCGGGTAGACTCTGGAAAAAGACATTGAAAGGGAGGAGGGGCACGGACCCCGTGTCAGGGTCCGGGTGGACATCCGTGTAGGCACTGGAAAAATACACTAGGTGAAACCCAAAGGCACGGACCCCGTGCCCTCATCCGTGCAAGGGTCCGTGCTGTCTCGCAAAATTGACACTGAAGGAATAACAAAGGCACGGACCCCGTGCCCTGGTCCGTGTGCCTACTGTATGTTGATACCTGCGAGAAAACTTATGCACGTGCCTATCCTCCCAATTGCAACTCAATGGCACAAAGTTTAATACCTTATGACCCTTCTTAGGACACCATAATATTGCATCAAAACTTATCCAAACACCTCAAACACAACGTGCACTATACTACACAATGCAACACCAATTATGCAATTAGCATCAATCACTTTCCTACAACTTTAACTAATTCAAACGCCTAACAACGTACATCAAAACCTTAAAAATACACCAAACCTCAATACTAACATGCTTATACGCAGCAACGATCGCCCGTCGGTTTCCAACGAAGCCTGCGACACTGAAACTTCAAGAATTATCAATATCATAACTTTTCTGAAACGCAGTTTGAGCAGTCCCACGAAAAACGCCATAACTCACTCGATATTTGTCCAAAAATTTCGAACCATATATCAAATCGAAGGTATCGAAAAGTTCTACGTTTTTGCCGTTGAAAGTTTTCCCAAAATATGAACCAAAAAATCGCAGTTTTGACATGAACAGTAAAAACGAGTTTTAGATCTAAAAATTTTCCTTCGAAATTGATCCGATTCATGATCCGCTCAAATTACTAGCATCATACATAACTTTTACGCATAAAAACAACGCAATACAATATATGACTTGATCGACACAGCAAGAACAGATTATACGTGCCTTTATGACGTTAACGTTACTGAAAGACGACACCGAAGCGGAGATGGAGAGAGGCTTGATCCGGGACGAACGTGGCACCGTTTTTCTTGAATAAAATGCAACGAAATTGCTGGAAATGATGGGGGAAGGGGGCGGCTGCCTATGCACTCAAGAACCCTAACTTCTCTCTCAAAAATAATAATAAAACTTGAATGCTAGAGTGTGTGTGTGTTTAGGCGTGTTACAGGTGTGTGTAAAAGTGGGTTTGTGTGTGTGCGTGTGTATTAAATAAATTAGGAGACTAACTTTTGCGAGATACTATAAATTCCCGAGATACATTCTACCCGGACCACTTCGATATGAGTGCTGCATTTAATGACGCCGACAAAGTAGGGTACGCGGTCGACCTATCTCTAACACTAGTGCAAGTGGTTGATAAAATCAAGTGGGTTGAATGTGACTAGTATAAGATTTGACATGTAAGGATAATAGGATATAATCAGCCGCCCTACTATAATTAATGATCAGCATAAAGAACGAGGTCATCATTACATCCTCCTCTATAAATACCAGGTTTTCTCCTTGCATTTAATCTATATTCAGATATTAAATACACTCATTTATTGTGCATTTACTACTCACCTTCCACACCAATTTCACAACCATCATTTGGTTACATTGGTTTCCTGTTCCGAGTCTTTCGCTGACTTAAGCATCGGAGTGGTCACGCCGGACACCCCTCCGACGCCCATTCACGTGGTTACACTCTTGGTTGCAGATCCTCACATTTATTCCGGGAAGCAAGATTTTGGTTCGGACGTCTTGCCCCTATTTTTTCACAACATCTTGATAGCAGATTCGGTGTAGGATGTTGATGCCAAAAAAAAGGGAAGAAAGGCCGGAAATTTCTAATGACATTACATTCACCCGAATCCAGAAACGCCAAATTATTTTTAAATGTTGTGTATCTTATCTGAATGATTCTGTTTTTTAAAATTGAAGCATTAGAATTATTTATTTGATGTTTTTGGCATCACAAAAAAAATAGTAATTTTTGGAAAATTTAAGTTTTGGTGATGTGTTCTCCTTAAGAAATTAACTCAGGATTATTATAATTCAATACTACGAGAAATTCAGTAGTCGGTTAGTTCAGCAGACCACTTGCTCACATATGACAGTTCTTAAATGTCTACCGAAATAAATGGACAAACATTACTTATCATTCTCATACTATGAATCTTTTCCACGGTAATTTATGAGCATTCGATTTATACTCTTTATTAATAGAACATAAAATCAGTAAATCGAACACTCAAAAGATGTTCAGTATTGTAGTCAAGGACAAAAATTTCTAACAGATTTGATTGTCAATGTCACAAGATTTTATTGCCATTTTCTATTATTAGAACATGTCGAATGAGACATGAAAAGGCATACAAATGAATTTATGATCTTGATACGATCAATTTATATCCGTTCAGATCCGAATGTTTGAAGATCATCTATAAAAGGTCAACTCATAAATAAACAAAAATAAGAGACACACACTTTACAGAATCAATTCTTTATATTGAGAAGCTCTACTGAAAATATCAGAAGCACACTCAGATCTTTTTAGAGATCATCTTGTTCTTTATTTATACTCACTGTAATATCATACTTATTATATTATCTTTTGAGCAAGTCTTTGTAATTGAAATTAAGAGTTTTTCTGTTCAGAAGTTTATATAAAGTTGTGATGAAGTCGATACGAAGAGTTTTAGTAGGCAGTGTTAAACCCTAGTGAAGTAAGTGTTTAAAGAAGCTGTAAATATCAAAATATTTTAGTGAATATATTTTTTAAACAAAAGAAATGGAGACATAGAACGTATTTATCTTTCGAACTTCCAGAAACAATCAATATGTCTTTTTACTACTTCTGCTATCTTTCACAAAGTTTGGTAGACTCATTCCACACTGCATTTCAATTTCTTGCTAATCTTTGACTGGTGAGATCCGACATCCACTATTAACACCAGTAGAGATCATCTGTTATTCAGAAAAGAAAAAAAATTGCAAGTTGTTTTATTCACTTTCTGTAAAGCACCTCCACTGGTCCTACAAATAAAATATGTAAAACATTGGCCCAAATTAAAATTATTTGCATTTTTTTTAATGAAAATGTATTTTTTTCTCCATGTTAAAATAAATTTAAAATTTAATGACAAAAATTTATGCAAGAATTTTTGGTAATTGTATATCGGATTGTTATATAATGATTTATTTGTCTTACGTAGTACTAGGTATAGTTCTAGGTTTGTCCAAGATATAGCTTCTATGTATGTTCTCTGGTTTGCAAACAATGTCTTATCCACTTTTTAATTTTAAATTTGACATACTAAATATATAAATTTTTGTTTGGTGCGGTGACTTTGATTTCTTTCTATGTTTTTTTTTTCATACTTCTTTGGATTGCTAACTCGGTTCCGGAAATTAAATTTTAGTATATCGAGAATAAATTTTGACTAGTTAAAAAATAAAACTCAGAATTGGATAAGTTATAGGAAAAAAATTATTTAAGCTCATTTTCCCCTAGCATCGGTTGTTTATGACACATGCAACACATGCAAGACATACAAGTGCATTTATGTTCTTAATGTGGCTAATTTATAGTTGTTCATATCCAGACGTTTGAAGATAATCTATATAAGGTCAACTCATAAATCAAAAAAATAAGAGACATTTTTCACGATCAATTCTTGCTCTTCAAAGCTCTATTTAAAATATCAGAAGCACACTCTCAAAAACCTTATCAGATATTTTTAGAGATCATCGTGTGCTTTATTTAAACGCACAATAATCTCATACTTGTGTGTTTTAATTTATTTCGTGGGATACATTTAATCGAAGGATTTTCACTTGTTGAAAGCCAATTTTCAGAAGAAAATTTATTGCAGAAACTAAAAGAAAGTTGTTCAATTGCACAATATCTAGTTATTTATTCTCTAAATTTGGATTTGGAATATTTAAATAGTTGGAATAGTTACCCTTTGATATGAGAATGCCGGCAACTTAGTTTTAGAATGATCGATACCAATTTTCGTAAGATGTTTTTTCTCGATGTGCCACGTTAAAGTTCTGTAACTACCTCATTTTGAAATTTGCAAGTTTTCGAACAATATTTTCATTTGTCTTGCAAATCTCCGAAGGGAAGCATCATATTTAGAAATGTTGGGGGAAAATATTAGATGTGTGGGAGGCACTACTCTAGTTTTTTGTGGTGTCAGATTGCTCATATCTTGATTTGGATGATGATGATGTGTTTGTTGGGATGCCTCTTGTTCTAGTCGCTCCTCATCTTTTTAAACTTTCAGTTGCAGTAGACTCCTCGATTTTAATATACTCATCCGTTGAATTTGTCGCCACACTATATTCTAAGATATGCATTGCAACAATTATCTTATGGTATGGGGACAACCTGTGCCTCCCTAATGCATCTAATTTATGTACGAAGTAATTGTCATGCTTTTGAATGGATTCCAAAATTCGCAAGAATACCCGATGAGACATTAAAAAATATCGCTTGAACATTGACTCATTGTACATTGGAGACTCCGAAAAATAGTCATTGTACAAGCGTTGTTCGGTGGCTAATCTATCTCGATTAATCACAACATAGCTATGAATCAATCCCCCACGGTGCAAATTATCACATTCGTGGAAGTAATTGGAGACAACGGTAGGACTATTTATTTGTTGGCTTAAAACCGTTTGTTGTTGGTCAATGAGCTGAAACTCTTTTTTTATCATGGTACTAGACTGCTCTTCATTGCCTGATGATGACGAGGACAAGAGGACAAGTCGAAAGAAAAACTTGAAGGTCCTCCTTCTTGAAAATTCATTTTGAGCAGGATGAGTAAATGATGACCCAGTCACGAGTCTTAAATGAGTGATGAGAATTGTTGTTTAGCTATGTTAGATATATTTTAAATTTTGTAATATTTGATTCTTTATTATATGTCATGGGTTGTGTATTTGCAATAAAAGCCCGTCCAAGAGTTGTCTAGTTGTGTAGTTTCAATAAGATAGACAAATATTTGTCACTAGTTGTGTATGTGAATTAAAATCCAACTCAAGGGTTCTCTAGTTGTTTATTTGCAATAAAATACACATATATTTGCCACGGGTTGTATATTTACAATAAAATCCAACTCACGGGTTGTCCAGTATAAATTGTCACGGGTTGTCTAGTTGCAATCATAGACAACTCATATGTCAATTCTTGTCTACTTGCAGCTATCGCGGGTTGTCTAGTTGCTAGCAAAGATAACTCATCCGGCATGGATTTTCACCCATTAATAAAATAGCTTTGCAATATGTCAAAGATGCATCATATGGTCAAAATACAGTTATTTCAATATACACCTTTAGATCAAATTTTGTATCCCCAAACAAATCAATATAACTAATTTCAATTTCTACCATCAGATCTGATATTATATTATCCAGACCGTTGGCCTATATTTTCTTATCTAAAATGTAACTAAGATACAATTTATATCATGTTATAGTTGGATCAAGCAAAGCCTTATTTAAGGCAATGATTTAGGTTGACTTTGAAGTTGGATAATGTTTGGTATGTTGTCATGATTGCAATGAATTCTTTTATTTTTATTATTGTGTCCGCTTTTTTTATAAGAAAAAAATTTGTTGGTGATATATTATTTAGCAATGTTTATTTTTCTATGTTAAAAAATATCGCATATTTATCAAGTTAAATTAAATCGATATAAGTGTCTGTAATAAATTGTGTTATATACTTTTTTGGTCACGACTTTGTTCATTATTTCCATTTGATGTCTATTATAAATAGTAAAATTATAATTAATTAAAAAATAAAAAATTCAAATATAATAAAAAGATATGAAAAAATTTAATACTAAAATTAATTTAAAAAATCAAAATAAAACAAAATTTATGAAATGGACAAAAATAAATATTTGATTTGTATTTGAATTTATTAAGCTCGAGCTAAAATTATTTTGTTCGATATCTCGCAAGCAGATCACGAGCTTTAATATTTTATTAATATAATATTATTATATATTATGACTTCCACGTATAATCGCTACATGAAAATACTCTATTATTATTAGTTTTGATATGTTGCACATCAGCCATACATATTTATGTAAGCGTCGATGATGTAACAATCACCTATTTGATGTAATGAAATATATCAAAATTGTACATCAAATAGGTGAGTGTCACCTCATCGGTATTCACATAAGTGCATGCTGAGTGTAGAGCATATCAAATATTAAATAAATATATATTATTAAAATTATAATAAAATATAATATTATACATATATATATATATGCTCACGAAACGCGTGTGTGTTGGATGTCAGTATTGTTAATTAAAGTTAAACCTCTAAAGTAATTTTTGGCATGTTAGTGAAATTTTTTCATTAATTCCAAACACCCCATAATCATCAAACTCCATATTTCATGTTCTTTTTTCATATTATATTCTCTCGTACCATTTCAGTTTCAAAAATGGCTAATTTTCATTTTAATATAAAAAAATATTTTTTCTTCATTTTTTTCTATGCATCATGTGAGATACCAATTGATGTATGAAGGTGTCTAAGGGAAGTTGGGATCTAATGGCTGACTAAGCTATTTAATAGAATTCTATATGCCAAAATCTCGGAGATATAATATTGTAGTACCAATTTATAAGAATAAAGAAGATACTATAAAGGGATTAAGCTTATGAGCCATACACTGAAGTTATGGGAGAGAGTGATAGAGCGAAGACTGGTGAGTATCACTACTGTATCATATAATCAATTTGCTTTTATTCCGAGTAGATCACAATGCAAGCTATTTTTTATTAGAAAAATGATAAATAAATATAGAAAAAAACATAAGAGTCTGCATATGATATTTATTGACTTAGAGAAAGCCTATGGTATAGTACCTAGAGAATTAATTTGGTTGTTACTTAGAAAGAAAACATGTGCATTAATAATACACCGAGATCATTAAGGATGTCTATGAAGGTGTGGTAACAAGTGTTAGATCTGTTGGAGGATGTCATGTGTAAGGTCCAAAAATAAGAAAACGTAATCCAACTACATACAAATCTAGGAAAATGAAAAATGACTAATTAAATGATTTTAATGACATGAATTAATTGTGATATGCATGATTACATGTTAAAATAAGATTTTACTACTAGAATATTGCATAAAAATGTATCTTTAAAAGGTTATTCGAAATGCGATAGAAAAACGGAGATCGGGGCCTAAAAAAGGAATAATTTTTATTAAGTAATTGTTTTCAATTATTTAAAATAACGTTGATGTTGTATGATATTTTTGAATTGATTTTATACGCCGAGTCGTAACTTTTAACGGTATTCGATTTCAACAAAATATGAATTTTTTGACAACTCAGCTAATAATTTCACGAACTTTCCTAAACAAAATATTTTAAAAATGCACAAATGGGCTTATTTGACCTATTATACTAGACTAATGGGCCCTGGCTTGCACACATGTTTCATTAACAATAAATAAGCTTAAAACCCCTACCCTAAACCCTTAAAACCACACGCCCCTCTCCCCTCACAACACACACGAAGTTTCCTAGCAGCAAAAACACACGCACACACAAAAATTCAGCAAGGGAAAGTCATGTTTTTGGAAGGGAAAACAACAAGGGTCCTCTGTTCGACGCCGTTCTTCGCATCTTAATGTATTTACGTGCGTAATATACGCAAAAGAACACCATAAATATTTTTTTCTCATCTATCACATCCTAATAAGTGTTTGATTATCATTTACATTAAAATATATTTACCATGCATTTATATTTCGTTTTTATGCATTAACGTGTCAAAAACTCCCATAGGATTCACGATTTAAGGCTGGACATGCTAGGAATCAAGCTGAAAGAATTATTGCATGATTTGATGACAAGGGTTCGATGATGGAGTAAACCAACGCACGGATCGTACAGGGCGGGACCATGACTCGGGCCAGGTGTGAGTGAGAGGGGGAAGAGTCCTAGCCACGCTAGGACTAAAGCACAGCGGCTGGGGAGGAGTCATGGCCAGATAGGACTCTTCCCGAGCCAATCGCGATCAGCAGCTGTGCATGAGGAGTCATGGCTCGTCCAGAGTGGTCAGGGCTGGGCTAGGATAGGTCTGAGGTTGGTCCAGTTAGGGTCATGAGAGTGAGGGTGAGGATGGTGGCTTGGGGGAAGACTCCTCGTCGAACTAGAGTCCTAGGCGCAAGGTTGATGGCTATCGCGCAGCACTTGCTTTGAGCAGGGGGTTGCAGCATGGGTTAGGGCGACCCCAGGGGATCCATTAGGATTCCTAGGAGGGCTGGACAGGGGCTGGCTCGGGGTGGCTCGGGTTCGGCTCGAGGGAAACGAGAGATGGATCAAGGGAAAGGGTTAGGTTTCGGTTCTTAGGGTTTAATGGCTAAAGGGTCGAACTGTGGTCCACAGGGGTTGTTGGTTCACGAGGGTAAATTAGGTAATAAAAGTCTATGTTTAAAATTGGAAAGAAAATATTAAAGTTTGAATTAATTCGGGTTTAAAAGCCTCTACGAAATAATAATTAAGAAAATAAATACTAAGCCTCGAATTTAAGCTAAATAAAAATATGAGAAATTCAAGTTAAGCTTAAATAATTATTAGTATGATCTAGAGTAATGAAAGTAAGAAAAAGTCAAAATCGAGAAATTTTACGTCTAAAGGTAAAACGATCATTTTACCCTGAAAAATGGGTAGATATCATGGCAATGCCCCAAATTCTATAATATATGACAAAAAGATTATTTTAAATGTTTAAGGAATTTTATGATAAAAAGTTAAAGCTAAAATATATGTTGTATGCTTGGTTTAAAAGAAAAATATTATTTAAATGCATGATTTTTATAAGTGATTAAGATATGAAACGTTGGAAGAGATAAGGTAATTGTGACTATTACGATGATACGATGATATGGTTGGGGATATCGTGAGGGGAAAAACCCCTGAGAGAGCCCATTTACAAGAGACTCCAGAGAGAGCCCATGCCGCCTAGTGCTATGGTTACATGTAGTTGGATCCATCGATTTTAAAGCTGAAACGAAAGTCACAATAAACGATCTGAATTTAATAAAAGGAAAAAGTATATATCTATGAGGAAAAAGAAAAGTAGTTATGATGAAATGAAAAATGATATGATATGATGAAAGGAAGAATGTTTCTGGTTATGCATGTTCATGAAAAGTTATTTTGCGTAAAATTATTTTCACTGTTGCATGTGGCTGTATATGTATTACATGTTATAAAGATTATGGTTGGCTGAGTCATTAGACTCACTAAGTGTGATGGATGAAGGTGAGAATGACATTAATGATGATGGAGGTTTGGATGGTTGATCTTGCTGGGCTGAAGGTGCATACAACCCGAGGACCAGCGCTAGATTTTCCGCATTACGTTTATGATTATTGATTATGATTATTATTTACGTTTAAGTTCACGTTAATGATTTTTACGACTAATATGATGCTTTATGAGTATTTTTTGAAAGGTTGTTAGAGTTAGTTTATATTTTGAAATATTGCTAAGTTTAGGTTTGGTAAAACGATTTACGATTTTACGTTTTGAATTATTTCTTTGAGTTTTCAAATATAGTTGGCATGTTTTATTTTAAAATGGGGTCAAATTTTTTATATATATATGTATATGTATTGGCTGAGAGTTAGTATAGGAGAGCGAAAAAAATTTCTAGTGTATTTTATCATGTCATTTCTTGTGGCAGTAGGACTCATCAAAGATCGACTTTATGCCCTTGTCTCTTTTTATTTGGTTATGGATAAGCTAACGGAACATATTAGGATGAGGTACCTTGTGTATGTTGTTTGTAAATGACATTGTCTGGATAGAAGAATCTAAAGAAGTTGTAAATAAAAAAAATTAGATAGATGTCGTGGAGCACTTGACCGTAAATGTTTTGGAATTAGTCGCTCAAAAACGAAATATTTAGCTTGTAACTTTTGTCCTGTAGTGACCCGTTCTAGAATCACTTACTAATCAAGAATTAAGCATGCAGATAACTTAATTAATAACAATCAGAGATAATGGCGGAAAAGGTCAACAAATGAAAGTTATACAACCCAATCGAAAATCCAGAACAACTCAAATTAAAATGAAAGTATGCGGTACAACCATATCGAAACAAAGCAGTACTGAAGAAATAACTCAACCGGCTACTCCACGTCCTCCTCATCCTCCTCATGAGCCATCCAACCTGAGGCCTGCCCCGTGGGAATGGGGTGTCCAAGATAAACAAAACCGAGGACGTGAGCGATAAGAACGCCCAGTACAAAAGCATGATTATACAAGCCTATATGAAATGCACATGCTATGATATGATACCAGGGTAGTCAAGAAACAGGAGTCACAAAAGATCTCAATATGCTCAGTCTAGAGGCGCCAAGTGGATAGTGCCGCGCGGTACTCCTCTGAGTCACTGCATCCACTACAAGATCAGACGTGGACCTAAAATGTCCCGGATCACCGAAGCCCTCCGGACCCGTCGGCCACTGTGTACTCTCGGTGTCCATGCGTCCACAAGACAGGGCTGAGCGGCCCCACAAGATATAGCTTATCTCGAAAGAGATACAGCTCAACAATAAAGGCTATCTCGAAAGAGATACGGCTCAAGATGAAATGTAACATGCAGTAATAAACGTGACATAATAGCATGCATCATATGACATATATCAATGCACCAAATAATCATGCAACACATATAAGAATGTATACTCGACCAGGATATCTCGGATAGTACTTTCGTACCTCAAACCAGCAGATCCTAACAATCCGCCCTAGAATCAAGCCTGCGTCCGCAGCCCACTGATGTCGCTATCTCCCAACTAGAGCACAGCTCCGCTACAAAACCAGTAGCTCCCCGCTAGTGCCTGAACCTCGGGAAAAGACTAGAAACCAATCGGAAACGACTAAAATGCTCTGGAACGCTCGGACTTGGCGAGTAAGAAGTGAAGCCTCGCGCCTCTATTTATAGCCAACGTTCGGACGATCCGATCCACTTCGGAAGCTCCGATCCGGTACACTTCGGACGATCCGAACCCTGCATGTCTTCTACGTGTCCAGCCACCTGGCTCGGACGATCCGAACCCTGATCGGACGATCCGAATCCTGCATGTCTTCCACGGTTCCATCCACCTGTCTCGGACGATCCGAATCCTGATCGGACGATCCGAACCCTGATCGGACGATCCGAACCCTGTTCGGTCCTTCCGATCCCACCGAAATATAATTAATCCAATAATTAACTCAAATTAGGCATCGGGATACTACATGTCCTGAATATAGACAAATGAGTAAAGCAATTGATATTGACGATCGAGAAGTCCGAGAGTATGAAACTTTTCACTATTTAGGATCTATTATCCAAAAGACCGAGGACATTATATAGGATATAAACCATATTATTAAAGTAGGATGGATGAAATGGACGGTGGCATCATGAGTTTTATGCGATAGAATGATGCTTGTGAGATTGAAAGAAAATGTTATAAGACTATTGTTCGACCAGCTATACTTTATATCCTCATAGAGGGAGGACAAGATTAGGGCGATAAGTCTAACATGGTTTGATCATGTGAAGAAAAGACCAAACACGACCCTGATCTGACAAATTTAGATTGACATGTTAATTGAAGGAGTAGAATGAGATGTATGTCATTGAAAACTTGGATAAAAGCGGCTAAAGAGGATGTCTTAGATCTTTGTTTAAGAGATGAGATGTGGGAAAATCTCTTAGTTTGGAAAATCAATATGAATTTAGCTTACCCTGCAACTAGTGAAATTTTGCTACGACGATGAAGAAAATCATATCAAATGTGAGAAAACAATTTTATTTTGTAATACATCTTATTATATATTCAGTTATTCTGATTTTTAAAAAAATTTAATTAAATTCAGTTTTCGTGAAAATATTTTAATGGTTATAAATAATCCAAAAATTAATTTGATCATCTACTCGAATAATAATTAGTGGCATATAAGTCTGGAGGCGACTTCTGAGAATTGCCACATAAAAGTGGACAAAGAAACCCTCCTTAAACCCTAAAACTTTCCCCTTTCTCTCCAAAACGCAGGACAGAAATGGCTCTAAGCCACATGCTTAAACGATCTGCTTCAATATTTGCACCGTTGAACTTCAATCACAAGCATTTCAGCCACATTCACCACCACACCTCAGCCCTCTTCGCCTGCCTTCAATGACCGTTCCTCGGGAATGTCGCGGAATCTCCTGCAGCGGTCATTTCCGTCATATCTTCACCACGGATAATTCGATCCTACCCCTGCAGGCACTGCCTGCAAGGGTACATCCAAGGGCCAGAATTTTTTCTAGCCCAATTTTTTTTTTTTAAAACTTTTTTTCCCCAATGAAGTGAATCTCAACCACTCATATGGGGTGTGGGCACTGCCCCCACACCCAGGATCGAACCTACCCTTCACCACTACTCCACCAGGCCCAGCTCTGACGAATCACTTCTACGTGTAATCAAGTCAGAGATTCAGTGCGCCGTGGAGTCTCGGAAGGAGGATCAGGTCTTTTTTTAAATAATTATAGAAAATTGAAATCGTGTATGCTTGGTTGCTCAGTAATGGTGGAATTGACAAGGGATCATTCTTTTGTTTAGTTTCTTTGATTTGGAGAAGGGGCTTTCATTTTTTTCCCCGGATTACTTTCTTTGTAAAATGGGTCGTTATTCCTTTTGATCTTGTGAAGTGGGTTCTGATTGTATAATAATTTTTATATTTTCTGTGTTTTTGTGAAGATTTTTGCGCGTCGTTTGATATAACGAAGAAGTGATGTTGATTGTTGAATTTTTTCCAAGGGTTTGTTACCTGATTTCAGTTTTTGATTTGTTGTTTCCAACTATCTGTTATGGTCTTATTTTTGGCTAACTCCAATAAATTCTTAGATCCATTTCTGTTTGAGGATTTGTTGAAGTAAAATTTATACAATTATCATGACCCACTGCCTGTTAAGATTGGAACTTGAACCTAACTCAACCCCAAAAGCTAGCTCAAGGGGGGAGGATTGTCCAAGACAATATATGCCACTCAAAGGTTAATTATCTAACCGATGTGGGACATTTAACACACCCCTCTCACGCCCAGGAATGAACATCTGGAGCGTGGAGTTTACAAATGACCCAATTATGGGCAGAACGGGTGGCCTAATTATAGGCAGTCCAACACATAACGGTGAAACCTGGCTCTGATACCATGTTAAGATTGGAACTTGAACCTAACTCAACTCCAAAAGCTAGCTCAAGGGGGGAGGATTGTCCAAGCCAATATATGCCACTCAAAGGTTAATTATCTAACCGATGTGGGACATTTAACACTGTCCACTTGATTGAAAATGTAGTAACAAGGTTAAATAAGTTGGCGATGTTTGATTGTACGATAGTAGTAGTTAACTAAAAATATTCGCACTTTTGTTTCGTGTGGCTCCATGAAAAAATAAAGGCAAGTTTCTACTCTTGTAGTAAGAATGAGCTGAACATGTTGTGTAAAGGTTGTCTCTAAGATACAACACTTTCGTTGGCTTTTACTTTAACTGAGGTTTTAGTTTATCTTGTGATTGTACGACATCAGATTTTTATCGTGGATGACTGTTTTAGTATCTCTACGCGTAATTTTTTCTTGTTATATACATTTTTCTATCCAGTTAATTATAAACAACAAGGATCATTGTCTTATATTGTGTTTGTAATATTTGACAATTTGAACCATCATGGTTCTCTCATTTCCAATTATTTTGCAGGTTGAGGAGGTTCCACAGGGTTTCCCTTTCAAAATTCAAGACCATCACGGACATCAGTCTATAACGCTAACCAGAGAATATCAAGGTGAAACCATATCTATTGAAGTTCACATGCCTGACATTATTAAATTAATTTAGATTTCGAAATTTCGTAAAAACATACAACTGAATCATACCTAACTCCTCCATCTTTATTTCGTCATACGAATCGATTATAAATCAAACAAGAATAAACATATTCGAGAAATTATTGAAGTCTACCATGTTTGTCACCATGAATATACTTTCACTACTTCTTGCGGAGGGTTTGTATTTGAGAAATAAATAGCATCTTCCATTACGAACCAATAACATTCACCAGTTCTAACACATGGATAATCCTCCCAAGCCGAATTAAAGACATCTATATTTGTGTTCTTCTGATTCCACCATATATGACAAGTGAACCGAGTGCCTTTTACACTTTCACAGAAGCCGAAGTTGAAATTTTCACCCGAAAACAAACCATGGATGCCAAGGCTGTCGTCTTTGGACCGGCAATGCGTGAATAATTGCGCAGAATTGGGAGGGAGACTATCCACGATGTAAATTTGGTAGCTGTCCGTAAAAATGCATGTGCGCTTGTTCTCTAATGACAGTGCCTGATAAAAAAAAATGGCTGAGACCAAAAGTATCGGAAAGATGATGAATCTCATCGTTTCTTTGCAGAAAAGAAAATAATGCCTGAAATGTTACAATTTTTGAAGTCCAATTTATAGAGGTTTTTTTTCCAGTTAGTCATTATAATCATATTATGAGGAAATAAATGTAGCATCCTGTGTATTAAATATAGGTAAAAATTTGTGTGAGACGATTTCAAGGTCGTATTTGTGAGACAAATATCTTATTTGGGTCATTAATGAAAAAATATTACTTTTTATGCAGAGAGTATTACTTTTTATTGTGAATATGAGTAGGGTTGACCCGTCTCATAGATTAAGATCCGTGAGACGGTCTCACATGATATTCACTCTTAAATATATCACCACCGATTATAATTTGGGCCAAGATTTTAATAATTTATTTGCGAATTTATGGAAATAAATCGAAATTAAATGCATGATTTGAATTAGATATATTTTATTGACAATATTATTACATATATCCAAACGGAAAAAAAAAATTCCCGGGAAAAAAAAGTTCACTAGAAAACCGAGTCACTGAAAAAGGTAAAAAAGAAAAGGATGCATACATTTATTGATGTTATAAATAATCTGATTCAATATATAAGATACATCAAACCGAGTTACGGAAAAAGAGAAAAAAGAAAAGAAAAGAAAAGGTAAAAGGATGCATAAATATATTGGTGTTATAAATAATCTAATTCAAGATATAAGATATATCAAAAGATATTTGACTTCATGTCGATTCAAAATATATAGTTGTTATTAATGCTCTAGAAGAACATGATCTATTATTTGTCAGTATTTTTTTTGTAAATAGTGACTTGGTGTTAAATGGTGAAATACATAGGCTATTGAATAAAAATTATGAATGCGTGATAGTGAGACTGAAACGCCATCAACCGAAAAAGAAAACAAATGATAAACCCAATGAATTGATACAGTACAAGAAAATATGTCTTCAACAACACTCAAAAGACAACGGTTTTATTGGAAAACCTTTGTGTTTTTATTTTTAATAATGGTTTTAACAAAAACCGTTATGGATTAGCGTGTTTTTTGGACAAACGACAATGGTTTTTGTTAAAAGCGTTGTGGATTAGCGTGTTTTTCGGACAAACGACAACAGTTTTAGAAAACCGTTATAAATTAGCCTGTTTTTTTGACAAACGACAACGGTTAAGAAAATCATTGTGGATTAGCGTGTTTTTTTAGATAAACGACAAAGGTTTTAGTGATCCGTTGTTAATTAGTGACAATTTTAGAGAATATTTAGCGACAGTTTTAGAGAATATTTAGTGACGTTTTTATTAAAACCTTCGTAATTTTAAAATAGCAACGGTTTTTGTTTGTCGCTATTTTAAAATTACGACGGTAACCGGCGTAATTTTTAAAATAACGACAATTTAAATAAAAACTGCAGCTATTGTTTAACCATCGCTAGTAGCGATATTTTATTAGCGATGGTTGTTTACTAAACTATCACTATTAGCGACGATTTAATAAACAACCGTCGCTATTTTACAAAAAACCGTCGTAAATTGTTTATAAATACAAGCGTTTTCAATTCATTTTCCTCCACACCTTCCATATCTACGATAAAATTTTCTCTCTTAGACGATTTTAGTTTCGATTTAGGGTAAGTTTTTTCGCTTGAATTCATGATAAATTTCTAAGTGTTAGTTAAAATCATGAATATTATTAGCTTCGAAAGATTGTAAGTTTTTTTGTTATATTTATTAAATTATAAAAGTTATTTTTTTTATTTTACTTAAAAAATTAGCTACAGATTATGTCAGCGACGGTGTTTTTCTAAACCATCGCTAATTAGCGACCATAAGCTTAATATGGCAGAACAAATTTGAGATCACTACCCTAAGCTCAATTTGGCAAAAATCCCCATCTAGTGTAATTATGCATTCTATATCTACATTTCCTAATAATTTTTTTTCTAAAGGCAATTTATGCATCACCATATCTCACAATAAATGGCAATTCTATATCTAAATATCAAATTTATGCAGAAATACCATATATAAGGGCAATTTATGCATCACCATATCTCACAAATTATATTAGTTAGGTACATCTTTTCTCCAACTCGAAGACAGTGACAACCAGTAAGGCACATATCTTGTTTTCTTCGCAATCTCAAACAGACTATGGATTTATGTAAAGAGATTAGCAACAACTGAAGATAATATGACTGATCGTTTTACAAAGTTATCACATGCATCAACTTTTGACAAATTAGTGTACAAGATTAGAATACTAATAGTTGATTATTTCAAATGATGCTTGCAATAGAGAGAGAAGTCAAAGTCTTACTCTTTTCCTCGTATATTATTTTTCTCATTTGGATTTTCATGACAATGTTTTTAATGAGGCAATTAACAATTATCGAGAGATGTCATACTCTTTTTCCTTCGCTAGGATTTTATTCCTTTGAGTTTTTTTCCTTACAAGGTTTACACGAGGTGTATCTATCATCAGGAAGACATCCAAATAAAGCATCTAATGATGTACTCTTTTTCTATCATCAGAAACATTTAAATTTTGATGATAAGCCCACCTTAAGAAATTAGCTCAAGATTATTAAGATTCAACTGTGTGAGAAATTCAGTACCCGATTAGTTCAGCAGTCCACTTGCACATATATGTTAGTTATTCAAGGTCTACGAAACTAAATGAACATGCATTATTGATCATCCTTAGAATATTAAATTTTTTCGACAATCATTTATGAGCTTTGTATTTATTATCTTAATTAATGAATCATAAATTCAACAAATCGAACATTTAGAAGATAATCAGTATACTAATTAATGATAACACTATCTGACTGATTTGACTGTCATTGTCACAAGCATTTGTTGTGGCCTTCTATTATTAGAACATGTCGAATGACATATGAAAAGTCGTGCAAGTGTATTTATGATTTTGATACTACCAATTTGTAGTTGTTCAGATCCAAACGTTTGAAGATCATCTATAAAAGGTCAACTTATAAATTGGCAAAATAAGAGACAAATACTTTACGCAATCAATTATTGCGATTCAGAATATCTACTCAAAATATCAGAAGGACACTCTCAAAAGCCTTATCATATCTTTTTCGAGATTATCTTGTGCTATATATTCTCATTGTAATCTCATACTTGCATTATCTTTTGAGTAAGTCTTTGTAACAGACAGGAAAAGAGTCTTTTTGTTCAGAAAATTGTTTAAAGTTGTCAAGGAATCGATACTAAGAAATTCAGTAGGACGATGACATGTGGTACGTCATTGCTCAAGAACCAATCAAAATTATGAAGGCCAAAACTGTAGTAGCCATTATAGACGGTGCACAACAGATGTTAGAGAAACCACTATCAGAATAGACTACTCATGACAAAGAGAAAGCAAACATGTATAACGCTTCAAATGACATATTATACAAAAATCTTGAAAAAAATTAGTATGATAAATATGTGCGCCACTGTGAAAGAGATAAGGAACAAGCTGATTCAGCTCTGTGAGAGAAATATTAGAAAAGGAAAACAAACTCACAGTAGCCATGCAAAATTCGAGAACATCAAAATGAAGTCCAAGGAGTCTCTGAATGACTTTGATGACAGATTCAGTAGTTCTTGGAAAAGAATACACCAATAGGGAAGTAGCCTTGAAATTTATTAGAGTTATTATAAGGGAATGGGATGTAAAGAAAATTTCCTTAAGGTAATCAAAAGATCTAAAAAATTTGGAGCTAAATGCTTGTTTACAGACTTAAAGGCATACAAGTTTGAACTAGAAACCAGAGGATGAGAGTAATCCATTTCTAGCCATCTGATGAAAGCTCCTTTTGTCACTACTACTAAAATTGTCCAAAAAGAATACTACTGAACAACTGAGCAATGATTCTTTGTCATTGTTTGTTAAAAAGTTTACCATGTTCATGAAGAAGAACCACATGACATTTCATAATCCTAATTGGAATTATAAGAAGGATTCACCATCCGGTGACATGCCTTGTTAAAATTATGGAAAGACTGGTCATTTCATTGCTGGTTGTCCTAATACAAATAAATATTATTATAAAAATAATGGACACGAGAGATGACAAAAAGTCTCGCAAGGATCATAAGGCAATCGTTGCGGATGATAACAAAAGTAAATAGACATACTCTAGTTTTGAATCCTCTAATTTAGAGAGCCAATCCAGTTAATGTGATGCTAAACAAGTTCAGTGTCTCATGACTGATGTTGATCAGGACATGATGTGAGAACCCGGATTTTTCGTAGCAAAGCACCTCAAAAATCTCGGAAAGTAGCTCAAATTGAAGCCGAGGCAATGCAAAACCTTGAGAATTGAGGGTACGTCACTTGGAAAAGAAAATCTCAGCTCATAAGCTAAAACCTCAACTCAAGGAAGCTCCAAGATTCTTGGAAAAGAAACCCTCAGCTCAAAAGCTAAAACCACTCAGCTCAAGGAAGCTCATTCATTCTTGGGGAGAAAACCCCTAGCTCATGAGCTCGATCTTTCAGCTCAAAGAAGCTCAACCAGGCTTGCCCTAAAAAGGCCAAAAAGAGAGCTAAAGGAGGAGCTAAAGGTTTGGACAAACTTAGTATGCAAGAAATGACCATTGCGATAACCAATGAAGGAGCTAAGGGAGGAGCTAAGAGGCTAGGACACATTTATGATGCGGGAAATGACCATTGGTGCTTGAGATGGAGCTTGACCACAATTATTTCATCCTTCGAGCCCAAGATTTCGGCCATGACAAGAGAAAAAGCCACACTCTCCATCTATAAATAGCACTCAAGACTTGAGAGAAAAACAAACACCAAGCCATAAAAAATTTCGGCCCTCACCCCTACTCAAACCTCTCTAAAATTTCGGTCTTTGGTCCACCTTCATATGCGCGAGGTTCTCTGGACTTGACATTGTCCTTCCGGACAGTTCGCGCATATGCGCGCCCTCACGCCGCCCATATGCGCGAGGTCTTCTGCCCACTTCGCGCATGTGCGCGCATCCTGTCGCGCATGTGCGCGAATGATACTGTCCTCGCACATCAAATCTTTACATTTCTCCCCCCTAAGATATGATTTCGTCCCCGAAATCACAGGCAATCAAATCATATCGAAAGGAAATGTATATAAGAGAATACTGAATAGATAACTTACATTAATTAAATAATGTTGGGAATTCCTGTCTCATATCTGATTCACTCTCCCAAGTAGCTTCTTCAATACCATGACGACTTCATTGCACTTTCACAAGTGGAATAATCTTTGTTCTGAGCTGTTTTTCTTTACGATCAATAATCTGAATTGGTTTCTCGACATAACTCAATGTCTCGTCCAGCTCGGTCTCGTCTGGCTGAACAATATGAGAATCATCAGGGAGATACTTCCG
This sequence comes from Primulina eburnea, assembly GCF_022965805.1. Classification (NCBI taxonomy): domain Eukaryota; kingdom Viridiplantae; phylum Streptophyta; class Magnoliopsida; order Lamiales; family Gesneriaceae; genus Primulina; species Primulina eburnea. Next base: position 19,833,847 of record NC_133103.1, read on the forward strand.
CAGCATAGATACATGAAAGACATCAAGTATTCCAGATATAGAAGGCGGTAATGCAAGTCAGTAGGCACGATCTCCTATCTTCTCAAGAATCTCATAAAGACCAACGTATCATGGAGATAGTTTCCCTTTCTTTCCAAATCTGACAACACCCCTGAAAGGAGAAATCTTCAGAAATACTCGGTCTCCAACCTCAAATACCGACGGTCTCCGTTGGATATTCGCATATTTGGCCTGTCTATCTTGAGCTGCCTTCATTTTTTTCTGAATCAGCTTCACTTTTTCCGTCATATCTCTGATCATATCAGGTCCAGTCTCAGGAACTTCAGAGATATCATCCCAATACAGAGGGGATCTGCACTTCTTTCCGTACAACGCCTCAAATGGTGCCATCTCAATACTCGTTTGATAGCTGTTATTGTACGAAAACTTACAAAGAGGCAATGTGTCTTGCCAGTTAGTGCTAAAATCAAGCACTACAGCTCTCAGCATATCTTCCAGTGTCTAGATAGTCCGCTCTGACTGTCCTTCGGTCTGTGGATGATATGCGGTACTCAGATGTAACTTCGTACCTAGGGCCTGCTGTAAACTCTGCCAGAAGTACGAAGTAAAACGAGGATCATGGACTGATACAATCGACTTCGGCACTCCGTGAAATCTGACCACTTCTCTGACATAAATATTGGCCATCTGATCATATCTGTAGGTCATCTTGTATGGAATAAAACATGCGGATTTGGTCAGTCAATCAATCACGACCCAAATCGCATCACAACCTCGGGAGGAACGTGGCAATTGTGTCGCAAAATCCATGGAAATATGATCTCATTTCCATTCAGGAATTGACAAACTCTGCAACAATCCTCCTGGTTTCTTTCTTTCAGCTTTCACCTGTTGGCAATTCAGACACTTAGATACAAATTCAGTAACATCAGATTTCATCTGTTTCCACCAATACTGTGTTTTTAAATCATTGTACATCTTCCTGCCACCAGGATGAATGCTAAAACGACTGCTGTGCGCTTCTGCCAGTATCCGCTGTCTCAAATCTGAAACATTCGGCACAACAATACGGTTATTCACATACAAGACACCGTCACGAACCTGATATCCCGATTGATGTCCACCTCTGACCATCGCAATCGAATTCTGTACATTCTGATCAACTTTATGAGCCGCTTTAATTTTCAATATTAGTTCTGGTTCGGCCCGAATAGCACACAATCTCAGAGGCTGACAATCTGTTTGAAACACTAATCCAGACAAACATCAGTCTTCTATCAAATTCGAAACACCAACAGTCGATAAGGACAAGGAACATACCTTTCGACTCAGTGCATCAGCTGCTGCATTCGACTTTCCTGGATAATATTTGATTTCACAATCGAAATCTTTAAGCAAATCAAGCCATCTTCGCTGTCTCATATTCAATTCAGACTGTGAAAACAGATATTTCAAGCATTTATGATCAGAATAAATCTCAAATTTCTCACCGTACAGATAATATTGCCATATCTTTAATGCAAAGACGATGGCTGCCAATTCAAGATCATGAATCGGATAGCGAGACTCATGTGGCTTCAACTGTCTCGAAGCATAGGCAATGACATTTCCTCGCTGCATCAATATACAACCCAAACCTCTATGAGAAGCATCGCAATAAACAACAAAGTCGCCAGTACCTGAGGGGATAGTCAATACTGGAGCACTGGTCAACCTCTTCTTTAACTTTAGAAAACTGGATTCACAGTCAAACAAATCATCAATACGAGGCAAGGGATATTTATTCTTTACCGTTGCCTTGTTCAATTGCCGATAGTCGATACAAAGTCTCATCGACCCGTCTTTCTTCCTCACAAACAGTACTGGAGCACCCCAAGGAGAAACACTCGGTCTAATGTAACCCTTGGCCAGTAGATCTTCCAACTGTTCTTTCAGTTCCTTCAATTCAATCGGTGCCATTCTGTACGGAGCTCTAGAAATCGGAACTGTACCTGGCATCAACTCAATGCTGAAGTCTATCTCTCTAATCGGGGGCAAACCAGGAATCTCATCTGGGAAGACATCAGCAAACTTACACACCACTGGCAAATCCGCCAATGATGGACTCGATTTCAGTAAATCAGCTGAATAAACAAGGAATCCATTCGCTCCTTTCTGCAATAATCGAGTCTTATTCATAGCAGATATCAAAGGAATTCTAGCTCGAGAACCTTTACCATAAAATTTCCACTCATCAGCCATCTCAGGTCTGAATCGAACAATCTTGTGGCAACAATCAATTGTAGCTATGTACTTGGTCAACATATCGATACCGATAATACAATCAAAATCAAAATCAAAATCTCAAGCATAATACAGTCTAACTCAATCTCATGCCCATCATACTACAACATACAAGATCTAACAGACTTTACTGATATCAAACTTGTCCCCAATGGAGAAGAGACAGGCACTACCGCAGATAATGATTCAATAGGCAATGCATGACTCAATGCAAATCGCTCAGATACAAATGTATGTATTGCACCAGTATCAATCAATACATAAGCAGGATAACCAGAAATAAAACAGTTACTTGCCACAACATCATCTGGTGCATCCTGAGCCCGCTCCTCAGTCATAGCGAACACTCGGGCCTGCTGTCTAGGAGGCTGGCTAACTGTCTGGCTTCCTACTGGCCTCTGCTGTGACTGAGCTAGCGCTGGCTGGAAGGAGTGAACTGCAGATGGTCGTCTCCCTGTCTGAGCCACTGATCCAGATGACTCAGCACCCTGTGATCTCTGAGAATCTCTCTGGGGATAAACTCTGGCAAAATGTCCCTGTTGTCTGCATATACGGCAACTGCCAAACACTCTTCGGCACTGCTCTGTGGAATGATTCCCTCCACAAGTGCTACAATAGGGTCCTGTATAACTCTGGCCCTGATCAGTCTGTCTCGAGCCACTCGGACTGGACGAACTACTTCCAGATTTCTTGAATTGCTTTCCCTTAGCTTTCAGGAATTTTTTCTTTCCACTACCACTGCCACTCTCAAATCGAGGAGGTGGTTACTCTGGTCTCGGTGCTGGAGACACAAACGAAGCTCCTCTCTGTCTCATCAGACCGGCTTCTGCTCTCTTGGCTCGGTTCAAGGCATCAGTAAAATTGTTTGGCCACCCGGTATTCACCAAGGTAAAAGATTTTAGGATTCAGGCCATTAATGAACTGATCAGCAATGGCCTCGTCATTTTCGGCCACATGTGGAGCAAACCGCAACAATGTCGAGAACTTGGCCACATACTCCTCAATATTTAGCTAGCCCTGTCTCAAATTGGCAAACTCGGCTCCCTTGTCCTTCTTGTACGACACTGGAAATAATCTTTGATAAAATTCAGTTCTAAACACATTCCAGGTAATAGTCGTACCTCGATGCTCCAATGCCTTCTTCGTGGTAATCCACCAGTTCTTTGCAATATCGTGCAACTGGTGTCCAATTAATTTCACTCTCCTCTCATCGGTATAGTCCAGGGATTCAAACAACATCTCGATATTGTCTAGCCAACTCTCACAATCCACCGAAGTCTCAGTACCCTTCAGAATTGGTGGATGGAACGACTGAAACCTTTTCAATAATGTCTCCATAGGAGTGGTTGTAACGTCCATCGGAGGATTCGAAGTACTACCCTGTTCTGGTATTCTTCTCGGAGGCATATTTGATAATCAAAAGGATTAGTAATCACAAACAATAATTCTGTTTCAGTCCTCCTCCGATCATCTTACTGCTGATCTATAATCGGTGCTGATTTATTCTCAATAAAACATATTACCATATCACATCAGATAAGCTAGTAACATGTATCAAAGCAGTAAGACATGCTAGCATTCAAAAGCAGGAAAGAAAACTCAATCTACCCCGCTCACTAGCTTCTATATCAATCTAAAGATCTATCGCTATGATATCACCTGTTGTGGGGACCCGGACGCTAATCATACTTTTAATCATCATTAGGACAATTTAATCAAGTATAATAAACAGGGTCTAATTTTTTTTTAAATGCAGAATGTAATAGGATTCAATCTAATATACATATCAGTATTAAAGTACAAATCTTGTACTATATATACAATCATCCAACTAAGGTTTAACAACTAAATGTCAAGTGTCCAAACCATATCTCTAATCTAAGTCTGTAGTCTCCACTCTAATCACGATCTATCTTCATCTCCTCGACCCTGAACCTGTCCCACCTGTTGTCATGCACACATACAAACACGACAACAGCCGGATAACTCCGGTGAGATTAAAATCCCAGGATAAATCAATGAAACAGGCAATCAAATAAACAATGTAAAAGCATGTAACACATATCAGTAATATATATCAAATTCGAAAACATAATCAATATAAAACTGTCAATCAGACTCGTGACTCCACGTCTCAGACTAGACTCAATCCTAGTCTAGGGATCCCGGTTTCCAGACGTTGGCATTCTTATATCGAATTCAGTAATAGAATAAACTCCAATTCTATTCAATCGATATAACCAAACATCCGGTGTCTTGACCTATCCGTCACAGACTGTAGCACTATCTTTTTTGCTTCACTATCTTGTGAAAATGTGCAATATGCCAGTGACGATTCCATCACTATCGGCACTTATGTTAAAAGATCACTCGTCTAATATTCGTCTAATTCCTGCTTTCTAAAAATCCATAGAACAAGCATATCAAATCAAATCAATGAACACGATAACAATAAGTATGTTATTTAGGGAAACTCAAGTATATCCTACTTGAGTCGATCTCCCAATATCACATTGACTTATACATTTCTTTCGTAGTCTCGGTCTGACGAACTGGAAGTTCTGAATTCAAGACTGTCTCTATCAATCTGAAATGACATATCGAGAATACTACTATCAACATTCTATTCTCAATTCAACACTGAATCTGATCAATCTGAATTTAATTCAAAATCAACGGCATAACGGAACAATCTGAATATTCCAGTCAATACAATCTCAACAAATATTAATTACAAATCATAACCCATATCTAATATAATCCATAACCAATCAACAATCAAAATCTGGCCAATATTAATCAATATAATCTGAAAAATCATAACAATTCCATAAACGATTAGTTTTTCAACCTGACTTCGATTCTATGATGTCTAACATGTCCAGAACATCATATATGAATCATGTCAAATTCCTACAACATCATATTTTCAAATGATACCAAAACTCCATAAAACTTATGTCCAGTTGTAGCCTGTGTCGATAGGATCACAGTACTAAAGTCGGATTCAAAATCTAACGGGCGGATTCTTCGTAATTCAAGTTTTAATATCAAGAAACCTTTTTCCTCCGGAAGCTTTCTCGTTCTTCTTTTGCCTTCAATTCTGAGGAGAGAAGCTTGTTTTATATATATATATATATATATATATATATATATATATATATATATATATATATATATATATATATATATATATATACGCGCATATGCGCGACCCTCCTCGGCGCATATGCGCGAGACCTACTGGTCTAGGCAATAATCTCCTCGGCAGCTCGCGCATATGCGCGCACCGTCGTCGCGCATATGCATGCGCGAGGTTCTCTGGAATTGAATTTGAACCATCGCATAGCTCGCGCATATGAGCGCCCTCATTTCGCGCATATGCGCGAGGTTCTCTGGACTTGACATTGTCCTTCCGGACAGCTCGCGCATATGCGCGCACTCACGCCGCGCATATGCGCGAGGTCTGCTGCCCACTTCGTGCATGTGCACGCATCTTGTCGCGCATGTACGCGAATGATACTGTCCTCACACATCAAATCTCACGATTAACCTCAAATCGTCTCGGAGCGATCCTTCATAATTATATCAACTCAAAATCAATAATCATAATTTAACACGATATAAATTCTCGGGCATTACAATAGCACATGCCAATACAAGCCATGTTAGATGTGGGAAAAAATACCGAATTTTCGGTATACTGATATTACCATAACAAAAAAATATTGAATTTACCGAATTTTAAATATACCGAAGATTTCGGTACGGTACGGTAACACTACCGAATTTTTCGGTACGGTAACGATGTCCAATTTGAAAATTTTGGTATATACCGAAATACCGGAAAAATATACAAAAATTTTAAAATATATAATATTTTAAAACAATAAATTATAAATTTTTTTAAAATGTAAGGTTTTTTTGGTTCGGTATACCGAAAATTTTGGTACAGTATCGGTATGAATTTGCTTATACAATAATTTAAGATATAGATTAACTAAAATTAAATAAAATAATTAAAAATAAAATGTTATATAATAATTAATAAAAAAATTAAATTTTAATTATGTTTTTAAAAAGTACAAATAAAAGGAAAAATATAGATGAGAAAAGAATGAAAGTTTGTATTGAATTTGAGAGATTTCTCAATTAAATGTACATCCAAATCTTTAGGTTGAATCAAAGACTTTTGTTGACATTTTATTGTTGTACCTTAGGCTATAATTCTTGTACTTAATAGAATTCCATAGAGTCACTAAAAGTCTATTGACATTTTAAATACCTATAAACATTTGTAGAGTTTTTAAAAGTCTAGTTTAAATACCACATGCCTTTTTAAAATTATACAAAATTTTACATTGAATACCACTAAACTTTTATGAAATATATAAAAATCTAGTTTGAATACCTCTAGACTTTTAAACTCTATAAAAGTCATTAAAAATCTATAACCAATACACCTAGGGGTGTTCATCGATCGGTTCGATTCGGTTTTCGGTTTTTTATTTCGATTTTTTCGGTTTTCGGTTTTACAAATATATAATCCGATATCCAAACCATTTTTCTTCGGTTCGGTTTTCTACCGAAATGGTTCGGTAATTTCGGTCGGTTATTTCGGTTTTGATACAATTATTTAAATTAACAATATAAAGATATTATAAAATATAATATGTTATCTTTTAAAATGATTTCTTAGTAAAATATTTACATATAAAGTACAAATGAACTATGTTGGAAACTAAATTCTGGAGTTTGACAAAACATAAATCAATCGATTAAATCAACTAATACATGAAAGTAAATTCGGCAGCTGGACATTCAACTGAAATCAGTTGACACAAACTGATCAGTTGAGAACTGATCAGTTAAAACATTCAGCCGAAAACATTAAAGCTTCTCAACTGAAGATACCTCGGGAAAGATCATTCAATAGACAGATAAACATATCAGACAGCAACTGAATATGGAAAGCCGCACTGCATAGAACAACGTATTTCGGCTATTAAGATTAATACGCCGTCTTACAATCAATGATGAAGCGGCAATCAAGAACATTGTCTAAGAAATGATGAGGTGGCAATCAACGGATACGTAAATTCAAAATTACCGTTGAAAGATAAGTCTATAAATATGACTAAAGAGCAGTTGACAGAAGAGACGATCGATTAATCTCAAACTTGCCATTACTCTGTCAAAATCTCAGCTCACACTTATTAGATCTATTCGTAGCAATCAAGGCTACACGTTGAGCAAACTAGCACTCTGTAATATTGTTAAATCAATAAGTGCTAAGTTCAATTACTTACAGAGATCATTGTATTATACTAAGAGTTTCAGTTCAGGCAATAGATAAGTCCTAACTGAAGAGGGTCTGTACAAGTGTTGTACTCGATCAAAGTCTTTTAGTGAATATCCTATCCTTGAGATAGAAGGGGTGACGTAGGAGTTATTCAATTCTCCGAACATCCAGAAAGATATTGTGTTGTCTTTACTTCAGCTTTTCATTTTCAGTTAGATATTCTATCTTTCAATCAGTTTATTTTCCGCAACTGCTTATTCAGTTTAACTGATTGATATTGACCGACGGGATAGTTAGCTCAGTTTGTAACAAAGCTGAACTACCTTTTTCGAAGAACATTTAAATTCCTACAAGTGTTTATTCAACCCCCCCTTCTAAACACTTCTTAGTCAATAACCGATCCTAACAAGTGGTATCAGAGCGAGGCATATCCTATCAAAGACTATCTATACTCAATCTAATCAATGTGTCCTCATTCAATAAGATTCCAATGTTCTCCAGAGAAGATTTTGATGATTGGAAAATCAGAATGCAGACTCATCTTGCTGCACAAGACGATGACATGTGGTACGTTATAACTGACGGACCCATGAAAATTTTGAAAGCAAACACAGCTGTTGCTATTACTGAAGGGGCACCTCACCGAATTGAAAAGCCTAGAGATGAATGGACTACAGAGGACAAGAGAAAGGCAAATCTAGACAACGTTGCAAAAGACATATTGTATAAGACACTGGACAAAGTAACGTTCAGTAAGATCAAAATGTGCAAAACCGCCAAAGAAATTTGGGAGAAGTTAATTCAACTTTGCGAAGGCAATGAACAAACAAAAGAAAACAAACTTTCAGTTGCTGTGCAGAAGTTCGACAACATCAGAATGAAGATGGGAGAAACAATGCATGAATATGATGAAAGAACCAGCTGTATCATCAACGAACTGAATGCACTTGGAAAAGTGTATACAAATAAAGAAGTAGCGTTGAAAGTAATCAGAGGACTTCCCAAAGAATGGGATGTCAAAACTATGGCAATGAGGGAATCCAAAGATCTTAACAAAGTTGAACTTCATGATTTATTTGCTGATCTAAAATCATATGAGTTTGAACTTCAAACTCGAGAAGGAGAACCATCTACCCCAGCAGCAACTACTGCTTTGACTGCTGTTAGAAATGAATCAACTGGTTCAGTTGAGAAAACTGCTGATCAACTGAGCAACGATGCCATGTCACTATTCATTAAGAAATTTGGAAGATTCATGAGGAAAAATCAAGGAAATTTTCAGAAGAATTATCAAAGAAACAACTCCAGAGAAGAGTCTAATGTATGTTTCAACTGTGGCAAATCTGGTCACTTTATTGCTAACTGTCCCAAGCCTAAAAAGGACAATCAAATCTCAACTGAAAGAAAGAAGAAAGTGTATGAGCACAAGAGGAGATCTAAGGACGAAAAGAAGCCTTACAGAAAGAAACATGAAGTACTCCTAGCTGAAGATAGCAAAGCCAAATGGGCAGAAACTGACAGCGAAGAGTCAGAACCAGAAAGTTCTTGCAGTTCAAGTGAGGATGAGGAAGAAGTAACATGTCTAATGGCTGATAACATAGAAGATTTTTAGCTCAATTGATTTTACCAGAGAAGAACTCATCTCAACTCTTCATGACATGGTCAGTGAGTATCAAAAGCTTGCTTTATCATTTGAAAAATACCGAGCAAAGCAAGATGATCCCAAAGACGATAAAACAAAAACTGATGAATCAGTTGAAATGTTGAGTCTGATAAGGGAGATTGCTGAACTCAGTAATGAAAGAAGCAGGAATCAACTAATGATCCAGAATTTGTCGCTTGAAAATACAAAGCTCAATGAGCTTATTCAAGTTTGGAACAAATCATCTAAAGCTTTAACTAATATACAGAACTCTCAGAAATCAGTTGATGATAAAACTGGTTTAGGATTCTGTAGTAAAGATGATTCGTCCTCCCAAGATACTCAACCAAAACTGAATATGAACAAAGGGAAATATATTCACTTTGTAAAATCAGTTATGGTACAAGATAAAAAAGAGTCGAGTAAACTGATTGAACAGCCATCTCAGAATATGAATAAAGGCATGAGATGTGGGATTGGGTATAATCCAAAGGGTAAGACTGACTCATGGAATCAGCAACCAAAAACTCTCAGCAGAAAATATTCATATGGCTACTCAAACTACCACAACAGTAAACCAGTTCAGAAAAGATATCGGCTGAACAATCAGTTGAAAAAGGACAAAACACATGTCGTATCATCCACACACTATACACCAAGCACACACAGACAGGGAAGGACCATATGGAATACAGCAACAGGACGGTCAGTTAGACTTATTCAAGTCTGGATTCCTAAAGGACTAATCAACTTTGGACCCAAATAGAAAAGGGTACCAAAATCTTATTTTGTGTTTAATTGCAGATAGTAGGTACAAGCATTGGCTCAATATGGTATCTGGACAGTGGATGTTCACGACACATGACAGGAGATTCAAATTTATTATCTCAACTGGTCAAATACACTGGTCCAAACATCAGTTTTGGGGATAATTCCAAAGGTAAAACTGTGGGTAAGGGTAAGCTTATCCATGGTAACTTCACCATTAATGATATTTTATTAGTCGAGAATCTTAAGTATAATCTGATAAGCATTAGTCAGTTATGCGATAATGGATTCTCAGTTCAGTTTGACAAACACTCTTGTTCAGTCAAAAACTCAACTGAAGAGATTATTCTAACTGGCAAAAGGTGTGGAAACACTTACAAAGTCAGCTGGAATGATCAACCTTATAAACCAGTATGCTTTATTGCCTCTAAATCATCTCAAAACTGGTTATGGCATAAAAGGTTAAATCATTTAAATTTTAAATCTCTTGCCTATCTGAGTAAGCATGAACTTGTAACTGGTTTGCCCAAAATAAAATTTTCAAAAGAAAAACTTTGTTCAACATGTCAGTATGGAAAACAAGTTCGATCCTCTTTCAAAAACAAAGGCTGTAAATCTTCATCCCGATGCTTAGAATTATTGCACATGGATCTCTTTGGTCCAATACCAGTCATGAGCTTAGGGGGAATGAAATACACCTTGGTGGTCGTAGATGACTTTTCAAGAATTACTTGGGTTATATTTCTCAAATCCAAAGACCATACTGCTGCACAACTGATTAAACTCTTCAAAAGACTTTTAAATGAAAAATCAGTTGGGATTGATCGAATCAGATCTGATCGAGGAACTGAATTCATCAATCAAACACTTTCAAACTTTTTAGAAAATACTGGAATCAAGCATGAGCTCTCAGCAGCAAGAACACCTCAGCAAAACGGTGTAGCTGAGAGAAGGAATCGGACTCTTAAAGAAGCTGCTAGAACAATGCTTGCTGATTCTGGTATTTCTCAAAGATTTTGGGCTGAAGCAGTAAACACTGCATGCTACACTTAGAACAGATCAATGATTAATAAAAATCACATGAAAACACCATATGAGATCTGGCATGGAAGAAAAAGCATAATCACTTACTTCAAAATATTTGGCTGTAGATGTTTTATTCATAACAATGGTAAAAATTATCTAAAAGCATTCGATGTCAAATCAGCAGAAGGAATATTCCTTGGATATTCATCAGTTAGCATAGCTTACAGAGTATTTAATAAGAAAACCTTAAATGTTGAAGAATCTGCACATGTTGATTTTGATGAAACTGCACTAATCGATAAGCCAACTGATCAAGTTGAGCTAGCTGATCGATTTACAGATATCAGTCTGGAAGATGATGACTCAGACGAGAGTCGTAATAATCAGAATATCTTTCATACACCTGAACCTGAGATATTGGATCAACCAGCTGAATTGGAAGCAAATCTTGACAATCAGTTAGTGGAGCAAACTCATGGAAATCAATTAACAACTGAATCAGCTCCAACTGAAACTGAAAACATTCAGTTACCTAACGAAGAATTGGCTGGCTGTGAAGCAGCAAATGCTGAACTTAGATGGAAGAAATCACACCCTCCAGAACTGGTAATAGGTAACCCATCTGATCCAGTAAGAACAAGAAATCAAATGCTTAATTTATTTATTCATTCAGCTTTTGTATCTCAAATTGAACCAACAAAAACTGACGAAGCTCTTGCTGATCCTAATTGGATTAATGCAATGCAAAAAGAGCTAAATCAGTTTGTTCATAACAATGTCTGGAACTTAGTTCCAAGACCAGTTTCTAAAACTGTTATAGGTACAAAATGGGTGTACAGAAACAAACTGAACGAAGATGGTTCGGTTGTGCGCAACAAAGCAAGGCTAGTGGCACAAGGGTATAGACAAGAAGAAGGAATTGATTATGATGAAACATATGCACCAGTTGCAAGACTGGAGGCAATCAGAATATTTCTTGCCTATGCATCCTTCAAAAACTTTAAAGTCTATCAAATGGATGTGAAAAGTGCATTCCTAAATGGCCAATTGCAAGAAGAAGTCTACGTTGAACAACCTCTAGGTTTTATCAATCATAATTTCCCTGATCATGTTTATTATTTGAACAAAGCGTTATATGGTCTCAAACAAGCTCCACGAGCTTGGTATGAAACCCTCTCAAAATTCCTAACTGATCATGATTTTTCTGTTGGATCAGTTGATAAGACTTTGTTTAAATTTTCGAAAAATAATCATATCTTACTTGTTCAAATTTACGTTGATGATATTATTTTTGGGTCAACTAACCCCAAATTATGCAAGAAATTTTCCAAGTTGATGCAGGATAAGTTCGAGATGAGCATGATAGGTGAGCTGACATTCTTTCTTGGTTTACAAGTGAAGCAACTGGATTCAGGAACATTTATCAGTCAAACCAAATATACCAAAGAATTGCTAAAGAAATTTGGCATGGAATCTTGTTCAGCAGCAAGCACTCCAATGAGCTCATCAGTTAAATTAGACACTGATCAAGGGGGAATATCAGTTGAGACGACACTATACAGAGGTTTAATAGGTTCTTTATTGTACCTAACTGCTAGTCGCCCTGATATTATGTTTGCTGTATGTATATGTGCAAGATTTCAAGCTAATCCTAAACAATCACATTTTTCTGTGGCCAAACGTATCTTGAGATATCTTAAAGGCACGAAAAATGTTGGATTATGGTACTCTAAAGACTCATCTTTCAATTTAGTTGGCTATTCAGATGCAGATTATGCAGGATGCAAGCTTGATCGAAAAAGTACAAGTGGTTCATGTCAATTTCTAGGAGACAGACTGATCTCTTGGTTCAGTAAGAAGCAAACATCCATAGCAACTTCCACAACTGAAGCAGAATATCTTGCTGCTGGAAGCTGTTGTGCCCAACTGCTCTGGATTCAACAACTGAAAGATTATGGTGTTGATGCAAAGGAATCACCAATATTCTGTGACAACACGAGTACTATTGCTATTACATACAATCCAGTTCTTCACTCCAGGACTAAGCATATAGATGTCAGACATCATTTCATCAGAGATCATGCACTGAAGAAGAATATCAGATTAGAATACGTCTCAACGGAACAACAAGCAGCAGACATCTTCACAAAACCGTTACCAGAGGCTAAGTTTTCTTATTTCCGAAATATTCTTGGTTTAATTGATTTATCTTAAGATACTATTAGTAATATAACTTCACTAACAGAATTAAGTGCAGAAAATAAGAACACAACAAATTGATAATAATATTTCATTAAGAATACCAACGATCCCAATTTACAGAAGAAATCATAGATCCAACTGTATCTAGCCATGCCCTAACCCAATCATTCAACTCATAAATTCGAACTCCAGCAAATGCCCTTGACTTTGAGATCTTATCAACAACATGCCACTCCTTCCATAGCATTGCTTCTAAAAGACATTTATCTTCAACCAAATCATTAACGTGCCTAACCTCAAAACGAGCAAGGTATTTCAGTGCTCTTGCCTCCTGAGCACGAGTAGGAATGACACCACTGTCACTCACCATCTTCAACTCATAAATCTTTTCCCAGGTTGTCAATACCTTCTGAAAGACATATTTCTCCATTTTTCTTTTAATTTGAGCTAAACGAGGGGCAGACTGATCAGTCACATGAACGTGAGTGCTACTGCATGCATCAGAATCAGACATGTTGAAATAATTTTGAACTGATCACATTTTCACCACTATCATCTCATTTATAAGAAAAAGGTGTTGAAGAAGTTGAAGAATCACAAGTCAATTAAAGCGACTCTCACATTTACCGAGGACATTTAAGATATCAGTTAATAACAGTTTGAATTTTATTAGTTGTTTATCAATTTATAAAAATTAGTTTTTCATCAGTTCATTTGTTTACTTATCAAAACTGATGACTGTTAGCATGTCATTAGATCATATAACAGGATAATTGTATGAAGAAATAAAAGCAAAACGATAAAATAAATATTTCATTCATCCATAAATATTTGACAGGATTACATGATCATTGGTCGTAATTTGTTGATAACCTTTATTGCTGTTTTATTGAATATTTAAGTGAGTTGCTTATTCTTATGAGTTCTTAACTGATGTCAGCAAGTGTTTGTGTTGCTCTTATGATCATATCTCTTACAAGATCATTGCAGGCAGAAATAAAAGAACAAAGACGATAAAACATAATAAATATTTTATTAAGAAGAGGAGCCGGTTACAATTTCATATTCTTCCTCCACAGCAATTATCCACAAACTCATCCATGCAGCTAGTGCTGAGGAAGAGGTTTTGCAGAAATTGTGGGAGGCAGCGATGCGGCGGAGGATCTCTAGCTCCTTCAGAAGAAAGAGCTTGTAGAGATAACCCTCTTTAAAAAGGTCAACCCCCGCAGGAACCTCCAGGAGCTCTCGCACCTCTCAAAGTTGGGCCTTTCGCCTGAAAGTGGAGACCCGCCCAGAGTAATACAGAAACTCCAGTTCCTGCATCTCTTCCCAGTAAGGAAGGCTAGCATAGAAGACTTCATCCTCTATGAACTGCTTCCTGGCCTGCAGTGTAAACTGAGCCTCGCTTGAGCTTCCAGCTTCTGCCATTCTCCTTATCTTTGAAACTTACTTGCTGAGATAATTTTGGCTAACCCCTTCACTCTTATTTATAGGCCAAAAAGAGGGAAACAAAAGGACATTTCTCTCTGTGACGTTTGTTATGCCGAGCACCATACTCATCTTTAATCATTACTGACTATTGCCGTCATTTTGTGTTAATGCATTTATTAAGGGGGAATAATGGTTCAAGAAGTTAACTGAGAAGACAGTTGTTAGTGAACTCTCGATTGAAAGAACCCAGTCTTATCAACTGACCTACCAGTCGAATTTTCCACTAATCTTCTTATATAAGTTAACAAATTAAACCAATTATATTCCAAATCAAATGACGTGACTGTCTGCTAAACTAATGATGAATTTTGATTTATGACGTGGATTCATTTTTAACCACTCAAACTTTACACACACGATTACAGCACACGTACACATATTTTTACTCAAAATTTTTCTGGACTAACACGTGTCCGAAAATTCAAACAGTCACAGACATTAGTACAATTCCCCGCTTCATTTCAGTTTTACTTTTCGACTACTTCAAATTTTCTTTAGAGCAAGAACTACATCATCCTTCGAATTTTCTTTCAGGAAATTTATCAGTTATCAATGGCAACTCAAATTCCCGCTTTCATGCTAAATGCTATGGCCATCAATTTTGGATCTATCTTATCCTTCGGCGATGCGGAAGTCCAGAAAGTATTTCAGAAACTTGAAGCTGCTGGTCTAAGAACATTTTTGGGACAATCTTCTCAGGATATCTATCCTAAAGAACTTCAGGATTTCTACTCTACTGGCGTGATTGATTCTGAGGGAAATATCAATTCTACTATCAATGGTCAGTTGCTGATCATCTCTGAAGATTCTCTTGGTGATTTATTTCTCTTACCTTCTGAAGGTATGGCACAACTTTCGGATGTTAAAGCATCTGATATTGAGGAAATGCAAACCCTTCTCTCTGCTGATGGACAGAAGATTAAAGTTTCTGATCCTAAAAAGGAACTCAAGCATGAAGTTCAATTGCTGGCCGATGTAATTGCTAAAGGGCTTTTGGCAAAAGCTGGATCATTTGCTGCCCTAACTTTGGAGAAATTTCAGGCCATTACTGTTATTATGGCTAATCACAAATTTAACTGGAAGCATCTCATATTTAATGTTTTGAAGAATATGTTTCCGTCTTCTAAACAATCCAAGGGTTTTGCCGTTCAAATCAGTTATCTGCTGAAAGCAAAAGGTTTAGTGGCTGAGGACTCTGAGAAGACATCGAAATTTAAGGTGTTCAATGCCACGAACACGATGCCAATCAAATCCAAAATGGACATATCTCCTACTCAGTTTGTGCGAATCAAACAGGAAATTGGGACTCAGTTAGCTGCTCCCAAATCAGTCAAGAAAGCCAAAACGTTGGCTCAACTGAAGGTTGCCAAAAGGAAATTGATTTTGAGTACATCAGAGTCAGAAAAGACTTCATCACCTCAAATTGCGAAGAAGCCAAGAACTCAAAGGGTTAAAACAACTTCTGAGGTATTCATTCCCACTGACGAAATGATTCCCTTAACTGATCAGCAGCCTATAGAAACAGTTCCTCTGCAGATTATTCCACAAGCTGATTCAGTAAGTACCATAAAGGAATCAGTTAGGACCCAAGCTCCTGTTACTCAAATATCTCGACCAATTGGTGTAGCACCTGCCAGACCCAAAGGAATAAAGTTTGTAGAGCAGATTGAATCAACTCGAACCGGACTGGAAATTCCTCATATCATGAGTACTGATAAAGGGAAAGGGAAATTGATTGTAGAACCCAGACCCTCCAACCCGATTCAGACTCATATTGATCTTGTATGGGCAAAAGTGAACAGTTTTGCTGCTGCAAAGACTAAGTCCTATGATGCTTGGGTAGCCTATCGTACTGAGGTTTTTGCCAAGCAACTGAAGGAAAAGTCCGAGCTGAGAAAATTCATCAAGCTGGAGGCCTTTGTTCTTCGAATTGTCAAAGCTGCCTCTATTGCTCAAGCCTTGGAGAGGAAAAGTTATTTCTTTGATCAGATGAGAGCAAAGAAGTTAGCTCAAATTGTTGCTAAGCTTAAAAACAACTACTTGCCAACTGGCCCTACTGCATATGCTGATCAAGCTGTAATTACTCAGCTTGACACTGACCTTATAGGGCTACTATCTCGAATCAAATTTTGGGAATTGAATCAAGAACTGGTAGTCTACCAAGGAGATTCAGATGATGACGATGTAGAACTAGTTGAAGAAGCACCCTCTAACAAAACAGAACCATCATCAGCTTTAGTTCTTGTTCCAACTGAAGAGCCAGTTTCTTATAAGCTTCCTTCACCGCTTGTTGAACAACAACTATATACTGAAGCTAAGCTGTCTTTCGCTCATATTGATGAAGTAATTCAAGCCGTGGTAGAGGAATCCCACCTTAGTGCACCAGTTAATGATAAAGTTGATCACTCTGCTAATCAAACCAATCCAGAGGTCACTATTCCTTCAGTGGAAATTGTTCCACCAGATCAATCTGCTGATCAGGTCATACCAACTGATATGCCAGATGACTCAATCGACCATTCCCTAGAGACATCAGTTCAGGTTGTGTTACCATCAACTGAACAAAATCCTTCCTCACCACCTCGGGATCAAGCAGAAATCCCTGCTGCTGATATTTCAGTTCGAAATGTTACTGAAACAATTTCAACTGATCAAGTCTTGATTGTTTCTGAACTTAATACAAGTGAACCAAGCACTTCTCAACGATCCAATCCTCCATCTTCAGTAGATTTTGATCTCATTTTTGAAGAAGTCCAACATATGCAGGACAGTATGAGTCAAATAATTACTGCCATCTCCAAGATTCAAAATACGCAACTTTCGCACAGTCTGAAGTTGGATGATAATCAGGAATCCTTGAAAAGACTGAAAGATATCCAATCTGCCGTTACCGCTCTCTCTTTTGCAGTTGGTGATATTCAGAAAAATAGAGGTATCATGTCCAGTCTGACTGCCACTCAAGAATTAATTAACCAACGCGTCAACAGTGTGGAATCGCTTGTGTCTCGGAAAATTGAACTACTGCAAGTCACAATGTCTACTGCTATTGAAAGTATGTCATCCTCTGTCACGGTTCTTTCTTCTCATGTTCGCAAGCTATCTGACAAGATGGATGTATTTGACAAAAAGGGGGAAAGCAGCTGAAGCAACTGATATCATTTGTCCAGTTATTTTATGCTGAAGAATTAGATGAAGAAATCAGGCTATTATTATCAACTGGTATCATTTTCTCAGACTTCTATATTATCTACAAGAAACCCAGATATTCTATGATTTAGTTGCGTAATCTATTATCAACAAAGAGCTGAGTTAAATCTCTTGGTTTTGTCAAACACCATAAAGGGGGAAATTGTTGGAAACTAAATTCTGGAGTTTGACAAAACATAAATCAATCGATTAAATCAACTAATACATGAAAGCAAATTCGACAGCTGGACATTCAACTGAAATCAGTTGACACAAACTGATCAGTTGAGAACTGATCAGTTAAAACATTCAGCCGAAAACATTAAAGCTTCTCAACTGAAGATACCTCGGGAAAGATCATTCAATAGACAGATAAACATATCAGACAGCAACTGAATATGGAAAGCCGCACTGCATAGAACAACGTATTTCGGCTATTAAGATTAATACGCCGTCTTACAATCAATGATGAAGCGGCAATCAAGAACATTGTCTAAGAAATGATGAGGTGGCAATCAACGGATACGTAAATTCAAAATTACCGTTGAAAGATAAGTCTATAAATATGACTAAAGAGCAGTTGACAGAAGAGACGATCGATTAATCTCAAACTTGCCATTACTCTGTCAAAATCTCAGCTCACACTTATTAGATCTATTCGTAGCAATCAAGGCTACACGTTGAGCAAACTAGCACTCTGTAATATTGTTAAATCAATAAGTGCTAAGTTCAATTACTTACAGAGATCATTGTATTATACTAAGAGTTTCAGTTCAAGCAATAGATAAGTCCTAACTGAAGAGGGTCTGTACAAGTGTTGTACTCGATCAAAGTCTTTTAGTGAATATCATATCCTTGAGATAGAAGGGGTGACGTAGGAGTTATTCAAGTCTCCGAACATCCAGAAACATATTGTGTTGTCTTTACTTCAGCTTTTCATTTTCAGTTAGATATTCTATCTTTCAATCAGTTTATTTTCCGCAACTGCTTATTCAGTTTAACTGATTGATATTGACCGACGGGATACTTAGCTCAGTTTGTAACAAAGCTGAACTACCTTTTTCGAAGAACATTTAAATTCCTACAAGTGTTTATTCAACCCCCCTTCTGAACACTTCTTAGTCAATAACCGATCCTAACAAACTACATAAACAATGATCAACTAAGTATTATTCAAAATAATTCTTCATTCACTAATATCATCTCAATAAATAATATAAAATAAAAATAACATTATTAATTTAATTAAATTTCGATTTTTTCGGTCGGTTCGGTTTTGACATTTATAATCCGAAACCGAACCAAATTAATTTCGGTTTTAACATTTATATCCGAATTATAAAATTCGGTTTTCGGTTCGATTTTTTCGGTTTGGATTTTCGTTTTTTTCGGTTTTATCCGAAGTTTGAACACCCCTAAATACACCCCCTTTAGTTATTCTGATTTGTAAAAAAATTAATAAATTCAGTTTTCGTGAAAATATTTTAATGGTTATAATTAATTAAATAATAAATTTGATCATCTCCTCGAATAATAATTAGTGGCATATAAGTCGTGGAGGCGACTTCTGAGAATTACCACATAAAAGGTGGACAAAAAACCCTCCTTAAACCCTAAAGCTTTCCCCATTTACTCTCCAAAACGCACAACAGAAATGGCTCTAAGCCACATGCTTAAACGATCTGCTTCAAGATTTGCACCGTTGATCTTCAATCACAAGCATTTCAGCCACATTCACCACCACACCTCAGCCCTCTTCGCCGCCTTCAATGACCGTTCCTCGGGAATGTCGCGGAATCTCCTCCAGCGGTCATTTCCGTCATACCTTCACCACTACTCCACCAGGCCCAGCTCTGACGAATCACTTCTACGTGTAATCAAGTCAGAGATTCAGTGCGCCGTGGAGTCTCGGAAGGAGGATCAGGTCTTTTTTTAAATAATTATAGAAAATTGAAATCGTGTATGCTTGGTTGCTCAGTAATGGTGGAATTGACAAGGGATCATTATTTTGTTTAGTTTCTTTGATTTGGAGAAGGGGCTTTCATTTTTTTCCCCGGATTACTTTCTTTGTAAAATGGGTCGTTATTCCTTTTGATCTTGTGAAGTGGGTTCTGATTGTATAATAATTTTTATATTTTCTGTGTTTTTGTGAAGATTTTTGCGCGTCGTTTGATATAACGAAGAAGTGATGTTGATTGTTGAATTATTTCCAAGGGTTAGTTACATGATTTCAGTTTTTTGATTTGTTGTTTCCAACTATCTGTTATGGTCTTATTTTTGGCTAACTCCAATAAATTCTTAGATCCATTTCTGTTTGAGGATTTGTTGAAGTAAAATTTATACAATTATCATGACCCACTAGCCCACTTGATTGAAAATGTAGTAACAAGGTTAAATAAGTTGGCGATGTTTGATTGTACGACAGTAGTAGTTAACTAAAAATATTCGCACTTTTGTTTCGTGTGGCTCCATGAAAAAATAAAGGCAAGTTTCTACTCTTGTAGTAAGAATGAGCTGAACATGTTGTGTAAAGGTTGTCTCCAAGATACAACACTTTCGTTGGCTTTTACTTTAACTGAGGTTTTAGTTTATCTTGTGATTGTACGACATCAGATTTTTATCGTGGATGACTGTTTTAGTATCTCTACGTGTAATTTTTTCTAGTTATTTAAATTTTTCTATCCTGTTAATTATAAACAACAAGGATCATTGTCTTATATTGTGTTTGTAATATTTGACAATTTGAACCATCATGGTTCTCTCATTTCCAATTATTTTGCAGGTTGAGGAGGTTCCACAGGGTTTCCCTTTCAAAATTCAAGACCATCACGGACAGCAGTCTATAACGCTAACCAGAGAATATCAAGGTGAAACCATATCTATTAAAGTTCACATGCCTGACATTATTAAATTAATTTAGATCTGGAAATTTCGTAAAAACATACAACTGAATCATGCCTAACTCCTCCATCTTTATTTCGTCATACCAATCGATTATAAATCAAACAAGAATAAACATATTCGAGAAATTATTGAAGTCTGCCATGTTTGTCACCATGAATATACTTTCACTACTTCTTGCGGAGGGTTTGTATTTGAGAAATAAATAGCATCTTCCATTACGAACCAATAACATTCACCAGTTCTAACACATGGATAATCCTCCCAAGCCGAATTAAAGACATCTATATTTATGTTCTTCTGATTCCACCATATATGACAAGTGAACTGAGTGCCTTTCACACTTTCACAGAAGCCGAAGTTGAAATTTTCACCCGAAAACAAACCATGGATGCCAAGGCTGTCGTCTCTGGACCGGCAATGCGTGAATAATTGCGCAGAATTGGGAGGGAGACTATCCACGATGTAAATTTGGTAGCTGTCCGTAAAAATGCATGTGCGCTTGTTCTCTAATGACAGTGCCTGATCAAAAAAAATGGCTGAGACCAAAAGTATCGGAAAGATGATGAATCTCATCGTTTCTTTGCAGAAAAGAAAATAATGCCTGAAATGTTACAATTTTTGAAGTCCAATTTATAGAGGTTTTTTTTTCCAGTTAGTCATTATAATCATATTATGAGGAAATAAATGTAGCATCCTGTGTATTAAATATAGGCAAAAATTTGTGTGAGACGATTTCAGGGTCGTATTTGTGAGACAAATATCTTATTTGGGTCATTAATGAAAAAATATTACTTTTTATGCAGAGAGTATTACTTTTTGTTGTGAATATGAGTAGGTTTGACCCGTCTAACAGATTAAGATCCGTGAGACGGTCTCACATGATATCCACTCTTAAATATATCACCACCGATTATAATTTGGGCCAAGATTTTAATAATTTATTTGCAGATTTTATGGAAATAAATCGAAATTAAATGCATGATTTGAATTAGATATATTTTATTGACAATATTATTACATATATCCAAACGGAAAAAAAAAATTCTCGGGAAAAAAAAGTTCACTAGAAAACCGAGTCACTGAAAAAGGTAAAAAAGAAAAGGATGCATAAATTTATTGATGTTATAAATAATTTGATTCAAGATATAAGATACATCAAACAGAGTTACGGAAAAAGAGAAAAAAGAAAAGAAAAGAAAAGGTAAAAGGATGCATAAATATATTGGTGTTATAAATAATCTAATTCAAGATATAAGATATATCAAAAGATATTTGACTTCATGTCGATTCAAAATATATAGTTGTTATTAATGCTCTAGAAGAACATGATCTATTATTTGTCAGTATTTTTTTTGTAAATAGTGACTTGGTGTTAAATGGTGAAATACATATGCTATTGAATAAAAATTATGAATGCATGATAGTGAGACTGAAACGACATCAACCGAAAAAGAAAACAAATGATAAACCCAATGAATTGATACAGTACAAGAAAATATGTCTTCAACAACACTCAAAAGACAACGGTTTTATTGGAAAATCTTTGTGTTTTTATTTTTAATAACTGTTTTAACAAAAACCGTTATGGATTAGCGTGTTTTTTGGACAAACGACAATGGTTTTTGTTAAAAGCGTCGTGGATTAGCGTGTTTTTCGAACAAAAGACAACAGTTTTAGAAAACCGTTGTAAATCAGCGTGTTTTTTGACAAACGACAATGGTTTAGAAAATCATTGTGGATTAGCGTGTTTTTTTAGATAAACGACAAAGGTTTTAGTGATCCGTTGTTAATTAGTGACAATTTTAGAGAATATTTAGCGACAGTTTTAGAGAATATTTAGTGACGGTTTTATTAAAACCTTCGTAATTTTAAAATAGCAACGGTTTTTGTTTGTCGCTATTTTAAAAATTACGACGGTAACCGGCGTAATTTTTAAAATAGCGACAGTTTAAATAAAAACTGCAGCTATTGCTTAACCATCGCTAGTAGCGATATTTTATTAGCGCTGGTTGTTTACTAAACTATCACTATTAGCGACGATTTAATAAACAACCATCGCTATTTTACAAAAAACCGTCGTAAATTGTTTATAAATACAAGCGTTTTCAATTCATTTTCCTCTACACCTTCCATATCTACGATAAAATTTTCTCTCTTAGACGATTTTAGTTTCGATTTAGGGTAAGTTTTTTCGCTTCAATTCATGATAAATTTCTAAGTGTTAGTTAAAATCATGAATATTATTAGCTTCGAAAGATTGTAAGTTTTTTTGTTATATTTATTAAATTATAAAAGTTATTTTTTTTATTTTACTAAAAAAATTAGCTACAAATTATGTCAGCGAAGGTGTTTTTCTAAACCATCGCTAATTAGCGACCATAAGCTCAATATGGCAGAACAAATTTGAGATCACTACCCTAAGCTCAATTTGGCAAAAATCCCCATCTAGTGTAATTATGAATTCTATATCTACATTTCCTAATAATTTTTTTTCTAAGGGCAATTTATGCATCACCATATCTCACAATAAATGGCAATTCTATATCTAAATATCAAATTTATGCAGAAATATCATATATAAGAGAAATTTATGCATCACCATATCTCACAAATTATACTAGTTAGGTACATCTTTTCTCCAACTCAAAGACAGTGACAACCAGTAAGGCACATATCTTGTTTTCTTCGCAATCTCAAACAGACTATGGATTTATGTAAAGAAATTAGCAACAATTGAAGATAATATGACTGATCGTTTTACAAAGTTATCACATGCATCAACTTTTGGCAAATTAGAGTACAAGATTAGAATACTAATAGTTGATCATTTCAAATGATGCTTGCAATAGAGGGAGAAGTCAAAGTCTTACTCTTTTCCTCGTATATTATTTTTCTCATTTGGATTTTATTACAATGTTTTTAATGAGGCAATTAACAATTATCGAGAGATGTCATACTCTTTTTCCTTCGCTAGGATTTTATTCCTTTGAGTTTTTTTCCTTACAAGGTTTACACGAGGTGTATCTATCATCAGGAAGACATCCAAATAAAGCATCTATTGATGTACTCTTTTTCTATCATCAGAAACATTTAAATTGTGATGATAAGCCCACCTTAAGAAATTAGCTCAGGATTATTAAGATTCAACTGTGTGAGAAATTCAGTGCCCGATTAGTTCAGCAGTCCACTTGCACATATATGTTAGTTATTCAAGGTCTACGAAACTAAATGAACATGCATCATTGATCGTCCTTAGAATATTAAATTTTTTCGACAATCATTTATGAGCTTTGTATTTATTATCTTAATTAATGAATCATAAATTCAACAAATCGAACATTTAGAAGATAATCAGTATACTAATTAATGATAACACTATCTGACTGATTTGACTGTCATTGTCACAAGCATTTTTTGTGGCCTTCTATTATTAGAACATGTCGAATGACATATGAAAAGTCGTGCAAGTGTATTTATGATTTTGATACTACCAATTTGTAGTTGTTCAGATCCAAACGTTTGAAGATCATCTATAAAAGGCCAACTTATAAATCGGCAAAATAAGAGACAAATACTTTACGCAGTCAATTATTGCGATTCAGAATATCTACTCAAAATATCAGAGGCACACTCTCAAAAGCCTTATCATATCTTTTTCGAGATTATCTTGTGCTATATATTCTCATTGTAATCTCATACTTGCATTATCTTTTGAGTAAGTCTTTGTAACAGACAGGAAGAGTCTTTTTGTTCAGAAAATTGTTTAAAGTTGTGAAGGAATCGATACTAAGAAATTCAGTAGGACGATGACATGTGGTACGTCATTGCTCAAGAACCAATCAAAATTATGAAGGCCAAAACTGTAGTAGCCATTATAGACGGTGCACAACAGATGTTAGAGAAACCACTATCAGAATAGACTACTCATGACAAAGAGAAAGCAAACATGGATAACGCTGCAAATGACATATTATACAAAAATCTTGAAAAAAATTAGTATGATAAAGATGTGCGCCACTGTGAAAGAGATAAGGAACAAGCTGATTCACCTCTGTGAGAGAAATATTAGAAAAGGAAAACAAACTCATAGTAGCCATGCAAAATTCGAGAACATCAAAATGAAGTCCAAGGAGTCTTTGAATGACTTTGATGACAGATTCCGTTGTTCTTGGAAAAGAATACACCAATAGGGAAGTAGCCTTGAAATTTATTAGAGTTATTATAAGGGAATGGGATATAAAGAAAATTTCCATAAGGTAATCAAAAGATCTAAAAAATTTGGAGCTAAATGCTTGTTTACAGACTTAAAGGCATACGAGTTTGAACTAGAAACCAGAGGATGAGAGTAATCCATTTCAAGCCATCTGATGAAAGCTCCTTTTGTCATTACTACTAAAATTGTCCAAAAAGAATACTACTGAACAACTGAGCAATGATTCTTTGTCATTGTTTGTTAAAAAGTTTACCATGTTCATGAAGAAGAACCACATGACATTTCATAATCCTAATTGGAATTATAAGAAGGATTCACCATCCGGTGACATGCCTTGTTAAAATTATGGAAAGACTGGTCATTTCATTGCTGGTTGTCCTAATACAAATAAAGATTATTATAAAACTAATGGACACGAGAGATAACAAAAAGTCTCGCAAGGATCATAAGGCAATCGTTGCGGATGATAACAAAAGTAAATAGACATACTCTAGTTTTGAATCCTCTAATTTAGAGAGCCAATCCAGTTAATGTGATGCTAAACAATTTCAGTGTCTCATGACTGATGTTGATCAGGACATGATGTGAGAACCCGGATTTTTCGAAGCAAAGCACCTCAAAAAGCTCGGAAAGTAGCTCAAATTGAAGCCGAGACAATGCAAAACCTTGAGAATTGAGGGTACGTCACTTGGAAAAGAAAATCTCAGCTCATAAGCTAAATCCCTCAACTCAAGGAAGCTCCAAGATTCTTGGAAAAGAAACCCTCAGCTCAAAAGCTAAAACCACTCAGCTCAAGGAAGCTCATTCATTCTTGGGGAGAAAACCCCTAGCTCATGAGCTCGATCTTTCAGCTCAAAGAAGCTCAACCAGGCTTGCCCTAAAAAGGCCAAAAAGAGAGCTAAAGGAGGAGCTAAAGGTTTGGACAAACTTAGTATGCAAGAAATGACCATTGCGATAACCAATGAAGGAGCTAAGGGAGGAGCTAAGAGGCTAGGACACATTTATGATGCGGGAAATGACCATTGGTGCTTGAGATGGAGCTTGACCACAATTATTTCTGTAACGTACCGTATTCTTTTCATACTCAAAATTTGCGGGAAAATTAAAAATTTTCTTTTAAACCAAATGAAATGCGGAAATGGAATCAAATACGGTCGTCACTACATCCTTCATCAATAAAAATTATTTGAAATCGACAACACCAATAAAATTTGCTGAAAAGAAACATTGTTCCAAAAGTCTTGAAACGAAACATAACATAGAGTATTTTAAACTTGCATAAAAAGAATCGTAAAATAACGTGGGCGGTCCTCGGGTTTAGCCTGCCGCTCAGTCCAAGCCTGCCCCTTGGTCACCACCTCCTGCCTCCTCGTCAACATACTCACCTGCATCGATCAAGTCTAGTGAGTCTAAAGACTCAACACGTATAAACTGGGATAACTAGTACTACGTAATAAAATCGCATGCAACTTTAAAATAGGACATACATAACTTGAAACTTGAACTTGCATAACAAACTTGAACATACGTACATGCGTAACTAGACGTGTCATCAACATAAACTTTCATAACATACTGCATACGTAAACATACATAACATGATCATTTTGCGTAGAGGCATGTTTCAAAGCAAGTGACCCATAACATAATAAATGCCTGATCAGACAAACCACAGTACTGGGCCGACAGGGACGTATCCACTGCCACATACATGAGATCCCCGTTCATAATTTAACGGGCTGGTTGGTCCCCGTTCATAATTTAACGCTTTCCAAACTCGATCTAACCCGTTCATAATTTAACGGGCGGATTGGTCCCCGTTCATAATTTAACGCTTTCCAATCCTAAACATACTTTGGTCACAAGACATTTAGCATACCTCAAAAACTTAAAATATTTTCTTTGCACGTTATACATACTTACTTGGCGTTGAGGGATTCGTTGGACTTCGATTGGGGCCGTTGCTGCGACGTACTAACATGAAATTGCATACTTAACTTGCATAACTTAGACGTAGAAATCATACTTACTCTCGAGTTCAATCATTTCTTAGGACATTCTAAAATTTCCCACGACGCGACCTTGATAATCCTTGCACTAAACCATGACATCAAACCACAAAACAATCAATAAATTTCTCCAAAATACGTGAGTACACGGACCCAGTCCCCGGGTCCGTGTATAGGTCTGTGTAGGTACGCAAAAGAAATGTTCTGAAAGAAGACGGGACACGGACCCCGTGCTGAAGTCCGGGTGGGGGTCCGTGTAGGTGCGCAAAGGTGACATTCGAGAAGACGTGCGGACACGGATCCCGTGCTAGGGTCCGTCTAGAGGTCCGTGTATCTGCGCAAATTTGACATCAAGGAGAAAACATCGGCACGGACCCCGTGTCAAGGTCCGTGTAGACTTCCGTGTACCTACGCGACTTAGAAGCTCACGAAAAGTCTGAACCTGTTGTGCTTAACTCCCTCCACTCGGTGTACAACCCAATAATCAACCTCACGAGCTCATCTTAGGCTACTAAATCAATGACTCGAGCCTATACAACTGTCCCAAAACAACCATACATCACAATCAACCCAACAAAACCCGTGAACAAGACTTTTTGACACAAAACGGTTTTATACGACATTCAATCTCCCAAGCACCTAACGGCAAGAAACGATGCTTCAATAAACATCCCAACATCATAAATAATAAACCTATATGGAGCAACGATCACTCGTCGATCCCCAACGAAGCCTGCAACAATTAAACTTGAAGAACACATCAATATCATAACTTTTCTGATAACGCAGTTTGAGCAGTCCCACGAAAAACGTCATAACTCACTCAATTTTCATTCAAAAATCTCGAATTTTATATCAAATCGAAGGCATCAAAAAGTTCTACAATTTACTAGTTGAAAGTTTTCTCAAAATCCCGATGGAAAAATCGCAGTATTTAAAAAGACACTAAAAACGTGATTTTAGATCTAAAATTAATTCAAAACTGATCCGAATCGTTTTCTGCTCAAACGACGAACGTCACACATATATTTTTACGCATAAAAATAGCACAACACATAATATGACAAGATCGATGCAGAAAGAACAGAATATACGTGCCTTTTGAATCTTAAACGTTACCGAACGGCGTCACCGAAGCGAGAAAGGAGCGAAGGATGATCCGGGACGAACGTGGCACCGATTTCTTGCGATAAACTGAACGAAATCTTGCTGGGAAATACAGGGAAGGGGGCGGCTGCTACGCTAGTGAAGAACCCTAGCTTTCTTTCTCTCCAAATAATAAAAACTAGAATGAAACTTGTGTGTGTGTGTGTGTTTAGGCGTGTATTACTGTGTGTAAAAGTGTGTTTGTGTGTGTGTAGCGTGTGTTTTAATTACATTAAAAGACTAATTTTTTGCTTAATTAAAATAATTATCTACTAAGTAAACACTAACTCTCCTCTACCTTTTTAAATAAAACTCTTTAGTTAAAATATAACACACACCATACTAGACTTTAAAAGTTCTAAAATCATGAACTCGCAAAAATAATTAATTTAGGATTCAAACTACTAACCTCTCATAAAAATACTAATTTAAAATAAACTTCTCAATTAAAACAACCCACACAAAATACTAAATTTTAAAAGTTTTAAACTCTTAACATTTCTAAATAAATACCTTAGGCTTAGAATACTAAAACTTAAAAATTTGATTAAAATACCCCCAAACTCAACTTAAAATAAAGTACCACGTTTTAAATTGCCAAAATCGTCACCGGGTCTTTTCCTCAATCCCGCTTCGAATAAACGCCTGAAACACGAAACTCGAAAGACATCTTAACGTGCATCATGCAACGTAATTAATTTAAAGATAATGCATTTAAGTAAATCATGCATGGCTAAAACTCCTTTAAAATTAATTAAATGCTTTAATAATTTAAATAAATGCAAGGGTTTTACGTGTACGAAATTGGGCTCTACAGTTCCTCCCCCACTTATAAAAATTTCGTCCTCGAAATTAAGTCTTACCGAACAACTCCGGGTAGCGAAGTCTCATGTCGGCCTCTGACTCCCAAGTGGCTTCCTCCACTGATTGATTCAGCCACTGAACTTTGACCAACTTAGTCGTCTTGTTCCGAAGCCTGCGCTCCTGTCTGTCTAGGATTTGGACTGGTTTCTCCTCATAAGACAGGTCTGGAGTCAACTGTAGCGGCTCATAACTCATAACATGAGAAGGATTAGCCAAATATTTTCTCAGCATCGAGACATGGAACACATTGTGCACCCCGGCCAGATTCGGCGGAAGGGCTACACGATAAGCTAGTGTCCCAACTCTGTCCAAAACCTCGAACGGTCCAATAAACCTCGGACTCAACTTGCCTCTTTTCCCAAATCTCATCACACCCTTCATGGGTGCTATCTTGACGAAAACGTGATCACCAACGGCAAATTCGAGGTCTCTCCTCCTCTTATCGGCATAACTCTTTTGACGACTTTGGGCAGTCTTCATTCTCTCACGAATCTTGACCACCACGTCTGCAGTCTGTTGAACTATCTCTAGACCTAGATCTGATCTCTCACCCACTTCATCCCAATGAACTGGTGATCTGCACTTCCGACCATACAACGCCTCATAGGGAGCCATACCAATAGATGCTTGGAAATTGTTGTTGTATGTGAACTCCACTAGAGGTAGTCTAGACTCCCATGTTCCCTGAAAATCAATCATGCAAGCTCTTAGCAAGTCTTCTAAAATCTGTATCACTCGCTCAGACTGGCCATCTGTCTGCGGGTGAAAAGCTGTACTAAAAAGCAACTTCGTCCCCATAGCTGCATGTAAGCTCTTCCAGAAGGACGATGTAAACCTCGGGTCCCTGTCGGACACAATAGAGACTGGGAAACCATGCAACCGGACTATCTCCCGGATATAAAGCTCTGCATACTGCGTCATGGAGAAAGTCGTCTTCACTGGCAGAAAATGCGCTGACTTAGTGAGTGTGTCTACTATAACCCAAATGGAGTTCAATCCTCTGACTGATCTCGGTAATCCAACCACAAAATCCATAGTAATGTTCTCCCACTTCCACTCGAGAATGGGAAGTGGCTTAACCAATCTTGCTGGCCTCTGATGTTCAGCTTTTACTTGCTGGAAAGTGAGACATTCTGATACGAATCTACGGATGTCTCGCTTCATCCCTGGCCACCAATACAATATCTGGAGGTCTTTATACATCTTGGTACCTCCCGGATGGATAGAATACGAAGATGCGTGTGCTCTGTCAAGATATCCTGTCTGATCGATTCACCACTATACACCCACATTCTACCTCTGTATCTCGCAATGCCGTCTGTCACTGTGTAAAGAACATTGCCCTTGGCTTCATCTTTCAGTCTCCATTTCTGTAGCTGTTCATCTGAAGACTGTCCTGCTCGGATGCGGTCTAGCAAATCAGATTTGACTATCAGATTAGACAGTCTAGGGGCTCTGCCCTCAGGATAAATCTCTAGAGCAAATCTCTGAATCTCCGACTGAAGTGGTCTCTGAGCTGTCAACTGAGCAACAACTGCCACTTTTCTGCTCAAAGTGTCTGCGACAACATTAGCCTTTCCCGGATGGTAGCTAATTTCGCAGTCGTAATCTTTCACAAGTTCTAACTGTAGTGACCCGTTCCAGAATCACCTACTAATCAAGAACTAAGCATGCAATTAACCTAATTAATGTAGTAGCCCGAATTCCAAATTGGGTAATTAACGGAGTAATGGTGATTAAGAAGGTTTAATGTGTAATTTTGACCGAGTCATGAACGGACGGACCGAAGATGGTTCGGAAGCACCGAAGAGTTCGGAAGGTCCGAAGTGGGTTCGATGGATCCGATCATGAGGTGTCAAGAGCAGCTGGACACGTGCATGTTCGGACGGTCCGAAGTGTATAATCGGAGGATCCGATCATGAGCTGTCAAGAGCCAATGGACACGTAGCGTTCGGACGTTCCGAAGTGTTGTTCGGAGGATCCGAACATGGCCTATAAATAGTGCTCGGATTCCTCATTTTGGTATTGCCATTTCTTGAGATTGAGTCTTTAGTGAGAGATTTGGAAGGTTCTAGGGTTAAGTTGTTGGTCGAGCGATAGCTAAGAGCTGCCAGGAGTAGTAGCGTAGCGGCGCCTGAGTTTCAATGCAATCGACATCAAAGGGCTGTCGACGGACGAAGGTAAACCCTAAACCTTTGGTAGTACTAGGGAGTACTGGTTTTGCTAGTCGAGCATGGTAGTATTGATTGAGTATGCTTTTGATGCGTAGGCTTGTTCTAGACCTGATTAGCGGTATTGCGTAAGGCTAAGCTTGCTGTGATAGAGGTACGAAAGTACTATCCGAGATATCCTGGTTGAGTATACATTCTTATATGTGTTGCATGATTATGTGGTGCATTGATATATGTCATATGATGCATGCTATTATGTCACGTTTATTACTGCACGTTGCATTTCATGTTGAGCCGTATCTTCTTCGAGATAGCCTTTACTGTTGAGCTGTATCTCTTTCGAGATAAGCTATATCTTGGGGCCGCTCAGCCCTGTCTTGTGGACGCATGGACACCGAGAGTACACAGTGGCCGACGGGTCGGGAGGGCTTCGGTGGTCCGGGACATTTTAGGTCCACGTCTGTCTTGTAGTGGATGCAGTGACCCAGAGGTGTACCGCGCGGCACTATCCACTTGGCGCCTCTAGACTGAGCATTGTTGAGATCCTTTTGTGACTCCTGTTTCTTGACTACCCCGGTATCATGATCATAGCATGTGCATTTCATATAGGTCTGTATACTCATACTTTTGTACTGGGCGTTCTTATCGCTCACGTCCTCGGTTTTGTTTATTCTTGGACACCCCATTCCCACGGGGCAGGCCTCAGGTTGGACAGCTCAGGAGGAGCAGGAGGAGGACGTTGAGTAGCTGGTTGGTTTAGTTTATCGGTATTGTTTTGATTCGATATGGTTGTATTGGATATTTTATTTTGAGTTATTCTAGACTTCGATTGGGTTGTATAATCGGTATTGTTGTTGACTTTTCCGCTGTTATCTCTGATTGTTGTTAATTAGGTTAATTGCATGCTTAGTTCTTGATTAGTAGGTGATTCTGGAACGGGTCACTACACTAACCACCGTCTTTGTCTCATATTAAGCTCTTTCTGCGTGAAGAAGTATTTGAGACTTTTGTGATCGGTGAAAATCTGACACTTCTCGCCGTATAAGTAATGTCTCCAAATCTTCAATGCAAAGACAACGGCGGCTAACTCAAGGTCATGCGTCGGGTAATTCTTCTCGTGCACCTTCAACTTCCTGGAAGCATAGGCTATGACCCGACCCTGCTGCATCAATACTGCGCCTAACCCGAGCTTAGATGCATCGGTATATAACACAAATTCACCTTGCCTTGTTGGCATGGCTAGCACTGGCGCCGAAGTAAGAGCTTGCTTCAAAGTATCAAAGCTCTTCTGACATTCCTCACTCCACACAAACTTAGCATTCTTCTTGGTTAGTGAAGTGAGTGGCACTGCTATGGACGAAAATCCCTTTATAAACTTGCGGTAGTAACCAGCTAAAACCAAAAAGCTGCGGATTTCAGATGCATTCTTCGGCTCAACCCATTCCTTGACAGCCGCTAATTTCGCTGGATCCACCTCGATTCCACTGCTAGATACTATATGCCCCAAAAATGCTACCTTTTCTAACCAAAATTCACACTTACTGAATTTCGCAAATAACTTGCGACTCTGCAAAGTCTGTAAGACTGTCCTCAAGTGCCGGCTGTGCTCCTCATGGCTCTTCGAGTATATAAGAATATCGTCAATGAACACTATGACGAATTGATCGAGGAACGGCTGAAATACTCGGTTCATGAGATCCATGAAAATTGCTGGAGCATTAGTCAGTCCAAACAGCATCACCAAAAACTCGTAATGTCCGTATCTAGTCCTGAAGGCTGTTTTGTGGACATCTGCATCCTTCACTTTCAGTTGATGGTACCCTGATCGAAGATCTATCTTAGAGAACACGGTGGCTCCCTGCAACTGATCAAACAAGTCTTCGATTCTAGGCAACGGGTACTTATTCTTGATCGTTACCTTGTTCAGCTCACGGTAATCGATGCACAGTCTCATGCTTCCGTCTTTCTTTTTCACAAAAAGTACTGGTGCGCCCCACGGTGAGAAACTCGGGCGGATAAACTCCTTGTCTAAGAGCTCCTGAATCTGTTTCTTGAGTTCTAACATTTCCGCTGGAGCTAATCGATACGGTGCCTTAGAGATTGGCACTGTGCCTGGCATGAGATCAATAGCAAACTCTGGGAAGACGTCTGGGAATTCACTGACTACTGGCACTTCTGCTAAAGATGGAGTAGTCACATCCGGTGCTGAAATAATACTCGCCAAGAAGGTCTGGCAGCCCTTGGAAATCAGTCTCCTCGCCTGCATGCACGAAATCATGCGAGGGAAGCTTCTCCATCTATCTGGCTCAAAAAGAAACTGCTCCATACAATGGTCTGACTAGTACTGATCTCTTCTGAAAGTCGATAAGAACTCTGTTCTTAGTCAGCCAGTCCATTCCCAATATGATGTCGAATTCTGGCATTGGCAATAGGATTAAATCTGCATACACTAGGTGGCCATGCAGTTCTAGATCGATATCTCTGACCACACTGGTAGCTAACAGCTCTTCCCCTGATGGGACTGTTACTGAGAAATTCACGTCTAGGCCAATGGACTTGAGATCCAAATGATTAGCAAACGTTTCCGACATGAAGGAGTGAGTGGCTCCTGAGTCTATCAATGCGGTTGTGGATAGTCTCTTAATAAAATTGTTTCCTGAGATGCGTTAGCATAGCACAAAACGAACTTATATCCCCAAAATTACTAACATAAGCCTTAAGCATAGAAGAGCCCAATATCTCAAGTTACTCAAAAATAATACTAGCACACTAATAATCTCAAGCAAAAATCCACATGCAAGGCAAACTATTACGGAACGTTGGTAGGAAAGTTTACCAGTCAGTAGTGTAGTGTCTGGGTTCGCCTCCTGAGCATGCATGGCGAAAATTCTCCCTTGAGTCGGCTGCTTCCACTGCGAGCACTCCTTCAGCATGTGATCCGTAGCTCCACACTTGAAGCACTTGCCTGATCCATACAAGCATTGTCCCGGGTGCTGACGGTTGCATTTAGGACACACGGGGAAGGCAACGGGCTTCTGAGGCGCCCCTTGCTGCTGAACTGGACCCTTGCCCTTTGGTGGTCCATGATAAGGCTTCTTCGCTGACAACCCCTGATACTGCTTCTTAAATTGGGGCCTCTGATGTTGCTGCTGTTGCGGTGGAGCCTGGTAGGGCCTCTTGCCCTGTCTGTCGGCCTCAATATCTCGCTGGTCTTGTTCCGCCGTCAAAGCCCTAGATACGGCGACTGCATAAGAAGTGGGACCAGCTACTCGGACGTCGCGGCGCAAGATCCGCCGCAAACCATTCAGGAAATGTCTCAATTTTGCCTGTACATCATTCGCAATAAGGGGCACGAAGTGACACCCCCTCTCAAATTTCCTCACAAACTCGGCCACGCTACTGTCTCCCTGTCGCAGCGTCATAAACTCGTTGGTGAGTCTGGTTCGTACTTCCTCAGTGAAGTACTTGGAGTAAAAGACTTCCTTGAAACCATTCCATGGCAGTACTTGCAGATTAACCGCCACGGACGCGCTCTCCCACCATAACCTGGCGTCTCCAGTCAATAAGAAGATGGCACAACGGACCCTATCAGCATCTGCCAGCTCCATAAAGTCGAAAATTACTTCGATGGACTTGATCCATCCCTCAGCGACCATCGGGTCAGTAGTACCCGAAAACTCCTTCGGACTCATCCTCCGAAACCTCTCATATACTGCCTCTGGTTGGGGCCTCGCCCCTGCACCTGCTGCTGCCAGGTTCCCCGCAAACTGTGCGAAGAACTGCGTCATACCAGCAAGCATCTGAACCTGCATATCTGGAGGTGGTGGTGGTGGAGGATTGGCCCTCTCCTCAACTCGAGGCTCTCTGTCCTCCTCCCTTGTTTCACGGTCGATCACACGTCTAGGAGGCATGCTGTTCCAATGAATTACCCAACACGTAAACCCAACATGCATTACATATATAAATATTTTATGATGCACGTAAATCAAACTTAAAACATGCAGATACTGAAATCATAACTTGATGCTTACTACATAACGCAAACTTTAAACTTACAGACTTGAGGTGTGACTTCGTGAGCTTCTTGCGACTGGCAGTAGGCATAACCCTTTACAAGAACACCGCTCTGATACCAACTGTAACGTACCGTATTCTTTTCATACTCAAAATTTGCGGAAAAATTAAAAATTTTCTTTTAAACCAAATGAAATGCGGAAATGGAATCAAATACGGTCGTCACTACATCCTTCATCAATAAAAATTATTTGAAATCGACAACACCAATAAAATTTGCTGAAAAGAAACACTGTTCCAAAAGTCTTGAAACGAAACATAACATCAGAGTATTTTAAACTTGCATAAAAAGAATCGTAAAATAACGTGGGCGGTCCTCGGGTTTAGCCTGCCACTCAGTCCAAGCCTGCCCCTTGGTCACCACCTCCTGCCTCCTCGTCAACATACTCACCTGCATCGATCAAGTCTAGTG
The DNA here is from genome assembly GCF_022965805.1 of Primulina eburnea. NCBI lineage: Eukaryota > Viridiplantae > Streptophyta > Magnoliopsida > Lamiales > Gesneriaceae > Primulina > Primulina eburnea. The sequence goes on from NC_133103.1 coordinate 19,869,540, forward strand.
AGTCTAAAGACTCAACACGTATAAACTGGGATAACTAGTACTACGTAATAAAATCCCATGCAACTTTAAAATAGGACATACATAACTTGAAACTTGAACTTGCATAACAAACTTGAACATACGTACATGCGTAACTAGACGTGCCATCAACATAAACTTTCATAACATACTGCATACGTAAACATACATAACATGATCATTTTGCGTAGAGGCATGTTTCAAAGCAAGTGACCCATAACATAATAAATGCCTGATCAGACAAACCACAGTACTAGGCCGACAGGGACGTATCCACTGCCACATACATGAGATCCCTGTTCATAATTTAACGGGCTGGTTGGTCCCCGTTCATAATTTAACGCTTTCCAACCTCGATCTAACCCGTTCATAATTTAACGGGCGGATTGGTCCCCGTTCATAATTTAACGCTTTCCAATCCTAAACATACTTTGGTCACAAGACATTTAGCATACCTCAAAAACTTAAAATATTTTCTTTGCACGTCATACATACTTACTTGGCGTTGAGGGATTCGTTGGACTTCGACTGGGGCCGTTGCTGCGACGTACTAACATGAAATTGCATACTTAACTTGCATAACTTAGACGTAGAAATCATACTTACTCTCGAGTTCAATCATTTCTTAGGACATTCTAAAATTTCCCACGACGCGACCTTGATAATCCTTGCACTAAACCATGACATCAAACCACAAAACAATCAATAAATTTCTCCAAAATACGTGAGTACACGGACCCAGTCCCCGGGCCCGTGTATAGGTCTGTGTAGGTACGCAAAAGAAATGTTCTGAAAGAAGACGGGACACGGACCCCGTGCTGAAGTCCGGGTGGGGGTCCGTGTAGGTGCGCAAAGGTGACATTCGAGAAGACGTGCGGACACGGATCCCGTGCTAGGGTCCGTCTAGAGGTCCGTGTATCTGTGCAAATTTGACATCAAGGAGAAAACATCGGCACGGACCCCGTGTCAAGGTCCGTGTAGACCTCCGTGCACCTACGCGACTTAGAAGCTCACGAAAAGTCTGAACCTGTTGTGCTTAACTCCCTCCACTCGGTGTACAACCCAATAATCAACCTCACGAGCTCATCTTAGGCTACTAAATCAATGACTCGAGCCTTTACAACTGTCCCAAAACAACCATACATCACAATCAACCCAACAAAACCCGTGAACAAGACTTTTTGACACAAAATGGTTTTATAAGACATTCAATCTCCCAAGCACCTAACGACAAGAAACGATGCTTCAATAAACATCCCAACATCATAAATAATAAACCTATATGCAGCAACGATCACCCGTCGATCCCCAACGAAGCCTGCAACAATTAAACTTGAAGAACACATCAATATCATAACTTTTCAGAAAACATAGTTTGAGCAGTCCCACGAAAAACGCTATAACTCACTCAATTTTCATCTAAAAATCTCGAATTTTATATCAAATCGAAGGCATCGAAAAGTTCTACAATTTCCTAGTTGAAAGTTTCTCAAAATCCCGATGGAAAAATCGCAGTATTTAAAAAGACACTAAAAACGTGATTTTAGATCTAAAATTAATTCAAAACTGATCCGAATCGTTTTCTGCTCAAACGACGAACGTCACACATATATTTTTACGCATAAAAATAACACAACGCATAATATGACAAGATCGATGCAGAAAGAACAGAATATACGTGCCTTTTGAATCTTAAACGTTACCGAGCGGCGTCACCGAAGCGAGAAAGGAGCGAAGGATGATCCGGGACGAACGTGGCACCGATTTCTTGCGATAAACTGAACGAAATCTTGCTGGGAAATACAGGGAAGGAGGCGGCTGCTACGCTAGTGAAGAACCCTAGCTTTCTTTCTCTCCAAATAATAAAAACTAGAATGAAACTTGTGTGTGTGTGTTTAGGCGTGTATTACTATGTGTAAAAGTGTGTTTGTGTGTGTGTAGCGTGTGTTTTAATTACATTAAAAGACTAACTTTTTGCTTAATTAAAATAATTATCTACTAAGTAAACACTAACTCTCCTCTACCTTTTTAAATAAAACTCTTTAGTTAAAATATAACACACACCATACTAGACTTTAAAAGTTCTAAAATTATAAACTCGCAAAAATAATTAATTTAGGATTCAAACTACTAACCTCTCATAAAAATACTAATTTAAAATAAACTTCTCAATTAAAACAACCCACACAAAATACTAAATTTAAAAGTTTTAAACTCTTAACATTTCTAAATAAATACCTTAGGCTTAGAATACTAAAACTTAAAAATTTGATTAAAATACCCCCAAACTCAACTTAAAATAAAGTACCACGTTTTAAATTGCCAAAATCGTCACCGGGTCTTTTCCTCAATCCCGCTTCGAATAAACGCCTGAAACACGAAACTCGAAAGACATCTTAACGTGCATCACGCAACGTAATTAATTTAAAGATAATGCATTTAAGTAAATCATGCATGGCTAAAACTCCTTTAAAATTAATTAAATGCTTTAATAATTTAAATAAATGCAAGGGTTTTACGTGTACGAAATTGGGCTCTACAATTTCATCCTTCGAGCCCTTGATTTCGGCCATGACAAGAGGAAAAGCCACACTCTCCATCTATAAATAGCACTCAAGACTTGAGAGAAAAACAAACACCAAGACATCAAAAATTTCGGCCCTCACCCCTACTCAAACCTCTCTAAAATTTCGGTCTTTGGTCCACCTTCATATGCGCGAGGTTCTCTGGACTTGACATTGTCCTTCCGGACAGTTCGCGCATATGCACGCCCTCACGCCGCACATATGCGCGAGGTCTTCTGCCCACTTCGCGCATGTGCGCGCATCCTGTCGCGCATGTGCGCGAATGATACTGTCCTCGCACATCAAATCTCACGATTAACCTAAAATCAAGTCTCGGAGTGATCCTTCATAATTATATCAGCTCAAAATCAATAATCATAATTTAACACGATATAAATTCTCGGGTATTACATTTCTCCCCCCCTAAGATATGATTTTATCCCCGAAATCACAGGCAATCAAATCATATCGAAAGGAAATGTATATAAGACAATACTGAATAGATAACTTACATTAATTAAAAAATGTTGGAAATTCCTGTCTCATATCTGATTCAGTCTCCCAAGTAGATTCTTCAATGCCATGAAGACTTCATTGCACTTTCACAAGTGGAATAATCTTTGTTCTGAGCTGTTTTTCTTTACGATCAATAATCTGAATTGGTTTATCGACATAACTCAATGTCTCGTCCAGCTCGGTCTCGTCTGGCTGAACAATATGAGAATCATCAGGGAGATACTTCCGCAGTATAGATACATGAAAGACATCATGTATTCCAGATATAGAAAGCGGTAATGCAAGTCGGTAGGCACGATCTCCTATCTTCTCAAGAATCTCATAAGGACCAACGTATCATGGAGATAGTTTCCTTTTCTTTCCAAATCTGACAACACCCCTGAAAAGAGAAATCTTCAGAAATACTCAGTCTCCAACCTCAAATACCGACTGTCTCCGTCGGATATTCGCATATTTGGCCTGTCTATCTTGAGCTGCCTTCATTTTTTCTGAATCAGCTTCACTTTTTCCGTCATATCTCTGATCATATCAGGTCCAGTCTCAGGAACTTCAGAGATATCATCCCAATACAGAGGGGATCTGCACTTCTTTCCGTACAACGCCTCAAATGGTGCCATCTCAATACTCGTTTGATAGCTGTTATTGTACGAAAACTTACAAAGAGGCAATGTGTCTTGCCAGTTAGTGCTAAAATCAAGCACTACAGCTCTCAGCATATCTTCCAGTGTCTGAATAGTCCGCTCTGACTGTCCTTCGGTCTGTGGATGATATGCGGTACTCAGATGTAACTTCGTACCTAGGGCCTGCTGTAAACTCTTCCAGAAGTACGAAGTAAAACGAGGATCGTGGTCTGATACAATCGACTTCGGCACTCCGTGAAATCTGACCACTTCTCTGACATAAATATTGGCCATCTGATCATATCTATAGGTCATCTTTTATGGAATAAAACATGCGGATTTGGTCAGTCGATCAATCACGACCCAAATCGCATCACAACCTCGGGAGGAACGTGACAATTGTGTCACAAAATCCATGGAAATGTGATTCAGGAATTGACAAACTCTGCAACAATCCTCCTGGTTTCTTTCTTTCAGCCTTCACCTGTTGGCAACTCAGACACTTAGATACAAATTCAGTAACATCAGATTTCATCTGTTTCCACCAAAATGTGTCTTTATATCATTGTACATCTTCCTGCCACCAGGATGAATGCTAAAACGACTGTTGTGCGCTTCTGCCAGTATCCGCTGTCTCAAATCTGAAACATTCGGCACAACAATACGGTTATTCACATACAAGACACCGTCACGAACCTGATAACCCGATTGATGTCCACCTCTGACCATCGCAATCGAATTCTGTACATTCTGATCAACTTTATGAGCCGCTTTAATTTTCAATATTAGTTCTGGTTCGGCCCGAATAGCACACAATCTCAGAGGCTGACAATCTGTTTGAAACACTAATCCAGACAAACAGCATTCTTCTATCAAATTAGAAACACCAACAGTCGATAAGGACAAAGAACATACCTTTCGACTCAGTGCATCAGCTGCTGCATTCGAATTTCCTGGATAATATTTGATTTCACAATCGAAATCTTTAAGCAAATCAAGCCATCTTCGCTGTCTCATATTCAATTCAGACTGTGAAAACAGATATTTCAAGCATTTATGATCAGAATAAATCTCAAATTTCTCACCGTACAGATAATATCGCCATATTTTAATGCAAAGACGATGGCTGCCAATTCAAGATCATGAATCGGATAGCGAGACTCATGTGGCTTCAACTGTCTCGAAGCATAGGCAATGACTTGTCCTCGCTGCATCAATATACAACCCAAACCTCTATGAGAATCATCGCAATAAACAAAAAAGTCGCCAGTACCTGAGGGGATAGTCAATACTGGAGCACTGGTCAACCTCTTCTTCAACTTTAGAAAACTGGATTCACAGTCAAACAAATCATCAATACGAGGCAAGGGATATTTATTCTTTACCGTTGCCTTGTTCAATTGCCGATAGTCGATACAAAGTATCATCGACCCGTCTTTCTTCCTCACAAACAGTACTGGAGCACCCCAAGGAGAAACACTCGGTCTAATGTAACCCTTGGCCAGTAGATCTTCCAACTGTTCTTTCAGTTCCTTCAATTCAATCGGTGCCATTCTGTACGGAGCTCTAGAAATCGGAACTGTACCTGGCATCAACTCAATGCTGAAGTCTATCTCTCTAATCGGGGGCAAACCAGGAATCTCATCTGGGAAGACATCAGCAAACTTACACACCACTGGCAAATCCGCCAATGATGGACTCGATTTCAGTAAATCAGCTGAATAAACAAGGAATCCATCCGCTCTTTTCTGCAATAATCGAGTCTTATTCATAGCAGATATCAAAGGAATTCTAGCTCGAGAACCATTACCATAAAATTTCCACTCATCAGCCATCTCAGGTCTGAATCGAACAATCTTGTGGAAACAATCAATTGTAGCTATGTACTTGGTCAACATATCGATATCTATAATACAATCAAAATCAAAATCTCAAGCATAATACAGTCTAACTCAATCTCATGCCCATCATACTACAACATACAAGATCTAACAGACTTTACTGGTATCAAACTTGTCCCCATTGGAGAAGAGACAGACACTACCGCAGATAATGATTCAATAGGCAATGCATGACTCAATGCAAATCGCTCAGATATAAATGTATGTGTTGCACCAGTATCAATCAATACATAAGCAGGATAACCAGAAATAAAACAGTTACTTGCCAGTCATAGCGAACACTCGGGTCTGCTGTCTAGGAGGCTGGCTAACTGTCTGGCTTCCTACTGGCCTCTGCTGTGACTGAGCTGGCGCTGGCTGGAAGGAGTGAACTGCAGATGGTCGTCTCCCTGTCTGAGCCACTGATCCAGATGACTCAGCACCCTGTGATCTCTGAGAATCTCTCTGGGGACAAACTCTGGCAAAATGTCCCAGTTGTCTGCATATACGGCAACTGCCAAACACTCCTCGGCACTGCTCTGTGGAATGATTCCCTCCACAAGTGCTACCATAGGGTCATGTATAACTCTGGCCCTGATCAGTCTGTCTCGAGCCACTCGAACTGGACGAACTACTTCCAGATTTCTTGAATTGCTTTCCCCTAGCTTTCAGGAATTCTTTCTTTCCACTACCACTGCCACTCTTAAATCGAGGAGGTGGTTACTCTGGTCTCGGTGCTGGAGGCACAAACGAAGCTCCTCTCTGTCTCATCAGACCGGCTTCTGCTCTCTTGGCTCGGTTCAAGGCATCAGTAAAATTGTTTGGCCTCCCGGTATTCACCAAGGTAAAGATTTTAGGATTCAGGCCATTAATGAACTGATCAGCAATGGCCTCGTCACAATGTCGAGAACTTGGCCACATACTCCTCAATATTTAGCCGGCCCTGTCTCAAATTGGAAAACTCGGCTCCCTTGTCCTTCTTGTACGACATTGGAAAGAATCTTTAATAAAATTCAGTTCTAAACACATTCCAGGTAATAGTCGTACCTCGATGCTCCAATGCCTTCTTCGTGGTAATCCACCAGTTCTTTGCAATATCGTGCAACTGGTGTCCAATTAATTTCACTCTCCTCTCATCGGTATAGTCCAGGGATTCAAACAAAATCTCGATATTGTCCAGCCAACTCTCACAATCCACCGAAGTCTCAGTACCCTTCAGAATTGGTGGATGGAACGACTGAAACCTTTTCAATAATGTCTCCATAGGAGTGGTTGTAACGTCCATCGGAGGATTCGAATTACTACCATGTTCTGGTATTCTTCTCGGGGGCATATTTGATAATCAAAAGGATTAGTAATCACAAACAATAATTCTGTTTCAGTCCTCCTCCGATCATCTTACTGCTGATCTATAATCGGTGCTGATTTATTCTCAATAAAACATATTACCATATCACATCAGATAAGCTAGTAACATGTATCAAAGCAGTAAGACATGCTAGCATTCAAAAGCAGGAAAGAAAACTCAATCTACCCCACTCACTAGCTTCTATCTCAATCTAAAGATCTATCGCTCTGATATCACCTGTTGTGGGGACACGGATTTTAATCATACTTTTAATCATCATTAGGACAATTTAATCAAGTATAATAAACAGGGTCTAATTTTTTTTTAAATGCAGAATGTAATAGGATTCAATCTAATATACATATCAGTATTAAAGTACAAATCTTGTACTATATATACAATCATCCAAATAAGGTTAAACAGCTAAATGTCAAGTGTCCAAACCATATCTCTAATCCAAGTCTGTAGTCTCCACTCTAATCACGATCTATCTTCATTTCCTCGACCCTGAACATGTCCCACATGTTGTCATGCACACATACAAACACGACAACAGCCGGATAACTCTGGTGAGATTAAAATCCCAGGATAAATCAATGAAACATGCAATCATATAAACAATGTAAAAGCATGTAACACATATCAGTAATATATATCAAATCTGAAAAAATAATCAATATAAAACTGTCAATCAGACTCGTGACTCCACGTCTCAGACTAGACTCAATCTTAGTCTAGGGATCCCGGTTTCCAGACGTTGGCATTCCTATATCGAATTCAGTAATAGAATAAACTCCAATTCTATTCAATCGATATAACCAAACATCCGGTGTCTTGACCTATCCGTCACAGACTGTGGCACTATCGCCAATTCACTATCTTGTGACAATGTGCAATGTGCCAGTGACGATTCCATCACTATCGGCACTTATGTCAAAAGATCACTCGTCTAATACTCGTCTAATTCCTGCTTTCTAAAAATCCATAGAACAAGCATATCAAATCAAATCAATGAACACAATAACAATAAGTATGTGATTTAGAGAAACTCAAGTATATCCTACTTGAGTCGATCTCCCAATACCACATTGACTTATACATTTCTTTCGTAGTCTCGGTCTGACGAACTGGAAGTTCTGAATTCAAGACTGTCTCTATCAATCTGAAATGACATATCGAGAATACTACTATCAACATTCCATTCTCAATTCAACACTGAATCTGATCAATCTGAATTTAATTCAAAATCAACGGCATAACGGAACAATCTGAATATTCCCGTCAATACAATCTCAACAAATATTAATTACAAATCATAACCCATATCTAATATAATCCATAACCAATCAACAATCCAAATCTGGCCGATATTAATCAATATAATCTGAAAAATCATAACAATTCCATAAACGATCAGTTTTTCAACCTGACTTCGATTCTATGATGTCTAACATGTCAAGAACATCATATATGAATCATGTCAAATTCCTACAACATCATATTTTCAAATGAAACCAAAACTCAATAAAAATTACGTCCAGTTGTAGCCTGTGTCGATAGGATCACAGTACTGAAGTCGGATTCAAAATCTAACGGGCGGATTCTTCGTAATTCAAGTTTAATATCAAGAAACCTTTTTCAGGCATATGAAAGCTAGGTGGCTCGTCCTATGCTCAGCACGTCTCGCGCATATGCGCGACCCTCCTCGGCGCATATGCACGAGACCTACTGGTCTCGGCAATAATATCCTCGGCAGCTTGCGCATATGCGCGCACCGTTGTCGCGCATATGCGTGCGCGAGGTTCTCTGGAATTGAATTTGAACCATCGCATAGCTCGCGCATATGAGCGCCCTCATTTCGCGCATATGCGCGAGGTTCTCTGGACTTGACATTGTCCTTCCGGACAGCTCGCGCATATGCGCGCCCTCACGCCGCGCATATGCGCGAGGTCTTCTGCCCACTTCGTGCTTGTGCGCGCATCTTGTCGCGCATGTGCGCGAATGATACTCTCCTCACATATCAAATCTCTCGATTAACCTCAAATCGTCTCGGAGCGATCCTTCATAATTATATCAACTCAAAATGAATAATCATAATTTAACACGATATAAATTCTCGGGCATTACAATAGCACATGCCAATACAAGCCATGTTAGATGTGGGAAAAAATACCGAATTTTCGGTATACCGATATTACCGTAACAAAAAAAATATTGAATTTACCGAATTTTAAATATACCGAAGATTTCGGTACGGTACGGTAACGATGTCCAATTTGAAAATTTTGGTATATACCAAAATACCGGAAAAATATACAAAAATTTTAAAATATATAATATTTTAAAACAATAAATTATAAATTTTTTTAAAATGTAAGGTTTTTTTGGTTCGGTATACCGAAAATTTTGGTACAATAACGTTATGAATTTGCTTATACAATAATTTAAGATATAGATTAACTAAAATTAAATAAAATAATTAAAAATAAAATGTTATATAATAATTAATAAAAAAATTAAATTTTAATTATGTTTTTAAAAAGTACAAATAAAAGGAAAAATATAGATGAGAAAAGAATGAAAGTTTGTATTGAATTTGAGAGATTTCTCAATTAAATGTACATCCAAATCTTTAGGTTGAATCAAAGACTTTTGTTGACATTTTATTGTTGTACCTTAGGCTATAATTCTTGTACTTAATAGAATTTCATAGAGTCACTAAAAGTCTATTGACATTTTAAATACCTATAAACTTTTGTAGAGTTTTTAAAAGTCTAGTTTGAATACCACATGACTTTTTAAAATTATACAAAATTTTACATTGAATACCACTAAATTTTTATGGAATATATAAAAATCTAGTTTGAATATCTCTAGACTTTTAAACTCTATAAAAGTCATTAAAAATCTATAACCAATACACCCTTTTTAGATATTCTGATTTGTTAAAAAAATAATTAAATTCAGTTTTCGTGAAAATATTTTAATGGTTATAATTAATTAAATAATAAATTTGATCATCTCCTCGAATAATAATTAGTGGCATATAAGTCGTGGAGGCGACTTCTGAGAATTACCACATAAAAGGTGGACAAAAAACCCTCCTTAAACCCTAAAGCTTTCCCCATTTACTCTCCAAAACGCACAACAGAAATGGCTCTAAGCCACATGCTTAAACGATCTGCTTCAAGATTTGCACCGTTGATCTTCAATCACAAGCATTTCAGCCACATTCACCACCACACCTCAGCCCTCTTCGCCGCCTTCAATGACCGTTCCTCGGGAATGTCGCGGAATCTCCTCCAGCGGTCATTTCCGTCATATCTTCACCACTACTCCACCAGGCCCAGCTCTGACGAATCACTTCTACGTGTAATCAAGTCAGAGATTCAGTGCGCCGTGGAGTCTCGGAAGGAGGATCAGGTCTTTTTTTAAATAATTATAGAAAATTGAAATCGTGTATGCTTGGTTGCTCAGTAATGGTGGAATTGACAAGGGATCATTATTTTGTTTAGTTTCTTTGATTTGGAGAAGGGGCTTTCATTTTTTTCCCCGGATTACTTTCTTTGTAAAATGGGTCGTTATTCCTTTTGATCTTGTGAAGTGGGTTCTGATTGTATAATAATTTTTATATTTTCTGTGTTTTTGTGAAGATTTTTGCGCGTCGTTTGATATAACGAAGAAGTGATGTTGATTGTTGAATTATTTCCAAAGGTTAGTTACATGATTTCAGTTTTTTGATTTGTTGTTTCCAACTATCTGTTATGGTCTTATTTTTGGCTAACTCCAATAAATTCTTAGATCCATTTCTGTTTGAGGATTTGTTGAAGTAAAATTTATACAATTATCATGACCCACTAGCCCACTTGATTGAAAATGTAGTAACAAGGTTAAATAAGTTGGCGATGTTTGATTGTACGACAGTAGTAGTTAACTAAAAATATTCGCACTTTTGTTTCGTGTGGCTCCATGAAAAAATAAAGGCAAGTTTCTACTCTTGTAGTAAGAATGAGCTGAACATGTTGTGTAAAGGTTGTCTCCAAGATACAACACTTTCGTTGGCTTTTACTTTAACTGAGGTTTTAGTTTATCTTGTGATTGTACGACATCAGATTTTTATCGTGGATGACTGTTTTAGTATCTCTACGCATAATTTTTTCTAGTTATTTAAATTTATCTATCCAGTTAATTATAAACAACAAGGATCATTGTCTTATATTGTGTTTGTAATATTTGACAATTCGAACCATCATGGTTCTCTCATTTCCAATTATTTTGCAGGTTGAGGAGGTTCCACAGGGTTTCCCTTTCAAAATTCAAGACCATTACGGACAGCAGTCTATAACACTAACCAGAAAATATCAAGGTGAAACCATATCTATTGAAGTTCACATGCCTGACATTATTTATGGCGCGGGGGATGATACTGATGACAATAATGATGAAGGGGAGGAAAGTGCAAGCCAACCTAGTATCCCATTAGTCGTTCAAGTTACCAAGAGTAGAGGACGAACACTCGAGTTTAATTGTACAGCTTATCCTGATGAGATTGCGATCGACAGCTTGTCTGTCCAAGATCCCGATGCTGCTGAGGATCAAATACCATATGAAGGACCTGAATTCTCGTAAGTTTCATATTCTTCTCTACGTGATGCTTTTTCTTAGCTCAGATCAGGTTCATCTGGTGGAAGGGTCACAATATCAATGATTATACTGAGATAAAAAGTCAAGTGCATGTTTGCTAACCGCCCCTACTGTGTACCGCTTGTCCAACTGGGTCTATTCCTCCTTTATGATTGGTAGTTTGTGACTTCTGGTGAGATGCTAATATGTTCCCGTATTTTTTCAGGGATTTGGATGAGAATTTGCAGAAGGCTTTCCACAAGTATTTGGAGATCAGGGGAATTACGGCCAACACAACCAATTTCTTGCATGGTTACATGGTGGACAAGGACAGCAAAGAGTATATAACATGGTTGAAGAACCTAGAGAAGTTCATTAAAGATTAAGACGCAGAAAATTTAACTGTTTACGATTTTTTAATGAGCAAGTATTTTAAGTATGATTTAGGAAAACTTAGAATTAAAAACGTTGATGCACTGAACTGGTTGGTTCCCAAATTGTGAAAACTCTGCTTGCAACGGTAATGTGAATGGTCATCTTAAGTAAATTTGTTTGCAATAAAGTTTTGTTTTGCAAATTTGGAGCACTGTTTTAGAATTCATTTTCCGACTTGCAACACTTAAATGATTTTCGGGTACTACGAATGTTCTTATCCCAGCACACTGAACTGATAGCCAATCTTTTTCGTATTAAAATTTTCTTGTTTCACGATCCAGTAATCAAGTCCATGGTAGCTAAGCATTTTTGTCGTCTCTTGTTCTTATCCCAATATCTTGTTCTTATCCCACCACAATGAACTGTTGGCCAAGCTTTTTGGAATCATTTCTTTATTTTTGAACTTGGTTGGACAAATTAAGCTTTTACCAACACTTGGTTAAATACGATTTACCGATAAAAATGATATAGAGGGGTAAATAGTGTTGGAGTATCATTTTCTCGCATCTGTACTACAGCGGAAGTTTAAAATTTTTTGTTAAGACGTTCAAAATGTTTCTTGGACGTCGTATAAAATAAAAACATTAATAGGGCGTTTGGAATAATTATCTTGTGTTCTCAACACCGGACAAAAAATTATTCCATATTTTAAGCGGAGATAGTCATTCTTTTAAATCCCTACGAACGGATATCCCTATTTTGATCGTCTAATTAAGTTCACGATCGGGAAGTGCGTTCTTTGTTTAGATCACACTAGGTATCTAAACGATTTAGCGTTGAGATTGGATTGCCGGAATTTCAAAAATCCGACGGTGATGCGGCAGCATCAGGGCGGCGGTGCGATCGAAGAGGGTGGCCAAATTTTTCTTTCAAAACTTCATGTTGGTCAAAAATTGTGTCGGAGGAGAGAATTTTGTGTATTTTTCTTATATTATTATGTTGCATATTATCAACCTTCGATAACATATTAATAAAATACACTAACTCAATTCTTCCAAGATTCATAATCTTAATCTGATAAGGATTCCTTTTTTGTTCATTAATTAAAATTCTCATGTAGTATATGCCATGCAAAGTCAATTATTGATAACACATTATGTAAAATTAAATATCCATTATTTAATTTCTTATTTAAATATTGAATTCTACACCCCTCTAGATTTTTACATGAGAACCATTTACGTATAGTAGTTACAACTACTAACACTATTATTTAATTAATATATTCTAAATTTACTAAATAAATATTGTGACCTCATTATAATTCTGATAGACGATCAGACTACTTTGATGTATTTAGGGCACAAAGCTTGTTCAAATAATGAAAATAAAAAATTTCAAAGTAAATTTCCATTGATTCATTTTTTGTAGCTGTCAGTTTTGTGAACACATTCACTAAAACAAGCAGTCACACTCTCTTTACTTAATTTGCAGTTAAGCTATCTTCAAAAAATTTCATTACATGGAATCCACTTATAAACTCCTCTATAAGCAATCTGTTTGACCTCCATCAAACTACAATCGTCTGAGTATCTCAACGGGAAAATAAAATCCAATACTTATGTGACTCTCAATAGTTCAGGGAAGGGATACAACTAGTCGTGGGTCATACCTATATTGTGATTTCGAATAACATTTATTCTTATCCAAGCATACCCTAATTTTCTCCATTCTTTTCATCACCTATTTGATCAAAAATGTCAGAACTGAAGTTTGATCACACCCATCGGATCATGGTAATACGTCTAGTAGAATAGTCTTATGATCCCAAAGTATCACTGATAGTGTTAAGATCGGTTGGGTGTTTGAAAGTGTTTAGAAAATGAGGGTTTTGAATAAACACTTAACAATTTTTACAACTTTTCTATGAATAAATCAGTTTAGTGATAAACTGAATTCGCAAATCTTGTTGCCAATGGCAATCAGTTAACTAATGAAAGTGCGGAAATAACTGAAAGACAGATTGAATAAAACTGAGAATAAAGAACACAAGATTTGTGGATGTTCGGAGACTTCAAATGCTCTTACGTCACCCCTTCTATCTCAAGGATATGATATTTACTAAAAGTCTTTGATTAATTACAACAACTTAATAACCCACTTTAGTTTGGACTTAACATGTAAGGCCCGAGAAATTAATCCGGTTAATCTGAAAAGATTTGAAAAGGAATATTATAATCATGGATGATAATTTTTATGATTATAAATGGAACGGATCAGATCTCGAGAGCCGAAAGAAGAAATCACATTATGTGTGAAGAGTAGGATTGGCGCACATGCGCGACATGTATCGGCGCACATGCGCGAAAATTACAGAAGCATCGGCGCACATGCGCGAGATAAGGCGCGCATATGCGCGACCCGTCCAGAATGATCGGCGCATATGCGCGACTTAAATGGCGCATATGCGCGAGTTGTTATTATGGTCATTGCCGAGACCAGTAGGTCTCGCGCATATGCGCGCGACGTGGAATGCGTAAGGTGAGCCACTTGCCTTCTTGCATGCTACGGATGTGTCTATATATATATATATATATATATATATATATATATATATATATATATATATATATATATATATATATATATATATATATATAAGCAAGCGAATGACCTTCAGAATTGAGAAGAAAATCGAGACTTTGGGGGAGAAGTTTTAATTCGTGATTTAGAATTCAATTTGCGAAGAATCCATCCGTCTGATTTTGAATCCGACTTCAGTACTGTATTCCTATCAACGCACGCTACAACTGGACGTAAGTTTTGTTACGTTTAGACAAGATTTGAAATTATGATATTGTCAGAATTGAATATGATTCAGATATGGCGTTTCTGCTACCGTAGACATTATAGAATTGAAGTCAGATTAAAGAACAGACCGTTTCTGTAATTGTTATGATTTTTGAAAGATATTGACTGAGATTCTATATCAGAATTGTGTCAATATTCAGAGTATGAATTATGTTGACACAGATTATAAGTTCCAGTATTATATTTGTGATATTCAGATTGACGGGGTTACACAGACTGTATTGTTATGCCGTCGAAACATCAGTTGATTTAGATTGATCAGATTCAGATATGATTCAGATTGTATTGTGATATCGATGACATGAATTGAATTGTATCTTGTTCAGATATTGATCAAATTAAGTACTGAGTTGAGTATTGATCAGAACAGATTGTGTATTGAGTTATTTACTGATACGTTGTATTCGATATTGTCATTTCAGATTTGATATGGACAGAATTGAATACAGATCATCGTCTTCGTCAGACAGGGACGACAAAGGTATAATTCATGTGATGTACGGGAAGACATAACTCAAATAAGATCCTATTTGAGTTTCCCAATAAAATCACATTCTAAATTATTGTTATATTCTGATATGAATATGCTTTGTTTATATGCTGATATGTTACTGCTTTGTTTATAGATTTATATGCATTGCATTTGATATAGGAAAGTTTGACAGAAACAGTCAGACTTCTAGACGTTCGGTGTATCGTTACATAAGAGCAGACACTGTCCTATTGTAGATTATTCGATACAGCTCAGACCGAAGTCTAGGAATAAGACATACAGTCACCCCAAGTGGGAGGGTGGGTGACAGCCATTGACGTCTTATTCACACCGGGATCCCTAGAGTTATAGTTGAGTCGAGTCTAGACATGATTTGACTAGAACTGCATGTGTTTAGAGATGTTGTTTCATAGACTATGAAACCCATGTTTATTGCTTTCAGTATGATAGCATGTTTATATGATTTGATTTGAGTTGCATGTTTATCTGATTGGAGCTGCATGCTTATTTTGATTTGATTTCATAGATTATGAAATCTATTATATTTAATTTTATTCATGATAGAACGTTTCATGATTTACTTTGTGTATATGCATGTTTACCATGTTTTATACTGGGATTTATTCTCACCGGAGTTATCCGGCTGTTGTCTTGTTTTGTATGTGTGCATGACAACAGGTGGGACAAGATCGGGGTCGAGAAGATGATGAGAGAAGATGAGTTTAGCGTGGTGATTCCGGACTTGGATAGATTTAGGTTTTATTACTTGAACTTTAGTAGTTGAACCTTAGATTAGTTAAAAGATTGATGTATCTTTATACTGAATTGTAGTTTATACAGATATGTATATTATGTAGATGCCATTACCTTCCGCATTTTATTTTAAAAAGGAAAAATTTTTAGACCCTGTTTTATCTTAATTGATAATTAAATCACAAAGATGATTAAGAAGAAGATCAGCGTCTGGGTCCCCACAACAAGTGGTATCAGAGCCATAGATCCTTTAGAAGGAGATAGTCAGAGTTGATAGATCCTTTAGACTGAGATAAAAGAGAATGAGCGGGGTAGATTGAATTGTCTTCCTTGCATGTGATTGCTAGCATGGGATTTATGTCAATGCTGACTTGCATGATGTGTGCTAGCATGATTTATTGCTTTCCCTATTACATCTTGTTTGTTATCTGAGTTAACTACAGCATGTAATTGCCAAGACTGAATCAGAACCGAGTCTGAATCAGAGGTATATGATCAGAGGAGGTCTGAGACAGATTGTATAGATTATGTACTAATCTGTTTGATATTCAGATATACCGCCTCGAAGAATTTCAGAAAAGGGCAGTACTTCGGCTGAACAGATAGATGCATCAGAAATTCAGCTAGAAGAAAAGATGAAAGAATTTCAGTTATTGCAACCACCGATTCTAAATGGTATCGAGACATCTGAAGATTGTCAGAACTGGTTTGATGATATAGAAATCTTGTTTGATTTACTTGATTGTACAGATGAACAGAGAATTGAAATGGTACCTTATCAGTTACGAGAATCCGCCAGGAGTTGGTGGATTACCAGTAGAAGAATGTGGGAACGGAGAGGTACAGTGATTTCGTGGGAAATATTCAGAACTGAATTTTATCGACGATTTTTCTCAGCTTCGTACCGAGAGGACAAGAAAGCGGAGTTTGAGAATTTGAGCCAAGGTCAGTTGAATATTGATGAATATACCGCCAAATTCTCTACTCTACTGCATTTTGCTCCTCAGATAGCTGGGAATGATGAAGCTATAGTAAATCAGTTCATCAGAGGGTTGAATTCGGAGGTAGTTGCATTTATGAATTTGCAGCGACCTTACCATTTTGCTGACATCCTGAGTAGAGCGAAGAGAGCTGAGGCGAGTCTGACTAGACAGCTAGGGAGGTTGTGTGTGAAGCAACCCCAGACACAGCAATCCCCTCTCTGATTTGATCACGGCAGTACGAGTGGGAAGCAAGATTTGCTGAAAGCTCGGAAGAAGCCATTCAAGAAGCTAAAAAGCGGTTCCTCTAGCTCCAGTGTTTCTGGTCCAAGCTATACTGGTGTGTATTGCAGGAGTTGCGGAGGGAGACACCCCACCGAGCACTGCCAGGGAGTGACTGGTAGATGCAATATTTGTGGACAGCCGGGACACTTTGCTAAAGTCTGTCCCCAGAAGCGTTCCCGAAGATTGTAGGGAACAGAGTTCAATTGAAAACACAGATCCAGAATTCACAATAGGTACTACTCTTTATGATTCTATTGCATATGTATTGATATATACTAATGCATTTGTTAAGAATATTTTTGACTGAGTTGCATGGAATTATGCTGTATCTGTTGGGTTTGTTGTACTGTAGTATTGATGTCCTTGCTTGTTGAGGAAATATGGATATCAGAGATTTCTGTATATATTGTATATACTACAGTAAGATGAGAATGAAATAGAAATAGATTATGATGTACTTGTGTTTTCTGATTTGAACGCATTATTGATATGTATATGCTGAACAAGTACAGACATATTGTAGAATTTTTCCAGAAATGGTAAGAGTCAGATCAGAGATGACTGATCAGTGGAGATACCACGATAAGGATTCTAGATTTAGAATTCCTTTGATATCTGTATTGTATATGACTCGATTAATACAGAAAGAAGCAGATTGCATCCCTATGTATTCAGTAGACCTACTGAAATCGAGCCTAGCATTGGCAGATTTGCCAATGATGTATGAGTTGGCTGATGTTTGCCTAGACAAGATTTTAGATTTGCTTCAGATCAGAAAGATAGAGTTCAGAAGTGAATGGAGATCAGACATTGATTGTATGTTAGATTCAGTACAGAATGATACAGAATAAATTGAAAGATCAGTAGAAGAGTACTGACCAGGAGTTACACCTGATTTAGTGTTTCTCTTTGGCATGTTTCAGTATATTTAGAGATGTTATGATGATTTTATGCTTGTTATATATGTGAGATTTTGATATATTTCCAGCATTTGATTGATTGAAGAGAATATCTGAAGATTGTATTGAATATTTTAAGAACTGTGATGATTATATACAGAAATTATTCAGATAAGAATCCCGCTTGAAACAGATTGTATTCAGAGTATGCGTTATCTGAAGTTAGTATACAGATTAATTTCGATACCGTTGAGATTTCAATCAGTGATTGATAAGATACCGATATCAGAAAGACCAGAAAGTTTAGAAATGTCAGAATTGTCAGATATATATTTTGTCTGATTTGGCAGATTATTTTATGCGACTGTTGCTTTATATCTGCTGAGTATTGTTATTGCTCTAAATCAGTATTTGAGACATCTTATATTGTTTTGGGGAGCATATTTTATTTGCAGATAAGATATATCAGTTGATCAGAATGACATGAAGATATTTATCAGAAATCCTTGTGTTATGAGTTTACTGAACTCACTAGATCTGTATAGGATATTGATATTTCGTGTCTGATTTGATATTACTATTGTTTTGAATCCGTATATGCTACAGATTAGTGTGAACTAGAGGGAGTATATACAGTTTCAACCGAATCAGAGTTGAATTCAAGAGTTACAGTAATTCAAGAATGTGATCAGATTGTTCAGAATTAGATTTTTGTAATCAGAGCCGAGTAACAGATATGTGATTTTGTGTTTTGTATGAGACTGATTATCTTGTGATGTCAGATGTGTCAGAATTGTACAGCAAAGCTTGATATCGATAATCAGAGCCGAATACCAGGTAGGTATATTTTCTTTCATTTATGTTATTAATTGATTTGTTGTATCAAATAGTTCGAAGTTGAAATCACAGATAATGTCAGAAATGCGCTGTAGTGGCTTCAGTTGTCATGTTTATGACTGAGAATGTATGATATTCGAACAGACAGTTTTGATATAGACAGATTAGATCAGCTATGACAGAATTTGTACTGAAATGTTGGCAGAAATTGTACTGATATGTCTAAATTGCTAACACAAAAGATAGAAAGATAGAAATCAGAAGATTTATTACAGAATTTGTATATTCCTGATTAGATATGGGGAGTATATTTCGATGAATTTCGTAATAAGATCATTGCAATACTTTCCAGATGGTGATAGGATATGATTATGATTGACAGATTGTTCAATCTATATCTATCAGTTTGTACCAGATAACGTACAAACATAACCAAATGACACAGATCGGTGTCAGAAAAGTGGTCAGAAAGATCAGAATGCCATAGTAGATTATGTCAGATTGTATTGTTGCTTGAGTTTGTATTCGTGATAGAATATATCA
Organism: Primulina eburnea; assembly: GCF_022965805.1. Classification (NCBI taxonomy): domain Eukaryota; kingdom Viridiplantae; phylum Streptophyta; class Magnoliopsida; order Lamiales; family Gesneriaceae; genus Primulina; species Primulina eburnea. The sequence goes on from NC_133103.1 coordinate 19,889,145, forward strand.
TGAACTCTCTCTTAGATTGTTTTACAGATTGACAGGCAGTCAGAATGGGTTATCCAGCTAGTGGAAGACCTTGGCACAGCTTTAGTGCTGGATGTTAGCACTAATTGATATGATTTAATATCACTGCGTGATAACAGCTATCAGTTTATCAGATGGGTAATGAGATAGTTATAAACAAAACAGTATACGATGAGTACTACCGATTTCTTTTGAAGAAAATTCGAAGGAAGATAAAGATAGTTCAGAATGAACAGATTTAAGAGACCAACGTTGGATGATGACGATTGGTATTTGAAGCTAAAGATTGTAGATGCCTTTGTTTGAGATAAACAGATTTGATAACAGCTAATGGTAGTGATATGTGATGAGCTGTAGATTGGTTATATGGATGTTATATAGCCAGTAATGCGAGATTGATTCTGTCAAAAGAATCGAAGAAGTATTATGACATGATACTTAGTGAATTCTTATTCCAGATTGGAATCAGAGATTTGAGTTTTGATTTAAACTTTACGATACATTTCTTCTAGTATATTTAAACTGATTACTTATGAGTTCGAGGACGAACTCAGATCTAAGAGGGGGATAAATGTAAGGCCCGAGAAATTAATCCGGTTAATCTGAAAAGATTTGAAAAGGATTATTATAATCATGGATGATAATTGTTATGATTATAAATGGAACGGATCAGATCTCGAGAGCCGAAAGAAGAAATCACATTATGTGTGAAGAGTAGGATTGGCGCACATGCGCGACATGTATCGGCGCACATGCGCGAAAATTACAGAAGCATCGACGCACATGCGCGAGATAAGGCGCGCATATGCGCGACCCGTCCAGAATGATCGGCGCATATGCGTGACTTAGATGGCGCATATGCGCGAGTTGTTATTATGGTCATTGCCGAGACCAGATTCTCTTCTCGGGTAAGCGAGTAGGTAGGGATGTTTCTTTTTTTTAGAAAAAGAATTCCGCGCATATGCGCGAGACGTGGAATGCGTAAGGTGAGCCACTTGCCTTCTTGCATGCTACGGATGTGTGTGTATATATATATATATATATATATATATATATATATATATATATATATATATATATATATATATATATATATATATATATATATTCAGATATTGATCAGATACTGAGTTGAGTATTGATCAGAACAGATTGTGTATTGAGTTATTTACTGATACGTTGTATTCGATATTGTCATTTCAGATTTGATATGGACAGAATTGAATACAGATCATCGTCTTCGTCAGACAGGGACGACAAAGGTATAATTCATGTGATATACGGGAAGACATAACTCAAATAAGATCCTATTTGAGTTTCCCAATAAAATCACATACTAAATTATTGTTATATTCTGATATGAATATGCTTTGTTTATATGCTGATATGTTACTGCTTTGTTTATAGATTTATATGCATTGCATTTGAGATAGGAAAGTTTGACAGAAACAGTCAGACTTCTAGACGTTCGGTGTATCGTTACATAAGAGCAGACACTGTCCTATTGTAGATTATTCGATACAGCTCAGACCGAAGTCTAGGAATAAGACGTACAGTCACCCCGAGTGGGATGGTAGGTGACAGCCATTGACGTCTTATTCACACCGGGATCCCTAGAGTTATAGTTGAGTCGAGTCTAGACATGATTTGACTAGAACTGCATGTGTTTAGAGATGTGGTTTCATAGACTATGAAACCCATGTTTATTGCTTTCAGTATGATAGCATGTTTATATGATTTGATTTGAGTTGCATGTTTATCTGATTGGAGCTGCATGCTTATTTTGATTTGATTCCATATATTATGAAATCTATTATATTTAATTTTATTCATGATAGAACGTTTCATGATTTACTTTGTGTATATGCATGTTTACCATGTTTTATACTGGGATTTATTCTCACCGGAGTTATCCGGCTGTTGTCTTGTTTTGTATGTGTGCATGACAACAGGTGGGACAAGATCGTGGTCGAGAAGATGATGAGAGAAGATGAGTTTAGCGTGGTGATTCCGGACTTAGATAGATTTAGGTTTTATTACTTGAACTTTAGTAGTTGAACCTTAGATTAGTTAAAAGATTGATGTATCTTTATACTGAATTGTAGTTTATACAGATATGTATATTATGTAGATGCCATTACCTTCCGCATTTTATTTTAAAAAGGAAAAATTTTTAGACCCTGTTTTATCTTAATTGATAATTAAATCCCAAAGATGATTAAGAAGAAGATCAGCGTCCGGGTCCCCACATAACACTGTCAAACTGAAACTCTTAGTATATTTACAACTTTTATTAGTACGCAACTGATATTATAACGACCCGAAAATCAGACTACGTATAAGCCATGCATAATTATTACTATTTAAATTTAAAAATGATTTATATATATATATATGAAGGGTCTAATTCATTTTGATATTTGACAAGCCATAACTCTTTTTTTTAAATGCAAAAGTTTAGGTTTGTCTTTTCAGTTAAATACGCGAGGACGGACTGGAGTTTGGAAATTAGAAATAAGATTAATAATAAGAAAAATATTCCTAAATTTAATCTAAATCAAAGAATAATTTAATTTAAAGAAAAAGAATGTTTTAGGATTTATTAAATTAATTGGAATCAAGTTAGTAAATAAATCCTATTATGTTCAATATTTAATTAAAGTTTAAATTAAAATATGTAAACAAGTGGGGATGAATTAATCTAGGTATAATATAGTCAAGAAATTAAACATAGCATTTAAATACTTAAATTTTAAAACATGCAATGCCATGCAAGATTTCATTCTAATTTAATTTGTTAATTCACTAAAATATAAAATGGTTATTTAAAACACTAAGAATTTAAAATACAAGACTTAATCAACATTATACCATGCAATATTAGTAGAAATTTAGTCAACTCCTTAAGCAAATTCAAATTCTTAGTAAACCCCATTCAAGCCACCCTTAAATAGCCTTTAAGGTGAATACAATTCCTCACCTTTAACCCATTAGTTATTAGTGAGTTTAAATGCAATAACAAACCTCAATTCTACTCAACATATTAGTCTAAAAATGGTTGAACATGCAGTAATAAAATGAGGAAACTATCGGCAGCTAGGGGAGAAGAAACAATACAAACCCATTCAAATTCTTTACTTGTAACTCCCAAACTAAATACCTATTATAGCACCTTTAACACCTCCTATATCATGCACCTTCATCCCTAACAATTCCTACACTCATATGCTCGAAAAACATCAGAACAACCAGCAACTTAGGATCGAACAGCAGCAGCAGAAATAAGGAAGAAGTTCCAACTCCGACTCCGCCGCACGTATTTGTCGTAGTGATTTGTTTTGTTCAAAACAAATTCAAGGCATGTATATATTGTTTCTTTTCTCTTCAATCAAGTTCTATAGATATTTTTAAACCATTATATAACCATGATTCAAGCAAAAATCACGAAATTGACAGCAAGTGTCCAAGTAAAAATCTGCACAGATTTTCTCAACTCATTTGATTTCCAACTTCACGGTTTGAGATGTTTTGTTGATTTCAGGATGTGGCTCGTTTTCTAAGCACCCAAGGCTGCATATAGGCATGATTTAGAGTGTGTTAGGGTATTGTTTGTCCATGGGTTTCAGTCCATACAATAAAAAAAACGAAGGAATGACAGCAATATTTTCCATAGCTGCAGAAATATGTCACAGTTTTGTTTCTTGGATGATTAGGTTGTGTGTTCTGATCATGGCTGTCCAAGGGACTGTATCCATGGTTAGAACCCTTCCTTATAATGTCTAGGACGCGACCAAAGCATCTTTTCAAAGCTTATTTCATGGATCCCTCAAATTTTTACAGCAACTTGACAAGTGCTCTTCAGTTTTAAAAATCTGATTTTGGGTGTGAGTATATTTCGGTTTTGAGAGGTTGGATGAATTGTGGTTGGCTCCTAGCCCGTAGCCATGGTTCATACAACATTCCATCATGTCTAGATCGAGCCATGGTCGATTAAATGGCCATTGGAACGACACATGACAGCAAAACAATGCCAAACTTCACAATACACAGATTTAGGTGCTCTCGGTTGTTACTTTCTATTGTCCTAGTTGTTTGTTCGAGTTGTGGATGACTTTTAGCCTTTAGCCATGGTTCAAGTCATGCCTTAGGATGTTGGTAAGAGTCTCGGGTCGTTGGTTCAAGCCCATGGCCATTTATTTCATATATATACCTCACGCACAGACCATAACTGCTACTGAAATTTCTGTATTTGACAGCAACTTTGAGTTGCGATGTAGGAGGTGGTTTGAGTTCTTGGTTGGCTTTTAGCCCGTGGCCTTGGACTGGACATTACCTTAATTAGTAAGGAAAGTCGTGTTTTTGGCCGTTCGTGATTTGGTCGAGTTTAGAGGTCGTACGAGAATTTACGGTGAAAGGTGCCAAAATGACTCTCGAAAGAGTGTTTTATGTTTTTGGATTCCTTTCACCTATTTTCGTATTTTTAAATTCTTACGTATATTTTTCAGTAAGTTTGGGGTATTTTTAATCATGGTTAAACGTTGGTTTAATGTTGGTTCGGATTTGTACGATACCATGATTGAAAATCAAGTTGTTGGTCCTATTAGTCTCATTTTTTGTTATATTGTAAGTTTTTGGTTAGATTGTCAAATTGAGGTCAAGGTAATATTATTTGCATGTGTCGCATATTAGAACTTAGTCGCAGTAGGCCTGGGAACGATCCAACTCATCCGGTAAAAATAAGTTATAATTATATTACGTGCATAAAAATATAAAATGTTTATTTTTGAGATATATGTTATATGTCTTGTGGCCACCCTATGCTTATGGGTTTGGAAGTCGGTAGGCGCAACCGAGGACCTCTCCGCCCGGTGACTTACGACCGGTTATGATTATGTATGGGTACGGACATCCAGTCCAAGGGCTGTGATTGATCTCTACCGCCCAGTATACTATGGTTTAGTCTGATCAGGCGCTTACGCTATGTTATGGGCCACTAGCTTAGAAACATTATCTCTACAGAAAATTATGATATGTTATGAAAGAGCTCTATGGAGCAAAGCTTTTACGTATGATTTTCAGATATGCGCGTAGTTATGATTATTCATGATATGATTTTCACCGTACGCCTTACGATACTTTATTTTTAAGTTGCATGCGATTTTATGATATATTTATTTGTTATTCACGATATATACATGTTGAGTCTTTAGACTCACTAGACTTGATTGTTGTAGGTATTGTTGAGGCCGAGACGGAGGGCGTGGACCAATGAGCGATGTTGGGACAGCAGTAGTAAACCCGAGGACCTCATGTTTTAGTTTATGCATCATTCATCATTCAAACTCAGTTTTAATACGTTGGATTATTTTTAAGTTAATGTTTACGTTGGATTATTTTTAAATTGTTGGTTGAAAACAATATTTGCTTCCGCTGTTATTTTAAAGTTAAAATTATTTACATGTTTATTTTATTAAATAAGACAAGATAAATATTTATTTAGAAAATTTTTATTAATTCCGTAAAATTATGAATACGAAATACGGGCCTTTACAGTTGGTATCAGAGCCTATGATCTTGTAAAGGGTTGTACTACTACTTCTCTCGAGAAGCTCATGAAGTCACGTCTTCGGTCTGTAAGTTTTACATTTATGCATTTTATTTAAAGCATGAATTATTTTAACAACATGTTTTCATGAAATGTTTTTACGTTCAGATTTAAATTGTTCAGTGTTTATTTAAATTTAAAAAAATAAAAATAAATAAATAAATAAATTATGGAATTATGCATGTTGGGTACGTTTGAAATTGGACATGTCTAAGAATTCGAATATTGGGCTTTAGGAGAGATTGAAAATGATTTAACTATATTAATTTTTATGTCAATAGTGTTGATGTCCTCCTTATGGGTTATAAGTTAATCTTGAAAATTATGAATGCTTTTGAGACTTGTAGAATTTCTAAGAAATTATTAATGGTTCTTGGTTGCTAGTCGAGTAGATTTTTGAGGATTTCATATAAGCAATAGCGATTCGAAGACTACGACAATCTTTAAGATTATAAATGTACAATTTGAGGATTTTAAGTATCTATGGAAATGTAAGATTAATTATGAGAATTTAATTAGGATACATGCTCTACCTAGTTAGATTTAAGGATGGAATTGCATGAATTGAGAATTTTAGGGACCTAATTGTAATAACTAATAATTTGAGGACCTAAGTGCAAAAAAAAAATTCTAAGGGACTATTTTCGAATTTACCAAATTTTGGGGATTAAATTTTGAGTTCGATAATTTAAAAGTTTAATGAGGTAACGATGGAAAATTTTATGGGGACAATGATGCAAATTTCGAAGAGTTGTAGGGCCAAAATATAAATTTGGAGAACTGTAAGGGTCAGGTTGCAATTTTCAAAATTGTAAGGATTAAATGCGAACTTTTGAGGAACACTTGGGATTTTAAGTATTTATAGAAATGTAAGACGTGTTATGGGAAATTTTGGGTTTAATAAACTGAAGGCTATTGAACCTTATGATGCGGGAAATCTATAAAATGAAATTGGGAATACTGAGGACTCATGGGTAATTGTGGAATTTCGAGATTTAAAAAAAAAATTGGATGATATTCGAGGAAAGTAAGAATTAATTTTACAATTTTAATAAATTTGAGAACTTATTTAGTAGTAAGTGAGAATTGAACGGTTTAAATGATAGGAATTTTCGGTTATTTAGGCTCGAAGGAAATATAGAATATTTAGATATTTGGGTTATAATGTTATAAGAATGACAATCAAGGACACTGTAGGATGAATAAATCTTGGGCTTAAAAATTTAAGCGTTGGTGATATAACGTCGGGGCAAATTAAGAATTTAAAGTGACGACAAGTTAAAGTAAAAATTTATCGGTTAGCTAAGTTATAAGAGTAAACATTGAATTAGCGAATTTTTTTGGGAATTTAAGTTTGATGTGTCGTAAGTTTTAACCAGGATCTTAACAGTTAGAATTATACCTTTGGGGGAATTTGATTTTTCTAGAAAGTTGAGTATGATGGATGGTTAGGTTACTCGATAGACGCATGTAAGAATTGAATTAGACACCTTATCTTGAGGAATTTTGAAAGTCATTAAGAAATTTGGGACTAAGCGGATATGTGGGCTAGAGTTATACTATCTAATATTATTTGGGTTGCATAAGCTTGAATTTCAAGATTTATAAGATAGGTGTTCATACATAAGTTTTGGGTGAAATAAAAACAAAAAGAGAATTAGAGGCGTTCAACATAGAGTACCAATGAACTAACATTAAGATTTTAATGGAGTAAGAAATCCGAAATCTTGATATGGGAATTTTAGAACTCTATGGGTGATATAAGCGAAGTTGAATTATTAGAGTAAGTTTATCGCTAACATGAGATAACTTATTAAGTTTTATACACTAGACTTAATTAAACATTGATGATACTTAAGAATGCGACATTTGTTTCAATGAGGAAAGTCCAGAGTCTTAGGCCTCAACTATATTGTAATTGGAAAGAAAATGGTTTAAGCATATAATTGAGGCTTGAAGGGCTTTAAAATATTGGTAGAAGGTCGATGTTGTATAATTGGGTTTTATAGATTAACGTTATTTGAGGTTTAAGATTTGCAACAATTTTATATTTGGGGTATACTCGTAAATAGTTAAGTTATATAAGTTTGGGCTGTAATTCGAATCAAGGATCTTAGACTAATTTTGTTATGGAGCTGAGGTGAGATTTAACTTTTAAGTGTATCACCGAGGATAGAAGTTGATCAGTAACCTTTGGTGCTAAGAGTCTTTAAGTTGAACTGCGTAAATGCTAATGTAATAGGTCGTTGAACATTACGGGTATAGTATAAGAAAGGTAAGACATGATAAGTTTGAACCACCAATTCTAATATTAGAAACGATGAGAAAAGTCAGAATTCGAGGTCATAGTAAAGTAAAGCTAAGTTACCATAAGTCGTTTTAAGTTGCGATTCGCAAATGAGATTTTTGGGTAGGCAATCTAATTAGGATCGAAGAAACGTAAGGACAGCCTATGACTTAATTTTTATCATAGTAGCACAGCGGTAGCGTGGATTGTTGGGATAATAGAATTAAGAATCTAAACTTTTGGATTATCGAGGATTAGCGAATTTCGGGGACGAAATTCAACTTAAGGGGGGAAGATTGTAACGACCCGAAAATCAGACTACGTATAAGCCATGCATAATTATTACTATTAAATTTAAAAATGATTTTATATATATATATATATATATATATATATATATATATATATATATATATATATATATATATATATATATATATATGAAGGGTCTAATTCATTTTGATATTTGACAAGTCAAAACTATTTTTTTTAAATGCAAAAGTTTAGTTTTATCTTTTCAGTTAAATACGCGAGGACGGACTGGAGTTTGGAAATTAGAAATAAGATTAATAATAAGAAAAATATTCCTAAATTTAATCTAAGTCAAAGAATAATTTAATTTAAAGAAAAAGAATGTTTTAAGATTTATTAAATTAATTGGAATCAAGTTAGTAAATAAATCCTATTAGGTTCAATATTTAATTAAAGCTTAAATTAAAATATGTAAACAAGTGGGGATAAATTAATCTAGGTATAATATAGTCAAGAAATTAAACATAGCATTTAAATACTTAAATTTTAAACCATGCAATGCCATGCAAGATTTCATTCTAATTTAATTTGTTAATTCACTAAAACATAAAATGGTTATTTAAAACACTAAGAATTTAAAATACAAGACTTAATCAACATTATACCATGCAATATTAGTAGAAATTTAATCAACTCCTTAAGCAAATTCAAATGCTTAGTAAACCCCATTCAAGCCACCCTTAAATAGCCTTTAAGGTGAATACAATTCCTCACCTTTAACCCATTAGTAATTAGTGAATTTAAATGCAATAACACACCTCAATTCTACTCAACATATTAGTCTAAAAATGGTTGAACATGCAGCAATAAAATGAGGAAACTATCGGCAGCTAGGGGAGAAGAAACAATACAAACCCATTCAAATTCTTTACTTGTAACTCCCAAACTAAATACCTATTATAGCACCTTTAACACCTCCTATATCATTCACCTTCATCCCTAACAATTCCTACACTCATATGCTCGAAAAACATCAGAACAACCAGCAACTTAGGATCGAACAGCAGCAGCAGAAATAAGGAAGAAGTTCCAACTCCGACTCCGCCGCACATATTTGTCGTAGTGATTTGTTTTGTTCAAAACAAATTCAAGGCATGTATATATTGTTTCTTTTCTCTTCAATCAAGTTCTATAGATATTTTTAAACCATTATATAACCATGATTCAAGCAAAAATCACGAAATTGACAGCAAGTGTCCAAGTAAAAATCTGCACCGATTTTCTCAACTCATTTGATTTCCAACTTCACGGTTTGAGATGTTTTGTTGATTTCAGGATGTGGCTCGTTTTCCAGGCACCCAAGGCTGCATATAGGCATGATTTAGAGTGTGTTAGGGTATTGTTTGTCCATGGGTTTCAGTCCATACAATAAAAAAAAACGAAGGAATGACAGCAATATTTTCCATAGCTGCAGAAATATGTCACAATTTTGTTTCTTGGATGATTAGGTTGTGTCTTCTGATCATGGCTGTCCAAGGGACTGTATCCATGGTTAGAACCCTTCCTTATCATGTCTAGGGCGTGACCAAATCATCTTTTCAAAGCTTGTTTCATGGATCCCTCAAATTTTTACAGCAACTTGACAAGTGCTCTTCAGTTTTAAAAATCTGATTTTGGGTGTGAGTATATTTCGGTTTTGAGAGGTTGGATGAATTGTGGTTGGCTCCTAGCCCGTAGCCATGGTTCATACAACATTCCATCATGTCTAGATCGAGCCATGGTCGATTAAATGGCCATTGGAACGACACATGACAGCAAAACAATGCCAAACTTCACAATACACAGATTTAGGTGCTCTCGGTTGTTACTTTCTATTGTCCTAGTTGTTTGTTCGAGTTGTGGATGACTTTTAGCCTTTATCCATGGTTCAAGTCATGCCTTAGGATGTTGGTAAGAGTCTCGGGTCGTTGGTTCAAGCCCATGGCCATTTATTTCATATATATACCTCACGCACAGACCATAGCTGCTACTGAAATTTCTGTATTTGACAGCAACTTTGAGTTGCGATGTAGGAGGTGGTTTAAGTTCTTGGTTGGCTTTTAGCCCAGTGGCATTGGACTGGACATTACCTTAATTAGTAAGGAAAGTCGTGTTTTTGGACCGTTCGTGATTTGGTCGAGTTTAGAGGTCGTACGAGAATTTACGGTGAAAGGTGCCAAAATGACTCTCGAAAGAGTGTTTTATGTTTTTGGATTCCTTTCACCTATTTTCGTATTTTGCAATTCTTATGTATATTTTTCAGTCAGTTTGGGGTATTTTTAATCATGGTTAAACGTCGGTTTAATGTTGGTTCGGGTTTGTACGATACCATGATTGAAAATCAAGTTGTTGGTCCTATTAGTCTCATTTTTTGTTATATTGTAAGTTTTTGGTTAGATTGTCAAATTGAGGTCAAGGTAATATTATTTACATGTGTCGCATATTAGAACTTAGTCGCAGTAAGCCTGGGAACGATCCAACTCATCCGGTAAAAATAAGTTATAATTATATTACGTGCATAAAAATATAAAATGTTTATTTTTGAGATATATGCTATATGTCTTGTGGCCACCCTATGCTTATGGGTTTGGAAGTTGGTAGGCGCAACCGAGGACCTCTCCGCCCGGTGACTTACGACCGGTTATGATTATGAATGGGTACGGACATCCAGTCCAAGGGCTGTGATTGATCTCTACCGCCCAGTATACTATGGTTTAGTCTGATCAGGCGCTTACGCTATGTTATGGGCCACTAGCTTAGAAACATTATCTCTACAGAAAATTATGATATGTTATGACAGAGCTCTATGGAGCAAAGCTTTTACGTATGATTTTCAGATATGCGCGTAGTTATAATTATTCATGATACGATTTTCACCGTACGCCTTACGATACTTTATTTTTAAGTTGCATGCGATTTTATGATATATTTATTTGTTATTCACGATATATACATGTTGAGTCTTTAGACTCACTAGACTTGATTGTTGTAGGTATTGTTGAGGCCGAGACGGAGGGCGTGGACCAGTGAGCGATCTTGGGACAGCAGTAGTAAACCCGAGGACCTCATGTTTTAGTTTATGCATCATTCATCATTCAAACTCAGTTTTAATACGTTGGATTATTTTTAAATTGTTGATTGAAAACAATATTTGCTTCCGCTGTTATTTTAAAGTTAAAATTATTTACATGTTTATTTTATTAAATAAGACAAGATAAATATTTATTTAGAAAATTTTTATTAATTCCGTAAAATTATGAATACGAAATACGGGCCTTTACAGATATGTTTACAAAGTACAATTGATCTAAAAAGATCGAATAAGATAATAATAAGTGCTTATGTTCGTGCTCAAAATATAGCCTTAACGATATGAATAAATCTATTAAGTGTGAGTTTCTTGTAACTGATCTTTAGAAACTTTTTAACTCAAGAATGAATGTACGCGCTTCAATTATTTTTTTCAGCTGATATTCTCGACTATTTATAGGCTTTGTTCTCCAACGGTAACAATGAATGCATTCAAATAATTATATTCGTTTATTTGTCTTGTATGGACACGTCATTATCCTTCTGATAATCGTACGCTGAGGCATTCTGATAAACGGCTCTCCCACTCTCAGTTGCAGACTTCTTTTGTACAAACTGCCGGTTGTTGGCTTCGCTCATAACTGATGACGTGTCATGCTGATTTATCAGTTGACTCTTTATAGTCAATATGATTAATTGATTACTGTGTAACTAATCAGTTTTAATTGATCGTCCAGTTGACTACACAGCTTCAGTTAGCTTTGATCAGTTTAGTTTCCTTCGAATATATACGCAGTTAATTATCAGTTCGGGCAACTATCAGTTACATATTTTCAGTTCAGTTATCTTCAGTTGACTTGATCAGTTCTGCAACATTTTTATGTTCAGTTTGTCAAACTCCAAAATTAAGATTCCAACAATTTCCTCATTTTAGGTGTTTGACAAAACTTAGAATTTGTGAACTGATATGAACTATACCTTGTAGATAAAATAATCCCTTAAATAATTTTTCACTGTACAGATTCGTACAAAGAATGAAGGAAAGAAATAATTGTCTTCAAGAATGAAATAAATTTCTTTTGATAACTGAAAATCTGCTAAATCAAATAATAACTGAATAAAAACTGTCTTCTAACTGATATAGATTGTTCTTCATTTCTTGGCTCTTTTATCAACCGGTTCTGATTAGTTAGTTGTCTTGGCCTTTTCTTAGATTGTTGTAGCTGCTCTTCTCTCTGCTCTTCCCCCTTTTTGTCAACACCGCCAACTTTATTGGATAAGATACAGACTTCTGATGTGACTTGGGATATAGAATTCAACAATTTTTCCTCTATCAAATCCATTCTCTTTGAATAATTGTTTTTTGCACAAAATCAATGCGATTTATGAGCATGTCTTGAGTCTGGAAAAGTGCTGAAACTGTCACTCGGTCCTTCTTCAACTGATCTACCAGAAGGAATAATGAAGTGATATCCTTGGTAACCTGCTGAAGGTTCTTCAAGGTACTTTCCTTCGTAGAATCAATCTTCAAAGTATGCAATAGTTGGGTAGACTTTTTAATAGAAATAATTGAGATTAAATTGTGCAGGCTGGACTGAATTTCTTCTATCATAACATCAGCATCCATTGGTATATCAGGAGACAGAGCTTCAGATTATTCTGGTTCTTGCTCATTGTCTTCTTCATTAAACATTACCAAGGCCTTATCTGTTGATTCAGTCACAGCTGGTTCTATTTTTGAAATAATTTCTTCAACTACCTCTTGCTGATGTTCTTGAGGTGGAGTAGAAGTCTGAGCAGCAGTTGGCTCTTCAGTTTGCATTTTCACTTCTTCAGTTTGGTGCGGAAGGAGTCTGCATCTAAGATCAGCAACTTGCTGTTGACGGTTGTTGTGATTTTACCGTCAGAAGAGATGAAGATATTTGCATACAAATCTTGAATCTCCTTGAGATAACTTTCCTGAGTTGATAGCCCAAGAAATTTCTTCAGTCCAACAGCTTCCAATTTGAGAAAAACGTTTTGAATAGCTTCGTCCCTTACAGAAAGGACTGACTTGAAGTCAATAGCCATTGCACTAAGAATATAAGCGGGTGTTTGACTTGCCATTTCCGAGTGTTTGGCTATCTACGAGGAAGAAAAGCTCTATGTGTTTGATTTGCTATGAGAGTTAGAAATGCTCGTAAAGAAACTGAAATGGAGCGGGAAAAATTACTTATGTTGGTGACTGTTAAATTTTTGGACATGTGTCAGTCCAATATTAATTGACTTAAAAAATTTGTAAACGTGCAGTGTAATCGTGAATAAAAATAGGTTGGACTACATGGGGCCACATTGTCAATTACTATTCAATAAATTACATAATTAACTTCGTAATTTTAACAGTCACATCAGTTAATGTGGAATTTTTATCGATATTCTATTAACCTATATGATCATACCAGTTAAGTCAATAACTAAGTGATCACTTGAAACTGAATCAGTTTAGTTGAAGACCAACTGACAATTGTCTTATCAGGTAACCAAATTAAAATCTACATTCCCCCTAAATAAATGCATGAAAGTAAAAAAAAAAAAGTAAAAAAGTCTTATTCTCGATGAATTAATTGTAGACGGTTGACTGATGTCTCTTCATCTTCTTCTATTTCTTCAATTAGAATCTGTTTATAAATAACATCAAACTTGTCAGATACAAAATATTTTAGCAGTTAATATTAATAAATTACAGATGGACAATTCAAGTAGTTCCAGTCAATCCAATCGTATGGAGAGGAATAGGCTAGTAGTAGCGAAGAAAAAAGAGATAGAAGACCTTGTCTTCACAAAAACACTGTCCACCTGGACAAAGTCTATCCAACTGGAGAGACAAGTTGCCACAAGAGAACAACTGGCAACTAAGATCAAGTGTAAGCAAAGACTCTCTGTCATTCATATTTCAGATCTCGCAACTGATGAAGGATTATACTACCTGATGCTCAACAAAGAACAAACTGGTATCTCAGAGGACTTCAAGGGATCTTCCTTTGAAAAATTATCTGGTTGGATGTCCTCCTGGCTAAATGCAGGAGAAATAGAAATGAATCGTGTAATAGCAGAATGTTATTATCAATAAAATTGATATTTTTATTCATTGTTTTATATTGCTTTACTGCTTTTCTATTCTGCATACAAGCTGGTCCTAACTGAATAACAAAAATGTGTTCAACTGGTAATAACTGAATATCATCAAGAAAATATTCAACTGTTAATAATTGAATATCAAAAAGAAAATATTCAAGTTGAATGATATTAACACAAATCAATTAAGCCAAGAATATTGTGAAAGTAAGAAAACTTAGTCTCGGGAAGCGGCTTGGTAAAGATGTCATCTGCTTGTTGTTCAGTTGATACGTACTCCAGCTTGATTTCCTTCTTTAGAGCATGATCTCTGATGAAGTTATTTCTGACATCAATGTGTTTGGTTCTAGAATGAAGAACTAGATTTATGTAATCACAATTGTGCTTGTATTATCAAAGAAGATTAGTTATTCTTCTCCAATAACTCAATAATCTTTCAGTTGTTGCTGAATCTAGAGAAGTTGAGCACAGCAGCTTCCAGCAGCTAGATATTCTGCTTCAATTGTGCAAGTTGTTATGGATGTTTTCTTCTTGCTGAACCATGAAATCAGCCGGTCTCCTATAAACTACATGATCCACTGGTGCTTTTACGATCAAACTTACATCTTGCATAATCTGTATCTATTAAACCTATGTAAAGTGTCGTCTCAATTGATATTCCCCCTTCATCTTTATATAATTTAATCGATGAGCTTATGTGAGTATTTGCAGCTGAACATGTCTTCATGCCAAATTTCTTGAGCAGTTACTTCATGTATTTAGTCTGACTGATAAAAGTACCAGTTTCCAGTTGCTTAACTTGCAGACAAAGAAAAAATGTCAGTTCACCCATCATGCTCATCTGTAAATTATCCTGCATTAACTTGGTTAATTGCTTACACAATTTGGGGTTAGTTGACCCAAAAATAATATCATCAACATATATTTGTACAAGTAAAATATGATCATTCTTTGAAAATTTGAACAAAGTCCTATCAACTGATCTAACAATGAAATCATGATTAGTTAAATATTTTGATAAAGTCTTATACCAAGCTCTGGGAGCTTGTTTAAGACCATACAACACTTTGTTCAAGTGATAAACATGATTAGGAAGAGAGTGATTAACAAAACCTGGTGGTTGTTCAACATACACTTCTTCCTACAACTGACCATTCAGGAATGAACTTTTGACATCAATTTGATAGACTTTGAAGTCTTTGAATGAGGCATAGGCAAGGAATATTTTAATTTCTTCCAATCGTGCAACGGGTGCATATGTCTCGTCGTAATAAATTCCTTATTCTTGCCTATATCCTTGTGCTACAAGCATCGGTTTGTTGCGCACAACTGAACCGTCTTCGTTCAGATTGTTCCTATAGACCCACTTTGTACATATGATGGTTTTAGAAACTGGCTTTGGAACTAAAGTCAAGACATTGTTATGATTAAACTAGTTTAGCTCTTCTTGCATTGCATTTATCCAGTTAGGATCAGCAAGAGCTTTATCAGTTTTCTTTGGTTCCAGTTGGAAAACAAATGCTGAATGAACAAATAAATTAAACATTTGGTTTTTTAGTTCTTACCGGGTCAGATGGATTACCTATCAACAGTTCTTGTGGATGTGATTTCTTCCATCTGTAGTTGGGATTAGTCAGATCAATTTCAGCAACCGGTTCAGTTTGTAACTGTACATCAGTTTTAGTTGCAACAGCTTCAGTTGGTATTCGAATATTATCGCGTTGTTCCACCAACTGAGTGTTAGGAACAGTTTCTCGTTCAGCTGTTTGATCCACTATATTTGGTTCAGTTCTTTGAAGGATATGTCGATTGATGTGAACTTCTTCTTCACTATCATCCTCCAAACTGATATCTGTAAAGTGATCAGTTAGCTCAAATGGATCAGTTGGTTTATCCTACAACATGAATTGACTCTTCTACATTCAAAGTACATTTGTTAAACACTCTATAAGCTTTACTAACTGATGAATAACCTAAAAATATTCCTTCGGCAGATTTTGCATCAATGTTTTCAAATGATTTTTTCCATTATCGTGAATAAGAAATCTGCAGCCAAATATTCTGAAATAGGACACCATACTTTTCTGTCCATGTCAGATCTCATAAGGTGTTTTCAAATGATTTTTGTTAATCATTGATCTGTTATGAGTGCAACAATCAGTGTTTACTGCTTCTGCGCAAAATCTATGAGATATACCAGAATCAGCAAGCATCGTTCTAGCTGCTTCTTGAAGCGTTAGATTTTTTCTTTCAGCTATAACATTTTGTTGAGGTGTTCTAGCTGCTGAGAACTCACGCTTAATTCCAGTATTATCTAAAAATGGTGAAAGATTTTGATTGACAAATTCAGTCCCTCGATCAGACTTTATTATGTGAATTCCAACTGAGTTTTCATTTAATAATATTTTGAAAAGCTTAATCATTTGTTCAAAAGTTTGGTCTTTTGATTTGAGAAACATAACCCAAGTAAATCTTGAAAAATCATCAACAACTACCAAGGTGTATTTAATTCCCTCTGAATTCATGACTGGTATGCAATAGTTCTAAGCATCTGGTGGAAGATTTATTACCATTGTTTTTGAAAGAAGATCTTACTTGTTTACCAAACTGACATGCTGAACATATTTTATCTTTTGAAAAATCTATTTTAGGCAGACCAGTTAGAAGATCATGATTACTCAGATGAGCAATGGACTTAAAGTTCAAGTGGTTCAACCTTTTATGTCACAACCAGTTTTTATAATATTTTGAAGCTACAAAACATACTGGTGCATTAAGTTGATTAGTCCAACTCACTATATAAGTGCTACCACACCTATTTCCAGTGATAATGATGTCATCAGTTGATTTCTTAACAGTGCACGTGTGCTTGTTGAACAAAACTGAGAGGTTATTGTCGCATAACTTACTGATGCTAATCAAGTTAGAATTCAAATAATCAACAAGTAATGAAACGACTGCTCTTTTTAAAATTCTACTAAATTTTTTTTACAGATATGGTGTAAAATGCACACATTCAAAAACATTTAAATAAGTTAAACATGTTTTTAAAAGGTCATCAAACCTCGGAATAACAAAAACTACAATTAGTTAAATCTTCAAAATAAAATCAATCTCTTAGTCTACTGATTTAAAAGAGAAACTTGAACCGATAACAAAAGTATGATGAATCAGCAACGTAAACCAAGATTCAAAAACATTTAACCACATTTCTTAAACCCATGTCCATAAACATATTTTGCGGAAAAACTCAAGGTCCTCGGGTTATCCAGTGCACCCCCAGCTCAGCCTACTCGGTCTTCGGCACCTCCTATCTCCTGATCAACATACTCACTTGCATCATTCACACCTAGTGAGTCTAAAGACTCAACACACCTGTAACATTATAACAAATACATATACATAATATGCAACAATGAAAAGTACCGTAATAAAATACAATTCGTGATCTTAAAAAGTTGTATGAATAATCATGACCTGTCAAAGCATAAACAATTTCATAACATATAACATCATATTAACGTAAATGTATTCGTTTTTCTTAATTTGAATTCTGTTCATCAGCTGTGACTTTCGTATTATCATGTCAGTCAATGGATCCATCTACGTGTAACCGAGGTATCCGACGGTGAGGACATCAGCGACAGCATTACCCGTCCACTGAGCCCTGGCCTTACATGTCATCATCGTGTCACCGTATTAGTCACAACCAACTATAATCCTTCAAAAATGTCTCATCACATTCACTTAATAAAAGCATTCATATACGTAATTTTTCCTTAAAACCAAGCATGCACCGTATTTTTCATTATTATACAAAACCCATATACATGATGCATAAACATGATAAATTTGTGCTCAGGGCGCTGTCAGGCCTAAAAACTCATCCCAGGTGCAAAATGACTATTTTGCCTCTGGAAACCCAAAATGACCGTTTCACCCGTGGACCTCAAAATTTCGACCCGAAGCTTACCAAACTCCTTAAAACATCCCAAAACATAATCAAAAGTATTTCTTAGAAGTAAACTCGAGCCCCTTTCAAAACTTACTCGATTTGTTTTAAAACTTGGACCATGGTCATGTTTTAACCCTAATCAACCCGAAACTTGACCAAATTTTTTCCAAACCTGTACCACACCTAAAACACATTCTATCAGCCAATAAAATTCACATTCCAGCCCACTATGACTCCCAAAAACATGACCACAATCTTCTGGATCTACTCAACCTAGTCGAACCCTAGCCGGGGCCCTTGCACACAATCACGACCCTACACCAAAACCATTGGGACCAGCCACAAACCAGCCTCTCCTAGACCACCCTAGGACCAGAGCCCATGACCACATCTCATTCAGGTCGTAACTTTCCTATACTCGCTAGTCACCAAAGGATGCACACCCATAGCCAACCCCTACTCCACGATGCCAAACGACTCTAAAGGCAAGAACAACATGTTGTGGACCTCCCCTATCCTCGGTTAGACCCTCTTAGATCGCGCCTCAGCATTGTTCAGCCCTTGCCCGGTCGAGCCCACCCTAACCCTACACCAAGACAACCCGAAACCCTAGCCACCCAAATGACACCTTCGGCCTTCACCAAGAACCGAGCACACCCTAGACTCCAATCATCATGTCACACTTTAACACAACATGTTCGCCCCTAATCAACCAAAAATCGGCAACCGCGTTGCAACCATACAACAAAAACATGAGTATCATGCAAAAATAATCCAATTTCATGTCAAAAAAATTTAACAAAAAGGCAACCACAAGGTAGGTCACTACATTTTCGAACAAATACATGATTTCATAACTTTGGAGTGAATGATGAGAAAAACGAGAATACAAGTGTGCCTTGATGATCGTGTGCTAGAAAACTTGAAGATGCGCGATTAGGATGAACACCGGAGGAGCGGGGAAGGTTTTTCTTGAAAGAACTATGCTTGGCCGAGAGTTGCTGTTGAAAATGGAGTGAGGGAGGCTTAGGTGCTGAATAACAACTTGGTCCCTATCGCTGCATGTAGAATCTTCCAAAAAGTTGATGTGAACAACGGGTCTCGCCCAGAAACGATAGATAGTGGAATCCCATGCAGTCGAACTATCTCTCAAACGTACAGCTCTGCATACTATGTCATGGTGAATGTCGTCGTGACAGGTAGAAAATGTGCTGATTTCATAAGACGATTAACTATCGTCCATATAGCATTAAACCCATTGATAGTCCTCGACAATACCACGACAAAATCCATAGTGATATTTTCCCATTTCCACTTGGGAATAAGAAGTGACTCAAGTTTTCCTGCTGGTCTTTGATGATCTGTTTTAACTTATTGACATATCAAACATTCGGATACAAATCGCAGGATATCTCTCTTCATGCCTGACCACCAATACAATAATTGAAGATCCTTGTACATCTTTGTGCTTCTGGGATGAATGGAATACAGAGTATCATGAGCTTCCTTCATAATGGCTTCCCTCAAAAAATCGCCACCAGGACCCAGAGTCGATCTCGATATTGAACTATACCATCCACCTCAGAATACAGCTTCCAGCCATTAGCTTCATCTCTAAATCTCCACTTTTGCAATTGCTCATCAGTAGACTGTCCCTCACGGATTCTATCTTTCAAATTCGATTTTACTGTCATGGTGGTAAGGTTAGGGGCCTCGCCCTTTGTATATACTGCCAGCTCAAACCGCTGTATCTCGGACCGCAGTGGTCTTGAAGTGATAATTGAGTAATGGCTTCTATCTTCCTACTTAATGCGTTTGCTACTACATTAGATTTTCCCGGATCGTAGCTAATGTCGCAGTCGTAGTCCTTTACCAACTCTAGTCATCTCTGTTGCCTCATATTCAACTCCTTTTGGAGGAAGAAGTACTTCAAAATTTTATTATCAGTGAAAATCTTGTTGTTCTCCCCATATAATTAATATCTCCAAATCTTCAATTCAAACACTACTGCTGCAAGCTCTAGGTCATGTGTCAGGTAATTCTTCTCGTGAGCTTTCAACTGGCTAGATGCATAGGCTATAACTTGACCATTTTGCATCAGAACTGCGCCTCACTCAAGTTTCGAAGCGTCTGTATAAATAACATACTCTCCTTGCCCCGATGGCATCGATAATACTGGCGCTGAAATCAAAGCTTGCTTCAATTTATCAAAACTTTCTTGGCATTGAGATCCCCATATAAATTTTGCATTCTTCTTTGTCAAGACGGTCAAGGGTACCACAATAGAAGAGAATCATTGTATGAACTTTCGGTAATATCCAGCTAGTCCCAAGAAACTACGAATCTCGGTTACGATCTTAGGTACGGGCTGTTCTTTAACTTCCTCGACTTTGCTCTATTCAACCTCAACCCCATCTTTAGAAATGACATGGCATAAGAATGCCACTCTCTCAAGCCAAAAATTGCACTTGCTGAACTTAGCATATAATTTCATATTTTGCAGTATTTGCAGTGATGTCCTCAAATGCTGACTATGCTCCTCTTTACTATTTGAATAGATCAAAATATCATCGATGAAGACTATAAAAATATTGATCAAGATATGGCTGAAATACGCAATTCATGAGATCCATGAAGATCGCTGGTGCATTGGTCAACCCAAATGGCATGACCATAAACTCGTAATGCCCATATCGAGTCTTAAATGTTGTGTTAAGAACATTCGACTCCTTAACCTTTAATTGATGGTATCCAGAACGAAAATCTATTTTTGAGAATATTGATGCTCCTTGTAATTGATCAAATAAGTCTTCATTTCTAGGTAGAGGATATTTATTCTTGATGATGACTCTATTTATCTCTCGATAGTCAATACAGAGTCGCATACTTCAATCCTTTTTCTTCACAAATAATACCGATGCTCTTCACACAGAACAACTAGGGAGAATAAAACTCTTGTCCATTAATTCTTGAATTTGATCTTTTAACTCTCTCATCTCGGCGGGTGCTAGATGATAGGGTGCTTTAAAAATTGGTACAGTGTCCGGCATCAACTCAATAGAGAATTCCACCTCACGGTCCGGTGGAATTCGGAAACGTCCTTAGAAAAGATGCTAGGATAGTCTCTGACGACCTCAACATCCTCTAGCTTTTGATTTACAGGAACATGTTTTGAAGTAACACATGCAAGGAAAGTTTGGCATCCTCGTCTCATAAGCTTCCTCGCTCACATACAAGAGATAATGTGCGGTATTTGCTTGTTCTTCCCTGCCTCAAAGACAAAAGATTTCCAACTAGGCGGTCGAATAAACACTGACCTCTGCCGAAAATCTATCGAAGCTCCATTATATGATAACCAATCCATGCCAAGCATGATATCGAATTCAGGCATTGAGAGTACGATAAGATCTACCCGAACCACGTCTTTTTGCAAACAAAGCTCCAGATTTTTTACGATGCTCGAAGTGATCATTTGATCACCGGAATGAATAGAAACTTTGAAACCCAATCCTATATCCTCAGGTATAATATTTAGTCGCTTGACGAATGTCTCGGATATGAATGACTGTGTAGCTCCCAAATCCATCAATGCGTAGGTAGCTACTCTTAGAATAAATATCTTTCCTGCGACGAATACATCATCAAATCTATTCGTGTTGAAACTTAAGGAACTTTTATCATGAAACTTAAGGAATTTCAATCACTATTTTTTTCCAAAATTTTCGAAAATCAAATGTTTAAACCTTAATATTTCTCAAAAAATTGCATTTCCATCCCTTAAATTTTCAAAAATTGCTTTATCATTCCCAAAAGTTTCGAACATTGCATCTTAGTCCCCAAGATTTTTCGAAACTTTTTATCCTTTCCCCATAAATTTCGAATTTCATCATTTTGAGCCCTAAAATTTCGGAAAATCATTGTTTTGACCCTTAGGATTTCAAAAATTGCAAAAACAGCCCCTAATTACCTAATATTTGCAAAAAGACCCTAGACATTTAAAAATTTACGATTTAGTCCCTGAAGTTTTTGAAAATTCCATATTCATCCTAGAATTTTCGGCTTCTCTCACTTTCGGCCATTGGGCATCTCAAAAATCTGGCTTAGCCCTTTAAAATTTTTGGATTTGCAATTAAGACTCTTAAGTTTCAAATTTTGCAAATTGGTCCTCATAATTTTCGAAAATACCCATTCACGCCCAAAGTTTTGATTGCTCTCAATTTTAAACCTTAATACTCTTATTTGGATTTAATTATCTCATTTTCATAATTTAGGCTCATAATTTATGTTCAATTTCTATGGTTTCTATTATCATTTCTTAATTTCAACTATGGTGAGCATGCAACCTATTTTCTTCTAGGTTCTTCTTAATACCAAATCAATTCTCATAACCAATTTAACATTTCATGCAATAAAAGCAATATAAAAACATTAAATAACTAGATTACCGGTGATTAGGTTCATGTCTAGCTCCTCCTCTGCCTCCTCAGCGTGCATCACATAAGCTCTACCCACAGTAGGTCCTTTATTCTTCGGGCAATCAGCCGCTTTATGTCATTCTTCTTTGCATATGAAAAATTTGTATGTCCCCCACATGCACTTGCCAAAATGTGAGCAATTGCACTCTTTGCACAGTGGCCTTTCTAAAGGTTTCGGTTCTCCAGGTTGTGGTGGCTTTGTTTGTCCCGGCTTCTTCACTTGCCCTTGGGGCTTCTGCTGCCATTGAGCTCTAGGAGGTCCCATAAATAGCTTCTTAATTGGCTGAGAGCTCTGCCGGTGTTGCTGTCTCTTGCACTGCATATCATAATCAATATCTTTCAGGCCTTGCTCAGCTTGGAATGCATAGGCAGTGGCAGCTGCATAGTCTGTCGGTCGTATCATCATCACATCACGGCGTACTTTAGGTCAAAGTCCATCCATGAAGTGCCTTAATTTCTCCGCAGCATCTCTAGCAATGAAGGGAACAAAGTGACAACCCATATCAAACTTCCTCACAAATTCAGCCACAGTCGTGTGCCTCTGGCCGAGACTCGTGAATTTTCTCTTCAAGCGTCCTCGGACGTCGGCAGTGAAGTATTTCTCATAGAATATTTTCTTTAATCGAGCCCAAGTAAGTGTAGTCAAATCAATCTCATGTTCTGCCCTTTCCCACAAAAGGGAAGCATCATCTCTAAAAATATATGTTGCACACCTAACACGGTCAGCGTCTCTCATATTCAAATAACGAAATGCACCTCAAGTGATCGAATCCAACCCTCAGTAGCAAACGGGTCGGTGGTGCCAGAAAATTCCTTCGGATCCAGCCTCTGGAACTGATCATAAACATCAAGTTGTGGCCTCATAGCCTGCTGAAACTGTTGCTCAAAGAAGCGAGCCATGCCTTCCAGTGCACGAATAGCAGCATCCCTGTGGGGACCCGGACGCTAATTCATGTCTTAATCATTATTAATGTCAAATATAACAATTAAGAAAATTGGGACTAAATTAATTTTTTTTAAAAATATAAATGCGGAAACGTAATAGTAATCTATCTGATATACATGTGAATATAAAAGTACAAGTCATGTACTACATGTCTCTATCTCAATTAGGTTCAACGACTATACATCCAGTGCTGAATCCTATTCTGCTTGTGGGCCCGGATCTCCACGCTAACTATAATCTCTCTTCCTCTTCCTGATCATGATCTTATCCCACCTATCTCACCTGTTGTCAAGCACACATACAAACAAGACAACAGCTGGATAACTCCGGTGAGAATTATATTTCCAGTATAAACAATGTAAGCATGCAATCATATAAAACATATATAAAAGCATGAAACACATATCAATAACATGTATCCAATCTGAAAGACATGAATCGATATAAAACTGTAAATCAAACTCTAGACTCATCATCTCAGACTCGACTCATTTCTAATCTAGGGATCCCGATCTGAATAAGAACGCAACGTTCTCCCATCTACTTTATCCCAGCTAGATGGTGGTACGTTCCTAGTCCCAGACTTTGTCTATCTATATCGAAGATCTGTAATAGGAGTCGGTCTTCTCCTCAGTCTATCGATATATATCCAAAAGTCCAGTGACTTGGCGGTTCTGCCATGGCGGTTATGCCAGAGACTAGGCGGATCTGCCCAACTCTAACTTATGCTTTACTATAAATCGATAGAGTAAGCATATCAATATCAAGCATTGCAAATATCAAATGCAATAATCATTCAGTATGTGATTTTGGGAAACTCAAGTCAAATCTAACTCGAGTTGTGCAATCCTGAATCAACATTTATTCATACCTTTCTCTTCTCGGTCTGACGAAGTCGAAGTCTCGAAGTCAAATCTGTCCATATTCAATCCGAAATGACAATATCGAATCGACTGTGTCAATATACAGCTCAATTCAAAGCCTGTTCTGATCAATACGCAAATCAAGACATAATCTGATCAATGTCAACGATACAACGATACAATCTCAATCAATACTGAATCTGATCAATACCAATCTACTGATGTTTCGACGGCATAACAATATAATCTCAATAACCCCGTCAATCTCAACATCATAGATATTATAACACGACTCATAATCGATATTACTACAAATCATAATCTTCATTAGTAACGCATTATAATCTCAAATCTGTACAATCTTGCAATACCGACAATACAATATCAGTATATACGAATCAACAACTCATCTGATCCAAGTCTGAATAATATCAATATACCCAACAATACAATGTCAATCAGATATCGATCCCAACAATCTCATAATTGATGACAACACATTTCTGATATCAAATCGGTCTAATCACAATCAAATCAACTCTGAAAATTCATAATAATTACATAACCAGTCTGTTCTTCGATCTGATTTCGATTATACAATGTCTACTATCGCAAGAACAATATATATGGATCATATCTGATTCTGGCAGTATCATAATTTCAAAACATATCGAAACGTAGTAAAAATTACGTCCAGTTGTAGCCTGCGTTGATAGGAACACAGTACCGTACTCGGATTCAAAATCGGGTAGACAGATTTTGCGCAACCTTCCAATTCTCGCACGTAAGGAACTTGGAGCCTTTTTCCTTCGTTCCTTCCTTTTCCTTTTGCAATTCTGAATGAAGGAAAGTTATATATATATATATATATATATATATATATATATATATATATATATATATATATATATATATAGATATATATATATCTTGCATGTAACGTATACGCATCATCATTTTCTTCAATTCTGGTTGGCGCTCGGGCGATCACAAGTTACCGCTCGGGTGCGGAAGTTTCTGTCAAGATCCTCAGTTGATCATCTCCTGGCGCTCGGACGGTCAAAAATTACCGCTCGGACGCAAAACCTTATGTCCGAATTCCCAACTTGTGATGCATTGGCACTCGGGCAGTTCTTTTCTACCGCTCGGGCGCCAGATGTTCGGTCCAACATCTTGGCTTATAATGTAACGATACCCGGCTTCTTCATTTGAGTTCCTATAACATCAATTCTGTCAATTAATCAACGTCTAATTACAGTAATTAAATCTCGGGCATTAAATTTCTCCCCCCTTAGATATTATTTTGTCCCCGAAATCACAGGCAATCAAATCAGATACAAAAAAGAGATATACGTAAGTTAAAAGAAAACTCACATCTTAGTGTAATAACTCTGAACATCACTACCTCATATCAGACTCAGTCTTCCAGGTAGCCTCTTCGATGCCTGACGATTTTACTGTACTTTCAACAGCGGAATATTTTTCATTCTGAATTATCTTTCTTCTACTAACTTTGATTCCAATCTGGAATACTCATTCAAGAAGTTTAAGATCACTATACAACTCGAAATTACTCGGATACAATCGATCTCAAAATACTGGCTATACAATATCGTGTATACCAATCAACAGATCATAACAATCAACACCCTCATCTGCTATCAAATCTGGTTAATTCTAGTCAATTCGATATTCAATCTTCTGTCTCAAATACCAACAGGAAGCATCCAACATTGGCATATTTAGTCTATTTATTCTGAGCTATCTTCATTTTCTTCTGAATTAGCTTCATTTCCTTCGTCATCTCTCTGATCCTATCAGGACTAATCTCAGATACCTAGGGATATTATTTCCATATGAAGGGAATCGTCATTTCTCACCGTACAATGCCTCGTATGAACTATCTCAATACTCATTTGATAGCTATTCTTGTACAATAATTCTTAGGTGACAATGAATCTTGTCAACTAGTGCTAACATCCAGCACTACAGTTCTACCAGTATCTTCCAGTGTTTGGATAGTCCACTCCGACTATCAATCGGCCTATGAATGATATGTGAAAGAGTTTGTTGTATACTCTGTAAAAAATACGAAATCAACCGAAAAGCACGGTTTGACATAGTCAACTTTTGTGTTCTGTATATTCTGATCACCTCTTTAACAGAAATCTCAGTCATCTAATCATATATGTATGTCTTCATGTACGAGTTAGCACTCGCAGACTGGGTCAGTCTGTCACTCCTAACTCAATCAATGCTCAATCCCGAGAGCAATGCGGTAGCTTCACCACAATATCCTTGGAAATGTAATCCTATTTCCATTCAGGAATCGATAAGCTATATAACCAATCTCCTGGTTTCTTTCTTTTTTTCTTTATATGTCGGCAATTCAGAAATTTCAGTACAAATTCTGCCACGTCTGATCTCATCTGTTTCAATTAAAACTATCTTTTTGATCATCAGAATAAATATTGCATTAATTATTGTGCACTTCAAACAATACCTGTCGTTTCAGATCTGAAATATTCGGCACACAAACGATTATTAACATATAACACACTGTCACAAACCTGTTATTCTGATCGATACCCTGCTCTGACTATCGATACTCAAGTTCTGCCCATTCTGATCAACTTTCTAAACTGTTTTAACTCTCAAAATCAGTTCTGGTTCGGCTTGAACAGTATCAACTCTCAACTGTCTACAATCTGTATCAAATACTGCTCCAGAAAATAACAATTCTCAATCGGATTTAAACAACAGTCAGATATAATAGCCTGCTAAACTCATGCAACTATAGATTTCTGACACTGATATCAATCTCAGCCAACCGATCATGGCTCAATCTGTGCTAAATCAACAGATATATCATCTTCAGATATCACAAACCCTGAATACAATCTGTCTCAATCAAGATACACATTTCAACAATTTCGGTATACAACTTTCCAGTTCCCAGAATATTCAATACAATACTCAGATATTTAACAGAATCAGTCATATTCTTCGAATATACCATAATATCATATATCAAAAAATCAGAGAATCATCAAAATATTCTGAACACAGAGTTTATCAACTTACAACCATAGCTGATACATCCCTAACGAGAAACACTCAATCAGATGTAACTCGCAGGCAGAAATCTTCCAACTGGTCTTTCAAGTATTCCAGTTCAATCAATATCATTCTGTACGAAGTTCTAGAAATAATAACAGTACCTGATATCAAGTGAAGACTGAAATCAATCTTCCTGATTAAAGGCAACCCGGAATCTCATCTGGGACGACTTTAGCAACGCTCCTGTCACTGGCAAATCAGTCAATGATACGCTCCATCTCAGTAAATCAACTGAATGCATAAGGACTCACTCCGTTCCTTTTGATACTCATCGAGTCATAAACATCACATATATCAAAGGTATTCTAAATCCGGAATCCTTACCATAGCATGTTCATTCTTCGGCCTTTTCAGGTCCGAATCTTACGATTTCCTGGAAATAATCTGCGATAGCTCTGTACTTGGTCAACACATCAATATCAATAATGTGGTCAGAATCAAATGACACCAAGTACTATCATCTAACTCAATCTCATACCTGTCATACTGTAGCCTACAAGATCCAACAGATGTCATGGATATAAAACCTCTCCCCAACAGAAAAGAGATCAATACTACATATAATTACTCAATACTCAAAGCATATATCAGTGCAATTCATTCAAAAATTATATACAGAATGTACTAGTATTTCTCAATATATAGGTATGCAGAATAATTATAATAGATCAATTACCTGTCACTATATCATCAAGTGCATCCTGGATCCATTCCTCGGTTACTATCACCACTTTGGCTTCCTGCTGACCCTGGTTGAGACTGAGTAAAGGGTGGTTGGAAAGAGTGAACAACAGAAGATGATCTATCGATCTGAGTCACTGATCCAGATGACTCTGCTCCCTGGAATATTCAGGAACCTCTCTGTGGACAAAATCTAGCAAAGTGTCCTTGTTGTTTGCAAATATTGCAACTACCATACACTCCTTGGCATTGCTCTGTGAGATGTCTTCCTCCACATGTTCTACAATAGACCCCGGTATAAATCGGGCTAGAACTACTGGAGCTAGATGAACCGCTCCTTAACTTCTTAAACTGTCTCTTTTGAGCTTTTAACAGTTCTTTCTTCCCAATACTACTACTACCAACCTCCAATTTCAAAGGGGATTGTAGGAATTGGACTGTAGATTGTTGTTGTTTCTGAGATTAGATCACATACAACCTTTCTTGTTGTCGAATCAAACTTGCCTCAGCTCTCTTTGCTCTATTCAAGGCATCAAAAAAAGTATAGGGTCGCTCCACATTTACCAATGCAAGTATTCCAGGATTCAATCCATTAATAAACCGGTCAGTTACAACTTCATCATTCCCAGCCACTTGAGGTGAAAAACGTAGCAAAGTAGAGAATTTAGCAACATATTCTTCAATGTTTAGCTGGCCCTGTTTTAAATTTTCAAAATCTGCCCTCTTGTCCTCTCAGTACGAACCTGGGAAAAACCTTTTATAGAATTCAACTTTAAAGATTTTCCACGTAATCACTGTACCATGTTGTTCTAGGGCTTCTTTGGTTGCAATCCACCAACTCTTTGCTATTTCCCATAACTGGTGCCCAATCAGTTTAACTCTCCGTTCATCTGGGTAATCAAGCGAATCAAATAGCATCTCGATATCGTCGAGCCAACTCTCCCAATCACTCGTCGTCTCAATACTCCTCAAAATCGGCGGTTGAAATGACTGAAACCTCATCACCTGTGTTTCCATCAGAGTTTCTGACACATCCATCTGATCAGTCACCCTACTTTCTCGTTCTGGAATTCTTCGAGTAGGGATATCTGATGATCAGAAGAGTCAGCAATCAGATGAGACAAATCCGGCTCAGTCCCTTTCTGATCAGCTTACCTCAGATCAAAATTGGTTCTGATCCATTCTCAAATAATACACATTACCAAATCAACTCAGATATTCAGGTAACATGTATCTTCGAAAACAGTAACCACATATTGCAATATTAGCACATACAATGTAATTCAACAGTATAATAAATCACATGCTAGCAATCACATGCAAGGAAAGAAAACTCATTCTACCCCGCTCACTAGCTTCTATTTCAATCTCAAGAACCTACAGTTCTAGACCTATTGCTCTGATACCACCTGCTGTGGGGACCCGGATGCTAATCATGTCTTAATCATTATTAATGTCAAATATAACAATTAAGAAAAGTGGGACTAAATTAATTTTTTTTAAATATAAATGCGGAAACGTAATAGTAATCTATCTGATATACATGTGAATATAAAAGTACAAGTCATGTACTACATGTCTCTATCTCAATTAGGTTCAACGACTATACATCCCGTGCTGAATCCTATTCTGCTTCTGGGCTCGGATCTCCATGCTAACTATAATCTCGCATCCTCTTCCTGATCCTGATCATGTCTCACCTGTTGTCAAGCACACATACAAACAAGACAACAGCCGGATAACTCCGGTGAGAATTATATTCCCAATATAAACAATGTAAGCATGCAATCATATAAAACATATATAAAAGCATGAAACACAAATAAATAACATGTATCCAATCTGAAAGACATGAATCGATATAAAACTGTAAATCAAACTTCAAACTCATCATCTCAGACTCGACTCATTTCTAATCTAGGGATCTCGATCTGAATAAGAACGCAACGTTCTCCCATCTACTTTATCCCAGCTAGATGGTTGTACGTTCCTAGTCCCAGACTTTGTCTATCTATATCGAAGATCTGTAATAGGAGTCAGTCTTCTCCTCAGTCTATCGATATATATCCAAAAGTCCAGTGACTTGGCGGTTCTGCCAGAGACTAGGCGGATCTGCCCAACTCTAACTTATGCTTTGCTATAAATCGATAGAGTAAACATATCAATATCAAGCATTGCAAATATCAAATGCAATAATCATTCAGTATGTGATTTTGGGAAACTCAGGTCAAATCTAACTCGAGTTGTGCAATCCCGAATCAACATTTATTCATACATTTCTCTTCTCGGTCTGACGAAGTCGAAGTCTTGAAGTCAAATATGTCCATATTCAATCTGAAATGACAATATCGAATCGACTGTGTCAATATACAGCTCAATTCAAAGCCTGTTCTGATCAATACGCAAATCAAGACATAATCTGATCAATTTCAACGATGCAACGATACAATCTCAATCAATACTGAATCTGATCAATACCAATCTACTGATGTTTCGACGGCATAACAATATAATCTCAATAACCCCGTCAATCTCAACATCATAGATATTATAACAAAACTCATAATCGATATTACTACAAATCATAATCTTCATTAGTAACGGATTATAATCTCAAATATGTACAATCTTGCAATACCGGCAATACAATATCAGTATATACGAATCAACAACTCATCTGATCCAAGTCTGAATAATATCAATATACCCAGCAATACAATATCAATCAGATATCGATCCCAACAACCTCATAATTGATGACAACACAATTCTGATATCAAATCGGTCTAATCACAATCAAATAAATTCGGAAAATTCATAATAATTACATAACCAGTCTGTTCTTTGATCTAATTTCGATTACACAATGTCTGATATCGCAAGAACAATATATATGGATCATATCTGATTCTGGTAGTATCATAATTTCAAAACATATCGAAACGTTGTAAAACTTACGT
The DNA here is from genome assembly GCF_022965805.1 of Primulina eburnea. Lineage (NCBI taxonomy): Eukaryota > Viridiplantae > Streptophyta > Magnoliopsida > Lamiales > Gesneriaceae > Primulina > Primulina eburnea. The sequence continues at coordinate 19,920,490 of NC_133103.1, forward strand.
CCAGTTGTAGCCTGCGTTGATAGGAACACAGTACCGTACTCGGATTCAAAATCGGATAGACGGATTTTGCGTAACCTTCCAATTCTCGCACGTAAGGAACTTGGAGCCTCTCTCCTTCGTTCCTTCCTTTTCCTTTTGCAATTCTGAATGAAGGAAAGTAATATATATCTCTTGCATGTAACGTATACGTGTCATCATTTTCTTCAATTCTGGTTGGCGCTCGGGCGGTCACAAGTTACCGCTCGGGCGCAGAAGTTTCTGTCAAGATCCTCAGCTGATCATCTCCTGGCGCTCGGGCGGTCAAAAATTACCGCTCGGGCGCCGAACCTTCTGTCCGAATTCCCAACTTGTGATTCATGGGCGCTCGGGCGGTTCTTTTCTACCGCCCGGGCGCCAGATTTTCGGTCCAACATCTTGGCTTATAATGTAACGATGCCCGGCTTCTTCATTTGAGTTTCTATAACCTCAATTCTGTCAATTAATCAACGTCTAATTATAGTAATTAAATCTCAGACATTACAATCCCCATTAGGAAGTGGGGGTGCATTCCCTTGACGATCCTCAGTATTCTCATATTTCCTATCAGTACAAGGTGCGCGTCTAAGAGACATTAAATCTGAATGTTTTCCAAATTTTAAATGTAACCAACATGCATTTAAATTTAAGTTTCTAACCATGCAACATATACTAATCTCCTTTTTGAGCGATTTTAATCATATATATTGTTTAACCTCAAAAAGCTTTTAAACATGTAATATAAACGTATAAACCATGTAAACATACATGTTCATCATAAAAATCATGAAAAAAATTAAACTTACGGACTTGAGGCTCGGCGACTGAGATTTATGAAACTGGCGGTGGCACTATATATATATATATATATATATATATATATATATATATATATATATATATATATATATATATATATATATATATATATATATATATATATATATATATATATATTTGACACCATTTAAAAAGAAATCAACCAACTATCATTTGAAAATTCAAAGTGTAAAATCATAAATCGTCAACTAATCTAACTTTAACATTTTCAAAAATAAATTAAGTCTAACATCCTTTCAAAACCTCTCAAATCATCATAAGTCGGAAAATATTTAAAAATAAATCATATCATTTAGCATATGTCATAAACATAAGTCATAAATCTAAACATCATGATCACCTGCATCAATAACACCTAGTGAGTCTATTGATCGGCAAACCTTAACCATGATAACAAGTAATACATATACAATCACATGCAACAGTGAAAATACTTTTAATAAAATAGCTTTTCATAACAACTTAAAACAATTTTTCCTTTCATTATATCATTTAATATTTCCTTTCATCATATACATATACGTTTTCTTTTTATTGAATTTGGATAATTAATTGTGACTTTCGTATCAGCTGAAGGTCGATGCATCCATCTACATATAACCACAGTACTGGGTGGTGGGGACATCAACGACACTATCACCCATCATCTGAGCATTGACCTATCATATCATCATATCATGTCGATGGAAATACGATCGTCGGTCTCCCTCTAGGTCCTACTCCCGTAACCGAGATCCCTCTGGGGCCTTTTCCCTTACAATATCTCCCATCATATCATTGTATTAGTCACAATCACTTCACCTCCTACAACTTTTCATATTTTCATCACTTATAAAAATTCATGCATATAGAAATCATTTTTTGTTTAAACCAAACATGCAACATGTCTTTTAACATTAACTTTTCATCATAAAATTCCATAAAAATTTAAAATAAACATATTAACATTACTTAAAGCATTCATGGCAGTACCAGGATGTCTATCACTTTTCAGGTGTAAAATGATTGTTTTACCCTTGGACTTAGAATTTCTTGTTTTTTAATTTTTATTATTTTCATTGAATCTAGACCATACCAAATAATTATTTAAGCTTAAATAAATTTCTAATATTTTTATTTATCTTAAATTCGAGGCTTCCGATTTAATTTCTTATTTATTAATTCATAAAGCGTTTAATTCTGAGACTAATTCAAACTTTAATATTTTAACCCCAAACTTTTATCATGAACTTTTCCTACCTAAATTACCCCTCGTGAACCATAAACCGTCCCCCGTGGACCATGGTTCGACCCCTTAACCATTCACTTCAAAAACCCAAACCCTATCTAGTTTTGCCTCGAACCATCTTACGTTTTCTTCGAGCCACTACCGAGCCACCTCAAGCCAACCCCCGTCTAAACCACCTAAGGAGCCTACTGACCAGCCTTGACCCCTTTAACCTGCCCCTAGCCCATGCCACAAGTCCAGCACGAGCCGCGGTCGATAATGTACACTAGGACTTCTAACTCGTCGAGGACCCTACACCCGAGCCACCACCTGAGCCCGAACCCTCATGACCCTCACTGGACCAGCCTCAAACCTAGCCTGGACCCCTAGCCAAGCCGTGACATCCCTCATGCATAGCAGCGGCCCTCGATTACATGGGAAGAGTCCCATCACGCAAGGACTCTTCCCTAGCCGTTGTGCAAGAGCCCTAGCCACACTAGGAATCTTCCTCACACCTAACCACGTCTAGCCCGAACCCTGGTCAACCCTTTCAATTTTAGTTCAAGCTTGGATCGCCTACAGTCTAGCCCTTGTGCATTCTCTCCTAGGCTCCTAAACCCTTTGAAATTCATCTTTTTTTATTAACCTAGGATGGCAGCCTCTTTATACATCATATACATGAGTTTTATATCATCAAAACATGAGTTATATGCATGTAAGCCCATAAGAACGAAAATAAAACTTGTGCCACATATGTTTCATGGAAGGTTAATCAAATATACATAATATGGTGTGAAAGATGTTTCAAAGAAATTTAAGGCGTGCATTTGCGTTTATTACGCACGAAAACGAGTTGGCGATATGAAGAACCGCGACATAGGAAACCCTCCGCTGAATTCTTCCTCAAAACCGTGGCTTTCCTCTTCCAAAATTTTGTGTGGTGTGTGTGGTGGGTAATGAAGGAGAGTCTTTGTATGATTAGGGGTGAGAGACGTGGGGTTGTGAGGGTTTGGGGCTTTTATTTTTGATATATAACAAGTGGTGTAAGCTTAGGCCCATTAACATTGTATAGTAGGCCCATTAAGTAATATTTAATATATTTTGTTTTGGAAAGTTTTTTAAAATATTAGCTGAGTTCTCAAAAAGTTCATATTTTCGTCGAAAATCGAATACCGTTATAAATTACGTCAGTGTATAAAATCACCTCAAAACACCTCATTTTCAAAAATACCATATAACATATACCATATTTTAAATAATTAAAAAGTAATCATTTAATAAAAATATTTTGCTTTTTTCAGCCATCGGTCTACGTTCTTCGATCGCGTCTCGAGTAACTTTAAAACACAGTTTTCTACATTCTAAAATAAAACTACGTTTTATTGGAAACTTAATTTCTAAGTTTGACAAATTGAACGTGAAAAGATTGAACAAATGATCAAGAAGACTGAAAGTAACTGAATGGAAGATTCGTAAACTGATAGTTGCCCGAATAGAAAATTAATGCGCATATAATTTAAGGCAACTGAACTGAGCAGAGCTAACTGAATTGTGCTTCCAACTAATTGATCAGTTGAGAATGATCATTTAATCCTATCGGCTAAAGAAGTCAACATATCAGCTTTACACGTCATCAGTTAAGGAACGTAGCTATCAGCCGAAAATTGTACAAAAGCAGACTATAACGCATAGTGGGAACACTGCATTTCAGAAAAGCTACAGTGTACGATTGTCAGAAAAATTTTGACATGGCTATACAACGAATATAAAGTTTCGAAATGCATTCATTGTTGCCGCTGGAAGAAACCCCTATAAATAGCCGAGAAGATCATTTGAAGAAAAAAAATTAAGTTACGAAGTTGCCCAAGTTATCAAGCAATATAGTCAATGTTGGATCTGGAAAATCCTCTAAAAACTTGATGAGCTGCAATAGCTCGTGTTATAAGAAAGTTTTCACCGATGAATTAGATCGAGTTTGAAATTAAATCAAGCGAAAAATACTCGAAGTAATCTTTCGTTAAGAAAACTGATCGATTAAAGCTTTTAATCTTGTGCAACTAATTAACTGAAGATAAGGGAGATCAGTTCTCGCATGAATCAGTTCAGTTATGGTGAGAACGGAACTGATATATACTCGAACTCATCAAGTCAGTTTAAAGCTAGGGGTTTACAGTTAGAGTACACAAGATATGTTTATGGATGTTCGGAGAATTCAACTGCTCCTATGTCACCCGTTCTACCACCTCGAGTAGGATCCACTAGAAGACTTTGATTTATACAACTACTTGTACAAACCCACCCATCTTAGGAATTACTCACTATCTAACTGAACTCCTAGTCTAGACTAAAGGCATCATCTTCCAGGCAACACTTGTTTAACGTCTATGTGTCAAAGACTACATACACAAGTTTTATGTCATTGTTCAAGACGGAATTTGAGTGGTGGTGTGTGTGTGTGTGAACTGATCTCTGAAAACTACTCGAAAGTGTTCTCACACACTGAGGGAAATATGTTTCAAAAACTAAGCTGATAATACGTTGAAGTATTCCCTCTGGGCTGATTGCTTCTTCAAAGCTAATAAGCATTATGCGTGCCCTCTCTGTATTTTATCTTTTCACTCATCAATTCTCATCATCATCTTCACTGAGCTTCAGCTTCTATTTTTAGGCGTTAGACTGAACGTACAGTAAGACTCAGTGAATGAATCTGTTGTAGTTTGAATTTGTCCCCCGAATAGTTATCTGGAACATTTGGCTTTAAGCACTGTTGCGTCTCTTATTGTACCTTGATCGTACAATAGCTTTTGTAACTTTGTGCCAGCTGGATTAAGCTTGTCGTATCTGCAAACTGGTTCACTAATAACTGATGTTCTGAACTTGTCAGTTGAACTGGTCTTGAACTGGTGAGATGGAATCAGTTGACTTGTCAGCTGAACTGATTTCACTGATTCAGTTGAACTGGTCAGTTTGGCTCTTCATCAGTTGAACACTTCATTAGTTGGATGGGCTTTTGAAAGTCTTCTGCTGAACCACCTATCAACTGGACAATCAGTTGAACTGCTCTTGATACTTCAGTTATACTAGTTCAGCTCGATCAATCGATAGCTTCAATTTAAGATTGTTAACTGATCAGTTCGAATCCTGATAAGTTTCAGTTTCTGTGCACTTAGGTAAACTCATTAGAAACAAATAAACAAGTCTTATTAACATCAAAATCAAGATTTCAAACATGAAATGTTCTAACAGTCAAGAACTCTACGCATATTCTTAAAAGCTCTCAAAAGCTCACGCTTAGCATACATATTCATAGCTTTCAGACTATAATTTGAACTTAAAGCACAAACATTCATTGTTGTATTATTTGATAAACATTCATTGTTGTATTATTCGATCTTGTAGAGATCGGTTGTGCTAAGAAGTTACACATCAGTTGAGTACTGATAAACTGTATTGATGCTAAGAGTTTCAGTCTTGACAGTGTTAAGTCCAAATTGAAGTGGGTTTGTACAAATTTTTGTATAGATCAAAATCTTTTAGTAAATATCATATCTTCGAGATTGAAGGGGTGCCGTAGGAGTTATTGAAATCTCCAAAAATCCACAAATCTTGTGTTTTCTCTTACCAGTTATATTATGTCTGTCTTTCAGTTATTTCCATACTTTCATTAAGTTAATTGATTGACATTGACAACAAGATTTTTCAATTAAGCATATTACTAAACTGATTCATCTATCGAAATGTTGTGAAAATTGTCAAGTGTTTATTCAATTCCTCTTCTAAAAACTTTTTCACTTCCAACCGATCATAACATGTTTTAAACATGTTAACATGCATATCATAATTAATTCATTTCATTAAAATCATTTAATTAGTCATTTTTCAATTTCCATAGATTTGCATGCAGCTGGATTACGTTATCGTATTTTGGATCTTATAATTATAGTTTCAAGTTTTCAGACTTCTAGATCAGTTAATGCCATTCAGACCAGAGTATCAAAAGATCATGCCGTTCAGGAAAGTCAAGCTACATATTGTTTAAAATTTAGGTGCAAAACTTCATATGTCAAAATTTTTGGCAGTACACGTGTTCAAATCCATGAAAATCCAACCATACTGCCACATGTCAGAAATGAGTTATTTCAAACAGGATACTGAAGTCAAGCCGTCAAATTCTGCCCTATTTAGAATGATTATACAATATCCTCTCAACTCTCGAATGACAAAAAATTACACATTTTGGACATGGTGTGCTAGCTTTATGAAACGCAAGAGCTTAAAGTCGCAAAAGCAAAAGAAACATTAAATAAGCATTTAATGATACACACGGCGACTGAAGTGACATGTAAGAAAATCCAACTGTTGGAGATTTTCAACTATAAATATACAAATTTCTAAGAGAAGAAATAGAGACATAATTGCTAAAAACAACTGATACAACAAATTTATCTCAATCCTGCATATTTTCTAAGAATTCGAGAACTCTCAAGCTTTCAATCTCAAGCTGCTCGCTTAGGAAGATTTTTCAGTTTATATAAGAATATTGAGGATCATTATGTGCTACACCAACAACTCAAGTAGTCAAAATTGATCATTGGGTTTTTTTTTTATCTTTTTTTCTGGTGAACCAAGTGTTCTTAAACATCTAGATTGATAAAATGATCACTAAAAGTTTCAACTTAGGCATGGATAAGTTATAGTTGAAATGAGTTGTTATAAGACGTTGTAATATCAGACTCTCTAGTGAAAACATTCTTAAGTGGAAGAATGAGTGAGATAGATGTGCTATTTCCGAACATTCATAAAATTCTTGCGTTATTTCAATACACAATTTACATTGTTAAAAATCATATTTAATTTCGTTTCTTGTTAAACTGTTAAACCACTTTATATAGTTTATCATTATTCGAGTTGGACCGTTTCCACACTTATCTATTTTTCAGTGGTCCAGCAAAACTAGTTGTTCAAAAATATCTCATAACTGCCTAAAAAAACTGTCAAGGTGTTCAAAAATATCTCATAACTGCCTAAAAAAACTGTTAAGAACTATTCGAAGTTTAGAAAATTTTAAAAGAATTTATTCATACTGTTCTAAACTAGAATCCTATCTCAACATAATATTATAAATGGAATTTTTTTAAAAAAACTATAATAAAAAGATTTTTCGGTTTTGCAATATGTTCCAATTTAGGTAGCTAGTTATTACAAAATCTAATAAAAAATTATTTCTAGAAGTTTTAAATTTTATTATGATCTCTAAATCTTTTGCATATAAATTATTTAGTATATATTTTTTTTAATCCTAATTTAGGGAGTGGGGAAGACTCGAACTTGAGTCAATACATGAGGAATTCCGGTGAGACCATTGGGCCAAGCCCTCGATCTCATAATTTTTTTATTATATGCAAATGTTATTGGTATAAAATAAAGAAAACTTTTTTTCTGAGACACCTCACGAATCTATATTTGTGACACGGATTGACTCGATACATATTGCTTTGAAAAGTAATATATTTGACATAAAAAATGATTTTTTTATAAAGATCGAGTCCAAGATCCGTCTCACAAAATTGACTTTTTAGAGCGTCGCATATGAGTTTTTGTGCAAAATAAATTAAAATTTGGGGAACAACATTTCATATCCTATTGAAGTGTCTCTCTTATGTGAGACGGTCAAACAAATTTATATCTCATAAAAACTTTCGACCTGATATATATTTGAAGCGAAAAATAATAATTTTTGCAAAACTCAAATTTAATATGGAAGGTTTTTTCGCAATATTCTTATTTTTTTCTGAAAATACTCTGGGGACATTTATCCCATTTTTCAAGGGTTTTATTTAATTTTTAAATACATTGTTTTAAAATACCACTTATTAGACATTGAGATTTTTATGTTTTTTTAAAATTTTCACATATATGTTAGATGCAATTCGATCTTAAAAATAAAAAAACAATATTGATATAATTTAAAAATTCATATTAAATTAATTTTTTAACAAAAATTATTAATATATATTTATATTAATAAAATCAATTTGATTTGATTTGGATTTTTTATTTTAATTTTGAGAAAACCAATAGTTTCGGGCTTCAAAAAATATAAAACACCCATTTCTACGTCAAAACAAAACCTTTAGACAACTTGTATGAGACGGTCTCACAGGTCGTATTTTATGAGACGGATATCTTATTTGAGTTATCCATGAAAAAATATTCCTTTTTATGCTAAGAGTATTACTTTTTATTGTGAATATCGGTAGGGTTGACCTGTCTTGCAGATAAAGATTTATGAGACCGTCTCACTAGAGACCTACTCAAACTTTTATATATACTAATATATTGATGCACATGTTGTGTATTTGTACAATAATTTTTATAATTTTTTTGATTTATATTTAAATGAGAATCAAAATATAATTATAAGAAATAACGAGAGATTACATGCAATTTTGATAGAAATTTTTTTTTGCTGAATTTGTCCATAATGGAGGACAAAAATAGATATATATATTTTTTGGTGTCGATGTTTGTATCATGTTCTCAATTTTAATATATTATATTATATTATATATATATCTATTACTATCTATTAAGGGTGAGGCACTTATAGTAACTAACTTTGGTGTCATGGTCTGTTTTATTAATTATATATATTAATAAAATGTTAAAATTTTTATGTAAGTTATATGTAGTTCAGCGGTTAGAGTCTTTGTTCTTAATGGTTTAGGTTAAAAGTTCAATTCCTATTGAGATCATTTTTTTATTTTTTTATTTTTCATTTATTTTTTAATTTATCTATCAAAATTACAGTTTAGTCCCTCACTATTTTTTATAGTTATATTATGATCCTCATTTAAATATAAATCAAATGAATTATAAAAAATATTATACAAGCACGCAACGCGTGCGTCGGTACACTAGTATATATGAACCCACAAAACTACATTCCAAACCCCTTGTTCCCCAACAAAGTCGAGACCGAAATCGAGAGGATTGGTTACGGAATCGGAGCGCCGCCTTTCAATCTTTCAAGAACAGGGTCGATCGATCCAAGGCCATATACAGGTAACGGACGTTAGTTTTATTTAGCCAAATTCCACATTTTTTATTTTCGATTTCACTGCGACAATGCAGGATTTGGAATGGGGACAAAAAATCGAGAGCGAAATCTTTATCTGTATCCCTTCATTGTGACCATGTTATTCGTTTTCTATCTGTTCTTTATGAAAAAGAATTAAGATGGATTGTTTGCTTCATGTTTGTGTTAAGTTGGGAAATTTTGATAATTTAGCCTTTGGTGAAAATGGAGTAGCGATGGCGAATTGGAGACATCTAGTTAACTTGTTTTTTGATATGATATTGGTCTTTATCAGCCATCTTACCCTTTTAGAAACTGCTTTGTTTGGTTAAGGGGACGATGATTAATTATGTATTCAGTGATAAATAATTTGATTGTAAAGAATGAAAAAATACATTAGAACAAATGAGTGAATCGAATACAGGATGAAGAACCTTTTATCTGTCTTTTTATCATCATATGTGCCAAATAGTACTTTTAAAGGCGTGAAGAAGTTCAAAGTGATTGCTGGTTAGTGCTCTTAGGTCTGAATTGTGTAGATACAGCTTCAGATAATTTATTTCCAATTGTTAGTTATTGTTACGGATGCATCGGTTACTGCATTGAGAAAAATATTAATACACCTTTGATGCAGAATTTTTTGTTTATCTTTTCAAATTAAAGAAGGTTCACGGATTGAATAACAATTATGTTTGTGAAGTCAAGTTTCAAGATTATGAATTATTATGACAGCCCTCGTTCTTGCTGCAGCCTTTAAGGCATGGCTTTTACTCTCATGAAATCATTACGAGGCACTGTTGTCCCCAAGGAGTTGGTTCGAGTAGTGGGCAATAGATCGTTTGCCGCTGGTGGAGGAAAAGCCAAGAAGGGTTCAAAAGGTGGTGCTGCATCAACTGCTCCAAAGGCTTCAATATTGAGCAAAGAAGTGAAGTCCACCACAGTTTTTGGTGCCAATATCCTGAAAGATGGGCAAGATCCTAAAATCTTACCTGATTCTGAGTACCCGGATTGGCTGTGGCACTTGCTGGATAAACGCCCGGCTCTCAGCGAGCTAAGAAGGAAGGACCTTGAGACTCTTCCATACGAGGATTTGAAGCTTTTTGTCAAGCTGGACAACCGAGCAAGGATCAAGGAGAACAACTCTATTAAGGCCAAGAACTAGTGGAGACTTTGTGAGAGGAAATTAGTGCTTGTTTTGAACATTGGTTTTCTGCCACAATCAGGTGTATGATTGATTAAGAAAAAATCTTGAATCAATCATGGTTACTTGCGAAAAAATTTGAATGAATCGTGTTTAATGGTTACTTTTGAAAATCCAACATGATTCAAGAAATAATCTTGTATCAATCTTGTATCCATGCCGGGATATTTCCTGTTTAATTTGTTACCTCCAGCATCAAGAACTGATAAAGCATTATCAAAGCTATGGAAATTCAGCAGACAAGTTATTATTATTGTCGACAAGTTGAGAATGAATAAGGAACGCTATAGCGCTCCAACTTTTTGGAATTTCACCAGAAAAAATTTATGTCGTTAAGTTGAGAATGAAGAAAACATTGTTCGGATAAGTGGCTGCTTGAGAGATCCAGTAATTGCATTTCATCGTGGTTGGAATTGCAGAGCAATGAAGTTGTTCCAAAAAATTTATTGTTATTTGTTAGAAAGATTCAAAACCGCAGCATCGGGACGAAAAGATGGTATGTGACTTGAAAATTCATTAAAAGTTAGATCTATAAATATCTATATAGAGAAAACCAAATAATGTTGATGATAACTCAGGAAGACTGACAATATTAATCTGGTAATGATACAGATTTAAGAGTTTCAGGAAAAGAATCCCAAAACCTTTGAGATAATTCATTTGAAATGTTTGCACAAGAGAGATCAAGTTGGGACGGGAAATGAGGTCCTATGTTACAACAAGCTAGCTGCAAAAAGTCCAATTGGAAAGAAGGTGTCCAGTCAAGGCTCAAGTTCCAGAGAATTCCAATTTCTTTAAGTTGTGGAGTTTGGACAAGTGAGATTCCGAAATTGTGCCTTTTAATGGATTGAAAGAAACATCCAGAACTTTAAGTTTCGAAAATGGCCTAAAACCATCAGGGCCTAAACCTCCTATTTGGCTATTAGACAGGTCTAAAAACTCCAATGAATTTCAGTTCCAATGAATTTGGGAAGGGACCAGTCAATGGATTACAGGATATGATAAAGTGTGATTTCTGAACTTAAATTAGGATGATAATTCATTTGAATTATGCTAGTTTGGAGTGATATTATGCGTTTTGTTGTTTGTTTTATTTTTCGGGGATAAAAAGAACTAAAATATGTTGAGACGTTTTTACAAGGAGAGAAAGACTAGAAAATAGGATCGAAAGAATTTGAGAAAATTGAAAGAGGATTATGATCGAGAAAGTTAAGAGTGAGTCTCATGTGAGACCGTCTCACGGATCTTAATCTGTGAGACGGATCAACCCTACCCATATTCACAATAAAAAGTAATACTCTTAGCATAAAAAATAATACTTTTTCATGGATAATCCAAATAAGAGATCCGTCTTACAAATATGGTCCGTGAGACCGTCTCATACAAGTTTTTGTCGAAAGTTAAAGAGGCGCCTCAATGCCTAATAGCAGTGCCTCGGCTCCTAGAGTCGTACAGAACATATATATTCAGATTTTGGGTGAAAACACCTACCTTGGCTTGTTTCAAGAGTTGGGGACGGTTTTTCATAGGTCATTCAGCGGAGACACAAGAAAAATATTCTGTAGAGGGGAGAGAGAGACGGAGATTGAAGAACAATTTGGCACGAAGACATGCGACGCGACGTCCAAGGACGGAGAAGCGACGTCTATCTTTGTTTTATTTATATCTTTCTTTAAATCCTTGAATGGGTTCAAGAACATGGTTTGTGTTTTTTTAATTCTGTTATTATCTAATTCTGTTGTATAGAGAGACGACGTAGCTTGATTTGAAACTATGATTTAATATTTTGATTCTTCATTCAATTTATTTATGCTTTCTTGAATTGTTTGCTTTCAATTAATTTTTCGCTAATTGAATCGTTATATTTATTTGAAATCTGACACTTGGGAGTGGATTTTGAATCAGACCATAGGAAAATATATCCTTGGTATTTATAGAGTTCGAGAGACATATAACTCCATCGAAACCATCACAAAAATTATTACATTTATATTATTTGTTGTTTATTTTTAAATTGGAATATTACAATCGATGCTAAGTAATAAATTTCTACTTATCAGTTGGGATAATTGAGTAGAAAATATTGAGAATTCTTGTTTAATAAACTAGAAAAATTTATGATAAAACATTGATATGAATTAACTATAGTGGATAATCAAGTGAAATCGAACCTTTAAGTACCTCTCGTTGATTTTCTTCTTATTATTCAGTCGATCATTGTTCATTTGTTTCTTTTTTATTTTTATTATAAATCTCATATTTCATGTAAAATTATTTTAGTAACAATATTTATTGTAAAAGTAAACTATTCATTCTCTGCGGGACGATATTCGTACTTAACCGAGTATAAGATTTTGACACCGCATACTCGCGGTAAGAAATCATGCAACAAGTTTTTGACACAACTATCAGGGAATGACTTAATTTGGTTTAGACTAATATTGTTGCCAGTGAATCTAAATTTTAATTTATAGCTTAATTTTTTTTATACTATTAATTTTAATGTGAGAAACTCAAAGCCACGATTGGTTGCTTTTTTATCCGGAAATTGAAATGACATCTAAAGCAATAAGCAAGGCATGAATAGAAGAATTTAAGAAAATTACAGAAAACTGAGAGGACAGAGAGGATAATACAAGAGCGGTGCTTATTAGAGATCACTTTAAAGGTGATCAATCTCAATTATTCTTGAATTGGCCATGGGACGATATTTGCCAAAAATTTTGAGTTGAAGTTTGTGTTCTAGCCATACACCTTAGGTTTTCTAGTCAGTTTCTAGGGCAGTTTAGTGTTAGGAAGATTTGGAGCTAGTGTCGACTCGAGAAGGGGTCAGTGAACTAGCACACAGATCGAGACATCATCAGCGGACTGACGACGGACGCATATATAATTCTAAAGCCTTAAATAGTGATTTAAGGATCATTAGTAAGAACTTTGAACAATGTTTGTTAAATCAAGATGTGGCTTGATAGTGATTTTATTATGTTGGTATTAACTAATTTCAGACAAGTAAACTTCTATTAAATTGTTTTAGTGAGGTACATGATGTATTCATTGAGATATTCAAGCGTAGTGTACACACTTATATGATGTATATTTATTTCTTGCATGATACATATTTTACTGCTTTGACATATTATGCATGACATATCATGTTGGGTCTGATATCTTTCGAGATATACCTCGTTTGTTGGGGCCGCTCAGTCCTGTTATGTATTGTGGACGGTTGGGTATCGAGAGATACAGTGTCCGACGGAACCCACGAGCTCTGATGACCTGGACATATCATGTAGGTCCACTTCTTGATGATGAATGTGAGAGCCAAAACATACCTAGGGCAAATAAGAGACTATACACTCGGACACTTTTAGACTGAGCATGATATTCTTGACTTGATCCTTGATATCCGAGCATATTGCATTTCATATGCATCATATCAGTTTCTATACTCGTACATTCTAGTATTGGATGATTGTTGATCACGTCTTTTTTTTCATCTTGGGCACCCCATTCCATGGGGCAGTTCTTAGGTTGAACGATACAGATGGTCTGGGCAGTGGCTAGAACAGTCAAGTTATCGATAGTGATCCAGTGGAGGTTTTATATTGTTTCTCGTATTCTCGTGAATGATTATGTTTTCGATATGGTTGTATTACGATTTAGACAGAGCTTATTTTTATATTTTTGTTTTGGTTTCAAGATGATTAAGTTATTTGGTTCTATTGTTTAATTGTTATTATCAAGTTCAAATTTTGAATGCTTATTAGTCTGTTTAGTAGTGGATCGGGTAGGGTTCTACATTTAGTGGTATCAGAGCATATAAATATTAGTAATTCTGTTTCCACGATCTAGATGTTGATTTTGGTTTCCTTTCAGATGTCAAGATATATGGGACATGGCCGTTATGTCGACAATGATGTTAGCCAAGAACATTGTCGTAGAGATTGTGATGGAAGGCGTCACCAAGATCATGATGAATGGAGATGTAGGAATCACGTAAACATTATGGATTTTATGAAGATAGGACCTCCATCGTTGACAAGGGATGAAAATGCTGATTTTGCTGAAGCATAGGTCGATATTATGGAGCAGTGTTTTCGTGTTTCACACTATGACGAGGATGAGAAGATGGAGGTATCCGATTTCATGATCCAAGGAAAAGCTCGGAAATGGTGGAAACCTGTTTATGTCATTCTAGTTCAGCAGCGTGTGCGGATTTGTTGGGAACATTTCTGTCAGGCCTCATCTATCATCACTTTCCGCCAGCTCTTTGTCAGATGAAGGAGATGGAACTATTGACCATTGAGCAAGGAGATTCGAGCATTGAGTATTACCTAAAGAATTTTACGGATCTGTTGTCGTACGCTTCTCACATAGGTGAGATTTCTGAAGCAAAATATTCTCATTTTTTGATTGGTTTGAACAAGGACATTTTTTATCAGGTTTCTGTCTGTGATGATCCGTCTTCATATGAATGATTAGTGAATCATTGTCGTCAAGCCAAGATCAGTATTGTTAGGAGGAAGGCTAGCAAAATTTCTAGTTCGTTGGGATCTAGGAGTCAGTCTTTCAGGAAGTCGGTATCTTCTTCTTCTTCTCCCAGTTCTGGATGGGTGCACATTTTTTGTAGGAAAAAGCTGCAATTTAGCCACTGCAGAGGCAATCATCAGACGGAGAATTGTCTAAGAGTGACAAGGGCTTGCTTCAATTGTCGTGATTTTGGTCACGTGAAGAAGGATTGCCCTAACTTTGAGGATCAGAGTGGACGCGGAGTATCTATTGTATGGTCTTATAGTGGAAAACAGTCTGAGGCCACTGTGCAACAGAAAATTTTTCCTGTTCAAGGTTCATGTCGTGGAGAGATATCACAAGGAACTCAGCAACGCCTACGAGTCCAGGGGCAAGTGTTTGCCCAAAACCAAGAGCAGACTGAGGAGGCAAACAAAATAGTCATTGCAGGTAATTTCCTTTTATGTGGTATACATGCATATGTATTAATTGACACAGGGGCATCACATTCATTCATAGAATCAATGTTTGTTAAGAAGCATAAATTGCCCTACGTGTCATTAGATGTTTTAATGTCGGTGTCTAGACCTATGGGACAAGAGGTTTTAGCTAAGCGATTTATAGTAGACTGTTTGTTAGAGTTTGAGGGAAAATATTTGTCTGTCATTTTGATGATATTGGCTATGGAATATTTCGATTGTATTATGGGAATCGAACTATTAACTAAGTATAGAGTGACCGTATATTGTTATCCACGTCTCGTTCGTTTTCGTCCAGAAGAAGATGATTTGGTTCTTCTTCAGTGAGGGAGCTCGACCACCAATTCCAGTAGTGTCTGTTGTAAAAGCACAACGGGCTTTAGCGAAAGGACGAGAGGGTACCTCATGTATGTTGTGGACGTATCGAAGGATGTAATCAACGTGAATAACATTCCAGTTGTTGAAGAATTTCCTGATGTTTTCTCCAATGAAATTCCTAGATTTTGTTTTGAGATAGGAGTGGAAGCAGAGATAAAATTAGTACCAAGTACCGCACTATCTCCAGAGCTCCTTATAATTGGCACCAACGGAGACAAAATAGTTGAAATAACAAGTATAAGATCTTCTTGACGAGGGGTACATTAAACCCAGTGTGCCTCCTCGGGGAGCACCGATGCTGGTTGTTAAAAAGAAGGATGGTTCTATGCGACTTCGCATAGATTATCGACAGTTGAACCGAGTAACATTTAAGAATAATATCAGTTACCACAGATCGATGATTTGTTTGATCAATTGCAAGGGACTTCAGTATAATTGAAGATCGATTTATGTTCTGGATGTTATCAACTTCGAGTTCATCGACATGATATCCGTAAGACTACATTTCAAACATAGTATGGGCATTATGAGTTTCTAGTGATGTCGTTTGGTTTGACGAATGATCCAGCAGTATTTTTGGATTTGATGAACCGAGTATTCCAGAAGTATCTTGACAAGTTCGTCATTGTCTTTATTGATGACATAAAGATATACTCTCGTAGCCTTAAAGAGCATGCAAAACATTTAAGGATTGTGTTGCTAACCTTAAGGAATCACCAATTGTATGCTAAGTGGAACAAGTGCGAGTTTTGGCTTGACAGAGTTGTCTTTTTGGGACATGTTATATCCAAATATGGGATATCAGTGGATCCTAGCAAGATCGAAGAAGTGTTGAGTTGGTCACAACTGGAATCAGCTCAAGAGATAAGAACTTTTCTAGGTTTGGCAGGTTATTACCGGAGATTCATCTCAGGATTTTCTCAGATTGCCAAGTCATTGACACAGTTGACATGTAAGAATGTGCAGTTCGAAAGGACAAACGATTGAGAAAATAGTTTCAATGAACTGTGTAAACGTTTGACAATTGCATAGGTTTTAACTCTTTCCTCTGGATCAGGAGAGTACATTGTGCACACTGATGCATCATTTCAAGGACTTGGGTGTGTTTTAAACTATAATTTTCATGTGATTGCGTATGTATATAGATAGCTGAAGAAGCATGAAGAGATTTATCCAGTTCATGATCTGGAATTGGCAGTGATTGTATTTGCTTTGAAGATTTGTCGACATTATCTCTACTGAAAGAGATTTGATATTTTTACGGATCACAAGAGCTTGAAATATATCTTCACTCAAGCAGAGTTAAATATGCGCCAAAGAAGATGAATGGATTTGTTAAATGATTATTATTGTGAAATCAAATATCATCCAAGATCAATGAATCTTATAGCTGATGCTCTTAGTCGCAAGGTGAGATATTATGCGCTTCAGACAAATTTATTCTCAAGTATAATCCAAGATTTTTGTTCTCTAAGATTTCACTTCTATCATAAGAAATGAATGAAAAGCATTCAAGTAACGAGCATTTTATCTGAACCGACGGTGTATGATAAATCAGATAAGCTCAATTTTCTGACCCAAGGTGAAAAAGTTAGCAAAGTTAGATAACAGAGACAACACATCTGACTTTGAATTTCAAATAGATGGAACCTTGTTTCTGTTGGAAAGAATCGTAGGTCCAGAATATTTTAAATTAAGAGACGAGATTTTATCTCAAGTCCATAGGATTAAGTCGAGCATCCATCTGGAAGCATGAAAATGTATAAGGATTTGAAGACCATGTTTTGGTGTTTTTTAGCAAGTGAAACCTAACCATCGACTACCAAGAGGATTAATTCAGAATATTCCTATCCCTGAATGGAAATGGGAGCATATGACGATGGATTTTGTCACCCACTTGTCGTTGTCTTCTAAGAATTGTGACATAGTCAGCGACATAGACTCACAATTTACCTCAAAGTTCTCGGGAAGTTTTCAAAAAACGTTGGGAACGACATTGAGTCTGACTATTTTCGATCATCTAGAGACCGTTGGTCAGTCTGAGAGGACTACTCAGACACTCGAGGACATGTTACGTTCTTGTGCTATGGATTTTGGATCAGCATGGCATGATCATTTGCTACTTGTAAAGTTTGCATATAACAATAGCTATCACATTAGCATCGGTATGGCAACGTTCAAAGCATTGTATGGTAGACATTTTCGTACTCCATTGTTTTGGGACGAAGCAGGAGAACAACAAGTGCAAGGGCTGAATTAGTTCAACAAGCGATTGATCAAGTACTGATCCAGAAGATAATTAAAACTGCACAAGATCGTCAATCGAGTTACGAGAATACCAAGCGTGGACCCCTATAGTTTCAGTCAGAGGAAAAAGTTTTTCTTAATGTTCCTCCGTTCTGCAGAGTAATGAGATTTGGACTCGAGGGAAAATTAGCCCCAAGATTCATCAGACCTTTCGAGATCTTGGAATGTGTTGAAAATTTGGCATATCGATTGACTTTACCGTTGTATCTGTCCAACATTCATAATATCTTTTCATGTATTTTTGCTATGAAGGTATATGATAAATACAATAATTGCACTTAATTTATACAAGAAACCATTTTGAATTATGTTAGTTTCGAACGGAATTATGCGTTTATGTGTTGTTTTGAATGTCAATACTAGACTGGAGAAAAAGATGTACATGAAGCCACAATGATGCAAGGACAAACAGAAGATTGCATGCATCCGTGCAAGAGAAGAGCCCTACGCGGCCAGAAGGGCGCGCGCGTCCGCGCTAGAACACGTGCAGCCGTGCGCGCAACATTGCAGCAAAGAAGGGCAGAAGTGTATGTTGGGCATACAGACAGAGGCTTGTGTGTGGCTGCACGAGAACACGCACAATCGCGTTTGCAGGGCTGACAAAATTCCAGTAGCTTGCATGCGGTAGCACCAGATCATTCGTGCAAGGGCGTGAAAAATCCGAATTTCGGCGGCCATGCGAGATAAAAGGAGGACAACAGTTTTGGAGAAAAAAATCCAACGAGAGACGAGAACACACGCACGAGACGAATAATCGGAGCGCTAAGATCGATCAAGAAGGCGAAGAACGACGAATCTGAGGACATAGATGCCACTTATGATTTGTCATCTAATCTTTCGCCTTTAATTTCTTGTGTTGTGATGTCTAAACCTTCGAACATGTTTTGTTTTTTGTTTAGATTCCGCTATGAACTAATTTTCTTTTCTAGAGGGTGACTTCACTTTGTTCATACGATAATTTTGACTCGGTTGTTTGTGTGACTGAATTCATCTATGTTTAATCGTTTTTTCTAGTTTTTATTCGACTACAATTTACTTGCCATAAATTGTTTGTTATCTTATTAATTCTATAATTCGAGAGAGATACTAGGAGTATAGATCATTAGAGACACATCGTTGAATGTTTATATCATTCAGAAGACATATAAATTTAGCGAGGTATATGTAAGATCATCGTTTGCATATAACATTTAAATTGAGATTCTTATTAGGAATGTTTGAATCAAAGTTTGAATGATACAGTTTATTCGTTACTTGGGAAAGGGAGAACAAAATAATTATGTGTTCTTGGCCAGTAAACGAATAGAATTCATTAATATAAATACAACCGAGAATAATTATTGGGAAACTTAGTTAAATCACTTATCTAGATATTTTCTCTCATTGATATTTCTCTATTCCGTTATTAGATTAATATTTATTTTCAAGTAATTCAGTTTCATTAAACCAAATCGGTAATTGATTCTTCTAGAAAAAACCATGACTACTTTAATTAAAGCACTGGTGTATGTTTATGAATACACTCTTCGTGGGAACGATACTTTACTCTCATATAGTAAAACTTAACAACCGTGCGCTTGAGAGCGGAAAATACGCAACAAGTTTTTAGTGCCATTGTCGGAGAGTGTCAAATTTATATTTATATCAGTATTGTTACAAATTAGTCTAGATTTTAATTTAGATTTGTTTTTATTTTATTTTGTAATTGGTTATTTGTTCAATTTTTCTGTCTGACAGTGCATGAAAAGATCGCAAAGTTCTGACTTGCTTATCTTTGATCATGAGATCGAAAGAACTGCACGGAGATTAAGAAAAGCAAGAAGAGAAGATATCTAAGCAATGGTAAAAAGCAGAGAGAATGACAGACATAACCCTCTAGAGACTATACCTATCAGAGATCACTTCCGACCAGTGATTAACACTCATTATTCTGGCATTGCTCAGGGGACCATAAATGCAAACAATTTCGAGCTGAAGCTTGCTCTGATAAATATGGTTAAGCAAAACCAGTTTGCTGGAACCGCCATTTCAGATCCTCATGTGCACTTGAGAACTTTACTGGAGATTAATTACACTGTAAAGATTAATAATGTTCCTGATGATATTATTAGACTGCGTTTGTTTCCGTTTTCTATCAGGGACCAAGCAATAGGATGGCTCCAACTGCTTTCCTTGGGGAGCATCACGACATGGCAGGAGTTGGCAACGAAGTTCCTTGTTAAATATTTTCCCCTTGCGAAGTCTGCATTTTTGAAGATCGAGATCAGCACTTTTAGGCAGACTGATTTTGAGCAGTTGTATGAGGCATGGGAAATATACAAAGAGTTGTTGAGGAGGTGCCCGAATCATGGTTTTGAAGACTGGGTACAAATCGAATTATTCTACAATGGTCTGAATGGGCAAACAAGTTGAACTATGGATGCAGCGGCTGGTGGCACCAGCTTTGCCAAATCTCCTGATCAAGCCTATGACTTTCTTGAGCAGATGACTATTAATAGTTACCAGCGGCCGTTCGAAAGGTCGGGTGTGAAGAAAGCAGTTGAAGTTTGTGTTGTGGATCTGATTACATTATTCACCGCCCAAGTATCTGCACTGACCACAAAAATAGTAGCTATGAATAAATTGAGCATATCAGACACTGAAGCTCCTTCCATTGTTGTTGAAGAAACACTTTTTCCAGAGGAAGCTCAGAAATCACGAAAATTTTTCATATGCAAATAATAAGAATGTGTTGAATTCTCCACGGGGTTCAATGTATCAAAGGGGAAGGAAAGCCTTCTTTTGAAGATTTGGTAGGGACATTTGTTGCTGAATCTGGCAAGAGGATGACTAGGACTGAATCTCATCTTGGTAGTTTGGAGACTCACATAGGAAATATGGGTGCCACGATGAAATTTTTGGAGACACAAATTGGACAGCTGGCTACTGCATTAAGAGATCATAATATAGGTCATTTCCCAAGTAATACTGAAGTTAACCCAAAGGAGCCGTGCAAGGCAGTTACTTTGCGAAGTGGAAAAGAACTTGAAGTTGAAACATCCAAAACGAAAGTTGAAAAGGAGAAGAAAGTTGAAGAGGGTGCGTCTGAGGATAGAAACGAGAAAATATCGAGGATTCCAACGCTGACGTTTAATTTTAATGGACTCGTTTATTGAAGACGACCCTTCCATCCCTCAGAGCTTCAAGAAGAAGAATTTGGATGATCAGTTTACAAAATTCTTAGAGATTTTGAAGAAGATTCACATCAACATACCATTTGCTGATGCTTTGGAGCAAATTCCAAACTATGCGAAGTTCATTAAAGATGTGATGTCTAAGAAGAGGAAGCAGCAGAAGTATGAAACCATGAAGTTGAGTGAGGAATGTAGCGCCATTCTGCAAAAGAAGCTACCATAGAAATTAAAATATCCACGGAGTTTTACTATTTCTTTCTTTATTTGTGGTTCTCAATGTAGTAGATCTTTATGTGATTTAGGTTCAAGTATTAATCTGATGCATTTTCTATTACAGGGAATTGGAGCTTGGAGAGGTTAAACGACCACTATCACCTTACAGCTTGCAGAAAGAAGTTTTATATATCCACGTGGGATCGTTGAAAATGTACTGGTAAAAGTGAATAAATTTTTTTCCTTGCTGATTTTGTAATTTTAGATATGGAAGAAGATCATGATACTCCATTAATCTTTGGGAGACCTTTCCTAGCTACTGGAAGAGCATTGATAGATGTGCATAAGGGAAAACTCAGCTTGAGAGTTGGTGGAGAAGCAGTCATTTTTAATATCTATAATGCCATGAAAGGATCAAATCAGGCAAGTACTTGTAAAAGCATTGATTTATAGACTCATGTGTGTCTCTTGATTGTGAAGGAACTATGTATCCCTTGGATAGTTGTTTGATTTGTGCCTCTAGAACTGCTGATGAAGATCATTGGGAAGTGAAAGAGCAACTTATGGCTCTTGATGGATTGCAGAAGTAAAGAAAAAAGGATGCACCGCTTGAGGAATTGAACGTAGATGAGCAAACAGAGGTAATATCATCTTCCCCTGATTTAAAGGAACTGCTAAGCCATCTTGGCTATGTAGTAAGTGAGAGGTCTACATATCTGGCAATTATCTCTTTCTCACTTACTTGTGATAAAAAAGATAAACTATTGAGACTATTAAGGAAATTTAAAACTGCATTAGGATGGCTGATTTCTAATATTAAGAGAATTAGCCCAACTATATGCATGCATAAAATTTTGATGGAGGAGTCGTGTACTTCTTATGTAGATCATCAGAGGAGGTTGAATCCAGCGACGAAGGAAGTTGTAAAAAATGAGGTAATGAAATTGTTAAATGCTGGTGTGATTTATGATATTTCTGACACTAGTTGGGTGTCTCTTGTGCAAGTTGTACCTAAAAAGGGTGGAATAACTGTGGTAAGAAATGAAATTGATGAATTAATATCTACTCGTGCTGTAAATGGCTGGCGAGTATGTATTGACTATAGGAAGTTGAACAATGCTACATGTAAAGATAATTTCCATTGCCTTTTATTGATCAGATGCTTGAAAGACTTGCTAGTTATTCTCAATATTGCTTTTTAGATGGTTATTCAGGTTATAACCAGATTGCTATAGTACCAGAAGACCAGGAGTAGAATATTTTCACGTGTCTCCATGGCACGTTTGCTTTTAGGAGGATGCCTTTTGAGCTATACAATGCGCATGCTACTTTTCAGAGGTGCATGATGGCCATATTTGCAGACATAGTAGAGGAAATCGTGAAAGTATTCATAGACAAATTCTCGGTATTTGGCTCTTCGTTTGATCATTGTTTACATAATATATCCCTTGTTTTGCAGATATGTCAAGAAAAAAACATAGTTCTTAATTTGGAGAAATGTCATTTTATTGCCCAAGAGAGTATTGTTCTTGGACATAAAGTATCTTCTAGGGGATTAGATGTAGACAGAGCTAGACTGGTTGCAATTGAAAAACTCCCTCCACCAAGGAACATCAAAGGAATGAGCTTTCTAAGATATGCGAGGTTCTATTGTAGATTTATTAAAGATTTCTCTAAGATCACTAAACCCTTACGTAATTTGCTTGAAAAAGAGTCTACTTTTATCTTTGATGATGATTGTTTGCAGGCATTCGAGAAGATCAAGAAAGCATTGGTGACAACACCAATTATGATAGTGCCGGACTGGAAGGAGCCCTTTGAGTTAATGTGTGATATGAGTGATTATGCAGGTGGCACTATCCTGGGCCAAATAAGAGAAAAAAATGTTTAGGGAAATTTACTACGCAAGTCACACCATGGATGCTGCACAATAAAGTTACACTATGATGGAAAAGGAGAAGCTTGCAGTAGTATTTGTCTTTGACAAATTCAGGCCCTATCTGATCGGCACAAAGGTAGTTGTTTTTACTGATCATGCAGCTATTTGCTACCTTTTCGCCAAGAAGGATCAAAAATCACGCTTGATAAGGTGGATTTTTACTACTACAAGAATTTGATTTTAAGGTCAAAGATAAGAAAGGGAGCAAGAATCAAGTGGCAGACTACTTGTCGATACTTGAGTTAGAGGATAAGAAAGAAGAGGGAGTTATTTAGGAAACATTTCCTGATGAACAACTCTTCGAGGTAAACTCTGTACTTCCTTGGTTTGCTAATATTGCGAATTTATTGTCTTGTGTACCCTTCCTCAAAATTTAATCCATCATCAGAAAAAGAATTTTTTCCATGATATCAAGTTCTTCTTGTGGGATGAACTATTTATGTACAAGAGGTTTGGTGACCAAGTCATAGGAGATGCGTGGATGGTGTCGAAGCACATGAAATACTGGAGCAATGTCATTCTTCACCGTATGGTGGACATTTGGAGTATCACGAACAGTAGCTAAGGTATTGCAATCTGGTTTTTATTGTCCTAGTCTTTTTAAAGATAGATATACCTTAGTAAAATCATGTAATAGATGCCTGAGGTTAGGAAACATCTCTAGACATCCCGAGTTACCACTAACAAATATTTTGGAAGTGGAACTTTTTGATATTTGGGGCATAGATTTCATATGACCCTTTTCCCCCTCTTTTTTTCACTCTTATATTTTATTATCTGTGGATTATGTTTCGAAATGGGTGGAAGGAATTGCCACCAATACTAATGACGCTCGTGTTGTAGCTAAATTCGTGCATAAGAATATCTTCACCAGGTTTGGAACACCGAGGGCCATCATAAGTGATGAAGGTACTCATTTTTGCAATAAAATTTTCAACCCACTTTCGGCTAAATACAGTGTGAAGCACAAAGTGGCAATAGCATATCATCCTCAGTCGAATGGAAAAGCTGAAATATCCAACCTGGAAATTGGACTGTCAACACTAACCGGAAGGATTGGGCCATTAAGTTGGATGATGTGTTGTGGGCTTATCGGACTGCATTCAAGACGCCTATTGGGATATCTCCCTATAGGCTGTTTTTTGGTAAAGCGTGTCACTTGCCGCTAGAGTTGGAGCATATAACATTTTGGGCAGTAAAGAAGTTGAACTTTGATTTGAAAGCTTTTGGCGATATCAGAAAAACTGCAGTTAAATGAGATGGACGAATTTCGCAATTAAGCATATGAAAATGCCAAGATCTACAAAGAGCAAACCAAGAAGTGGCATGACAAGATCATTGTACAAAGGGAATTTGAACAGGGACAAAAGGTGTTGTTTTTAATTCTCGTCTCAGACTATTCCAAAGAAAGTTGAAATCGAGATGGTCAGGACCGTTTATAGTAGAGGTAGTCACCCATATGGAGTAATAGAGCTCAAATGCAAAGATGGCAAAACATTTAAGGTGAGTGGTCAGCGAGTGAAATATTATTTTGGAAACGAGGTGCGGAACATGGACAATGTCCCACTTGCCAAGTCTACTTAGTAAAGAGCAGAGTCACGCTGATGACTATAAATTAAGCACTGAATGGGAAGCAACCCATCCTTTTTGCTTTTTGATATATAAAAAAAATCAGAGCCCGTGCACACCAGCGCCATTACACGCGCAGCGGCGAGCATAGGACCAGCGGACAAATCCAGAAGGGCGCGCGTGGCTGTGCCAGATCACGCAAAATCGTGCGCGCTCAATTATTGACACAAGCCAGAGGCACGCGTAGCGCACTAGCCACTCTTTTAAACAATATCTGAGCGTCTCTTTGGCCATTCCCTCCTCCACAAACACTCCTCTCCTCAACACACTCTCCTCCCCTTCCACAAACACTCTCTTTTACCTCCAACCCTAAAAAGCTCAACTCACTGCCACCATCGTGCAGACCCGAGGCCGCCGTTGGCTCAGCAAACCGCCGCCGTCTCCACCATTGGAGATGATTCTAAAATGGTAAATTTTTGGGTAAGACTAAAATTTTCATTGAAAAATTTATCATTAAAGATGTGCTTCTAGTTAAAAATCTTTGTTATAACTTTATTAATATTAGTCACTTATGTGATAATTGATATTCTGTTGAGTTTCAAAAATACACATGCACTGTCAAATATGTTAATGGTAATATCTTACAAGCACTAGTATATGTTTATTATTACACTTCTTGTGGGAACGATACTTTGCTCTCATATATTAAAAATTGACAACCGTACGCTAGCGAGCGAAAAATACGCAACAGTATGTAGCAGATGAATCACACGTTCTTGATCTGACATATGTTCAAGTTGAAGAAGACTTGACTTATGTTGAGCAGCCGCTCTTAATCTTTGGTAGGAAAGAGAAGAAGCTCATAAACAAAACCATTCCACACGTCCTAGTGCAATGGCAATGCAAAGGTACTGCAGAGTCGACTTGGTAGTTAGAGAGTCGTATGCGCTCAGAGTATCACATTTGTTTTGAGTTGTATATTTGTAATCATGAGTTGCATTTTATTCAGTTGTATTTGAACTTCAATTCTGAT
This sequence comes from Primulina eburnea, assembly GCF_022965805.1. Lineage (NCBI taxonomy): Eukaryota > Viridiplantae > Streptophyta > Magnoliopsida > Lamiales > Gesneriaceae > Primulina > Primulina eburnea. The sequence goes on from NC_133103.1 coordinate 19,946,431, forward strand.
TTCGAGGACAAAATCTTTGTAAGGATGGTATAATGTAATGACTCGAATCCTTATTTTGAATAAAGTACTAACTAAGATATGATTAAAGAGTTGTTATTTAAGTATTATTAAGGAATTGATAATTTGTGATCAACCTGTTGGATCCACCGAATTTAAAATGGATCACCCAATCTATTTCATATTATATTATATCGAGAAATCCAACTAGATGAATGAGATTCTAACATGTGGCAGAGAAAACTGATTTTGGATCATCTGAACTAGTCTGGATGCAGCCTATAAAATAAAATTTGATTTCATTTGTTTCCTACATCGCTTACTTCAGCTACTCTATCTCGAATTCTAGCCATATATCTTAGATTTCCTTGCTAGTTTCTAGGGAAGTTTAGTTTCGAGAAGCTTCAGAGCTAGTGTCGACTCTAGGAGGGGTCTGTGAACCGGAAAACAGATCGAGACATCATTAGCGGGCTGACGACGGATGGAAGTTTAATCCTAAAGCCTTAAATAGTGTTTTAAGAATCATTAGAAAGAACTTTGAACCATGTATGGTAAATCAGGATATGGCTTGATAGTGAATTTTACTATGTTGGTATTGTCTGGGTTAAGACGAGTAAACATTCTGTCAGTTTGTATTAGTGAGGTATGTGGCGTACTGACTAAGATATCCAACCATAGTATACGCACTTATATGTTTCATATTTATCTGTAGCATGATACATGTTTTTCTGCTTTTGTATATTATGCATGACATATCACGTTGGGCCTAATATCTTTTGAGATATACCTTGTTTGTTGGGGCCGCTTGGCCTTGTTCTGTATTGTGGATGGTTCGGCGTCGAGTGTTCGACGGGACCCGTGAGCTCTGATGAACCTGGACATTATAGGTCCACATCTTGATGATGAGTGTGGTAGCCAAAATATGCCTAAGTAATATCAGAGATTATACACTCAAGCGTCTCTAAATTGTTCTTGACTTGATCCTTGATATCCAAGAATATTGCATTTAACATGCATCATATCAGTTTGTATACTCGTATATTCCATATTGGGCGATTGTTGCTCACTTCCTTATTTTCATCTTGGGCATCCCATTCCACGGGGCAGGTCTTAGTTGGACGATTTGGCGGCCATGGCAGTTGCTAGAGTAGTTACGTTTTCGGTGGTGATCCATTGGAGATTTTATTTGGTTTCTCGTTTTAATGCCCGAGATTTAATTACTGTAATCAGACGTTGATTAATTGACAGAATTGAGGTTATAGGAACTCAAATGAAGAAGCCGGACGTCGTTGCATTATAAGCCAAGATGTTGGACAGAACATCTGGCGCCCGAGCGGTAGAAAAGAACCGCCCGAGCGCCAATGAACCATAAGTTTGATATTTGGACAGAATGTCTGGCGCCCGAGCTGTAGTTTTTACCGCCCGAGCACCAGTGTTCAAAAATAAATGCGCTCGGACAGAAGATGTCGCGCCCCAGCTGCAAAATCGTGACCGCCCGAGCGCCGACTGAGATGAAAGAAAAATGAGACACGTTTCTTTACATGCAATTTGAGATATATATATATATATAAATATATATAATCCATGCTTTCAGAATTAATCAGAAGGAATCGAGTAAAGCTACGAGGGAAGCATCAGAAATCCTTACGCCTTTTATATTGTAGATTTGTGATTTGCGCAAGATCCGCCCGTTAGATTTTCAATCCGACTTCAGTACCGTGTTTCTATTGACAAGAGTTTCAACTGGACGTAAGTTTCTTATGGTTTTTATATGATTTGAAATTATGGTATTGCCAAAATCGGATATGATTCATATATGGTTTTCTTGATATAGTAGACATCGTTTAATTGAAACCGGATTGAAGAACGGATACCATATGAAATTGTTATGATTTTCAAAATAGAATTGACTGAGATTTGGTATCAGATTTGTGTTGTTATCGATTATGAATTGTTGGGATTGATATCTGACTGATATTGTATTGCTGGATATATTGATATTGTGCAGTTATGCCGTTAAAACAGAATTTGATTGAGTTCTGATTGTATTCAGTATTGATTGAGTGGGGTATTGATAATATACTCCTTGATATTGTCATTGACAGATTTGAATCAGAGACTTCAACAGAGCCAGATTGACAGAAAGAAAGGTATAAATCAATGCTGATTCGGGATTGCACAACTCGAGTTAGATTTAACTTGAGTTTCCCTAAATCACATACTGAATGGTTATTGCATTGATATTTGCAATTCTTGAGATTGATATGCTTAGTCTATTGATTTATAGCATAGCATGTGTTGAGTCAGGGGCTGATGTGCCTAGTTATTGGCTGATGTGCAAAGTCTTCGGCTGATTCGCCAAGACACTGGATGTTTGGTTTATATCAATGTCGCTTAGGGGTTGATTCTTTCCTATCGCTGAAATTCAATATATTTGCCCATATCCAGGAACTGGGATCCCTAGATTAGAGATGAGTCGAGTCTGAGATGACGATTCTTGAGTTTGTTTATAGCCTTATATCAATACATGTCTTTCAGATTTGATACATGCTATTGATATGTGTTGCATGCTTTTATTTGATTGCATGTATACATTGTTTATACTGAGATGTATTTCTCACCGGAGTTATATGGCTGTTGTCTTGTTTGTATGTGTGCATGACAACATGTGGGGCAGGATCGGGATCAGGAAGAGGATGAGAGATTCAGAATTAGCGTGGAGATCCGGACTTAGAGTAGATTGATTTTCAGTACTTGATGTAGTGACTGTATTTTAGATTGAGATAAATAAATGTTGTACAAGACTTGTACGTTTATATTGACATATATATCAGATCGAGTACATTATGATTCCGCACTTGCATTTTAAAGAAAAAAATTTATGTCCCACATTTCATAATTGTTTTATTGAATCTTAATAATGACTAAGAAGACGAATTAGGTTCGGGTCCCCACACTCGTATTCTCGTGCAGGATTATGTTTTCGATATAATTGTCTTAACATTTTAGATTGATATTATTGTTCTGTTTTCGTTTGGGTTGTAAGATGATTAAGTTATTTGGTTTTCGATGTTTAATTGTTGTTATCAAGTTTAAATTTAATTCTTATTCATCAATTTACTAGTGGCTCGGGTAAGACGCTACATTGAAAGAGCTATAAACAATCAGCAGAGGAGAACTTTTCCCAGTAATTCTGAGGTGAATCCTAAGAAGCATTGTAATTCTATCATGATCAGAGATCACCAAGTTAGTCAAACCACCGAAGATTTGTGTGATGAGGAGAAAAGTGAGGTAACAAAAGTACCAGATGATCATTAAAAAAGAAGCTTATAATGAAAAAACATGCATCGATTGATATGTTCGATATTCTTAATGGTCACATGCCATTTCCCCAACATTTCCAGAAGAAGGGTTTAAATGCTCAGTTTGCTAAATAATTGGAAATTTTCAAAAGAATTCATATCAATGTCTTTTTTGTGGAGCTTCTGCATAAGATGCATATCTATTATAAATTATTCAAGTAAATTACAAATAAGAAAAGATTTGCAGATTTTGAGAATGTGACAATGTCTGAAGAATGTAGTGATGTCATCCAAAGGAAGCTTCTACAAAAGCTTAAAGACCCCAGGAGTTTTACAGTTCAATGTGAAATAGAAGGTCAATCTGTGATAAGTGCTCTTTGTGATATTAAGGCAGTGTGAATTTGATGCATACGTCTGTATATATGAAACTTGGTTTAACTGAGATGAAGCCCAACAAAGTGATGTTACAGCTGGTGGATAGACTTGTCAAGTTTCCTTGTGGCCTAGTAGAAGATATATCGGTAAATATTGACAAGTTGATACATCCAACCAACACACTTTTTCGTTCTTGACATTGAAGAAGATCATTAGTTCCTTATTATCTTAGGAGGACTGTTTCTGGCTGCTACTGAAAAAAGAAAAATGTTAAGTTAGGAGAGCTGGGGACAGAAGTTGAAGGTGTGAAGGTGATTTTTACAGTGTTCAAGGAGGATTGCAACTCATTCAAGGAACATGTGTTCATGGTTGAGCAAATAAGGGTGATGGAGCACTGTGAAACTGGGAGACTGAAAAATATTTGAGGAAAAAAAAGATATAAAAGGCAAAGAAGGTCAGAAATAAAATAAAGCCCAAGAGATTTTTTGAAAGAGTTTCTAGGGTAAAAGTGAATAATAAAACATCCAACAAGGTTCCAGTGACAAGATGAGATTGACACACAATTAGGCTGATTATTAACTAAGCATTTTTTGCAAGGCAACCTAGACTTGTCTCCTTTTTCTTTTTAATTTTATTTTGTTCGCTTTTGATTATGTTTATTTTATTTTTTCTTGTCGACATATCTTGTTTAAGCACTTATATTGAGATTTTAATTTTCACGTCCCTAATGAGTTCAATGGCTATGAATACCAAGTGATGTGATCCAGGTGCAATAGATGAACCGGGTCGGGTGCTCCACCGGATCTGCTATCAAGATAATGAAGGAAATAAGAGCAGTGTGAATTGTCTGAACCATAAGCTTCTTTCCCGGAAAGCTATGACGACATGCGCTTAAGAAGATAACCAAGTGAATGGGCGCCGGAGAGTGTCCGGCATGGCCACTCCGATGCTTAAGTCAATGAATGTTTCAACAAAGGACCAATGTTACCAAGTGATGGTTGTGATATTGGTGTCAAATGAAAGAGTTTTAATAAATGAGTAATGAATGTTAGTGTATTCAATCTGTCAATGAAAAAATAAATGCAAAGAGAGAACATGGTATTTATAATAGGAGAAATGATGATGACCTCGTTCTGTGCGCTACCTACTAATTATAGCATGGCAGCTGATCACACCCTATTTTCTGACACGTCAAGTCACACACTAGTCACATCCTCCCTGTCTGATTTTGTCAACCACTTGGATCGGTGTCAGAGATGGGACAGCCGCCCATATCCTATTTTACTAGTACACTCGAGTGCGGTGCTCACATCGAGGTAGCCTGGGTAGTAAGTTGCCAGGAGCTTTCATGAGAGCCCGGGCATCCAATAGCCCGGGGAGGAGACGTCCCGGGTGTTTATGTAAAGGACCGTGTTTCGTATTTGAAAATTTGCGAAATAATTTAAAATTTTCTCTTTGAATAAATAAAACGCCTCTTTCATAAAATATACTGATAAAAATATTCAATGTTTAAAATGACAGCGGAAGTAAATAAATGTTTCAAAATGACAACTTAAAATAATTCAACAAAATAAAACTGAGTTTGGAATAAAAATAGTAAGTGCTGAAAATGAGGTCTTCGGGTTCCTACTACTGCCGACCCAAGATGGCTCACTGGTCCCCGCTCTCAGTCCCGACCTCATCAGTACCTACAACAATCAAGTCTAGTGAGTCTAAAGACTCAGCATGCATATATTGTAAATAACAAAGAAATATATCATAAAATTTCATGCCATGGAAAGATATCATATCGTGAAGTGTAACATGAAAATTGTGTCATGAATAATTATAAATACGTGCATAAATGATAAATCGTAAGTGAAATGTTTGCTCGATAGAGCCCTGTCATAAAATAACATATCATAATTTTTTGTTGAGAATATGTTCTACGCAACTGTCTCATAACATAAACTGAATCATCTGATCAGACTAAACCACAGTATACTGGGCGGTAGAGATCATCACAGCCCTTGGACTAGATATCCGTACCCATATAGGAACATGAACCGGTCAGTAGCCACCGGATGAAGTAATAATCTCATAAGCTGCAATCCCATGAGTGTGAAGTGGCCACAAGACATATCGCATATATATCCAAAATAAACTTTTATATTTATGCACGTCATATAATTAAATTCCTGAGTTATTTTACCAATAGGGTAGGATCGTTCCCAGGCTCGCTGAGAACTCAAACAAGCCTCTGAACCGAAACAAAAAGTTGCTGTCAAGAAAATTACAGCAGCAGCTGTTGTGCTTCCTTGCGTCGTTTGCAAGGCTAATGGCCATTGGGGCTTGAACCACCAACCAGAGCCTTTTACCAACATCCTAAGGTGTGATAAGGGCCCTAGCTAAGGGCCCTAGGCCAGCCACAATCAAAGCAACACCAGAAACATCGCCACGCTTCCACCCGAGAGCCCAACTGTGCGTGCGTGGGGTGTAGCGCTTCTCTTGGTGTCTTGGTCACTCCAATGGCCATATGATCGACCATGGCTTGACCTAGACATTATGAGGTATTGTGTGAACCATGGCAAAGGGCTAAAAAGCCAACCAAGATCGACACCAACCTCAAAACCGAAAACCAACTCACACAACAAAAATTAGAATTTGAAAACCGATGGGGCACTGTTCTTGTTTGTTTTAAAAACCGATGGGAACGTGAACCAAGCCATGAAAGAGCATCTTGGTCACGTCCTAGACATGTCAAAGAAGGGTTCCAACCATAGTTACAGACCCAAAAGCCAACCAAGATTCGAACCTCCTTGAACAATCCAAAAACAGAATTTTCGAGACTCAACAATTGCAACATGAAGTGTTGCTATCAAAACTCGTTGTTGGGGGGAGGAGGGACTGGAACCAATGGACTAGCACCTTCCTAACCCACCCTAGACTGTGTCTAAAAGTAGCCTTGAGCCCTTGGAAATCGAGCCAACCCTGAAACCACAAAATCAACAAAAACCGTGAAGGCACAAGAGGAAGGCCGAAAAATCTGTATATGTTTTTAGAAAGTTGCTATCCAAAAATCGATTTTGCTTCATGATTCATGCACATGTAATGTTTTAAATTATTTATATAACATGATTGAAGAGAAAAGAAACGTGTATACATGCCTGAAATTTGTTTTGAAGAAAACAAAAATGATACGACGACGCGGCGCGGCGGAGACGGTTTGTTCTTCTTTTGTTTTTCTCTCTAATTTTCTCTCAATCCTCACACGATTTTTCTCTACTGAAAATGATCTGAAATTTTTGAAAATGGAAAGGGAGAGAAGTCTAGGAAATAAATGGGAAGGTTGCAAGATAAAAGGAAAATTTGAATGGCAAAATGAATCTTTCTATCCTAGAGTTTGTTAGATAGGAAATGAGATGTGATTTGATTTGATTTAAATGGAGGGATGGCCGATTTCTATTTTTCAAAATACAAGGGAGAAAATTGCTTAATTATTTAATTATTGGTGATTAAAAGGTGGGGGAATTATCTTCCAAGAAAAGAATAAGGGAAGAAATAAAATGGTGAGTTGTTAAACAAATATCAAATCTTTTAAATGGGGCCGAAAATTGCTAGATAAAAATGGGTAGGAAAATTGCTTAATTAATAATTATTGAGAATTTAAAGTTGAAGGAATTATTCTATCATGAAGGGATAAGGAAAGATATCAAAAATGGAGAGTTGACAAATCAAAGTTAATTCTTTAAGGGGGTGGCCGAATTTTATATGATAATGGGAGGGAAAAATTGCTTAAATAATGTATTTTAAATCTTTAGAGTTTTATCTACCCATTAAATATTTTACTGAATTAATAGATTAATTATTGAACCTAAAAGGACTTATTTACTACTTATCTCAAATTACTTAAATAATTCCTTAAACTTTTTTTTCAATAAAATAACTTATTATTTATCTTAAATAAATTCTAGGAATGTTTTCTTAATATTAAATTTTATCTCAAAACTCCAACTCCAGTCCGGCCTCATTTATTTAACTGAAAAGATAACAACTAAACTACTGCATAAAACAATTAAATTTAAATAAAAGAATTTAAATCCTTTATGCATGGCTTATACGTAGTCTGATTTACAGGTTCTACAGTTAACCTGTCTTGCTTCTGATGAACCTTTCCTGCAGATTTCTCCCAAATGACCCGGGCTCTAATGGGGGTTCATCAATTATCTGGGGTCATTTATGACCCACGCACAACCCGAGCTCTCCAGGGGATATCATCACTCCCTTCCTAAATAGTCGGGCTAGAGTCATACTCGCTGTCCCGATTAGTCTTGTGTGCCTATCATGGAAAATATTTTGTCGTTTAGCCTCCTCGGGCTGGTAGGACTGTTGTCATTTCATTAGTGCTGACGTAAGCCCTAGAATCTTTAGCCGTCATAAACTTTCCGTATTCTGAGAAGATAAATCATCATGACGCCTCGTATTCCGACCCTGTCTTTTCACATTTCCCGCACATTTCTCCATATAAATCGCAACCATCTAATTGTTTTGCGATCAACATCTTAGATTAGTCCTTTTTCCCTATATATATCTTTTTCCTAAGTTTATTTCAAACTTTTCACTTCTTGCGCTCCTCGTCTTCTCTCCTTCGGCGATGTGCTTCTTTAGCTCCGAAGATCTTTCTGTTACAAGTCACCCACCACCATCTTCACCTCGTAAGTTCATTTTTCCTTACTCTAACTCTGCCTATTTTTTTCTCTTTTGATCATGTCAAACTCTATTTCTTCTACCTCTGGTCAAAATTCCAAGGGTTTTTCAGAAGACAACTCCCCGGCCCCTTCTGAAACTTCTGTTCACATAGCTATAGCCATCCCTATTCCATCCTCCCGGCTTCTTCCAAAAATAAAAACAAAACCACAGCCTTTTCTTCCCGATCAGCTGGTCACCGTGACAAAGGGAAAAACAAGGTTACATGACTCTTGTGGTTCTCTACAGTGACCTCTACCCTTCGTCCTGGGGCCTTTGAAGATATTATGTCTCTATGATCAATCCCTTGTAATTATAAAATCATTATCCCCGAGCCCAACGATCACCCAAACATCCCAACTCGAGCTTACAAACCTTCTTCATAGAACAGCTTAAGAGCAGGCTCCGGTTTTCGGTCCACCATTTTTTTTAATGGGTTGCCCAGTTCTTTGGGCTCCCGATTAACCACCTCCACCCCCAACGCTTTAAGGATCATGGCTGCTACTTTTATTCTATTCCGTATGAAAAGTCTCCTGATCAACCCTTCCATCTTTCAATTCTTTTATTCCCGTCGGTTTAATTGAGGGGTTTTTTCCTTTATGGCTCAGATGAAATACCGGTTTTTGACAGATATTACTTCTTCTTTGAAGGGGTGGAAAACCAAAATTTTCTTTTTACAACTCCCAACCCCCTGACCTGTTCGACAGGCTTCTTACCCTTAGTGCCCGAGCAACCTGAATTCCCCCGCGATTTCAAACTGCTTCCCCCTTTCACCCAGGCCCGGGACGTTATAGAGGGCCAATCCTTCCTATCATCAGTGTTGATCCGAGGGGGGAAATCTGGTTCATTATGGGATAGGGACCCGGCCTAAAGACCCTGTGGACCAGATAATAGATGAATTTGGCTAAGCTGGTTCACAGGCTGGTAAATTACTTTCCCTTGAACTTCACCATTTCCTTCTGTTTTATTTTTCTAACTTTGTTATCTTTGGTTCAGAAGAGGAAGAAATGACCAAGGCCAGTCTCCTTGAAGCGGCCGCCCGAAAAAAGGCCGAGCACAAGCAAGCTCGGGCGGAAAAAAGGGCTCGGGAATCCCAGGAGCAAGAGGAACTCAGGGACCGAACTGAGGTTGAGTCCCGGGAGGAAACTCCCCCAAATGCAGATGGGACCACTTCATTGGTCAGCAAAGAGGATCCGGCTCCTCTGAATCACCGTAAGAGGAAGGACTTGCTGGAGCCGATCACTGAAACGGCTCCCCTGATCACCATACTCGAGGGAGGGCCCGAGATTACTGCACGGTCACACCTCCCACCCGGCTCACCTACCGGTATTTTTTCCTCACAGGGTGAAGTGCCCCTGGTCTTGCCAAATATTTTTGGTGACGGCATCAGCACGGACCTTACCAGGATGGTGCGGGGTCTTCTTCGTCTCGAGGAGGTCGAGCATCTCAGGGGACTTCACCCCAACCAGAAACTTTACGAGGGGGTTGTCTAGTCCTTTTCCATAAGTTGATTTTTGTTACTATTATTTTTACCTGGTTGTGTGCCAACTTTTAATTTTTCCTTTGATTACAGGGCTTGCAGATGCTCATATCTGCTTATGAGCAGGTGGCTGTTGTAGCTAAGAAAGCAAATAACCAACAAATGTCTCGAGTAGTTTCAAGAGGAAGGCCTCGTTCCTCCTGACAGGGAAGACTTCCCTGGTTTGCTTAAAGCTGTTGCTTCTCTCCTGGAGGATGAAGTGGAGGAGAAAGATAAATCAGACCCGGAGGCGTAAATAGAGTATGTTTTTTTTTCTTCCCGGGCTTCCGGACACAATGTAATTTCCCTTTTATTTAATGAAATATAAATATTTTTTCCTTTTTCATTTGTCTTTTTCCTTGTAAGCTGGTTATATAAGTAGAAAACGTCGAGATTATCTCCCAATTATTAGAAATGGCTCACGCTTCTTTAAATAACTTGGAAAATTTCCTAAGAAACCGATTTCTGTATAATAACATTCTTTACCAAGAATATCTTAAGTTTTAGATTCTTTTGAACATATCCCTGGGGGCTCTGGTTAGTAGATGACCGAGGTACGGGTCCCCAGGCTAAGGTACGGGTTCCTGGTCTTAGTAAGTGACCGAGGTACGGGTCTCCAGGCCAAGGTACAAGTCCCTCGTCTTAGTAAGTGACCGGGGTATGGGTCCTCGAGCCAAGGTACGGGTCCCTGGACTTAGTAAGTGACCGGGGTACTAGTCCCCGGGCCAGGATACGAGTCCCTGGACTTAGTAAGTGACCGGGGTATAGGACCCCGAGCCAGGTTATGGGTCCCTCAACTTAGTAAGTGACAGAGGTACGGGTCACTGGACTTAGTAAGTGACAGGGGTACCCGTCCCCGGGTTAGGGTACCCGTCCCTGGAGTTAACAACATTTCTTTATATAATCTTCATTTTATTTGATGTACATATTGATAGATACAAAAGGACTAAGCATAATATTTCTTCAAATGAAATGCATTCCATGGTCTCTTAAGAATGTGTCCCTGAGAATTTTCCAGATAAAAAGCTGCTCCCGAGCTGGCTCTCTGAACCACTTTGAAAGGTCCTTCCCAACGAACTTCCAGTTTTCCCACATCACCAACTGGTTTTACTTTCTTCATAACCGGATCCCCGACCTAGAAGTCTCGTGTTCGAACATGTTTGTTGTATGATCTCATATCCCGGCTTCAATAAGCTTCCATCCGAATGACGGTCCGATCTCTCTTTTCTTCCACCAGATCAAGCTCAATGGCCCGAGTTTAGTCATTATTGCTTGGGTAAGATTCAACCCGAACAGAAAAATGTTCATTTTCCACAGGTAAAACTGCTTCTGAGACATAGAATAAACTGAACGGAGATTCTCGAGTGGTTGTCCGAGGTGTGGTCCTGTATGCTCATAGTACACTTGGCAATTCTTCAACCCAGTCTTTACCCTTCCCTTGAAGTCGGGTTTTCAATGTTTAAACAATAATTATGTTAGTTAACTCGATTTGGCCATTGGCTTGTGGGTAAGCTACCTAGATAAAAGATTGAGTGGTTTTCATTTATTGACACCAGGACATAATTTTGTTCCCCTGGAATTGTCTTCTATTATCTGAAATTAATCTTCTAGGAATACCAAATCTGCAAACAATATTTTTCCAGAGAAATTTAATCACTTCATCCTTTGTAAACTTGGCCAAAGGCTCGGCTTCCACCCACTTAGAAAAATAATCCACAGCCACCGAAAGAAACTTCTTCTGAGCTCGGGCTATTGGGAAAATGGCCCACAATATCCATACTCCATTGATCAAAGGGACATGATGCCCAAATAGACTGCATACCAATAGTTGTACTGTGTTCAAATTTAGAGTGATATTAGCAACCTTTACATGCTCGGACAAGTTGGGTAGCATCTTGATTCATCATGGACCACCAGAATCCGGCTAGTATCGATTTTCGAGTGAGGGCTGCTCTTCCGAGTTGTTCACCACAGCATCCCTCATGAATCTCTCGGAGGACATACCTAACTTCACCCTAAGCTAAATACTTGAGCAAAGGACCCTGGTACAATCTCATGTATAATAAATTATTTAAAAGGACGAATCTGGTTGCTTGTTTCTTGATTTTCAACGCTTGAGCTCGATCTTCTGGGAGCTTGGCATGAGTTATATATTCGATCAAAGATGTCATCCACGAATTCTCCCAGGTTGATGGCGCATCTTCCTCAACAGAAAGAATCAGTCGGATAAAACATAAGACCTCCCGGGTGCTTACATCTGACAAGGAGACAACCATTTTGGCTAGAGTGCCAGCCTCCACATTTTCATCCTAGGGAATTTGCTCAATGCTCCAATCAGTCAGGGATGCTGCCCGGGCTGTAATGAGTCTCAAATACTTGAGCATTTTCTCATCCTTGCCTTCATATGCTCCTTTGATTTTCTGGGCAACCAATTGAGAATCAGAGTAAATGATGACACGAGAAGCTCAGACTTCCCGGGCAGCTTGTAATCCAGCAAGAACAGCTTCGTACTCTACTTCATTATTGGTGACTCGAGAATCAATTCGCAAAGCTAATTTAACCTTCTCTCATGATGGTGCAATCAGAACTACTCCGACCCTGAATCCCGACGAGTTTGATGCACCGTCAACAAAAATTCTCCATACTTCCTCTTCTCCTGGTTGAACCATTTCTATCAAGAAATCTGTTAATGCTATGGCTTTGATGTCAACCCGGGACTTATACTCAATGTCATACTCCCCGAGCTGCACTGTTCATTTTATCATTCTTCCCGAGAATTCAGAATGAGTCATGATTCTCCCGAGCGGGGAGTTAGTGAGAACCACAATTGTGTAGCATCGTCCGTGCTTACGAAGCACGGATTGCAGTATTCTTGCAAACTTTTTTTTAAAATTTTTTTTGAATTCATTTTTAAAAATTAAATTATTTATAAAAAAAACCCGAGCATTCTTTGTGGAGGGTACAGAACCCTCTCTTTTCTGGTCTTGATAATCGCGCCATTGAACTTGGATTTTGTGCTATGTCTGAATTTCACTTGTGAATTTCCCGATCCCAGGAAACTCTCAAGGGGATATGAGAAAAATGCCTCGAGCTGCCCCTTTTACGAGCTCTCTCCTTGGGCCTGACAACCCGGTCTCCCCTGACTCTCTTCAAAGCCTCTCTCTTCTGACCCTGGGCTTCTTCCATGTTGATGTAATTTTCTGCCTGAGATAAGAGATCTTCGAAATCTCTGGGAAATTTTTTTGTCAGATATCAAAAGAAATCCCCCTCTCATAACCCTTGTGTAAATGCAGTATTTTTCGTCTCGGGAGCGCAAGTTGGGATATCCAAAGCCACTCGATTGAATCTTTTGATGAACGCTCTCAAATTCTCATATCCGGGCTCTACTTCACATCAAATAAACTGAAAGCAGTCTTTTTGTACTTCTTGCTGCTGCTGAACTGATGCAAGAATACCTTTTGAAAATAGTCAAAAGATTGGATGATTTGAGGTGCCAACCCTTCGAACCATCTCTGGGCCGAGTCAACCAGGGTAGTTAGAAATAATTTGCATTTAATTTGGCCTCCATAGCAGTGCAGCATGGCCATATTTTCAAATCTGGCGAGATGTTCTTCAGGATCAGAAATCCCGTCATAATCCTTAATCCTGGCCGAATTGAAATGACCGGGCAGTGGTTCCCGAACGATAATATCAGAAAATGGGCAACCCTTGATCTCAACTCGAGTATTGCTTTTAGAGCCGACTTGCCCTTCCAGCACTTTTAATTTCTTTCTCAACTCTTCCAGCTCTTCTACCACAGTGGGAGATTTAGAGCCGACACTCGACTCCCTTTCATCCTCCCTTCTACTTCCCTCTCGACCTTCCCGCCCTTGTTCATGTCCCTGCTCTGGCTGAGCAGAATGTTGAGAAAGTGCTTTCTTTGCGAAGGCCGCCTCCACAACATCAGACACAATTTTGGCCAACTCTTCGGGTGTTAAGTTAACAATAGGCTGGGTACCAATGGGTGGCGGACCACCCGAACAAGAGAAAAGTACGTTCTCTCCCTGAATCCGAGAAGTTTCTTGATTCGTTCTCCTGGTAGGAGCCATATCAACGCCTTAGGACTCAAATTTCCTATTGACGGCGCCAATGATGGGATCCGGGTGCAATAGATGAGCCGGTTCGGGTGCTCCACCGGATCTGCTATCAAGTTAATGAAGGAAATAAGAGCAGTGTGAATTTTCTGAACCAGAAGCTTCTTTCCCGGACAGCTATGACAACTTGCGCTTAAAAAGATAACCAAGTGAATGGGCACCGGAGGGGTGTCTGACGTGGCCACTCCGATGCTTAAGTGAGTGAATGTTTCAACAAAGGACCAATGTAACTAAGTGATGGTTGTGATATTGTTGCCAAATGAAAGAGTTTTTAATAAATGAGTAATGAATGCTAGTGTATTCAATCTGTGAATGAAAAAAAAAATGCAAATGGAGAACCTGATATTTATAGTCGGAGAAATGATGATGACCTTGTTCTGCGCGCTACCTACTAATTATAGCATGGCGGCTGATCACACCCTATTTTCTGACACATCAAGTCACACACTAGTCACATCCTCCCTGACTGATTTTTTCAACCACTTGGATCAGTGTCAGAGATGGGACAGCCGCCCATATTCCATTTTACTAGTACACTCGAGTATGGTGCTCACATCGAGGTAGCCCGAGAGTAAGTTCTCGGGAGCTTTCATGAGAGCACGGGCGTCCGATAGCCCGAGGAAGAGACGTCTCGGGCGTTTACCTTCCCGGCTTCTGATGAACCCTTCCTGCAAGTTTCCTCCGATTTGGGCCATCCATTCAGTATCCCAGGTCGTCCATGACCCGGGCTCTTATTAGGACATCATCAATTGTCTCGGGTCATCCATGACCCGAGCACAACCCGGGCTCTCCCGGGGGTATCATCACCAAGTATGATGAGTTATTAAAGAACAAAAAGTCGATGACGTCACGCCTCAAGCACATTTACCCCTTCTGATAGGGGCATTTTTTAAAACATGAGGTTTAAAATTTAATTAATTTTAAATAAAATGTTATTTTTTATTTTTTACAATGGGTGCTGATACAATTAGTCCCCAAATCCTGTATAGCCTAACTTAATTATAGGACGATATTTTCTCTCCCCCTCACACAAACCAAATATTACAAGTTTTTTTAAATTAAAAAAAATATATTTACTTTTTTTCCAGTTATTTTTATCAAAGTGTAGTGTAGAAAATATTGGAGAAAATGTCGAGGTGATAGCGATAGAATGCTAAACATGATTCAAGCGTATTGACCGGGAGAGACATTTGGCTCACAAGTGGTAGGAGGAGACCAAGATAGAGAGGCATTGGCCTGATTTAAATATTTTCGAAATTTTAACTTTAACCAGAGCTGGAAGATATCTATGGGAATGGACCCATGGTTAGCATTTCACAAAACCATAAAAATTAAACATGATATATAATATTTGAGAAAATGCCAAAAAAAAAAATTAATTTTGATAAAAGGAACTCATCCACCAAACTGCAAGATAATAGGTAACCTCTAACTTCTTCAGGTGTGTTTGGTTGAGTGTATTAAATAAGGATAGATTAATAGTCAAATATTTATCGTTAAAATTTTAAGATGTTTTAATAATCATTTTGACCCGATTTAAGATCTAATTTTATTAATCAAATAGTTATCCATAAATTTGGATCTTAAACCGGGTCAAAAAGATTATTAAAACAACTTAAAATTTTAACGATAAATATTTGACTATTAATCTATCCTTATTTAATCCACTCAACCAAACACACCCTTCAATATGTCCTATAATTTGGATAAAATCCATATCTCTTTAAATTTTTTAAACATTATTACCTCAAGGTGGTTACGTAGAAAATATTTATATGTAAAATTCATTTATTTCAAAGTTGGCAGAAATTGGTGTGAGAAGGTCTCACGGATCGTATTTTGTGAGACGAATATCTTATTTAGGTCATCTATGAAAAAGTAGTACTGTTTATGCTAAGAATATTACTTTTTAGAGTGAATATCAGTAGGGTTACCCGTCTCATAGATAAAGATTCGTGAGACTGTCTGACAAGAGATCTACTCTTCAAAGTTTATGAATGGGACAGAATTTTTTAGCCTTTTTATATTAATTTTTGTAATTTCAATCGCAAATTAATGTCTTTCATGATTTTATCAAATCATTAAGTTTTATCAATATAATAATCGATATACAAATATTACCGTGCATCGTGAAAAGTGATTAAGCATAATAAATCAACTTCAATATTTTCATGATATATTAAACACATACGCCCCAAGGCCAGTAGGAGTCTCTCGACAGAGTGGTTTCCAGATAGATCAAGACATTTCAAGGATTCCAACCGATGAATTTCTAGATCATAAGGGTTAAAATTTAAATGTGTAAGATAAACATATTTTACTTTCCAAAAAATATTTCATATTTTAAAGTTTTTAAAGTACCATGCAGAAGATAATTAGCAAAATAACTTTGAACAAATATTTTGTTAAAATGATTTGAAAACTCTCAAATAATTTTTTAGCAGTTACTCTAATGTTTTTTTAAAAAAAAATTGCTTATCAAATATTTTTCTGGTGAAAATTTCAGATTGTCCGGGGCCAGAACCTGAATCAACTGGAAAATCTGTTTCTTGTGAAGGACGCCCTAACCAGGAGGCTTGCGCTACTTCTCCGAAAGGTCCCAACCCAAGTCTTTTTTCAATGGATTCTAAAGAATAGCTTCAAGCTTCTGCCTTTTTGTATAAGTTATAATATAATATCTAATTTGTTCTATCGGATTGTTGGTACTGGTTAATTGGTTCTCTTTTAGTAGTGGGTGCTTTTTTCTCGTAATCCTAGCGATTCTTGTTTGAGCTTTACTTAAAGTGACGCAGTTGGCGGCAAGGGTTGTTGTTTCTAATCTACACAAAGATACAAAGAAATCTTTCTCAGAGACGTAAGTGATTTGCACATGCATATGCATGCGTGCATTCACTAAATAAAGGTCGAAATGGTTGTAATGCCAAGATTGTGTTCTAATTAGCTTCTATTCGATTTATCAACTTTCTAAGGTAAACATCTTAGGTCAAATGTTTGATTCCTACATCATATGATTGCAGGTTAGTTCAAACTAATATTTTTCATGTCTTGAGAATCATCACCCTTTGTTGATTTGCCATCATTTTGTGTAGTTACCTCTTCTCGTCGATTCTGAAATATAGCTCTTGAATCTCGAACAACAGCAGCAAAAGATCAAGTCGAGGCAAGGATGATCCTTTCTCCGCAAGACGAAATTGCCCGTATCAAAGTGCTATACGTTGAAGGCAATCGTCCCCAAGATACAACGACTTCACGTCGAGAATTTGAAGCACTTCAATTCTCGAATTCAGCGAACAAAAGATATCCAAAAGCTTTCAAGTATTTTTCGAAAATTGATGCAGCAAGATGAGAGGAGAAGATGCAAAAATTTCAGCAGCCTTTGAATGTGATTTGAGGGACTATATATAGATGATCAATGGTTGTGTTGAGGAGACATGCTTCTCCAGATCGGTTGCTCTGAAGAGACTCGATTTTAGTGAAGGGATACAATGATTGGGCCAAAACCAACCAAGAACAGATGCCACTATAGCCAAAGGACGCGCAACTTTCCAGAATCAGTGCTGCGCGCGCAGCCGCGCGACATTACGCGCTGCCGCGCGCAGCTTTCTGTCTCTACGGGCAGCGGGCACAGTAAGGCGCGCGCGCGGTACTGGCCGAAAGCCCCGCACGAACAGAAAGGCGCGCGCGCCCGCGCGAGAACCTGCGCGGCCGCGCGCCCTGTTCTGTCCAACATGTGCATTTCCAGTGTCAAGCGCGCATCTACGCGGGAAGTGGCGCACCTGCGCGCCCAGCTCTGTCCGAGTGCATGCACAATACACACTGTTGTGCACTCTTGTTGAGTTAAAAATTTAATTTCCAAATAAATTTGGTTTAAAAAGATTAACTCTGGTCAAAGACCGTACCGTACCGCACCGACCCGACCCGAGACGAGACGAGCGCGCGCGCGCGTGTGTGTTACACCGAGACACAGCCTATGAGCGTCTTCCCCCTTCTAAAAACTTCTGGTACCCCTTGGGGCCCAAACCCTTGTCTCAACTTGGAGCTTATTAGGGAAACTTCATGTGGTGATTTTCTCAATGTGGGACAAGCCATCTTGAGACATCCCACTTCCCTATACAACTCAACACCTCTTCATTATTCATTTATCCAACAATCCCCCACATAAATGAACTTAATGCATGTATGCAGATTTACTTGAAAGCTCTTATGAAATATTATTGCATTGGGATAGGTAGTTTTTGACTTTGAACCTTCCTTAGTAACATACTATAGGATTTACTAGTTGAGTAGTGACACGATGTCTTGAACTAGTCAACCGTTTATGTAAACCAAGTCAATAGTATTTACACAATAATAACTCTAACATATTCTTGTTCTCACGTTGTGTCCATTTCGGCCCTGGACCATATCTTAGATTCATAAGTGTTTTCCATTGAAGCGGCCATTACTTCTCACTTATATAGGTGATCTCCTATCTAGAGTATCCTGCCATACTCTACCTCATAGGTATAGGAATCATTAAAAGATAACTTAACCTCACCACATGTTGTAGGTCTTTTCTACTTGGATTTCGTAGGAATGAGCCTTTATTTATTCCAAGTACTCAAACTAATATTTATAACTTAGTTGTCCCATTGAACCAAAGTCATGGGATCTCCACTTCACAAGGTTGGGTTACCGCTATAAATATTTTATTTTGTGGGTTTTAAGCCCATTCCTCTCAACAGCTTGTACATTTGATCTCTATTTATACCTTTAGTAAACGGATCCGCTAGGTTTTCCTTTGATTTCACATATTCAACAGAAATAACCCCATTTGAGATCAATTGTCTTATGGTATTATGTCTCCGTCTAATGTGACGAGACTTACCATTGTACATACTGCTTTGTGCTCTTCCTATTGCCGATTGACTATCGCAATGAATGTTAATAGAAGGCACTGGCTTATTCCAACAAGGAATATCCTCTAGGAAGTTTCTTAGCCATTCGGCTTCTTCCCCAGCTTTGTCTAATGCTATGAACTCGGATTCCATAGTGGATCGAGCTATACATGTTTGCTTAGACGATTTCCATGACACTGCTCCTCCACCTATTGTGAATACATATCCACTAGTGGACTTGGAGTCTTTTGTGTCAGATATCCAATTGGCATCACAGTATCTTTCTAATACTGCCGGATATTTTGAATATATCAAATCATATTTCAATGTATATTTCAAATATCCAAGCACTCTCGTTAAGGCTTTCCAATGATCCTTACTTGGATTACTTGTGAACCTACTTAACTTATTCACTGAATATGCAAGATCTGGACGAGTACAATTAGTCAAGTACATTAGACTACCAATGATCCTTGCATATTCCAGTTGTGAGATGGGTTCTCCTCTATTCTTTGCCAATTGAACACCTAAATCTATAGGAGTTCTAGCAGGTCGAATGTTTAAGGTACTGAACCTTTCAAGCACCTTTTCAACATAGTGAGTTTGTGATAACACTATTCCTTCATGCATTCTAGAGATTTTAATCCCTAATATGATATCACACAACCCCAAGTCTTTCATATCAAAAGACCTTTTCAACATATTCTTGGCATTTATAATCAACTCATGATTACTTCCCATAATCAACATGTCGTCTACATAAAGGCATACAATGACATAAGCACTTGCATTACCTTTAATATAAACGCATTTATCACATTCGTTGATTTTGAAACCATTTGACTTCATTGTAGAGTCAAATTTTTCATGCCATTGCTTAGGTGCTTGTTTGAGTCCGTATAGTGACTTGACAAGTTTACACACCTTCCTTTCTTGTCCGGGAACGACAAACCCCTCGGGTTGTTCCATGTATATTTCCTCTTCCAATTCTCCATTCAAGAAGGCTGTCTTTACATCCATTTGGTGAATCTCTAGGTTATGCAATGCAGCAATAGCTATGAGGACACGAATGGATGTAATCCTAGTGACTGGAGAATATGTGTCAAAGAAGTCATATCCTTCTTTTTGTTTGAACCCTTTAGCCACCAAACGGGCTTTATATTTGTCTATAGATCCATCTTCTTTGTATTTCCTTTTAAGGATCCATTTGCATCCTAAAGGCTTACAACCCGGAGGGAGATCAGTCAACTCCCACGTATTATTATGCATGATGGATTCTATTTCAGAATTTATAGCTTCTTTCCAAAAAGGAGCTTCGGGATTGGATAGAGCTTCTTGAATAGTTCTTGGTTCATCATCTAACATGTAAGTCATAAAGTCAGGACCAAAGGACTTTTCAATTCTTGCTCTCTTTCCACGTCTTGGTTCTTCATTTACTTCTTTAGAATCAATAGTAGACTCAAAAGACCGTTTAGATGAACCTTCTTTTCTTTCCTTACAAGGAAAGTTGTTTTCAAAGAATATAGCATTCCTTGATTCCATAATCGTTCCTTCATTAATATCAGGAATCGTTGACTTATGCACTAAAAACCTATATGCACTACTATTATAGGCATATCCAATAAAAATGCAGTCAACTGTTTTGGGTCCAATTTTAACTTGTTTTGGCTTTGGTATCTCTACTTTAGCCAAACACCCCCACACTTTTAGGTATTTATAAGATGGTTTGTGACCCTTCCATAACTCATATGGAGTTTCATCTTTCCCTTTGTGTGGTATTTTATTAAGAATGTGGTTTGCAGATAGTATTGCTTCCCCCCACAAGTTTTGAGGTAAGCCCGAATTTATCAACAACGCATTCATCATCTCCTTAAGAGTGCGATTTTTACGTTCTGCAACTCCATTTGATTGAGGTGAGTATGGTGCTGTTGTTTGATGAATTATGCCAAAGTTTGTACACAATTCTTCAAATGGAGCGACATACTCTCCACCTCTATCACTTCGAATCATTTTGATCTTTGAACTCAATTGATTCTCAACCTCATTCTTATAGTTTTTGAAGGCTTCTATAGCTTCATCTTTACTTTTCAATAAGTAGACGTAACAGAACCTTGTGCAATCATCAATGAAAGTTATGAAGTACTTATTTCCTCCTCGAGTTTGCACAAACTTTAAATCACATACGTCGGTGTGAATTAAGTCAAGTGGATTCGTACTTCTTGTCACAGAACGAAATGGAGCTTTGGCCATCTTTGCTTCAACACAAATCTCACACTTATCTTGTGGATTTCTTTTAAATGCAGGTATTACATTTGAGTTTGAAAGTCTTTGTAGTGTGTTGAAGTTAACATGTCCTAATCTTTCATGCCATAAATTAGAACTTTCAAACAAGTAAACAGAATCATTCACTTTATTCTTCGCCTCTTGGCGGATAACATTCATTACATTCAACTTAAAGAGACCACTATCTTGGTACCCTTTGCCTACAAATACACCAGCCTTAGTAAGGACAAACTTGTCCGATTCAAATACAAGCTTAAAACCCGCCTTACTCAACAAGGATCCCGAAACCAAGTTCTTTCGAATGTCTGGCACATGCAGCACATTCAACAATGTCATCTCTTTTCCGGAAGTCATTTTCAATACCACTTTGCCAATTCCTACGACCTCAGACGTCGTAGAGTTTCCCATAAACAATTTCCTATCACTTACAGTTGTGTAGGATGAGAACATTTCTTTTTCGGCACATATGTGGCTTGTGGATCCGGTATCTACCCACCATTCCCTTGGATTATCCACCAAGTTGGTTTCAAACACAACTGCGGATAGATCAAGTCGTGATAGGTCTATTGGTACTTGCCTTTCTTCGATGACATTGGCTTGCCTTGGATTCTGATTTCTGTTGTCTCTCCTTGGAAGACGACAGTCCTTGGCCATATGATTTGGCTTGTCACAGTTGTAGCAAGTTCTTTTGAACTTCTTGGCTTGCCCTCGCTTCTCATTTTGAGGGTGCTTTCTTTTGTGGCTAGTGCTCGATTCTGTTAGATTGGCTTTGGCCTCGGCCTCCATTGTTCTCTTGTATGACTTGGCTTCAGAAGTACGACTGTCTTCCTCAATCCGAAGCCGCACAATCAGATCTTCAAGTTTCAACTCCTTGCGCTTGGGCTTAAGGTAGTTCTTGAAGTCTTTCCACATTGGTGGCAACTTCTCTATGATGGCCGCCACTTGAAATGGTTCATTGATTTCCATTCCTTCTGCCAACAAATCATGAATTATAATTTGAATTTGTTGTACCTGGCTTATTACGGATTTGGCGTCCACCATTTTGAAGTCAAGAAATTTGCCAACTACGAACTTTTTCACTCCTGCATCTTCTGTCTTGTACTTTTTCTCCAATGAATCCCACAATTCTTTGGCTGTCTTGACAGAGCAGTAGACACTGTAAAGCATGTCGTCAAGTCCGTTTAGGATGTAGTTGCGGCAGAGAAAGTCACTATGGTTCCATGCATCAAGAGCATTCCTTCGTTGCGAATCGGTATCATCCGCAGCAATGACAGGGGGTTCTTCCTTGAGGAATCGAGATAGGCTAAGTGTGGTGAGGTAGAAGAGCATTTTCTGCTGCCAACGTTTGAAGTCTGCACCATTAAACTTTGCAGGCTTCTCTCCATGAGCAGGAGCAGTAGGGACGGTAGGCATTGGTGCAGGAACAGTAGGAGGAGTCGACATTCTTCAGAAACGAGAAGAGAATAAACAATAGAAATTTCGTCTTGCGATTGTAGTTACCTCTTCTCGTCGATTCTGAAATATAGCTCTTGAATCTCGAACAACAGCAGCAAAAGATCAAGTCGAGGCAAGGATGATCCTTTCTCCGCAAGACGAAATTGTCCGTATCAAAGTGCTATACGTTGAAGGCAATCGTCCCCAAGATACAACGACTTCACGTCGAGAATTTGAAGCACTTCAATTCTCGAATTCAGCGAACAAAAGATATGCAAAAGCTTTCAAGTATTTTTCGAAAATTGATGCAGCAAGATGAGAGGAGAAGATGCAAAAATTTCAGCAGCCTTTGAATGTGATTTGAGGGACTATATATAGATGATCAATGGTTGTGTTGAGGAGACATGCTTCTCCAGATCGGTTGCTCTGAAGAGACTCGATTTTAGTGAAGGGATACAATGATTGGGCCAAAACCAACCAAGAACAGATGCCACTATAGCCAAAGGACGCGCAACTTTCCAGAATCAGTGCTGCGCGCGCAGCCGCGCGACATTACGCGCTGCTGCGCGCAGCTTTCTGTCTCTACGGGCAGCGCGCACAGTAAGGCGCGCGCGCCCGCGCGAGAAGCCGCGCGCCTTGTACTGGCCGAAAGCCCCGCACGAACAGAAAGGCGCGCGCGCCCGCGCGAGAACCTGCGCGGCCGCGCACCCTGTTCTGTCCAACATGTGCATTTCCAGTGTCAAGCGCGCATCTACGCGGGAAGTGGCGCACCTGCGCGCCCAGCTCTGTCCGAGTGCATGCACAATACACACTGTTGTGCACTCTTGTTGAGTTAAAAATTTAATTTCCAAATAAATTTGGTTTAAAAAGATTAACTCTGGTCAAAGACCGTACCGCACCGACCCGACCCGAGACGAGACGAGCGCGTGCGCGCGTGTGTTACACCGAGACACAGCCTATGAGCGTCTTCCCCCTTCTAAAAACTTCTGGTACCCCTTGGGGCCCAAACCCTTGTCTCAACTTGGAGCTTATTAGGGAAACTTCATGTGGTGATTTTCTCAATATGGGACAAGCCATCTTGAGACATCCCACTTCCCTATACAACTCAACACCTCTTCATTATTCATTTATCCAACATTTTGTTGGTTTTGCTTAATTGCTTCTGTATAAAGTTTCACGACATCAAAACCAGGAAACATTTTAAACTGAAAAGGGGTTTATTCTATTCTAATGATGCGAATCGATCCGGTCATGCATGGAAAGTAAACACGAATTAGATTCATGAGTCCTGTCTTTGGTTTAATAACAAATAACAATCGATCTCAAACGACATTTCAAATAACTTATCATTGACCATTCGAGTGAAAAACAATCGACAAATGGCACGAAGTTACGAATCTTTGATAAGTTTGATTTGAGAAATACACAAAAGTGTTAACAAAGTCAAAAGTTTTTGGTTGAGAGTAAAACTCACAAATTCATTCAATAATTCATCAAAAACCTGTTAATAATGTTTATATCACTTTGTTTTTAAATAAAAAAAACAGATAAAAATTACTTAATTCGGAAGTTAGAGTTTCCATATTGAAATATGCATCGCGGCGTGCTGGGCGGGTATTTTGGACCGCTGGGGCACGCTTCTCTCGCACAGGGGCGTGCTAGGGGGGCTCTTTTGGGCACTGGGATGCGTCTGGCCGCACAGGACAGTCTGGCGCGGCTCTTTTTGGATGCTGGGGCTCATTGTAGCACGCTCTAGGCTATCTTTCAGGATCATTTTGCACTTTTATACATATATATATTGATTTCGATTTATATTAGATTTATATTTATATTTATATATTTTTGAATAGTAAACAGTGAGGTGAGAACAAGCTAACCATAAGCTGAAAT
Source organism: Primulina eburnea (assembly GCF_022965805.1). Lineage (NCBI taxonomy): Eukaryota > Viridiplantae > Streptophyta > Magnoliopsida > Lamiales > Gesneriaceae > Primulina > Primulina eburnea. The sequence continues at coordinate 19,970,966 of NC_133103.1, forward strand.
TAAAAGGAAAAAAATGAAAATATATTTCATTCAAATAGCATGCAAAGTATAATATTTGGACAAACAATTTATTAATCTATTATATTCTTATATGATGGGCTTAAATTAAACATTGTTTAACTGACTATTGAGTGTCATGCATCTTACTAATCACCAGTCATTTACTCCACTCCATATAACGCATATACTGATATACATATAAATAATAAATGCCACAAATTTCATGTAATATATATATATATATATATATAGGCAAAAACTTGTGTGAGACGGTCTCACGGGTCGTATTTGTGAGACGGATCTCTTATTTGGGTCACCCATGAAAAAATATTACTTTTTATGTTAAGAGTATTACTTTTTATTGTGAATATGGGTAAGGTTGATCCGTCTCACAGATTGTGATCCGTGAGACGGTCTCACATGAGACTCACTCATATATATATATGTATATATATATATTATATTTAGATTTAGATGAGATTTATATTTATATATTTTTGAATTAATAATTAAAATCAATCAATTAATTAATAAAGAAAATACAAACTAACCTAAACCAAAAAAATTATTTTTTAATTTACTGAAGAGGATGACATAAATTTATATTTATATGTATAACTGTAAAGATTTATATTTTATTTATATTTATATATTCTTGAATTAATTAAAGATAAACAAACCATTTACAAACTAAAACTGAAATCATATGTCTTTTACAAAAGTTTACTGCAGTTGTCTACCATTGTTATCTGAAGGTACACAGTAAGAGCAAAGTTTGTTAGTCAAGTCGGGGCCGGCAGATTTCGAGCGTAAAGATTCGTCTGAATGAACATTCTGCAGCTAAACGGAGTGTCCCTGGATCGATCGATATGGTTTCTTCTGATCTGCAGCAGAAACATGTCATTATAAGCTATTTAAGTAGAGCTATATTCTTGATTTATATCTTTAATTTGTCATTTACCATGGACCGGTACACGTCCTTCTCAAGCATCGTCTCTTCGAGCCGTTCTTTTGCTGTTTCTTCATCTCCAACACCTATGACACAGAAATCGAATTGAAATAAGGATAAATTTACGTTGTATGGTTCCATAAATCGGTTACGATGGACTTCTCTGGCTATCGCAAATATAGATATTAAGTACCTGATTCTTCTGTAATTCAATCATCTTTGCCTGCAGGTTACAAGACCAAAAATGGAAAAAAGAAAGTGTCAATATACAGAAGGAAACAGAAGGAAAGAAAGCATATAAAGAATACCTGTTTCTTCTGCAATTCTTGGTTTTCCTCCTTAAGTTTAGCAACTTCTGCTTCCAACTCCATAGTATACGCCTTCCACAATCCAAAAATGAATTTACTTATGGAAATTCGATCCAAGCCCGAACAAAATTAACTTTCAATAAAACCGCACAACATACTGTTTACCTGCTTACGCGCCCGTGATCTAGCAGCCGACTCCCTGTTCTTAATCATTCTCCTATGCCTCCTTTCGACGATCTTCTCAACAGCAGCGACTTTTCTCCCACGAAAACCACCATTGAACACGTAAGGGACCGGTGAAGTAGAAGAGGCATCTCCATTAACCTTGGTGAGCCCATCTGTTGAAACTGCTGGAGACCCAGTCTCGATGTTGACATTGTTTGCTCCTAAACCGAATATCCCCAATCCTCCACCCTGAAATGTCGTATTTTGGATCACAGTCGATGGATCAGTTATCCCAATAATTCCTCCCCCCATTCCTGGACTACTCAACTGACTGTTGCTCGGAACCGCCATTTGAGCGGTATAGGCCATGGCAGGTTGTTTAGGAAGTAGCTGCTGCTGCTGCTGCTGATTCCCAAACTCATATGCACAAGATCTTACACCATTTACACTCAATGGTAAGTTACCCGACTGAGTAGTCATCTGGATACTACTTTCACCAATCCCACCACCACCTATCAACCCTCCACTCGCATTAGCAGCCTGCTGATACCCAAACCCGAATTCCATGTTACTCGAAAGGGGTGGTGTCAAATCATTAAGCGACACAACAATATTTGAATTCCCATCCAATCGTGAACCAGTAGCTTCCCTCACAGCCCCGGCCCTCATCAAGAATTCCTCTAGTGTCATCTGCCCGAGAGTTGGCTGCTTCTGAGACATACTAAAACCATTTATGCCACCACTCAGGTCCGTGCCCTCGATATACTCTTTCGACATATCCTTCCAAACCTCATCAACTGTCTTTAAGCTTAGCGTTCGAGGGAGAAGCAACGATCCCTGCCTATGGAAAGAACCGCCCATTTCTTGGCCACCAGTACTAAGACCACTCGTGGATCCAATATTCTGATTTTCCTCAGCACTCCATATGTTTCTTAGCAACTCATCCATGTTCATTGACCCAAAATCTTTTCCAGTTGCACCAACTGCACTTTGGAACTCGTCCAAAGTTAGCGAATAGACCGAGGACTGTCGTGTTAACGGAAAACTAAACCCTCCACAGCCGTTTCCATCCATCTGCATTTGTTCAAAATTCTTGAAATTTAAGTTACTACCCATCTCAAGGCGAATCCAAACTCCTTCGTTGTACAAAATTAGCAAATTCAGACCCTTAAACAAACTCTCTCTTTCTCTGCATAAACACCAAGAAATACATGTAAAAAATGTGAACGCGTACTTACTCAGACAACGTACGACTATTAGAGTTATGTATAAAAAAAAATGACCGCGGGAAAAAAAATAAAATTACCAAAACCAAAGTAGAAAAACAATGGCCCACTATATCTCACCAGAAGGCTCGAATATTTACCACAGTCCATTTCACAGCAAACAGCATGAAGTAAAGTACAAAATCGCATGCAAAACAAAGTTTCTACACTTCACCAAAAAATTCCCCCAAAGAAAAGGAAAAAAGAAGGCTACAACCAAAACTATAAAGTAGAAACTACTAAGACCGCATGCATCATCCTCCAAATTACGAAAACAAGAGCATGATTCCGAAAAATGTTCAAATACAGCCCAAAACATATCAGGAAATAAACTACGCAAGAGCTTAAATCACTCGGCCAAATTCTTGTCTTAATTAACAGAAAAATACAAAGTAATCCATAATGCACAGTACAGAGACACGATAACGCCAGAAACATATATACGTATTCTTACCAGAAAAAACTGAAACAAATTACCAGATCTTCTCTTTCGCAGTCTTGCTCCAACTTGTTCCGGGCTTTTTGCCAAATTGGGATAAAAGGCCAGACCAATATAGGGAACAATAAAATAAGGCAAGTGGGGACCATCAAGCAGGAGCCGTGGCCCAATATCTATGAACTAGGCAGGTAAGTGAGATCAAATGAATGAAAATCGGCAATGTGGGCTCATCTGAACCGTCCAGGTATTGTTCAATCAACTGTTGGATCTTTGGTAAGTTCTCTTTTAATTTTGTCCTTTTGTGAATATATATATATATATATATATATATATATATATATATATATATATATATATATTTATTGGGAAGTTCATTCAAAGTTTATACATTATATATTTATATATTATTTCAAATATCTAAATTTAAAATTAATGATAACTAATATAAAATATTATATAAACATATAAGAGTAAGTATCATGTGAGACCGTCTCACGGATCTTAATCTGTGAGACGGATCGACCCTACTCATATTTACAATAAAAAGTAATACTCTTAGCATAAAAAATAATACTTTTTCATGGATGACCCAAATAAGAGATCCGTCTCACAAATACTATCCGTGAGACCGTCTCACACAAGTTTTTGCCAACATATAAAATATGATTGAAATTTATGATCTTATTTTTCAAAAATTACATACATTTCAATATTTTTGAAATTTATCAATTCAAACACAACTTAAATGAAGAGATGATCTAGAATTAATATATATATATATATATATATATATATATATATATATATAAATGTTATGATTTTTACATTTTATTAATAAATGTTACATATAGTCCACTTTATAATAAATTTTATATTTTATGGCTCTACAGCGTAGAAAATTCAAGCGTACAAAGTACTTAAATGTTATGCTTTCAACTAACAATTTTTTAATAACTTAAAATTAAAATAATTACATAAACTCCCCGATAGTGTTATTTAAGAATCTGGTCTTTATAAATAATAGAGAAGTTTGGAAAAATAAATAAATATATATACACATACATGTTTGTTCCGTAAGATTGAAAAAATAAACTTTTAATTTTCTTAATAATAGAACTTTGAAATTTAAAACATATAATATTTTATTTAAATAAACTTTTAGATATAAGTTATACGATATCGTATTTGAGAGAAAATATTTCCTACATTAACTGAGGGAAAACAATTTAATATATAAAAAATAGGGTTATTCTAGGGAATATTCATTTTGTGATCAAGATAGTTACTAAAAGACGTAAATATATTAATTAATATTTGAGATAATATTGTTTGATATGTGTTGGAATATTTCATTTTCGTAATCTTGATTTTGATATTAAAAAAACTTGTTATTTTGTTTTTAATTATTTACCTTAGTGCACAGGTAGCTAGAACTGATCAGGATTCGAACTGATCAGTTAAGGGAAGTAAAACTGAAATTATCGAGATGTTAACTGAAAATATCAATTGATCGACCAAACTGAATCAATTCAATTAACATATCAAAGACAGTTCAACTGATTGTCCAGCTGATAGGTGGTTCGGCAGAATATTTTCATAAGCCCGGCCATCTGATGAAGAACCCAGCTGACCAGTTCAACTGAAATAGTGAAAAAATCAGTTCAATTGACGAGTCAACTGATTTCACCAAGCTCAACTGAATATCAGTTCAGATGACTAGTTAGGAACATCAGTTAGGAATCAATCAATTGCAGATCAAGACAAGCTTATCTTGGTGGATTCCAGCTACACAAAAACATATGTACGTTCAAAGGTACAATAATGGACGTTGCAGCAAAGATTAAAGACGAGAGATTCCTGGAGGCATGTCAGAAAAGTCAAAGACACGTATATCAAGGAAGACATTCAATCTGCAATGATCACATGTGCTGATTCTTGGAGTACGGTCTCAATGCCTCTATATATACAAGCTCAATATCATCAGCAAAGAGAGCACATAAAAGAGTGTGTGAAAATAAAAGGAAAGGACACGCTTATTTTCTTATCAGCTTTCAAGAATCATTTTGCCCAGAGGGAATACTTAGTCACATCAGCTTAGTTTAGAAGCTTACTTCCCTAAGTGTGTGAGAGCACTTTTGTGGTGCATTCCTTGTTCAGTTCTCACACATGCACGCACACACACCACCACTCAAATACAGTCTTGCACAAAGGCGATAAACTTATGTATGTAGTCTTTCTTACATAAACATTAAAGAAGTGTTGACTGGAAGGTGCTGCCTTCAATCTAGACTAGGAGTTCAGTTAGGCAGTAGGTAAGTCCTAAATTGGGTGGGTTTGTACAATCATTTGTATCGATCAAAGTCTTCTATTGGATCCTACCCGAGGTGGTAGAAGAGGTGACGTAGGAGCAGTTGAAGTCCCGGAACATCCATAAACATGTCTTGTGTATTTAATTGTTTAAATATTGTTTTCAAACTGATTTAATCAGTAAGAGCATCTGTCGGTGCAGTTTTCACCATAACTGAACTGATGTATGTATCAATTGATTCCTGCTATTTTCAGTTATTCAGTTACACATGATATAAAATATATCAGTGTTTCTTAACAAATGATTATTCCGAATGTTTTCCGATTGGTTCTATACCAAACTCGATTTAATTCATCGATTTATACATTTTAGAACACGAGCTATTGCATCTCTTGGAGAATATTTTGTTTGAAGTACCTCAAGGTGCTCTACAAACGATCCTTCAATATAAATGATAAAACATAAAATGATTGGGTATTATTGTTTTCAGGGATGACAATTTCCTTCGAACCCGATGGAGGATCCGATACCCGACCCGAGTAGAAGAGGGTATGGAAGGATTTTTAGACCCGATTAAATACTTAGGTAATCGAGTATGGGGATTTTCGGGTTCGGGTATGGAGTCGAGTTTGATATAATCCGACCCACACCCGACCCGAATACCCGTTTAAATTAGTATATATATATATATATATATATATATATATATATATATATATATATATATATATATATATATAAATATATATATATATATGAAAACCTGAAAAAATTTAAATTGGCTAGTTTTGGCCCAGTTGAAGGTTAAGTCCCAACAGGTCATGGGCCTGCTGTTTCCACCGCAGCACATATCAGGGACAATAGCACATGAGATGAGCTCCTCTCTCCACCATAACACACAGCTGCAGGTTACAGTGACGGATGGCTTCCTTCTTCGCCTCTTCTCTTCGTTTTCCTCGTCTTCCTTCGTTCTGGAGCCTTGGTTTTCGGCCTCAGACCCTTGAACCGAGAACACCCAAAAAGGTTTGCTTGGTGTGTTGTCTTCATCCTCCATTGTGCAGTTTTTTCGGTCTTCACTCTTATTAGCAAGTCTAATTCCTGTACTCAGTAGAACTCAATGCGGCTTGCATCATACAGATACTCTTTTTAAAATATAATCAATGATGTACTCAAATTCATGTACTCAGTAGAACTCAATGCTGTACTCAAATTAGAGGGTAAATAGATTAATGAGAAATGGGTTTGTGCAAGGCTAAAATGTGGATGTCGTTACTATGAAGTTGGATCAATTTCTCCAATTTGATTGAATTGACCAACATGAGATATTTTTTATCAAATAATAAAACAATACTATTTGACAGGTAGATTGTTGATTACATTTACCAGGCTCTCACTTTCACTTTCGGTGTGGTGACTCAAGGTTGATTGTGGTGCAGTGACCAAACATACCGATACTCATTTTTTTAATATTATTGAGAAATGCATGTAAGAAATTCTGACATTAGTAAATAGAAACATTATTTATGGTTGGTACGTTCTTGATGATTTCCGAGTATACTAATTGTGGTTGTTTAGAATAACCACTTGATCTCTTTATGTGTTGATCATGTCTTATTTTAAAAAAAAAAACATAATCTGCCTTTCCTTTAAAATTTCTTCACGAGCATAATGGGTAGGGAAAAGTTCACATCCTCATTAAGCTTTTGGACAGGCACTACATAACAGACTCCTCCGAGTAACCAACAATTATGTTGTAAACTGTCAAATTAAAGTATACAAACATGGTTTCGATATAAGTGTTATTTTTATTATGTCTCTTTTTTGTCCTTTTGATTTACTTGTCTTGTGTTTGGATGAAAAGAAGGTGAATCTAAATTTTCAACAAGTGACAGAAGAGTATATCCTCAAGGTATTTGTCATTATTTACTTTTTTTTGTATGATGTTTACTTTTGACTTCTTGATCTTAGTAAAAAATGGAGTCCAAATATTAGAAAGGGCTAAGATTTTTCTAATATTTATTCTCATTCTTCTTAAGTTTGAACTAAAAAGATATTGTTATTTTCTCTATTTTATTTTGTCTTTTTTAACATACATTACTTCACCACTTTCAGATATATTAAATGGACTCAACAGATCATATAACAGAAAATGAAGTACCACTATCTGAAATAAATCACGAGGTTCCACTTGTTCCACAAAATACAACATCTGTTGATGGTGCCTCTCCTAGTGAAACAAGGAAGAGAAAGTTAATTTCTGATGTGTGGAATCATTTTGAAAGGAAGAAAATTAATGGAATGGATAAGGCAATTTGCAACTACTGCAAAAAATCTCTTTCTAGCCAAAGCAAACATGGGACAACACATTTACGTGAACATTTCAAAATATGTCCAAGAAGAACTGTTAGTGATATAAGGCAGAAACTGTTGATTAAAGAGCAAAACAAGGGGGAATTTGCTATTAAAGGCTTTCAATTTGATCAAGAAACATCAAGGTCAATTCTTGCTGAAATGATAATTTTACATGAGTATCCATTGGTAATAGTGGAGCATCATGGATTTCATAAACTTTTACCAAGTCTTCAGCCTTTGTTCAAGGTTCCAAGTCGCAATACCATCAAGAGTGATATACTGAAAATGTATGACTATGAAAAGACAAAAGTATTGAGTTTATTGGAATCTAATAAAGGCAGAATTGCTTTAATCACCGACATGTGGACTGCATCTAATCAGAGGAAAGGATTTTTGGCTTTGACTGCCCATTTCATAGATGATAATTGGACTTTGCAAGGTCGTATTTTGAGGTATATATTCTATTTGTCACTCAAATATGTAACATTTTTCACACTTTTTATGATTTCAGTTAAATAGATACTTACATATATACATTATTTTAATTGAATTATGTAGGTTTGCTTATATTCGTTCTCCACATACCTCAGAAGTCCTTGCTAATGTGATAGTTAAGTCTATGATGGATTGGAATATTGATAGGAAAATATCCACCATTACTATTGATAATTGTTCCACTAATGATTCTCTTATGAACTATGTGATGCATAAGCTTGATCATTCTACACTTATGCTGCAAGGGTCTTTACTTCATATGCGTTGTGCTGCTCATATTTTGAATTTAGTTGTCCAAGATAATTTGGATATCATTGCACCTAGTGTTGAGAAAATTCGTGAAAGTGTCACATATTGGAGAGCATCTCCTAAAAGAGAGCAAAAGTTTGATGATGTGGCACGGATTTTAGTACGCAATATGAATGCTAAAAAATTGGTGTTGGATTGTAAAACCCGTTGGAACTCAACATATGTGATGCTCATGACTGCTATATCTTTTAAAGATGTGTTTGCTCGTCTGAGATTTCGTGATCCATCGTATAAATGTTTCCCAACAGATGATGAGTGGTTGTTAGCAGAAGAGGTTTCTAAAATGTTGCAAGTGTTTTATTCTGTGACTGAAGTTGTAATAGCCGAGCCTGGTGTACGGTACGGTTTAAGTTTTCCTATGTTATGGATTTATTGATTAAGTTTAAGTTTAGTTGTGATGTTAAGAGTTGTGATTATGGGCCATAGTATTATTGGTTATTATTATCTTGAGGTGTGGTTGATATTGTTAGTTGATGGTAGTTGCGTCGTTTCAGTGTTTCGGATCGATTTTGGTTGCCTTATATTTTGTCTTGGCCGTGACCAGACTGCACCCGGGCTCAGTGTAAGGACCGCACCCGCGTTCGTAATTCTTGGATTTTGGTGTTTTTCCCGTAGAGACACCGCACCCACGATAAAGAGGACACCGCTCCCGCGGTGATTGCAGGACCGCACCCGCGGTCGTCGATTTCAGAATTTTTGTGTGGGTGCCGTGAGCTTACCGCACCCGCGGTACAAGGAGTAGCGCACCCGCGGTCGCGCATGTTCGAGATTTTTTTAAGTGCTTTTTGGGGTGGTTGACTTCACTTTACTCATTCCTTTCTCCTTCTTTTCGATATTTCTCTCTAGAGGTTAGGGTTTTCTCATTTTCTTTCACTTCCTATCTTTGATTCAAGCTTTTAGTTGGTGATTGGAGTTGAGATTGAAGTTCTTCTTGGTTCTAAGAAGCTAAGGTAAGCTTTTGGTTGTATTATTTCTTGGTTTTGGAGGAGAGATGATATGGGTTTGTTGTATTTGTTGGATTTATGGATTAATTAGCATGGGTTCTTGATTATTGAGTTGATGATGGTTCTATTTATGGAATATTGTTGTAGGTGGTGTACCAAGGAGTTAGATTCAAGGTTTCTAGTGGTAGTAAGTGGAATTTCATCCCTTGTGCTCACATGATATTATATGTATTGTGTTTCAAAGGTTTTAATGCGTTATTCCCTTCATTTGATTCATTATTATGTATTGATACCTTTGTGGTATATTGTGGAGGCAATTGATGTCTCAATATTGAAAAGGGAATACAAAAGAGTAAGCGATTGCAAAGTGTTTGGTTAAATGCCAAAGAGAAAGAGTTTAAATGTTTTATGGATTGATAGATACATAGTCAGAGATTGCATGCAATTAGTTGATCAACGACCATAGGCTTATATCCCTCAGAGTTGTCGATTTATATCGATGGGATATGAGCAACCACAGACAGAGTTACTATTGATATCAATCCACCATAGTAAAGAGAAATACCATCTCATTGTTATGCTATTGCTATGATATATATGTTTCAGAGTTGATGGTATTTAATATTTTCAAAGCCATGTTTTACAGAGTATACTATGTATCATTGCTATGTAAGAGTTCCACTTGCTGAGTTTTATACTCATTTCAGTTATTTCATGTGATGCAGATAAGAGCGACGGACCAGGATGTTGACTGTGGATTGGAGTCATATGCATACGAAGTTGGAAGGAAGATGTTATTTTGCAAGCATTTTTGGAACATGATCATAGGAATGATATTTTGTATTTTTGTTATATCATTTGAAAATAGCAGCGGAATTTAAAATTTTCTTTCAAATGGAAGGAGTTTCAAAATACATTACCATAAAATGTTTAAAGGTAAATACATGATCATAGGAATGATATTTTGTATTTTTGTTATATCATTTGAATGATCATGTATTTACCTTTAAACATTTTATGGTAATGTATTTTGAAACTCCTTCCATTTGAAAGAAATTTTAAATTCCGCTGCTATTTTATTGTAAACGGGTCGAGGTGTCACAGAAGTATTTTCTGGAAGAAAATATCCCACAAAGGTTTGTGAAATTAAAGCTTCATTGCTCAAGTGGACCACATCTCCTAACAAGGTAATTTCTTCCATGACTGAAAGGATGCTTTCCAAATTTGAGAAGTATTGGTGTGATATTCATGGGGTGATGGGAATAGCTACTATTTTAGATCCAAGATATAAGACAAAGTTAGTTGAGTATTGTTTCAAAAGAACATATGGAGAGATTGGTTTTAAAGAACCTGTTAGAAAGATTAAAAAGATGTGTTATGATTTGCTTGACGATTATACAAATAATAATGGTTATGCCAGTGTTGAACAAAGATCAACGGAGACTAGATTGGATACAAGTACTGATGATTTTTTGGATAGTTTCGATAAAGAAGTTGCACTTGAGTGTGATGTTTACACTGATATGAAGACTGAGCTAGATCATTATTTGGAAGACAAAGTGTTGCCTAGAAATGTTGATTTTGACATATTGGAGTGGTGGAAGACCAATGGAATCAAATATCCCACTTTGATGAGGATGGACCGAGATCTGCTTGCCATTCCAATATCAACGGTGGCTTCAGAATCAGCATTTAGTACTGGTGGTAGATTGGTGAGTTCCCATAGAAGCAGACTTCATCCAAAAACCATAGAAGCGTTGATGTGCAATCAAAGTTGGTTATTGAATGAGAAACAAGGTAATATAAATTGCATTTTTAGTTTTTATTGTTTTTGAACAAAAATATTATTAATTTACAATGTACAATAATGATTTTTTTCTTTGAATTTTGTAGCTACAAGTTCACAAGAAACGGAAACATATTACTCTTCAGTTGAATATGATGAGGACACTATTGATGTTGATGTTGTAAGTTTTTAATACAATTTAATTTTGTTAAATTTGACATTGAAAATAAACTGTTGGGTCAATTATTTATGTTGTTCTCCATCATTTTGCAGGACACTACAATGTCAAGTGATGAAGACATGTACGATTAGTTCGGAGATAAACCGATCTAGTTTGATTTTGGGTTGATAATGCTTACATATGATTAAACTAGGGTTAGCTCATATATGATTAATCAATTGAATTATGAATTTTTGGATATGATGTAAATTCTACTATATTTTTGTTGAATTGCGTACTTTTGTTCAACTAATATAAACTATTTGTAATATTTTGTTATTTTTTCTATAAAGTTTATTTTGTTCATTAATGATTTTTCTTATTGTTCATTTAAATAATTTTTTAAATATTCATAACTTCATTGAAACAATTTAAATTTGAAAAATTCAATGTATATGATAAATGGGTATTTGGGTAGGGTATGAGTATCCAATAATCCGATTGGTATGGGGATGAGGATGAAATTCGATATCCGATGGGTATGGGGATGGGTATGAGGATGAATTTAATAAATGGGTATGGGGATAGATGTATGAAATCCGATCCATACCCTACTCATTGTCATCCCTAATTGTTTTGCTTTAGGATGTCTTGAATTCTACGAATTATATACTTATATATTGATTTGTCTATAATATTATAAATAAGCTGTAGAGTCAAATGTATATTTCTTAAATTAATATAATTAGAAAACCATTTCATATAGAAAAATTTTCTCCCTTGTCGTGGTGGCTAATCATGACAAGTGTTACGTGGTGAAGTTTCAAACTCTAATTTAAGGTAACGCACGTGGTCCACGATTTTCTAAATTATGTAAATACACAACATTATATGTGAGTGTTTTTAGGGCCAGGAAATTATAATATACAAATTTATATTTTAAAGTACAAAAAATATATATCACACCGAGGTATAATTAGGGTGGATATACTGCTGATATACGAGGATTTTTTTTTTCAAAGCAAAAATTTGTGTGGTACGGTCTTACCAAGGGCAGATCTATGATTTCGACACAGGGGGCCGCTTAGTTTATTTTGCGACGGTTTTCTCAACAACCGTCGCTATATGGCGACGGTTATAAGAAACAATCGCAAAATCGCGACGGTTTTCGTCACAACCGTCGCTAAGCCAAAAAAAAAAAGAGGGATCAGGTTTTGAAATCGGGCGGAGCAAACGTTATAATTGGCTTTAGCCACTGAGATACATGGACGTATCATTCATTTTGGGGGGCCATGTATATATATATATATATATCTGTTTATATATTTAGTTTAAAAAAATTAATATATACTAAATTTTTTTTTTTAAATTTTTTGGGGGGGCCGTGGCCCCCGTTCGCCCTACACTAAATCCGCCCATGGGTCTTACGAGTCGTATTTTGTGAAACAGATCTCTTATTTGGGTCATCTATGAAAAAATATTATTTTTTATGCTAAGAGTATTACTTTTATGTGAATATCGATAGGATTGATCCGTAGATAAAAATTCGTGTGACCGTTTCACAAGAAATTTACTCTTTTTACAATTAAAAGTGGGTCTATTGTTGGACACTTTTTTTAAAAAAAAAAAAAAAAAAAATCCCGTTCTTGCCCGAAAACGTCCGGGTCGAAATATGGCTTTCAAATTAAGTTCCGAATTAGTGGATGCTGCCAAAGGGAGTGGCGATGCCATACGCAAAAAGGAAGAGACTCATAAAAAACCTTGATGGAATCACGAATGATCCTAGACGTGATGAAGCACCTAAGAAGACATGAGATTCATTGAAATTGCCATTATGACCAATTACAAAGAAAATAGCAAAAAGTCCGAAGAAGCATTTTGAACACCCGAGAAAGACTTACGTGCATGGAATCAAGGCACAATTGATTTGGCATGCATGACAATTATTTTGGAGACTCTACTTTGAATATTATTCAAGTAAAGTATGACGATTAGTTCATGTGCATACATTCCATGTATGGCACCGGGAGTGGCTTATTTGACTAAGGCGTAGACTTTTATGATTTTTTATTTGATCTAGTATATATTAATCGAAATTATCTATTTAATTTGGTGATAAATAAGCATATTTTATGTTCTTAAGGTTTCTCTCATAATTAGAAGATTTGTTACCTAAAATCTAGGGAGAATAGATTGGAAGGAATTAGAAAACTTTTGTTTCGTATCTCTGCCGCCTATATATTTGTGAAAAATGAGATTCACAAATAGTTATTCAGAATGTTATTTTCCGTTCAAGATTTGACTTTGTCTTCTTGTTGTGTTTTCGTTTTTAGACAATCTAGTTTAGGGTGATCTCACAAACAATTGTATCAATTACAGGGACCCAGTTTTTACTAGAAGTCTTGTTGATACTTGAATTTATGGCACAATTGACATCAATTTTGTGTTGTTTTAATTCTTACGAAGATTTTTATATCATTTAGTATTAGAGCAGAGATTCAATTGAGACAAGTAAGTTGTTTCTTGTGTCAAGCTTTAAGATTTCAATATTATCCTTGCTATTTTCGTACCTAGAGTCGCAAGGATTCAACAAGGGTTCTTCTATCGCTTCTTGCATTCTTTAATCGCTTTCCTTTATCTTATTTCTCGTGTTTTAGTTCTCTTGGGATCTTGATTGTTTCTTGCGATTTTTGAAAACCCACCAGTGTCTTTTTTCTGTTTCTTGTCGTTCAAATTTATATATATATATATATATATATATCACTAGAAGAAAAACGCTGAATGACAACGGATTTTATCCGTTGTCTTTTAAGGTGAAAAAGTGATGTTGTAAGCAGTGTTGTTAAAAGTCAGGACAACGATAACGTATAAAATCCGTTGTCTTAGTTAACAAAGACAACGGTTTTACATTGTTTTTAAATGTTGTGTGATATGAGATACGACAACGTTTTTATAACGCTTAAAAACCGTTGTGGTATATGAGCTACAACAACGTTTCTGCAACAAATTAAAAACGTTGTTGTTTTGAATTTACAACAACAGTTTGACAATGGATAAAAAACGTTGTCGTTTGTGTTTTACAACAACATTTATGCAACGAATAAAAACCGTTGTCATTTTTGCATCATTTTATAATTGTTACCGTTAAATTTTTAAAAACTGTTGGTTTTCACATTTTATATACAATGAACTAATTAATTAATAATTATATAAAAACACAAATTAAAAAATCCTGAAATTAGAACTATAAAAACTAAAAAGATACAATCATCCTCAAAATATTCAGTCCAAAAGTAAAACATAAATTGTGCCCACATCAACGTACCATAATCCATAATATTGTATCGAAAATAAGTTTACAACACCAAAAACACTAGATATAACTAAAGGTGCATATTTTGATGAAGCTTTCTTTCTCCGTCTACCGAAGCTGCAAAGTGTTTATCATTTCGAACATATCCTGTTTTGAAAACAAAAAGCATGGTTATATTTTTTCGAATATTTAGCTAAGCTCAAAAACAAAACAAACACAGCTGATGCAAAAACAAGAACACATAGATTTCCATGCACTATCTCAAACATATTTGGTTAGGTTTTAATTCAGCAACATAAAGAAGGATTTCATAATGGTATAAATATTTTGATTTACTTTTCTAGAAATTTCGGCATGACCTCCCCGTAAATAGGACATCTCGAAGAAAATCAAAACAACATAACAACTGTATACTCGAAAATGAAGTCCATCGATTCAAACATAAAACAAATCGCATGCAGAGCCGGCCAAGCTCGATCATTCCAAAAAAAAAAATCTATCAATCAAGTATCACAGCATATGTACACATACACGGGTTATGTCCTCGGCAAATGACTGAAGATGCAGTTATTTAGTACTTACCAACAAAAATATCCGAAATGTCTCAACAGCACAACAACAGCAATTCCCTGGAAATGAAGGAGTTATAATTTTCAAAGTTTGCAAATGTTCATTTACTTATAGCAAACAATTGTTAAATGAAAAGAGAAACAGAATTATGGAGGGAAGCGTTCCATACCTACTCATAAATATGATCCTGTATACATTCTGCCAACTCAGAACGCACCTCATCGATTTCTTCTCGAGAGTACTCCGATTTTGTGAACTGTGAACACACATACAAATTATGTTACTAAAAAAACAATAATTACTGAATTTTCAAAATGTTGAAATTGATTATGTAAATTTTCAAAGAAGCAATATAATTTTACTATTGATCGTAGTGAATCTCTCTCGATAGTCGCAATCTCTTCAATAATTTGTCTCATAAATCTCATTACATAATAACCACATTGTTTTGCATCTGGTTGTCGAGGAGCCTATGGTAATTAGAAACAAATGGTTAATTAAAAATATAAGCATTAAAATTATTGTTTAACATAATTACACATACCTTTACCACTTCCCACAAAGTATTTTTCCTGCCTTTCCTTCCCTTGTTTGAATTAAACAATCTCAAGGCCCTCCAGACAATAACAATAATTATTATGAGTTGTTTATTGACTAAATTTAAATTCTTAATAAAAAAAGAATATAAACTCACATTTCCATCACATATTTCAATTCCTGATCGCGGATACGATGATACAGAGAATCCAACAAATAAATAACCTCCTTGTAAGGTTCAATGACAATGAGGATCCAATGAAAACTATGCAGAAACACATAGTCAGTGCATAAAATGCAATAAATTGTCGAAATGAAGCGATTGAAAGTGAGATTGCAATTCGTACTGACCCGATATTACATGGCACAAAAACTAATTGATCCACTGATGCACCACTGAGCCTATCTGCTACAACACTTGCATTGTGGTTCAACCTTTCAAGCTTACCTGTTTTGTCCTGTGCACATTGTTTTGACACATATGGAATGCTATGTGGATTGACAAATCTGAATTTCTCCATCTTTTTATCTTTCAATAGATTTTTGTGAAGATGCCTGACATTTAAAACATAAGTAGCATACAAAACAATAATGTAAACAAGACAGAATGGTGGCACAACTGTTTTTGCAAAATAAGATTCCGGGTTCATTATAATGAAAGTAGAACAACTGTTTTTGCAAAATATTTGTGTTTATAACTCAAATCAAATCACTTACCATATGTAGCCAACTAAACAATTGGCCGAAAAAAAATCATATCTGTCACAATAGGATTTTTATCCTTTGCACTAGCAACTTGCATTGTCTTTGCAACTAAGCTAACTCCAGAGTTCTGAACAACTCGTACATCATCACGCTCTTTTGTAGCGTAAGTAACCCCATCAATCAAATAACCAGAGTACTTTAAGACTTGCTTGCTAGGTCCGCGCGCTATCCACTTTAATCTTTCTGATACTTGATGTGTTGAATGTTCAACTACATGTGCAACCTATATTTTTGTATGTGATAAATTATTAGTCTTGCATAAATCGAACCGAAGAATGTATGAAAATACGTAATACATAAGGAACTTACACGATCACACAACCAAATAATAAATGTTCGGTTATGATCATCTTGTAACCACTTCTTCGACTTAGCCCTATGAGGAAATATTGCGATCAAATACTCCATGTGTTGCCTAAAAAAATTATTATTAAAATAAATAAACAAATAGAATGGAAGCAAAGCGTGTGAAAGTATTAATAATTTGGAAAAATTACTTGATATAAAGATCAATCTCAACATCATTTTCCAATACATAACTATGTGCTTGCTGCAACTCATCGTGACAAGTGGAGTGCACTACTGCACCAGATAAAGGCTTCGTAAGTTCTATTTGTCGATGACTTGATGGGATCCCAATTGTGTGCACACTAGACAGATATTCTGAGCAAAATTCAACAGCTTCTTCAGCAATATAACATTCAGCTATACAACCTTCAGGTCGATTGCGATTTCGCACATAACCTTTCAAAATCTTCATGTATCTTTCAAACGGGTACATGTACCTATACCAAACCGGTCCACACAATTTCACCTCCCGCACAAGATGAACAGTCAGATGAATCATTATGTCAAAAAATGAAGGTGGAAAATACTTTTCAAGTAAACACAATATCGTCACAATCTCTCTTTGCATTTCATCCAACTTTGACACATCTATCACTTTATTACATAACACATTGAAGAAGAAACACAATCGAGTGATAGTGTCTCTGACATGTTTGGGCAAGACACCACGAATGGCCACTGGAAGCAGTTGTTGTATTAAAGTGTGGTAATCGTGTGACTTAAGGCCAACAAGTCTCAATTCCTTCATCGATACAAGGCTTCTAACATTGGATGAGTAACATGCAGGAACTTGTATTCCAGCCAAAGTATTCAAAATCTTTCTTTTTTCATCCTTACTAAGTGTATAACATGCTGCTGGCAAATATGTTCTCTTCTCCCCCATATTTGGTGCTAACTCTGTCCGCACATTCATTTCCACAAGGTCTAATCTCGCGGCTACTCCATCCTTTGTTTTTCCAGGAATGTCAAGTAACGTACCAATGAGACTTTCACATACATTTTTTTCAATGTGCATGACATCAAGAACATGTCGAACATGTAGATGTTCCCAATACTCAAGTTCAAAGAATATTGATTTCTTTTTCCAGCAAGATTTTATCTCATCCTTGTTCGACTTAAGCACCCCTATACTTTTTCCAAAACGACAATTAATTCTTTCAACTCTTTCCAAAACTTCATGGCCACTCAATGGTTTTGGTGTGGGGTTGAATTCTTGGTTCCTGTTAAATGCCTTTCTTTGTCTTCGATAAGGATGAGTTGCAGGTAGAAACCTTCTATGGCCTGTATATGACATTTTCCTACTATGCTTCAATCTTGTTGAATAGGTTTCTTCACCACAAATTGGACATGCATGATATCCTTTCACAACACATCCTGACAGGTTCCCATATGCAGGAAAGTCATTGATCGTCCATAGTAATACAGCTCTAAGTGAGAAAGTTTCTTGTCGATATGCATCATATGTTTCAATGCCTGTATCCCATAAGCATTTTAAGTCATAAATCAGAGGTGCTAAGTAAACATCAATATCATTTCCCGGTTGTTTGGGACCAGAAATCAACAAAGTGAGCATCATAAATTTTCTCTTCATACACAAACATGGAGGAAGATTGTAAGTGATCATTAAAACTGGCCAACAACTGTATGCAGAACTCATCAAACCATGGGGATTGATCTCGTCAGCTGATATGGCCAATCTAAGATTTCTTGACTCATTAGCAAACTCAGGCCACTTGCGATCAACTAATTTCCAAGATGGCGCATCGGCTGGATGACGTAAGTAGCCATCACGAATTCTTTTATCAGCATGCCAAGTCAAATCCTTCGATATCTCCTTGTTCCGAAACATTCTTTGAAATCTAGGAATAGGTGGGAAGTACCACAGGACCTTTACAGACACTCCTTCCCTTACCGTATTTTTTTGGCCCAACTTCCACCTTGAAATCCCGCAAGTAGGGCAATTGACCAAATTGGCATACTCCTCTCGGTATAAGATACAGTCATTAGGGCAAGCATGAATTTTCACGTAATTCATCCCTAATGTACACAAGCTTCTCTTCGCATCGTATAAAGATAAAGGCAATTCATTGTCATCAGGAAGAATTTCCCCCAACAAACTGAGTAGGTCAGTGAAACTTTTATCACTCCAACTATATTTTGCCTTCAAGTTGAATAATTTCACAAGTGCAGATAACTTCGTAAATTTAATGCATCCAGGATACAAAGGTTTCTCTGCATCTTCAAGTAGCTGATTGAATTGGGTTGGATTCCCAACATAACTATCATATGCATCATGTACCATATCTATTGGTTCTTCATCAAAAGATTTTTGACCATCTTGCCCGGCTCGATCACTAGCATTCATTGAGTTCCCTGTCGTAGATCTTTCCCCATGCCATATCCATGTATGATATGTCAAATCTATACCATTAGAATACATATGTGCCCTTATAGTTTCTACATTTCTCTTCTTTAGATTACCACATTTTGTACATGGGCAAGATATTGTGTCAGGATCCTTTGCATTTTTCACTGCAAATTGCAAGAAAGACTCTACTCCAAATTCATATTCATGTGATAGTCTATCCTTTAACATCCATTCTTTGTCCATTCTTGGTAAAAATAATCAACCAACAATGAGTCAACACCTTCAAAACAGTTGTAAATAACAAAACAAAATATTAACACAAACACAACTAACAAATAGTAACAAAACAGTCAAAATATTTAATTCTAGATTTTGCATAGCTAATAACCAGACAATAATGAAAGACAACGAGGAAAGACTTCTATTGGAATGAAATATGAGGGCCTTTTGTTCTTATATTTTAACGTATATTTTATATTGATGTGCACTGTTAGCATGTATTTCCCATACCAAAGTAATTACCATGCGAACACATCACTGTTACCACAATTTCAAGGCAAGACATTGCTTATTAAAGGCTTGAAGTCAGCTGTAAAGTCGGTTGATAGATTCGTCGCAACCACGACCATCGTTGTTGTTATTATTATTATTATAATAAATAAATACAACTATAACCATGATTAGATAGACCCCTTGGCTTGTATTATTATATTGGGTGGACCTCACTAGCCTAATAAATTGTTCTTGTTGGCATATTTGGTAAATTATGTAACTCTTGTTCCTCTGATGTTTGTCCCTTAATTTATGTTGAATAGCTTTGTCTCAAAACCTGAAATCCATGGCATAATAACAGTATGCAGTTCCATTGACCAGCTTCAATCCACATATCATTTTATTTAAACATTAAAATATGGTACTAAATGCTTATGTAAAATTTGAGCAGGAGAAATCAGAGATTGAAATGCAAATTTCAGAGGACAGATCACTATTATCGATAGGGATACAAAAACTTTGATACAAGTTTGGTAGCAGGTGCTTCAAAATTGTAAAGGCCACAGATTTCTTCACTGCTCCAACGGTCGAATATCCGAGTGTTACGAAAAGGCACGCTACTAATCTTTCTTTGGAACCATTCAAATCATATTATGCATGATTTATATGTTTTAGCATGAAAAATATATGAGTACAAATCTCTTAACATTTTGATGATTATTTTGAAATTTTTGATGATTTTATGCGTATATGTGTTGTGTTATGATTAATACTTGGTACGCTGCCAATATAAAATGTTAAAGGGCTAGGAAAAGTGCCGTTCATGCATGAAACAATAGCTAGACAGTAGCGTGATGGCTGTGCATGGCTAGGAAATCAAACCTAGGCTTTCTAGGGCTATTCAATGGGTTTAAGGTGCAAGGTAATTTGCCTAGGGAAGACAGCACCCAGGGCTTGGTTCAGGCCCTGAGCACGTCTGTGTTTATAGGCTAGGAGAATTCCATGGAGTGCTGGACTCATGGCTTGGTGAGGAGAAGCCATGCACAAACCCTAGGAGAACCTATGGCTCGCGCTCGGCTTGTTCTTGAAGAGAGAGGCGCGTGGCTGGTTTGGGTGGCTAGGCTGGTCTAGTAGGGTCTAGGGAGGATGGATCGGGGTTAAGGCTTGGTCTATTGCAGCCGTGGTCCAAGGTGGCTCGGGTTGGTGAGAGCCACAATGTTGGGGATTAAAGGAGAGGGGTGTGTTGCTTGTCTTGGGTTTAGGGGCTAGGTGTGTTGGTCCAAGAAGGTTCAGGGTGTTCTAGGAGGGGCTAGACGTGGTCTGGTCTTAGGTGGCTCGAGGGTGGTTCGAAGGTTTTGGGAAAAAAATGTGACTTAGGGCTTAGGGGTTCGAAATTGCTAGGAATAAAAGAGGTAGCTCAAACCATGGTTCACGGGGTGTGGCTCGTCGCTCATGAGTTATTTTAGGTACAAAAATTTTAGGTCAACGTTTGGGAAGAAAATATTAAGTTTAGAATTAATTCGGCATTAAAAAGCTTCACGGTTTAGTTAATAACTCAATAAATCGAAAGGCTCGAGTTTACATCTAAGAAAAATATTAGAAGGAGAATTTAAGCTTATGTGATGATTTGGGATAGGCTCGAGTCAATAGAATTAATAAAAAATGAAAATCGGGAATTTTAGATTCCAAGGGTAAAATAGTCATTTTACGTCCCGTTTAGTACAAAAGATCTGGCAATGTCCCGGAGAATCATAACACATGCTAAATGATATTTCAAAAGGTTTACGATGAAAATATGAAATTTTATGGTTTATTCTAAATCAGTATAATTTTCCTGTTAAATGTTATTTTATGAATTTTGAAAGACACGATATTTTATGAATAAAAAGGAAAGAAAATATTTTGAAGGATGTGAATTGATTGTGACAAATATGATATGATTGAGAATATCGTGAGGAGTTAGAAAGACCAGAGGGAGCCCGTTTACGAGAAAAGGCCCCAGAGAGAGTCTGACGTCGTATTTCTACTTTTGACGAGGTCCGACGCACGTCCCCATGTACAATAGTGAGCTGAGACTAATTAGTCGATCACATGCCGATACGATTACAGTTAGTCACTTTAAAGGATCAAACTTCACCCAAAAATGATATACGATGATGGAAAACTTTATGATTTAATGATCTATGAATTATTTTCGCATACAAATTTATGCTAGTTATTTTTAATAAAAGTATGATTTTTATGATTGTGCTTATTTATGTATTATTTGATACTCATTGTTAGAACGTGCTGAGTCATTATACTCATTAGGTTTGGATGGTTGCAGGTGAGGACGATTTTGAGGGAGACATTGACGCTTAAGTTGATCGAGTCCGGCAGTACACTCCCGATAGACATTTATTTTCCACACTTCTTATTATTTAAAGATTTTACGAAAAGATTTTGAGGATTTTTATTTAGAGAGTTATGCTTTATTTTGAAGTTTAATTTTGGAGTATTTTAAAGGTTGACGTATGATTTTGGCAGTTGAAGATTTAGGGATTTTTATACATTTAAGGATTTTAAATGTTGATTTAATTTGGCATGAATGCTTCAAATTTTATAAAAATAAAATTAAAAAAAATTAGTAGGGTTTAAAGTTAAAATGTAAGGACATTTCAGCTTTGTTTAGAGTTCTGTTATCCATTTCGTTCCATATTGTCTTTTTAAGTTATGTTCAAATATTTGAATTTGAAGTACTGTTGTGATTTAATTTTGAAGTAGAAAGAAAACATGATAAGATATGGCCCCTGATAAGTGCAAGATTTGCACTTAATTTATATTAGAATCCATTTTGAATTAGGCTGGTTTCGAACAGAATTACGCGTTTTTGGGTTGTTTCTGTTGTCATTTCAGGAATGGAGAAAATAGCGAACACGAAGCCAAGTGGACCAAGAAGCGCACAACCATGAGCATGCTACCGGACAGATGTGTGTGCGCGGTCACGCGACTTCACGCGCATGCGCGCGCAAAGACAAGTCACCCGAGCAGAACATCGCGCGCACCCGTGCGACATCTCGCGCACCAGCGCGCGCAAGGATGAATCACACACGCAGAAGATCGCGCGCCACCGTGCCACATCATGCGCAGGCGCGCGCGCAGACATGCACGACTAGACACAGCAGCTCGCGCGCGATCGCGCCATTTCATGCGCTACCGCGCGCACACACCCGAGAAGAGCGCGCGACCGCGCGACATCACGCGCACCCGCTCGAGCCAACACACGGCAGACTAGCAGCAACATACACGCAACAGCACCAGAACTCGCGCCACCGCGTGCACACCGCGTCCAGATTGAGTATAAATGCGCGATTCTTAGGTCAGAATGGAAGGGGCAGCCGCCGTGAGGAGAAAACACACGAAAATACACCATCTTGGGAAGAAAAGAGGCGAGAAACGGAGTGCATACATGAGACGAAGATTCAGAGGGCGAAGAACAGCCACAAATACGAAGAACGACAGATCTAGGAACAGAGACGACACTTCGGATTTGTTATCTTTTCCTTTGTTTCTTTATTCTACTGTGTATCGATGCCTAGAATTACAAATATGTCTTGTTTTCTCTTGGATTTCGTGATGAACTAAATTCCCATTCTAGAGAATGACGTAACTCTGTTGATACGATGATTTGACACCGTTATTTATTTGATTGAATTCCGCTTTCGTTTAATTGTGTTCTCTGCGTTTACTGCACTGCAAATTTACTGGCCATAATTTGTTTGTTGTTTGATTAATCTTATAACTCGGGAGAGAGACTAGGATTATAGATCTTTAGAGACACATCGTTAAATCTTTATAGCTTTCGGAAGGCGTATAACTTTAGCGAGGCTTAGTAAGAACATTGTTTGCATTTATCTATGAAACGTAGATTCTAATTAGGAATAATTGAATCAAAGTTGATAGATACACTTTATTCGTCACTTGGGAAAGGGGGAATAAAACAATCTAAGTGTTCTTGGCCATTATTTGATTGGAATTCAGGAATATAAATTAAACTGTGAGTAATTATTGTGGAAACTTAGTGAAATCATTTCTCTAGATACTTTCTCTCATTATTATCTCTCAATTCGGTGACTTAATTAATTCATTTTTTTCAGTTAATTCATTCAACCAAACCAACCGTTTATTCAATTTCTCTAAATAAAGTTGAGACTATTTTAATTACAAGAATTGATATACAATTTTACACACACTCCTCGTGGGATCGATATCTGTACTCTAACCAGTACTAAAACTTGACACCGTACACTTGCGGTAGGAAAACGCGCAACAGCCCCGTACGGTGGGTATAAACCCGCACTTATGAATCCATTCTGTGAGTACAAAATCGATTCAATGACCTTGCATCTTTGTAGAATAACATATAGATGACATAGACATATGGGACTCCACGTTGGGTATAAAACTATTATATGGCCTCACTTCTGAAAGAAGTAACATGTAGGGGACATATTCATTAATGATGAAATGAAATTTCAATGTTATATATGTCATCACGTTTTGTTTATGACATGTTTTAAAGTTTTACTTCGATTTCTGATAAAGTCATGTCTTGACCCATGTCGTGACATGTATTGTGACACATCACTTCCAGAATGATGTTTATATATGTATATATATATTTGATTTATATGTGTATGTATTGTTATGTTCGATCATCCTCTACTTGCTGAGTGTTTCTCCAAACACACACCCTTTATTCTACCCTCCCTAGAAAAGAACAAAGATCAAGTAGACGAGGAGGAAAAAAAACATGTTTTGGGGTTGATGATGAAGGTTCGAGAAATGAAGATTACTCGTTTATGTTTTTGATAGGTTTTGATTCAAGTTGTAAAAAATTTCTGCATATTTCATTTCGTTTTGGGAATTTATCGTCGTAAATACAAGATTATTCTGAGGTTAATTATGAAATAGACTGGTTTTGTTTTGTACTGAACTACGAGACTTATTGTTTAGTGATTATGTGATTTTTGAACAACGTCGGTGTCGACTAACTCTAATAACATAATAAATCACAAGTTACACAACCTAAATTAATATAAACTCTCATTTTTGTTGAAGGAAGAAGAATTTCAATATGTATGCAATGTTTAAATCTGAAAATTTCTGCAAAAAAATTTTATAAAACGATATTTGATTATTCTATTTAATGTTTGTAGCTTGCAGGACATGTTGTTTGAACCATGAGGTGTCTGTTGGGTCCAAAGGATCTGAAGATCCATAAAAAATAACATTTAGATGAAATGGAAGCAGAAAACTCAAAAATAGTGCACAACCTTTCATGAAACATGGCACTAGACGCCACTTTCCGGTCGCCTTGGTGCCTAGAATATATGCCCATCACCAAGGCACCTCTTCTTGGGTGCCCCAGCGCTTTTCTTGTTGTCTGTAAATTCTAGGCATAAGTAGGATTGCAGAGGCTCTTTTTTTGGGCGTCCAAACGTTGTTCATGTTGCCTAAGAATTTCTCGGGTAGCATGGTTTGTTCTCGAAACCTTTCATTTCTATTTTTTTATGAACCCTAAAATTCCAATATAAACTTGTATATTTTCGCTCTAATAGAAAACTGTTAGGAAAAATTGCTAAAAACAGTAGCGTAGAAACAAACTTGTAGAGATAAAGCAATAACCAAAACAAGTGTGATGTTTACAGTATGACTATTGTGTAAAAGAAAACAAAACCAAACCGAGGTCTGTAGCATGTACAATTTTCTTAAAACAGATACGCCCTCTCCGGTATGTGCTTCGAGGTTTCAGCGGACGTTTGTTTACCAGGATACAATAGAACAACCAGCAGTAACTTAGCACGAGACACTACTACGGCGAACTGAAAACGTACATTTACTTTTATCACCGAGATTTAACGGAGGCCAAATGGAAAGATATCAATATGTATTGCAAGAGAGTGCTTGAAAGAGATAAAATTTTCATGTGTTTGAAATGAGGAAATGAATACACTATTTATAAGCCCCAAAATGCACACCAAGAGTCATGTAAGATTAATTAACTCAATTAATCTTCCCATTAACTCAAGAATATGAAGAGCCAAAACTCTTCAATTAACTCAAGAATGTGGAGAGCCAAAAGGCACTCCCACATTCATGAGACATAATTTTTTATTCAACTTCTAAATTTTATTAAAATTTCCAACAATCCCCCACATGAATGAAAATTGATACAAATCTTTGTGACAAAGTTCTATAGTTGAATCCTGCATAGGATAGGTAGTTGTCACCCTTTGAACCTTCCCTCGTGAAATATATTTGCTTTACTAGCTAACCAGTAGACATGAAACCCTTGAACTGTTCTGTCGTTTATGTAAATTAATATATACTTCACACGAGACTCTCCCTGTTACTATTCAGTTCTCATGATTGTGTTCATTTTGGCCATGAACACACGCCTGATTCTGCAAGAGGTCTAGAATTGAGCACTGAAATTCCTTCAAAGCGGCCCCACTTCTCTCTCACATAGGTGATTCTATATTGTTTCTTATCAGAATCATTAAAAGCCATAAGCTTATCCTCAACATTCACTGTTTCATAATAGGAATGGACTACGGATAACCCCATAGTGATATACCAGATCAGTGCGATTAGGTTGTCCCATTAAACCTAGTTCTTGGGATCTCCAGTCAACGTATGTTGGGTTTTCCTTCGCACCAATTTATACTACAGGTTTGAGCCCCATTCCCCTTGGCGATTTCGCAACTAACTCTCTGTTTAACCCCTTGGTCAGGGGATCCGCTATATTATCCTTTGACTTTACATAGTCAACAGAGATACCTTCAGTTGAGAGTAGTTGTCTAATGGTATTATGTCTACGACGTATATGCCTATACTTACCATATAATATATTATTTTGTGCCCTTCCAATCGCAGATTGGCTATCACAATGTATGCATATAGCCGACACTGGTTTTTCCCATCCTGGAACATCTTCTAAAAAGTGACGCAGCCATTCAGCCACTTCAGCACACTTGTCAAGAGCTATAAACTCAGATTCCATTATGGACCTGGCTTTACAGTTTGTTTAGAAAATTTCCACGCAATTGTTGCACCTCCTAAAGTGAATACAAATCCACTTGTAGATTTTGAGTCGTTCATATCAGATATCCAATTTTCATCGTTGTATGCTTTAATAACAGCAGGATATCTGGTATAGTGCAGCCCATGATCACGAGTGTACCTTAAGCATCTTAGAAATATGATAATTGCTTTCCAGTGTTCAACTCCTGGATTACTCGTGAATCTACTCAATTTTCTCACTGCATAAGCTATGTTTGGTCTTGTACAACTCATTAAGTACATCAAACTTTCAATGACTCGAGAATAATCTAATTGAGACATACTCTCGCCTCGATTCTTTGTTAGATGATAACTGATATCTATTGGGGTTATAACCAATGTAGAGTCAGCCTTATTGAATTTCTCAAGTATTTTGTCAACATAATGTGACTGACTTAGAACTAGCCTTTCTGATATTCTATGAATTTTAATTCCAAGGATTACATCGGCTAAGTCCAATTCTTTCATGTCAAATCTTGAGTTCAATAACTTCTTGGTGGATTTGATCATCTTATCATTACTACCAATGATAAGTATGTCATCTACGTAAAGACATAAAACAACATATCCATTTTCAGTGGTTTTTATGTATACACATTTGTCACATTCACTGAATTTAAATCCACTTTCTATCATGGCTTTATCAAATTTTTCGTGCCATTGCTTCGGCGCTTGTTTTAAGCCATACAGAGACTTCACCAGTTTACAAACCTTGTTTTCTTGCCCAGTCGCAGAAAATCCTTCAGGTTGTTCCATTTAAATTTCCTCTTCTAAATCTCCATTTAGAAAAGTTATCTTTACATCCATTTGGTGTACTTCAAGATTTCGCAAGGCGGCAATCGCAA
This sequence comes from Primulina eburnea, assembly GCF_022965805.1. Classification (NCBI taxonomy): domain Eukaryota; kingdom Viridiplantae; phylum Streptophyta; class Magnoliopsida; order Lamiales; family Gesneriaceae; genus Primulina; species Primulina eburnea. The sequence continues at coordinate 19,998,788 of NC_133103.1, forward strand.
GTATCACATGAATAGAGGTTATTCTCGATACAAGAGAATATGTGTCAAAGTAATCAAGCCCTTCATGTTGATGGTAACCTTTAATTACCAATCTGGCTTTATACTTATCTATAGTTCCATCTGATTTCATTTTCCGTCTGAAAACCCATTTACAGCTTAGTGGTTTGCTTCTCGGATGAAGATTTACTCATTATCACGCATGGTTTTGTAAAATGGATTCCATTTCGAAATTGATAGCTCTTTCCATATAGGTCCCTCAGATGAACTGATGGGTTCCTTGAAGCTTTGAGGTTCACTTTCCATCATGAAAGTGATGAAATCCGGACCAAAAGATTTCTCAGTCCTAGCTCTCTTGCTACGTCTAGGTTCAATATCTTGATCAAGCTCTTGTTCCTTTTCAATTGTATCATATAATCTTTTGGATGAACTTGGTTCTTCCTTATATTTGCATGGAAACATGTATTCAAAGAACGAAGCATTTCTTGATTCCATTATCGTATTCTTGTTAATATTAGGTATTTGAGATTCATGTACAAGAAAACGATATGTGCTACTGTTTTGAGCATATCCAATGAAAATGCAATCAACAATTTTTGGTCCTAACTTTACTTTCTTTGGAGTGGGTACTACAACCTTGGCAAGACACCCCCACACTCGCAAGTATTGGTAGGAAGGACTTCTGCCTTTCCATAACACGTATGGACTTTTATCTTGCTTCTTTCGAGGCACCTTATTTAAAAGGCAATTTGCTATTAGAACAGATTCTCCGCACATGTTCTGTGGTAAACCAGAATTTAATAACAGTGCATTCATCATTTCTTTCAAGGTGCGATTCTTTCTCTTTGCAATGCCATTTTGCTGAGGAGAATAAGGTGCAGTTCTTTCATGTTTGATATCGTGTTGAGCACAAAACTCAGCAAATGGTGATTCATATTCATCTCCACGGTTACTTCTTAGCACCTTAATTTTCTTGCTAAGTTGGTTTTCAACTTCACTCTTATATTGGACAAATTTGTCAATAGCTTCATCCTTAATTTTAAGAAGATACACATAACAAAATTTTGTGTTATCGTCAACAAAAGTAATGAAGTATTTATTTCCACCACGAGTTTATACACCTTTTAAATCATATATGAATTAGATCAAGTGGTTCACTATTTCTTTCAATTGTTCGAAAAGATGATCTCGTTAGTTTTACTTCAACACAAGTTTCACATTTGTGTTGTTTATCAATTTGGAATGCAAGAATGCTTTTCATGTTAATTAGTCTACGAATTGTATCATAATTAACGTGTCCAAGTCTACCATGCCACAAACACGAAGACTCAAGCAAGTAAGCAAAAGTATTAACTTTATGCATCATAGGCTTAATAGTCATTACATTGAGTTTGAATAACCCATTACAAACATAACTTTTGCCAACAACCATTCCACTTGTCGACAAAAAAAAAATTATCTGACTCAAAGACAATGCAGAAACTATGCTTGTTAAGAAGCGACCCGGACACCAAGTTCTTGCGGATGTCCGGTACATACAGCAAATTATTCAGAGTCAGTTCTTTTCCATATGTCATCTTTAGAACAACTTTCCCTTGATCCTTGATTTCAGAAGTAGCGGAATTTCCCATGAATAGTTTTTAACCATTCTCAATTCCTCAAGAGTAGCAACATCTCCTTGTCCGAGCAAACATGGTGAGTGGTAACAGTGTCGATCCACCACTCCTTTGGGTTCGAACCCACCAGATTAACTTCTGATATTACAGCACAGAGATTCATGTTCGAAACCTCTTGAGATATGTTCTCGACCACATTCACCTCTCTGTTTCTCTTTGGCTTCTTACACTCATATGCCTTGTGACCCAGACCATCACAGTTGTAGCATTTTTCGGAGAAATTTTTCTTCGAAATGTCTCCCTTGGGTCCCATGTTCAACCTTTTGTTGGAGGAGACAAAAGTTTTCTTTTTTGAGCTTTGACCATGCTCGACTACATTTGCTTTAGCGGCAACAGGAGAAAACAATCGTCTTTCCGAACTCTTGTTGTCTTCCTCGATGCGAAGTCGAACACTGAGCTCTTCAACATTCATCTCCTTGCGCTTGTGTTTCAAATAATTTTTGAAATCCTTCCAAGCTGGTGGTAGCTTTTCAACAACTCAAAGCCATCCCCTCAACGTGAATCTCGTGAAGAATCACTTGGAGTTCTTGAACTTGGCTGATAACCGACTTTGAATCCACCATTTTAAAGTCCAGAAGCGGCCAACAAGAAACTTATTGGCCCCGACATCCTCGGTTTTGTACTTTCTATCAAGGGATTCTCACAGCTCTTTAGCCGTTTTCTTTTCGCAAAACACGTGGTAGAGCGAATCGGCCAATCTGTTTAGTACATAGTTTCAGCATAAGAAATCAGAATGATTCCATGCCTCCACAGCACTAACAGATTCAACATCTCCGTCACCCTCATCGAGTTTAGGAGCATCCTCAGAGAGGAATCTAGCCAGGTTCAGCATCGTCAAATAAAACAACATCTTCTGCTGCCACCTTTTGAAGTCCACACCAGTGAACTTCTCGGGTTTTTCACCGTGAATGGCTGGGATAGCATCCACAGCAACACGTGGGGTAACATGACGGACAACTTGAGCCACAATAGGGACAACATAAACAGTTTCCCTTTGCACGCTGGTTTCAGTAGCCATATCTGAAACAAACCACATATGAATAATCTGTTTTAAGTTTGTAGAAAAAACTGCTAAAAACAGTAGCGTAGAACGAACTTGTAGAGATAAAACCATAACCGAAACAAGTGTGATGTTTACAGTATGACTATTGTGTAAAAGAAAACGAAACCAAACCCAGGCCTGTAGCTTGTACAGTATCCTTAAAACAGATTCGCCCTCTCGGGTATGTTCTTCGAGGTTTCAGTGGACGTCTGTTTTTCAGGATATAACGGAACAACCAACAATGACTTAGCACGAGACATTACTACGGCGAACTGAAAACGTACATTTACTTTTATCACCAAGATTTAACGGAGGCCAAATGGAAAGATATCAATATCTAATACAAGAGAGTGCTTGAAAGAGATAAAATTTTCATGTGTTTGAAATGAAGAAATGAACACACTATTTATAAGCCACAAAATGCACACCAAGAGTCATGCAAGATTAATTAACTCAATTAATCTTCTCAATAACCCAAGAATATGAAGAGCAAAAACTTTTCAATTAATTTAAGAATGTGGAGAGCTAAAAGACACTTCCACGTTCATGAGACATGATTTTTTATTCAACTTCTAAATTTTATTAAAATTTCCAACAAAAACTCTATCAAGATTTTCAAGTAAGACAATCGCCAACACGGAAAAAAATAACGAGTTTAAATCTAAAGAGAATTACACGCATCATTGAAAATTTTCATCCCTACATTACTTGCTGCCCTTTTCTTGACCTCGTCATTCAACATCTATTGATAAATCTAGCAAATATGAAATGATTTATTTTTGAAATACAATATAAGTTAATGAAATTGTTGACTCGGGCATAAAATTTATAATTTCGAATTTTAATATTAAAGTGGCTGAGAATTTGTCCCTCCCTTGACCCTATCCACCAACATATATGGACCATAACATCGCTTTTGGACATATGGAAGCCAAAAAATAAAGCGTATGTTTCCATCAAGTCGAAAGGCATACTTGAGAAAGAATTAAATATCATATCCTAAATTTTAAAGTGACCGTATCCCAAACTTATCGAACAAGGATATTATTCATTTTTATTTTATACAAAAAATCAAAACATAAATTAGCAAATTTATATTTTATATTTACCATATCCTAATACTTTTTTTTTTCATTATACGTTTGAATTTCAAAAGATCATATAACAATAACATAAAAAAAATTGTTGAAAAAACATTTTTAAATTTTAATATAGTTTTTATATTTTTCATAAAAAATTTATTTGAAATCAAAAAATTTAATATATAAGCTCAGGGACACTAGTATTTATTATGTATAATAAGGGGCTACGGACTAGTCGCCGATTGAGTTAAATTATTAAAATTGATAGGGATCGAGTACATAAATAATTAAAATATTACATTTCCAATAAACTAGGTAATTTTCACTGGACTTCAATATAAAGGCAATTATTCTTAGAGATGTAAACGAACCAAACCGTTTGTGAGCTATTCGAAACTCGATTCGATAAAAGCTTTTTGAGCTCGTTTAATGAGGCTCGTTAAGATAAACAAACCAAACTCAAGCTTTACAGTATTCTGCTCGTTAGCTCGTGAACATGTTCGTTGGTAAATTCATGAGTAATCTTTTAGATGAAAAAATAATAGTTTTGATATTTGATTTATTGATTTTGCATATTATTTATGAAATATATAGAAAAATCTATTAAATTTATTTATTATAATAAATTTACAAATTTTAATAAGAATAATATATTTTTCTTTAAATATATAATTTACTTTTAAATTAATTTAATAAAAATTTAAATGTATAATTCATATTTATTAAGCTTGTTTAGGTTCGATAAAGGCTTGAATAAGCTCGTGAGCCACGATATATTCGTTAACTAAAGCTCGAGCTCGGTTCGATTATAAACAAACCAAGCTCAAACATTCAAGAGTTCGGCTCGGCTCGACTCGATTACATCCCTAATTATTCCTATAACCGCATCTGAGATAAATTAAAATTTGAATTAGGTTCTTTTTTCTTTTTTTACTATAATTATATATATGATATATTCAATAAATACACAATATTTTAATGACATAATATTTTAATTACATATAATAAAAATATCATAAAATCATGTCTCGAAAGTGAACACCTGTCATACGTTATAAATGATTGCTTATTCGGCCCACTAAAACAAATATATTTTTAGGATTTTATTTATTTAAGTTGTAGTCTTCTCTTGGATGTCAAAATCAGATCCGACCCATCAATCCGACACGATTCAACTTGAAAAAAATAAGTTTGAGTTTGAGGTTTTCGGGTACGGGTCAAATCGTGTTGGACCTGATAGCTGACCCAAAACAATGATCTGGTTCGGGTTGACCCGAAAATTTTAATTTTTTTAAAAATATATAATTAGTAAATATTGCCTTTATTTTTATATGATATGTCTGAAAAATATTTATTGTATATTATATCATAAATTTTTATAATTTAATATTTATTTTGTATATTTTTTAAATAAAATTTTATTTAATTTAGTAAATATACTTTATTTGTCATTTTTAAATTTAAATTATATATATAAGATAGATTTGTTAATATGTTTTTTAATTAAAATAGTACTATTATTATTTATAGTTTTATTTAATTTTAAAAAAAATTGGGTTAATCGAGTTCATGTTCGGTTTGGAACGGGTTCGGCTCGGGTTTGGGTCGAGCGAATTTTTAAATAGTACTATGTATCAACCTGATCCGACCCACTCGAATTGACACCCATATTTTCATTAGTGTAAGTAATTAGTAGTCAATAGTGAATAAAACAGATAACCAAACAATATCGACCAAGTGAAACTATTTTTCTAAAAATAAATGAAGCTTAAATTATTGGAAAATCAAATAATAAATTTCAATAAATTTAAGTAAAATACTTAATTATTATTATTAACCCTTAAAAGACACAATAAAAACAGAAGATATGAATAAAAATTAGTTTTTGTCTTGGCCAAAATATTTCATTTTATTTTTATTTTTGTTGAAAACGAAGATATCGATCTAGGACCATTAAAGATAAAATCTCAATTTTGATTACCACAATTTTTTTTTAAGAGAAAACCAAAAGGTAATTTCCGACATTGTTAGGCTTTAACCAATTTGTAACTTTAAGGATACCCCAGCGTTCTATAACTAGACACTTGGCCTTGATTTGGCTTGGTGTTCCATTTTTTCGTCACTAATGAATTAAGTATTAATAATGTTATTATCCAGTTGAATTCCAATTATTGGATTTTTTTACCCAAAAATTTTTAAAAAAAGAAACACGTATGTACGTTCATTAAAAAAATAATTAATTGAAACAGTTGTTGTCGTGATTTTATTTAAATCATTTCTAAAAGGAAAAAGTTCACAATTTTTTTTATGCACCCCTTTGTTTTTATCTTATCCTTATTTAAAGATGTTATGTTTGATCGACAGCCTAAAACAAGGGTAATTGTCGCTCGAGCTCGAAACTAACATATGTGATGTAAACGTCATGTTTCATTGGCAAATGCATGAAGATATCCATTCACACATATGAGTGATCATATGGTGATACACTGAACAATTTTCTCTCGGACTGTCCAAGTAGTTCTCAATTATCAAGTGGAATAGTCGGCGGTTATGGTTGTACACCATTAATCCTTTGGCCCGGGATAATGTAAGGGCTATACGTACTAGCATGCACTTTGATCTGCTTACCGACTCTATTGAGAGTCAGCAGGTGACATGGTTGGGTGAAGTTTCGAAATACGTAGGAGCAAATGCTGAGTAGCATGAGCAAATTTTAATTTATTATGAGCCTAAATGATGGATTCAATAAGTTCTACCATATATGTCTTTTTCATTCCGTCAAAAATCGATTTTACGATATAGACGCTTACGATACGTTCCACAAAATATTTATTTTTTATATGATATGATGAGTTAATTGTATAAGGATTCTCTGGCCAGATCAAGATATGTGTTTTAGGGAAATGTGTTTTCACAGTTTTTCAGATACCATGCCATTATTAGTATTCAAAGATAAATCACATAGTTATCGAATTCATATGCAACTCTCGATATACCAATGGTTGCAGATTCGATCGGGATATATGTGTTGAAAGGACCATACTATACGCTAACCATGACTAAAAGTTCTTGCAGGTACTATCATTGATATCTAGGAGATCATGAGGAGATGCTACTAGAAGCACTTACCATGATCTGACACGTGCAATCAGAAATGAGTTCTGACATTCTTTATCAAGGAGTTGATGAAAAGAATGAGGTTAACTAGGGTAAACCCGAATAAGAATAAATGCTATTTTGAATCACATGGAGATGTGAACTCATGATTAGCTGTATCCCTGTGATGTGAATCTTTGTACGAAGAATAGCAAACACGATTAAAATCGAATCGCGCCCTCAATTCAATAACGAACAAAGAATCGTTGTTGTCCCGAAATTTTGAATCAAGTGTGTGTTGTGATTTTCATCTCTAAACTATGAAAAGTCTAGCAACAATAATCACGAAATAAACAACCGAATTATAACGAACCTTCGAAGAACAAGTCGACGATAATCCGCACAAGCACGATCGACAAACGCCACAAAGTTAAAAACTTTGATAAGTTTGATTTTGAATAACAAAGCGAAGCTTTGAAAGTTTGAGAGAAAATCTAAACTTTGATAAAAATGTCAATAATGAATCTGAAAAGTCTCCAAAATTTCTTGCAAATATGTCTACATATTAGAAAAAGATTGCAAATCTAGTTACCAAAATAATCAAAACTCTAACTAGGAAACTAGGATTTTTCCGGAACTGGTTCGCGCTCGGGCGTAGAATATTACCCCTCGAGCGCCAAGGGCTCTGCACTATTCGCGCTCGGGCGGTAGAATGTTGCCGCTCAGGCGCCGGGTGTTCTGGAAATCACGTCTTGGACAGTCCATCTGGCGCTCGGGCGGTAGTTTTTTACCGCTCGGGCGCGAAGCATTCTGCCACTTTTCTTCGTTCATCACTTGAATGGTGTTCCTATGACTTTCGAACTCAATCCCATGCACCGCAAAACCTTCAGCACTCTGTCCCTTGCTTGTAAGTCTTTCTTCATTGCTCATAAGTCCGTGCAACGCTTCCTTGAACTTCTTCAATCGTCCCCTCGTGATTGGTCCCTCCGGCAACTCTAAAGGGTCCCATGCTTTCCTTGGGGCTTGACCACCCGTGTTCGCATCACCTGAACCACTGAAGGTCAGATGAGTATCAAATTCTGTTTTCTCAAGGAGATAGTCAAATTTCAAAGAATTTGAAATTTGGCGACTATAGTTTGATGGGGATTAAACATGAAATTTATAAAGGAGTTTATAAGCTGATTCCATAAGATAAAAGAAATGGAAGTTAGCGTAATTGCTAAATAAGGAGTGTAACTGCTTGTTTTGTGAAAGAGTTTAGTAAAACTGGCAGTTGACCAATATGGAAATTGAAAATTTTGATCTTCGAAATTTTCTTTTCTCATTATATGAACAAGATTTGTGTCATTGATACATCGGAGCTATCTGATCGTCGATCGGATTACAATGAGTTCGAAATAATTTATTTAGTTGATTTGGAATTTACTAATTAAATGTTGGTACAAGTAGTGGTGTCTACTATGAGTACACTTATTTATCAAAAACTGACAGACACATAATATAATAAATAATAATATAAGGAATTTGTAACGTACGAAAAATTAAACATACATAAACCACATGCATGCAAATTATTTGAATTGCTTAATTGTTTTATTTAATTGATTTTAAATGCTTGCATGATATTTATTAAATGATTAAAGGTATGATTGCATGATTAAATGATTATATGACATGTTTTCATGAAATTGAAGAATTTTACGTGGATATTCGATAATAAACAGGGGAAAGCAGACCAGAGATGACTAAGACTAGAATAAATATTTTTCACTAAATATTTTCAAGGCTTCTTAATATGATTAAAAATGATTTAATTTTTCTAAAAATAGTGTAGTTCGAATTATTTTACGAGTCGAGCTCAATTATTCCTCGGAAGCCGGTTTTTGGCAAACAATGAGTTTTTAAAAGATCAAAAATATTATTGTATTATTTTTGGGAAACTAATTTTATAAAATTTTATGTTTAAATTAAATAAGAGTTATTGGGCTCAATTTGACTAAATTGAGTAGGCTCAATTGCTCCTATACTTGAAGAAGAAGGTTTTGACTATCATTCTTCCATCGCTGCACCGCATCGTCTTTGGATTTTGAAAATTCGGAGGCTACAATCTCAATACACGAATCGTTTGCGATTTCTAGTGCAATCCAACCGAGAAGGACATTTTCGATCATGGACCTAATTAGGCGATCAAGGTTGAAGAATCGTTCATAGGGATTTACAAGAAGGTCTATCTCTGCTTAGAAACCGGAATAGTTTGAAGTCCAGCGTAGTATACGTGCATGTATAAACCCTTACACCCTATGAATACAATTTAAACACACGAAGCCCAAGCAACGTTTCGATTGTCAAAATGAAATTTTTTATATTTCTGCTGCGTCTTGGGTGCGAGAACAAGATGGACCAACATGTCCTTCAATCCCCATTCTACAAACTATGAGCGAACATCTGGAGCTTCCAAAATCATGATGGGTGAAGTAGATGGGAAATTAACATTGAATTACCAAAGAAACTGAAAGGGTGTTGTTGATCACAAACGAACAGGAAATTTGTTACGATGTGTGTACCAGAAGTTAGTGTTGTTGCAACGTCTGCTTATTCGTTTTCTTAAAAAATGGTAGAAATTTTTTTTTAAAACCTCACTTAGCATCGGCCGAACCATAAAATATTTTTGACATCATTTTAAAAATAAACATCCAACTGCCATTTAAAAATCCAAAGGAAAATATTTTAAAGCATAAAAACGTCGAGCATTTTACCAACCTAAAAACATTATTTGAAAAGTATAGCCCATACTATAACCTCTCAAAAATCTCTCATAGCATAAATAAAAGACGTAAAAATATCTTTAACATTACTTAAAATCATAAATAATAACTAGTGCGGAAAACTAGCGTCGGTCCTAGGGTTATGTGCACCTCCAGTCCAGTCAGATCAACCATCAAGACATTCACTAACATTATCATAATCACCTGCATCAATCACACATAGTGAGTCTAAAGACTCAACACGTCATATCCTTGATAACAAGTAATACGTAATACAGTTAACATATAACAGTGAAAAATACTTGTACTTAAAATATCATTTTCATGAAAATGCATAAACTTAAAACATAACATTTTCGTAAACAATTTCATGATGCATAAAACATTTTCGTAAAAACATTCACATATTCATATTCATATTCGTATTCATATTCATATGCATATCCATATTCGTATTCATATTCATGTTCGTGTTTGTTGAATTCAGATCGTGATTGTGACTCGTATTCTTAATCTTAATGGGCGATGGATCCATCTACATGTAACCACAGTACTGGGCGGCGGGGACACCAGCAACACTCTCACCGGTCAACTGGGCCTTGGCCAACGTATTAACATATTCGTATTCGTATCACGTATTCGTATTCGTATCCGTATCCAAGGAAACACGATCGTCGGGCTCCCACTGGGACCATAACCCTCACGATATTTCCAACATATTCAGTAGTCACAATCTCTTCACATCCTTCAACATGTTATCATCACTTATTAAAAATCATGTATATACATATCGTTTTATCTTTTTGAAACCAAGCATGCAACACGTATTTTAAATGCCCATATTTAAATCATAAAAATCATAGGCATTTAAAAATCATAACTTAACATATTAAAAATCATAAACATCCATGAACATTTTAAAATAAATATTTTTACATCATAAATGTTTAAAATAAACATAAACGTTTAAAATAAACATTTTAGCATATTAAATCATAAAACATTTAACATATTAACGTCTTAAAAATCCATAAACATATAAAATTAACATATTAACATATAAACATCCATAATCATTGAAAATATCATATTAGCATATAAAACAGCATTACGGGCACTGCCATGACGTTTACTAATTTTTAGGTGTAAAAAGACCGTTTTACCCCTGGACGTATAATTTCTCGTTTTTGACATTATCTTAATTTCATTGACTCTAACATGTCCCAAATAATTATTTAAGCCTACATGAATTTTCTCATAATTTTATTTAGCTTAATTCGATGACTTTTAAATTAATCATTAAATGTGACGTATTAATGCGTTTTAATCCCGAATTAAACCAAACTTTCATATAAAATTCCCAAATTGAAAACTTAGACTTATAATAATTATTTAAGCTTAAATATAATTTTTCATGATTTTATGAAGCATAAAACTAGACTTTTCAATTAACTCGTTAATTAGCGTTTTGTGCGGCGATTAAATCCCGAATAAATCCAAACCTTAATATAAAATTCCTAAATCCTAAATTTAGTCTTTTTATATTATTTTAGTCCTTATGAATCACGACTCGACCCCCGTGAGCCATTTTTCCAAAAATTCTTTATTTTAAAACTCGTTTTGACATCTAAACTTCAACCCGAGCCACCTTCCGATTTTATCGAGCCGCCCTTGGACCACACTGAACCAGACCCTTACCAACACCATTACTCACCCTACTGGACCTTAGGAACCCACGTAAACCACCCCTGGGTGCAAAACCGAACCATACATCCCCCTCCCTGAGGTGGCCGAGACTCCTAAGTTGCATGGACTCTTCTTTTTGTGCTTAGGACTTAGCCTACCGACCCAGCCCCTGAACCCGTCGTTCCAACACTTCCCTAGGACACTAAGGTCACCCCCTGGTCCAGGCCGAAGTCCCCAGACCAAGCCTATAAGCCCAGCGCAAGCGCTGCCCCTGCGCGCGCTGCTTCCCAATCTCTCGGGTGGGAGTCCTTGTCAACCAGGACTCCTCCCAGCCCACTTAGCTCGAGTCCTAGCATGGCTAGGACTCTACCCTTGACTCTCCTATGGACGCGGCTGGCCCCTTGTCCCAACCGAACCAAGACCAACCCTTCATCCATAGAAACCGCACCATGACAGCATATATTATTGTTGAGGTGCAGAAACGTTTCCTCCTAAGGTGGGCTGGGTGTAGCGTGTGTTGTGATGATATTAGGACCCTAAACCATTGTGTAAAACATGCCTTAACCTCTCCTAGACATGGCAGCCCCTTAAGCAATACACAAACATGAGTTTAGGCATCAAAACTTTGCATAAACAATTCAATATATGATCAAAACGAGAATATATAAAAGTGGCACTTGTTTTTCCATGTTTTTCATGCAACATGATTTTAAATAATTACTATGGTGTGATGGATGAGAAAAAGGAGAATATGACGTGCCTTTGCGTATTTTACGCACGAAAAACCGTTGGCGATTGAAGAACGGCGACGAAGATCGTTGGCTAGAAATTTCCTTTAAAATCCTTGATGCTTCTCCCTCAAAACCTTTGTGTGTGCCGTGTAAATTTTTGGAAAAGTTTTAGGGGTAGAAAATCTGAATGTGGCGTACACAATGAGGGCTTGGGGGTGGGGTTTTGGCTATTTTATAGTTAATTAATCATTAATTAAGTTTAGGCCCATTAAGCATATAATTAGGCCCATTAGTAGTTAATTAGTATTTAATTAAACTATTAAAATGATTTTGGTAAAACTAGTTTGTCAATTAAATAGCCGGGTTGCCAAAAAGTTCGTATTTTAATTGAAAAACCAACACCGATAAAATTTACGTCCCGGCGTAAAAAATCACCTCAAAACCCTTATTTTCAAAAATATGAAAAAGCACCACCCATATTTTAAATAATTAAAATCAACTATTTAATAAAAAAACATTTTCTATATTTCAGCCCTCGGTCCCCGTTCCTCGATCGCAACTCGAATAACCCTTTAAAAATACATTTTAATGCAACAGTGTAGAAAAATATATTTTAAACATGCAAATATGCACAACATAATTAAATAATGCAATTAAAACATTTAAATAAAATACAAAGTAATTTAATAATTGCATGCATGTGGTTCGCGAGAACTTTTAAATTTTCGGGGCGTTACAGTTGTATTCGGGTGTTGTTGCCACAAGCACACAACATGCAGTGGAAATTAATTACTTAGCACACACGTAAACTTTAATAACCAGAATAAGACAGAATAAATTATGTACAAGTATGAATACTTATACAATGCCTCATTGTAAAAATTCGCTAGAAGAATATATAAATCGTTTATATAAAACAATACTAGTGAGATTAACAAAACCAAATTCCTTGACACTCCAAGAAATTAAAATGCATCAAAAACTCAAGTAAAATACTATATGCAAAAAACAAAAACGTACTACTTAAAACCAAACGAAACCACTCTTCACCCACACTTGACGCAGTGTTGTTCTTCACGTGTCATTGTAACGTCCCAAAAATTTGAAGGCCCACGTGAACCACATTCATGCAAGTTATCAAATTTCTTATGTATTTTAATTTATTTATTTTTAATTCATTAAATGCATTATTATTGCATGAATATGTGTTTTATTTCATGGTTTGTTAAGATTTCATGTATTAGGGCTTTTTAGTAGTATTACGTGCTCGAACGAAGAATGGAGACCTGAGACAGTTAAGGAAAAAAACTCTTATTAAATAATTATTTTTAATTATTTAATATATGGCGTAGTTAAGGGTATTTTCAAAAATAGGCTTTGGCAGGCTATTTTTACTCGTCAGGTTATATTTTAAATCGGTACGCAAATTTTAGCAAGTTGGGGAACTTTTTGAGGGTTCGAGCAATATTTTCAAAAACGTACCTAAACAAAAAATTTTACGGGAGTGTATTTGGGCTCGATGGGACTATTGTATTGCATAATAGGCCTAAAATATTTTTTAACCTCATTATTTTAATTAAGAGCCCATTATACATTTATTATTATATTAAAACCCACCATCTAAACCCTAATCCTCCTACCCTAAACATTTCGGCCGCCCCTCCATATTTTCAGCAGCATTTTTGAAAACGCTCCAGCAGCAACCTTCGAATTTCTCAAAGTTTTTCAAGGAATCTCTTCCCCGTCTCTCCGGTGCATGTTCTACACGAATATCTCAATGGTTTCGAGCCTATATATGCAAAGGCACTCCATAAATCTCGTTTTTCTCATCATTCACAGTATTATATGCTGATTTGTGTATTTTTTCATGAGGAATTCATAGATATATCGTGTGCATCGGATTTATATGGTTTTGACATGAAATACGTATATTTTTCTTCATGTACCTCAATTTTTCTATGGTTTTTTTTTTTCCAAGGGCTGCTAGAACTAGGTTCTAAAGGGCTGTCTAAGTCCAGCTCTAGGAGGACAAGGGCCGAGAGCACGTCGACCATGGCTAGGTGAGAGGACCGATCAGATATTTGGAGATCTAGGGTTATTGGGTGATCGGGTGAACGGTGGAGGAGGCTACGGCCATGAAGGGCTCAACCAGGCCGTGGTGCGGACCTTGGTAGGTCCAAGACGTGGTCTAGGGAGGTCCATGCATGGCTGGTCTCGGGTGGAAGGAAGATCGAACGGGCTAGCTGTGTGCTTTTGTCATGTGGATCTCATTTGCTGCATGCATGGGGCCGAGGGAATGGTTAGGTCAGTCCAGGAGGGTCCAAAGATTGGCTAGAAGTGGTTGGTTTGAGGCTGGTCCGGTCTAGTTTGGGTTAGGATCGAGTTCTTGAGGGTTAGGCGCATTAAGGTTTGAAGGATGCAAGGTGCAGAAATTTCCAGCAAGTGGCACACTATTTTAAGGGGTTCAAAATGGCTAAAATTGTTTTGTTTAGGGGTTGATAGGGTGTGAATAAGTTGTGGTTAAAATTTGAGAAAGTTTGGTTAAGTTTCGGGTTAAAATCGGGACCCCGATCCAAATTTTAAAATGAATTGTAAAAGTTACGGAACAAGCTCGAGGTTACGTCTAAGAAATAATTATAATTATGTTTTGAGGTGTTTTAATAAGTTTGGTTGGATTCGCGTTGAAATTTTGAGATTCAGGAGTAAAACGGTCGTTCTAGGGACAAAATGATCATTTTGCACCTTGGTCGAGTTAGCAGTCGTGACGGCGCCCTGAACACTAAAATTTCATGTTTAAAATGTATATGATATTACGGACATGAATTTTTATGAAAATACGAGCATGTTTGATTTTAAGAAAATTTACGTATATGCATGATTTTTATAAATGATGAATATGGTGATATGTTTTGAAAGATGAGAGTTGGTTGTGACTAACACGAACATGAACATATAACACCAAGGTTCAGTGGATGTGTAATACTGTCGCTAATGTCACCGCCGCCGGATATTGCTTTTATATGTAGATGGATCCATCGACTAGAGCTGATACAAAAGTCACAACTAATAATCTGAATTTAAATAAAAAAAATGAACACGTATATGTTGATATGACGATATATGTTATCGACACATTTATGCTTTGACATGTTATGTTTAAGCTCATGCTTTATCATGAAAGTTATTTTGATTACGGCACTTTTCATTGTTGCATATTGTGTATATGTACTTGCTATCACGGTTCAAGTGTGTTGAGTCTTTAAACTCACTAGGTGTAAATGATGCAGATGAGCATGATGATGTGGAGATTGGATGCACTGAAGACTGAGTAGACGGAACTGGGTGTGAGCACGTTAACCCGAGGACTATACGTTTTCCGCATTACATGTTTATGAGTCAGGAGCAAAACATTGTTATTTTTATACATTCTCTTCTTTTGCTATAGTGATAGTTTAGCATAATTTTGGATGTTACTAATGAGTTCCTTAAAACCATAGTGTAGTACTTTTATGCGATTAAAATTATTTAACTACAGTATTTTTACTCAGTAGTTGAATGGTAATTTTTTTGAATGGTTGTGGTTGAGCAATTTTCGAAAATAGTTTGAAAATAATAATAATAATATTTCTATTAGTATTTTAGCACTAGACGTTTCAGTCATCAACACCGATTAGCCACACGGTAAGTATGTGAATCAATCACACAAATTCTTCACACGAGAATCTTCAACTCTGAACTCTATATATGCTCAGAAAAAACCCAGTAGCTACGCACTTCTTCCTTTTTTCCCTGAATATTTCGTATAAATACTTCAACAATATCTTGACCTAATTATCTTCTTAAAAAATCAATCCTACAAATATGAAAACAAGAGTTTAATAGGAATAAAAATCTATTGAAATCTAAGATACTATATCTTAGGGATAAATACCAAAGACAAATTACGTAAGACAAATACCAAGATTAGATTATGTCAAACAAGCCTATAAATACAAAATACTTATTTTTCACATTACATAAAAGACAAAATTAATTAAGAATAAAATATTCTTTTCAGAAACATATATGCTCAAGTGTGAAAGAAGCCGCTTTCATCTACATACTACAGTGCAACCCTTGGACACGAAGAACGCAACTAACTATTGGAGTGAAATGATCCCAAAAGGAAGCCTTTTGTTGAAAATTAAATAACATTTCTTAAAAACGAAAAAAGGATTAGCACAGCAGAAGTTGTACTTATTATTTAAATAATTGCATCCCGGAAGCGCAAAAGCTAGTTTCTCACAAGGAAAATGCTATCACAAATTGAAGGGATTCGGTAAAGTTATCAATGGAAGCCACAGACCCAAAAATCAAAATGAGATCCAACTCGAAATCAAATTCATGGTCCAGATTTTATATTATTACAAACTTGAAGCATGGCACTGTTGAAGACTAAAAAATATACATTCTCTCTTATTCACTTAATCAAATTTACAAGGCATATATAGAGCCTTTACAAATCAATCCCATAATTACAATAGGTATCAAATCACTCAATTATAGCTACAAATCAATCACATATAATTAAACATAATATCCTATCTAATTATACCATGCATATCATATCTAATTATAATATGTATATCTCATACAATATTTATTTATTTAACACTCCCCCTCAAGTTGGGGCATAGATATCCCATAAGCCCAACTTGTCTAAAAATTTTGAGAATTCTCGAATTGAGACTGCTTTGGTGAGAATGTCAGCTAACTGATCCTTTGAACGAATCATAGGTAATTCCACAATCTTCATATCCAAATTTTCCTTGATAAAAAATCTATCCACCTCGACATGCTTTGTACGATCATGTTGTACTGGATTGTGAGCAATGTCACAAGCTGCTTTGTTGTCGCAAAATAGTTGGATGGGTTGCTCAGGTGGATAACCCAAATCATGCAAGAGAAGTCTTAGCCATAATGCCTCACAAAGTCCAAGAGCCATACCTCTAAATTCAGCTTCTGCACTTGAACGAGCTACGACATTTTGTTTTTTACTTCTCCAAGTAACAAGATTACCTCCTACAAAGGTGAAGTAGCCAGAAGTAGATCTCCTATCATCCACAGATCCAGCCCAATCGGCATCAGTATACGCTTTTATGCTTCGATAGTCTGCATTTTTTTTGAACATTACTCCTTTTCCAGGAGCAGACTTCAAATACCTCAAAATGCGCATAACTGCATCCATATGTTGCTTCCCCGGATTATGCATAAATTGGCTAACAATACTCAAAGCATAAGCTAAGTCCGGTCTGGTGTGAGATAAATACATCAATCTTCCTACAAGTCTTTGGTATCTCCCTTTATCAGCTGGTTCTTGGTTTTGTTCAATACATAGCTTTAGTCCTTCTTGGATAGGTGTGTCAACCGGTTGACATGCCGTCATACCAGTTTCTTGTAACAAATCAAGAGTATATTTTCTTTGGGATAGAAATATTCCCTTATCAGACCGGGATATTTCAATTCCAAGAAAATACTTTAGAGACCCAAGGTCTTTCATCTCAAACTCTTTGAACAAATAATCTTGTAAAGCCTTCCTTTCATCATTATCGTTCCCTGTAACCACCATGTCATCTACATATACAATTAGTGCTGTGATTTTTTTCTGTTTCCTTTTTAAGAAAAGTGTGTGATCTGCATTGCTCTGTCGGTAACCAAAGGCTAACATAGACTTTGTAAATCTTCCAAACCATGCCCTTGGAGATTGTTTTAGCCCATATAGTGATTTCTTTAACCTACACACTTTGTACCTGTTATTTTCATGTATCATGCATCCTGGTGGAAGATCCATGTAAACTTCTTCTGATAAGTCACCATGTAGAAAAGCATTTTTTACATCAAATTGTTGTAACGGCCAATCCAAGTTTGCAGCTAAAGATAACAGGACACGGACAGTGTTGATTTTAGCTACTGGAGCAAATGTCTCTGTGTAGTCAATACCATATGTCTGAGTGTATCCTTTGGCTACAAGTCTCGCCTTAAAGCGTTCAATTGTGCCGTCAACCTTGTACTTCACAGTGTAAATCCACCGACATCCAACTGTTTTCTTCCCTGGTGGAGGATCAACTAACTCCCATGTGTCATTTTTCTTTAGGGATTTCAATTCCTCGTTCATAGCAGCTTTCCACCTCGGGTCAATCAAGGCTTCCTGCACACTGTTAGGAATAGATACAACAGATAATTGATTCATAAAGGACCTGTTTGATTCTGACAAGCGATGGTTGGATACATAATGACTCATGGGATATTTGGCTTTGCTAGACAATTCAGGTTCATACGAAGGTTTAGGAATACCTCTATTATAACGTTGTGGCAACTGTCTTTTGTGTGACTCGAGAACATCATCAACAAGAGATTGGTGTGGTACATACGAAGTAGGAACCATTTGTTCAAGGGACCCGATTTCATCTTGAGATAGACTAACTTCTTTTGCGGTTATGTGCTCATCTTGAGATTGAGATAGACTCACTTCTCTGTCGGTTACATGCTCATCGGTGCTTAGGTCAAGACTTACTCCTTGAATTTGTCCATTTGCTGATGTATCATCACCTATATCTAATGTGCACTCATCATGGTTATCATAATTTAAAATCTGAATTTTCTTTTGGTACTCCCCCTGAAGTTCAGCCTTTGAAAAATACATAGTATCTTCATGAAAGACAACATCCATTGTCACAAATAAGCGACGAGTTGGAGGGTGAAAACATCGGTACCCTTTTTGGTGTGTGGCATACCCAACAAAGACACATCGTAATGCTTGGGGAGTTAACTTAGTGCGCTGATGCTTGTGGAGGTGTACAAACACCACGCAACCAAATACACGAGGAGGTAGATTTGGAACATCCGGGGATACAATTGCTTCAGTGAGTGTCTGTAATGGTGTTTTAAAATTGATAGCGCTAGAGGGAACCCGATTAATTATATAAGCTGCAAAAGTTAGAGCTTCTCCCCAATAAGACAATGACATATGTGCTTCAATCAACAGAGCTCGAACAACCTCCAACAAGTGTCGATTTTTTCTCTCTGCAACCCCGTTTTGTTGGGGTGTGTTGGAACAAGTAGTGTGATGAATTATTCCTTGAGTTTCCAGATATTGTTGGAATTCACTACTAAGATATTCTCCACCATTGTCACTACGTAGTACTTGGATTTTTGCATTATATTGGGTTTCAACTATTTTCTGAAACTTCTGAAATATTGAATTGACCTCACTTTTATATTTCATCAAGCATATCCATGTCATCCTGGTACAATCGTCAATAAATGTTACAAACCAACGAGATCCACCCAAAGTAGTGACTTTAGACGGACCCCAAACATCAGAATGAATAAGCATAAAAGGAAGTGGACTTTTATTCAATCGCAAGGGAAATGAGACACGATGACTTTTCGCAAGTTCACAGACATCACATCGAAAACTGGAAACATCTACTTTTGAAAACAAACTGGGAAAAAGTTTTTTTATATATCCAAAGGAAGAGTGCCCCAAGCGACGATGCCATAACCATATATCTGTTTTCCTTTTGTCGTACTTACAGTCACCCACTTGTAGAGCTTGTCGTAGGCTTTCGGTACTCTTTAATTCAAGGTCCAAATAATATAGCTTCCCTCGCCTAATACCACAACCAATCGTCTTCTTGGTTTTGATGTCCTTAAACACACAATAATCAGGCCAAAAAGTTACAATACAAGATAAGTTAGTTGTTATCTGAGAAACAGACAGAAGGTTATAGTCTAAAGATGGAACCACTAAAACCGAATCCAGATTTAGTGAATCTGTTAAAGTCATTGGTCCTTCCCCAAAGACTGGGGTTGGAATTCCATTTGCAGTGGTGACAAATTTTTGAGCAGAACAATTAAGAGGAGATACCTGTCTAGAATCAAATGTCATGTGATCTGTAGCACCCGAATCAATTATCCATGTTTTACTCATAACAGGTGCAGAAATATTTAAAGACTTACCACCATTCTCTGAAGTTAATACCAGTGCTGATGCTTGTTCAGAGACATCTTTCAGGGTCTGTGTTTCAACAACTGCTGCTGGGGATGATGCCTTTTGATTTTTTTTCGAACGGCTATGATCCCAGCATTCTGGATATCCTACCAACTCAAAACAACGACTTTTGGTATGACCTGTCCTATTGCATTGATCGCATTTGTAGAAGGACTTGTCAATACCATTAGTCGTTTTCCCATTGTTTGGTCGATTTTGTGGATTTTGAGTAGATCTGTTCCGAGCCACCAGAGCACTGGGTTCAAGCGCTCCAGAATCTCCTTTGAAGGAGGTATTACGAACAGCTTCGCGTCGAACCAACAAATAACATTCATCTAAGTTTGGTATTGTATCTCTACGCAGAATTTCTCTTCGAATAGGATCAAAATCTTCATCTAAGCCAGCCAGAAATATGTGAACTCTCAATCGTTCGATGGATTTGTGGTAGGCTTTGACATCTTCTGGGTCATTCATAACCACTTTATCACGATGATCCAACATTTGAAAAATTTCAGTCAATTCCCCATAGTAAATAGAAAGCATTTTCCCGTTTTGTTTTGATGAGAAAGCCTTTTGATTCAATGTGAAGACTTGTAACTCATCACTTCCGCCATAGAATGCTTTTGACAAAGCATCCCATATATCATATGCTGTGGGAAGACGTAAATAACGCCTCATGATTTCTGGTGACATAGACATTAACAGCCACTTTTTGACCTTTTGGTTTTCAGCATACCATTTTTCATAGCCTGCATCTGATTCTTTAGGTGGCTTGGTCTTGTTCCGAATGTAGGAGATTTTGTCTCTTTCAGCGATTTGCATTTCTATGAGTTGAGACCATATGTCGTAATTTTGCTCTGTAAGGATGATTCCAGCATTAAATGCTCCTTCAGATTGAACTACAACCGGAATGGATTTATTCACACTAGATTCTGAAGCTCTCTCGCTCATTTTAAATATTATCACTTGACTTTCGCACAAATCAAGACAAAAGAATTGCACAAGCGGTGGATTGATAGAAAAGAAATTGAATTGTGGAAAGGACAAAATCTTAGTTTTGTTCCATATGCTTTGAGACTCGAGCAAAGATCAAGAGGTTTAATGTTTTTTAATAGATGGGCATATGTGATATCGAGAGAGATTGAATATTGGCTCTGATACCATGTTGAAGACTAAAAAATATACATTCTCTCTTATTTACTTAATCAAATTTACAAGGCATATATAGAGCCTTTACAAATCAATCCCATAATTACAATAGGTATCAAATCACTCAATTATAGCTACAAATCAATCACATATAATTAAACATAATATCCTATCTAATTATACCATGCATATCATATCTAATTATAATATGTATATCTCATACAATATTTATTTATTTAACAGGCACTATCCCAAGCATCCAGCAATTGAACAACCTCAATCTCAACGAATATGACGCCCAAATTCCTCATCTTTACAGGACACGTGCATAAATCCAGGGACAATAATACAAATTCTAGGCATCCATATTCACTTCTTTAATTTGCTCGTTCAATGAAATCCCCATATAGATTTTGAATCTTTGGGTTGGACAAATGCGAATTCCAATCTGGTCAACCTGACATCCTACGAGTACAAGAGTCGAGTTCGCTATCCAAAACCAACTTTTAGGTTGTGTTTGGACGAAGTATTTGGATTTGAGAGTTTTAAAGTGAGCAAAAAATTGTGTGAGACGGTCTCACGGGTCGTATTTTGTGAGGCATATATCTTATTTGTTTCATCTATGAAAAAATATTGCTTTTTATGCTAAGAGTATTAATTTTTATTATGAATATCGGTAGAGTTGACCCGTCTCACAGATAAATATTCGTGAGACCGTATCACAAGAGACTTATTCTTTAAAGTGATTATAAATCTATTAATTAAAAATAAGTTGTTTGCCTAAAAAAATTAAGAATTTGAAATCATATATTATTCTTCATATATTTTATGTTGTTTGGCTAAAAAAATTAAGAATTTCAAATCGTATATTATTCTTCGTATATTTTCAAATTATAACAAGTATTATGATTACAAAATAATAACTTTCGATTTAAAATATAACAATTTTATATTTTATTTTTTCTTTAAAAACAAAAAAAAAAAACTTATTACAACATTAAATGTCATAAGATAAAATTATCTAATAAGACATCAAACAGTTGAGCTTCCATTTTTAGTAATAAATTTCCAATATTCAATTAAATATTAATTAAATAGGACGGTCAATAAAAAAATTTCAATACTTTTACTTCATTAGACAAGTTTCAAACGATGGTTTTTAGACAAAAATAAAAAATCCCAATAACTAAATTCCTCGACGAGCTCGGTATTCTTCGAACATTTGCATCGAAACATTGTCGTCCATTCTCTTGTTATTTGAAGAGTTATTATTCGTTCTTCATCACCAGAGCCATTTTCAGCCAATGACAGATCGAGCTATACACACACCACACCAAAGCAGAACACTTTCAATTTAAGCAGGTGATATCTGGGAAACAAATCAAAATTCTGTTGTTTGTGTCATATTGATCCCTTGGAACTGCAACCAGAAAACATTTTATTCAACTTTGGTATGATGCCTTCTGAACATTAAGCGGAAGCCTATAGAATAGGGACGTAAATGAAGAAATTGGCTTAACAACAAGTTACCAAGCATGCCGAGTTTTTTGGGTATTGGCATTAAATTGGTGAGAACTCAAAACTTCTAAGAACTTCGCAACCAGCAGGATAACTCCTCTCCCCCGCTGTGAAACTAACAAATTGCTGGATGAGTACTGGCCCAACATACATGACACAAAGCCTTACAACTTCCAGAAAAGCAGTGAAAAAGAATTGTTTCCAAAAGCATCGAATCATGTTCTCAAAACAGCGTGCTTCGAGTTTTCCTCAGGCTTAGGTCAGTTTCTAGCAAAAAGCTATGACATTCGTTCCGCTCTGGCTTTAGTGAAAGAGAAGGTATGTCCTCAACCTTGAGAGTTGATTCGTAACCTTTCTTTAGAAGGGGATTCAACCAAAGCCAAATGGCTTTATAAAGAATATATAGAAGCCGAAGCAAATCCAGTAACATTTGATGTGTCACTGGATCGAAGTCCTCTACTACTGTGACACTGGTGGACCCTTTAACTGCTACACCAAGAAGAACAACAGACAAATAGAACACAACTATTGAACCAATGCCATCAACTCTCAAGTTACAACCAGCTTCATTATAAGAAATCATATGGCAAAAGCCCAGAAGCACAGAAAACACCAAAGATAACAGACTCCAAAATCCAGTATATTCATAGCATGACCGGATGAGCAACAACTTTAAATCTCTTCTCATGAGCAATCAGAACAGCAGTAACTCCATGAATGATCGCTTGAACAACCAAAATAAACCATCTAAAGTTTTCCATGCAGTCGGGGCACTGCTCATAAAAGCCAAAATGCATGTAACAATTGAACAAGCTGCTATAGGTACAATTCAATATCGAAACAAAAGCCAATACAAATTACGATATTATTGTAAGAAAAATGGCTCATATCAAAGGAAGAAAAAACGTGTAGGAAATGGCGAGGGCCATTGCCTACAACTTTTGACAAAAGATATGTACGCCGTCTCAACTTTAGAAAATTGAGACGTGCAAGCGTCTCTACTTTTGACAATCAAGCTCCCGTAATAACTCATTGATGGTATGAGATGCCTATAAATAGCAGCGATTGAGGTCCTTAAGCACACACTTCATAAGAAAAAATACACCATCTACAGAGAGAGTTGGAGTGCTTAGAAGGCATCAATCGAGGACAAACAAAGAAATTACAAATCAATCAATGGCCGGAGGTAATGCTCGATCTACTTCCCATATTGTTTATCATGTTCATATATACGTAGAAACATGATTTTTTGAGAAAAAATTGATGACATTTGGTATCAGAGCCGCGATACCTCTGCTTTGAAAATATTTGTTTTTATTTTCTGAAAATCGGATATCATGAAGTTTTGGAAAATTTTGCTTCTGGAAATTTGCGTAAAAAACATGAAACTTGAAGATCGGATATCATGAACTTTAAGAAATTGATTTCTGAAAGTTTACGTAAAAAATAAAAGTTTGGATATCATAAATTAAGAAATTTATCAGAAAATTTCTTTGGAGAAATTTCTTCTTGATTGCAGTTTGAAGTTCTTCCTTGAATCTTTTAAATAAAGTTCCTGAATTTGAAAATGAGAAGAGAAAATTTTTTAGAGCAAATTTTGATAAATCTTTCAGAAGATGAAGAAGAAGACTTCGAATGCTTGTGATTGTCGGTAATTGATTAAAGCTAAAAGAAATAGTCTTGAATTCAATAATCTCGTGCATGTGTTGTGTGGAATTATTACAAATGGAGACCTACCCCATTGAATACAATTGGACATAATTGTCGGCAATCAATTCTTTTTTTTCTATTTTTTATTTATTATTATTATTTAAATAAATAAAATAATAATTAATTAATTAATAATTAATGTGTTATTAAGTTATATGTATAATTCGGTATAGCATTTGGTTAAATAATTTGTACACATTAAAATAGTTCTAAGAATTTATGAATAATTTAATTTGTGCATAAATTTTTTATTCTGTTATATGTATGTATAATTTGTTGTCACATACAATATTGAGTGGAATAATATTAATGCACCAAAATTAAAATAATAAATATTGCTTATGGTTTCTTGCAATAGTATGTGATTTCAAATCATGATAATTCACAAATTGTTCATATTCAATAGTTATTATGTTTATATATAATTTTATATGAACAAATTAATTAAAATTGTGAATATAAAATTATTTAATGAAAAGTTTTGGCTTATAAAGATTCACATAAATGTGGATAATTAAGTTGAATAATAATTATAAGGTGACATGAGAAAACATAATCTAGGGGAGTTTCATAGATCGGTTTAAATTGCCTTGACTAACCACGGTCTTCCTGATGAACGTTGCTCTATCCAGGAGTTAGGTATTTAAAGGGCCTTAGTCCTACTTATCTTTCTTGGGAGCACTCTTGGAAAGTGTTGATTGTGTTAGTAAATAATTATTATATTAAGCATTAAGTAAACCCTCCAGTGAACCATATAATTTTAAATAATTGAGGAATAGCTACAAGATCCTTAATTATAGAAAATTATGCATTAAGAGGATTTGGATTACATAATGGACATCAATTGTAATTAATTATATACACGTAATAAATTTTACCCTACAGGGATTTTTGTTATATTTATATAACTAATTAGGTTAAAATATCAAAATTATATTTTTCTTAATTTATCCGCAGGAGTTAAAGGGAAAATATATCGTGATAGCTTTATCATAAAGTTCCAAAAAATCTTATTGAATTAAAATTGTGGGCTTAGCCCACATGCAAATTTTATGTCACTAGATTTTTAATGATTTACATTGGTAAAACATGATATTACCTCAAAATTTTAAAAATAAGCATATTATATTTTTATGCAGTTATGCAACCTACGAGTTAGAAATATGAAAAATGGGAGCGATCTAATCGACTCTACGTAATGTTCATAAAGACCAAAGTCTCTACTGGCATGCGTGGTTACTGAAGGCTATTGATGAACAATTTCAGTCTTCAGATAAGGCACTTGCCAGCACCCTAATTATGGAACTCTCTTCATTAAGGCTCACTAATGTGAGAGGTATGCGAGAGCACATCATGAAAATGCAGGACATAGTGGCTCGACTAAAGATACTTGAAGTGGAAATGTCTGAATCTTTTCTTGTGCACTACATTTTATGAACTCTTCCACAACAATATGGACCCTTCAAAATTTCCTACAACACACATAAGGACAAATGATCAATCAATGAATTAATGACCATGTATGTTCAAGAGGAAGGAAGATTGTTGATGGAAACGAGTGATAATGTTTTATGACTACACAAGAAAAGTATAAGAAGCAAGCCAAAGTCAAGAGAAAAAGGAAAGGAATAATTCCACCCCAACCTGACATCAAGAAAGAATTCAAGTGTTTCTCCTGTAAAAAAACGGGATACATGAAGAAGGATTGCAATAAATTTAAGGATTAGCTTGAAAAGAAAGGTATTCCTATTTCATTTGTCTGTTATGAATCTAATATGGTTGATATGATGGTAGATTGATTCTTGTTCTATAATCCATGTTATAAATACCTTGCAGTGTATGCAAAACCTAAGGAAACCTCAAGGAAATGAGCAGAACATCTATTCAGGAAACAAGATGTCTCCGCATGTGGAGGCTATTGGGACTTGTTGCCTTATATTAGATAATGATTTTATTTTAAAATTGGAAAAGACATTTTATGTTCCTAGTTTTTCTAAGAATTTAATTTCGGTTTCAAATCTTGTACCCCTTGGTTATTCATTTCAGTTTTGGATAAATCAATAAATCTATTTTATAAATCAAACATTTTGGAAATGGTACAATGTGGTTTTTTCTATATTTCTTTACAAAATAATAACACCACTATGCATGTTCAGAGAGGTATTAAAAGATGTGTTATAATTGAAGATTCCTCTATATTGTGGCACAGGAGATTGGGACACATCTCCATAGAAAGGATTAAAAGATTAGTGAATGACGAAGTACTTATTACTTTAGATTTTACTGATTTTGAGACTTGTGTGGACTGTATAAAGAGAAAGTAGACCAATAAGTTTAAAAAGGTGCCAAGAGGAGTACGAGAATATTAGAAATCATATATTCAGATATTTGTTGTCCAGATATGGACATACAAAGTCCAAAATACATCATCTCTTTCATTGATGATTACTCACGATACATGTATATCTCCAAAATACTTCATCTCATAACAAAAACGAAGCACTTGAAGCCTTCAGGGTTTTAAGGCTAAAGTGGAGCTTCAATGTGATAAACAAATTAAGATCGTGAGTACTGATAGAGGTGGAGAATATTATGGTAGATACACTGAGAATGGACAGGCACCCGGTCTATTTGCGAAGTTTCTCCATGAACATGAGATTGTTGCCCAATATACTATGCCTGGTTCTCCGGGCCAAAATGGCATAGCTAAGAGGAGAAACCAAATATTATTGGATATGATGAGGAGCATGTTTATTAGCTCTAACCCTCCTAAATCCTTGTGGATTGAAGCTCTTAAGACAGCTGTGTATATATTAAACAGAGTTCTAACTAAGGTTGTCCCAAAGAAGCCATTTGAATTATTTAAAAGTTGGAAACCGAGTTTGCAACATATACGCATTTGGGGTTGTCCTTCAGAAATAAGAGTTTACAACCCGCATGAAAAGAAACTGGACCCAAGAACTATAAGTGGATATTTCATCGGTTATGCTGAAAAATCCAAAGGGTACAAATTCTATTGTCCATCTCACAACACTAGAATTCTGGAATCAAGAAATGCACAATTTCATGATAATGATTTGATTTGTGAGAGTGATCATTTAAATGACGTATTTTTTGAGAAAGATCACATTAATTCACAACCTTCTTATTCAAATGATAGATTGGTCGCTATTCACACCCCTCAAGGCCAAACGAATGTTAGGCAACCAATTATTGAAGTTCCACAAATCGCTGATGAAAATCCAGTAGATCAAGTTGTTAATGAAGAACAACAAGAAATTGTTGATCAACCAAACAACCTAAGGAGATCTTTTTCTCCTGTATCCAAAAAAGATTCTCTCCGTATCATTCTAGCATTAGTTGCATATTTTGACTTAGATTTACAAAAAATGGATGTGAAAACAGTTTTCTCAACGGAGAATTAAAGGAAGAAGTTTATATGAAACGACCTGAAGGATTCTTCTCTAGTAATGTTGACCATTTGGTATGTAAGCTTACGAAATCTATACATGAATTGAAACAAGTTTCCCGTCAATGGTATTTGAAATTTCATGATGTTATCTCTTCATTCGAATTCATAGAGAACATCATGGATCAATTAATATACCAGAAGGTCAGTGGGAGTAAGATTTGTTTCCTTATTCCATATTTAATTATATATTATTTGCACCCAATGACAAGGGTTTGTTATATGAGGTGGAACAATTTCTCTCTAAAAACTTTGATATGAAGGATATGCGCGATGCATCTTATGTCATTGGCATTAAGATACATAGAGACCGAATTAGAGGTATTCTAGGTCTGTCTCAAGAAACCTATATCAGCAAATTTTTAGAGATATCAGATGAAAGATTGTTCACAAAGTATAGCTCTCATTGTGAAAGGAGATAAATTCAATTTAAGCTCATGCCCAAATAATGATCTAGAGCAGGAACAAATGAAAAACATTCCTTATGTTTCTGCTGTCGGAAGCTTGATGTATGCTCAAGTTTCCACTATACCTGACATTGCATTTGTTGGGATGTTGTGAAGATATGAGAGTAATCCAGGTTTAGACCATTGGAAAGCTGCAAAGAAATTAATGAGGTACCTTCAAGGGACCAAAGATTATATGCTTATGTTCAGACGAACTGAGAATTTGGAAGTAATTGGCTACTCTGATTCAGACTACGCTGGCTGCATTGATTCACAAAAATCCACTTCAGGATATATTTTTATGCTAGCTGGTGGAGCTGTAACTTGGAGAACTGCAAAGCAGACATTGACTGCTACTTCCATTATGGAAGCTGAGTTCGTTACTTGTTTTGAGGCAACCTACATGGTGTATGGTTTAAGAGTTTCATTTCGAGGCTTAGAATCATGGATTCTATATCTAGGCCATTAAGAATCTATTGTGACAATTCAGCTGTTGTTTTTATGACTAAAAATAACAAAATGGTAGTCCAAGTAAGCACGTCGACATTACGTATTTAGCCATACGAGAACATGTTAAAGATAAGAAATTAATAATCGAGCACATTAACATTGAATTGATGATTGCGGGTCCTTTGACTAAATGCATGCCACCATTGAAATTTAAGGAATGGGACTTGGTTCTTTTATGTGATTTTGTTGTAAGAACAAAATTAATGAAACTATGATGTGATATTTTCTCATATTTGTTGTGCACACATTCATTGATTTGAGATATATGAATAAAGTTGGACCTCGAATAAACATAAGGTTTATTCATTAAGTTATACATATTTGATATACATAATGCATTGTAATACATGGAAGATAATACTCGTGTTTAGAGGACATATCGCCATGATTCATGTGTTTTGTTTCTCCTATGGTAAATGAAATATATGAGCCAAGTGAAAGAATGTAAGAAAAATGGCTCATATCAAATGAAGAAAAAACGTGTAGGAAATGGCGACGGTCATTGCCCACAACTTTTGACAAAAGATGTGTACGCCGCCTCAAATTTAGAAAATTGAGACGCGCATGCGTCTATTCTTTTGAGAATCAAGCTTCTGCAATAACTCATTGATGGTATGAGATGCTTATAAATAAGAGCGATTGAGGTCCCTAAGCACATTACTCATAAAAAAGATACATCATCTACAGAGAGTGTTGGAAATCTTAGAAGACATCAATCGGAGGAACAACAGAGAAATTACAAATCATTCAATGGTCGGAGTTAATGTTCGATCTACTTCCACATATTATTTATCATGTTCATATATCCGTAGAAACACGATTTTTTGAGAAAAAAGTTTCTGACATATATATCTCCTAATTTTCGTTATTAAAAGAGAGATCCAGCATCAAATATCAGCAATACCAATTTTTTACACGGTAAGAGGGAAAAGACTGGAAAAAAATAACTCAAATCAAGAATCTGCCGAGAAAAACTCCATTCACTATCAAAACAAAAAAACTAATTATCATTTTAATCTCAAAGTTATCAAGAAATAAGATACCTCTAATGGGAAATAGAAAGTGCCGATTTTGATGAGGAGCTTCCCGCAGAATTAGCAGCTAGCTACGAGAAAGACAAATCGTGCTTGTTGGAATGCTTCATTTGGGAAGATTACTTTAGTGGCTGTAAGGAAAATCCGAGATGAGATGCGCCACCACGATTAATTTTAAATCCCCATGAAAAAAAAAAGAAGAGGAAAGTAATGCAGAGAGATTTGAAGTGGAAAAGAACGTAGAGAGATTTCAAATGGCCACGTTTTGGGATGATTTTAAATGAGCTTGAAATTAGAGTATGCCAAATCAATGGGGAGATATCTAGTCTTTCACTGATTTGATATAGTTCCACTCGAAAAAATTAGGTCTGGGTTTGAAGTTTTCGAGTTCGGATCAAATCATCTTGGACCCGATAGCTGACGGGAAAAAAATGACTGGGTTGACCCGAAAATTTTAACTTTTTTAAAAAAATATAATTAATAAATATTGTCAACATTTTTATATATTATATGTCTAAAAAATATTTATTATATATTTATATCAAATTTTCATTATTTAATATTTATTTTGAACATTTTTTATTTTTGAAACAATTGTTTATTTTATTTAGTAAATATATTTTAATTTTATACAATTAGATATTCAAATTTAAATTATATAAACGTGGGAAATTTTGTTATTATGTGTTTAAATTAAAATAATATTATTAATTTTTTTGAATTTTATTTAATTCTCTTTAAAAAAATTGAAAATCGGGTTGAATTTCCAGTTTTCGAAACATTTTCAATAGAATCAATAATACACATAATATACAGAAACTTTTACTTTCAGAACAGGAATCAGGTTTCAGAACAGAAGTCAGAATTCAGAAATTTAATAAGCAAGAACTGAGCACGTTCGTGAATTTCATGGCTAAACTGATATAAGTCTCATATATGTTCTCTCCTCTAAGGTGTGAGGCCAGAAATCAGAATTCAGAATATATATTCCTAGTTTCAGTGCTTCAAAAAAATCAGAGATCAGAATACACATACTTTGCTTCAAACAGGAATTATCAAACTAATTTCAAGATACTTATACATAAGTCCACTTACCGTAATTTGCTAGGAATTCGGTTGAAGTCTGAAATCTTCTTGCTCTTGCTACTGGATTTTTCAGGTCGAAAATACGCTCTCTTAGCTCAAATTTCAAGTGATAACACAATACTTGTGTAACAACAATTTCAGAGACTTGATGGTGTTATTTATAGGCAAAATTCTGACTGTTGGACTCTCTATTAATGGCCATAATCTGCCATGGTTAACAACCTTTATTCCATGTTAAATGCTTCAGTTACAAGTCATAAGCAGAATTAGTAGCTATCTTCTGGAATCTCGCTACTGAACTCTTCTGCTGCTGGATTCAGTCTGTTGAAAAATACACGTGTACTGGAAAAATACCAGCTTCTGAAATATTAATAGCTGCTGGAATATTGTTAGCTTCTGCTGAAATTCTTGCATTATTGTTGAATATATATTGCTAGCTCCTGCAAAATGCTAACTGCTGAAATTTCGGGTTCTCACATCCCTCCCTCTTTATGAGAAGTTTCGTCCTCGAAACTTGGATATACCTGATCCTCAAAGAGGTAAGGGAATTGATCTCGCATCTTTTCTTCCAACTCCCAAGTAGCTTCTCTTTCGGTGTGGTTGGACCATTGTACTTTGACATATGGAATAGTTCGTCGCCTCAGTACTTGGTCTTTGTTATCCACAATTCGAATCGAAATTTCTTCATACTTCAGTTCTTCATTTAGATTTCCCTCAAGCAGAAGTGATCCAGCGTCCAGAATATGACTTGGATCGGAAATATATCTTCTCAGCTGCGAAACGTGGAATACATTGTGTATTCTTGACATGTCGGGTGGAACTGCTAATCTATAAGCAAGTGTTCCCACTTTCTCAAGAATTTCAAAGGGTCCGACGTCGGATTACACCTTTCATGGGTGACACTTTCACATACGCTTTTTCTCCAACTTCGAATTCCATGGGTCTTTTTTTCAGGTCAGCCCAGCTTTTCTGTCGATCTTGTGAAGCTTTTAATCTCTCCTTGATCAAAGCGACTTTATTAACTGTTTCTTGGATCATTTCGGGTCCAACAATGGCTTTTTCCTCTACCTCATCCCAATACAGTGGTGATCGACACTTTCGTCAATACAGAGCTTCGTATGGTGACATTTCAATAATGTTGTGGTAACTATTATTGTACGCGAACTCAATTAAGGGCAGATGTTCGCGCCAATTACCATTGAAGTCTAGAGCACATGCTCTCAGCATATCTTCTAGAGTTTGTATTGTCCTATCAGTTTGACCATCAGTTTGAGGGTAATACGCCGTACTAAGAGTAACTTTTGTCCACATATCTTGTTGAAAGCTCTTCCAAAATCGAGATGTAAACCTAGGATCTCTGTCGGATAGTATGCTAGCTGGAACTCAATGTAATCATACGATATCGTTCATGTACAATGTGTCTAGCTTGTCCAAATTATAATTCATACGGACATGTATGAAATGCTCAGATTTTTTGAGTCTATCTACGATTACCCAGATGCCATCGTGACTTTGTCTAGACTTTGGTAATCCGACAACAAAGTCCATTGAGATATGTTCCCATTTTCATTCTGGAATCTCTAGAGGTTGAAGAAGTCCTGCAAGTCTTTTGTGCTCTGCTTTGACTTGTTGGCACACAAGACATTTGGAAACAAATATCACAACATCCTTTTTCATTCCACTCCACCAGAAATTCTTCTTCATGTCTCTGTACATCTTGGTACTGCCAGGATGGACTGAAAATTTTGACTTATGTGCTTCAGACATTACTTCTTGTCAAAGGTTATCGATGTGTGGTACGCACAATCGTCCTTTCATCCACAAGATTCATTTGTTATCCGTCTCAAAATCGGTTGATTTCGCTTCTTTAGCTCGCTCTTTCAGTTCTACCAAATCGGAATCTCTATCTTGACTTATATTGATTGTCTCTCGAAGACATAGTTGTGCTGAAAGTGACGCCATGATCATCTTACTCGTATTCTTTCAACTTAAAGAATCCGCTACCTTGTTGGCTTTTCCTGTGTGGTAGCTTATCGTTATGTCGTTATCTTTCAAGATCTCAATCAACTGTCTCTGCCTCATGTTTAACTCTTTCTGAGTGAACAAGTACTTGAGGCTTTGATGACCAGTGAATATTTCACATCTAGCACCATATAGATAGTGTCTCCAAATCTTTAGGTCATGTGTTGGATAATTCTGTTCATACGGTTTCAACTGTCTCGATGCATATGCAATCACCCTTCCCTCTTGCATGAGTACACATCCTAAACGTCCTTTAGATGCACCACTGTAGATAGTGAAGTCTTTACCTTCCGTAGGTAATACGAACACTGGCGTAGAGGTAAGCTTCTTCTTTAAAGTCTTGAAGCTTTGCTCACATTATTTACTCCATTGAAACTTGGAGTTCTTCTGTGTGAGTTTGGTGAGAGGTATGGCTATTAAAGAGAAGCCTTCAACAAATTTTTGATAATAACCTGATAGTCCCAAAAAGCTTCGAATTTCTGTCACGGTCTTTGGTCTAGGCCAATCTGAGATTGCTTCAACTTTCTTAGGATCCACAGATACTCATGTTGCTGATATTATGTGTCCCAAGAATGTGACAATCTCTAGCCAGAATTCGCATTTCTTGAACTTGGCGTACATTTCTTTTTCTCTCAGCTTCTGGAGGGTGAGACGAAGATGTTCTTTGTGGTCACTGTAAACTCGTAATGGCCGTATCTTGTTCTGAAGGCTGTTTTAGGGATATATTTCGTTTTGACCTTCAATTGATGGTATCCTGACCTCAGATCGAGTTTTGAAAAGACCTTGACTCCTTTCAATTGATCGAAAAGGTCATCTATCCTCGGGAGAGGGTATTTATTCTTAATTGTAATCTTGTTCAACTCTCTATAGTCGATACATAACCTCATACTCCCGTCTTTCTTTTCACAAATAGTACAGGGGCTCCCCACGGAGATGCACTGGGTCGGATCTTCTTCTTATCCAACAATTCTTGAAGTTGTTCTTTGAGTTCTTTCAACTTTGCTGGAGCCATACGGTATGATGCTTTTGAGATTGGTGTAGCATTGGATACTAAATTAATCTCAAATTCTACTTCGCGGTCGGGAATTTCGCCAGGGAGTTCTTCAGGGAAGACATCCGGAAACTCTTGTACTACTAGAATCTCTTCTAGTGCAATTGTGGTCTCTTCCTTTACCTCGCTTAACATGGCTAGGTAAACTTCTTCTCCACTTTTCATGGCCTTCCAAGTTTGAGAAGCAGAAAGAAGAGTCCTTCGTTCTTTTGTCTTACCATGAAATAAAAGTTTCTCTGGGCGTGGAGCTTGGATGGTTACCGTCTTTCCATGACAGTCTACTAAAGCATGATTCTTGGCTAACAAATTCATTCGATATTTCCACCATATTTAATTGGATTAGGTTTGACTTGAAGTTCTGATTTTCTATGAGAATACCAATATCTCGATATAGAATGCAAGTTTCTAAAATCCGATTTGCAGGAGTTGCTACTCTATATGGTTCTTCTAAGTTATCAGGCTTAGTTCCAACTTCTTGGAAAATCTCTTAGACATGAATGAATGCATAGCACCACAATCAAATAATACATAAGCAGGCATATTATTGATTTGAATGGTACCTGCTACGACATCATTTGAGTTGTCAGCCTCTTCTTGAGTGAGAGCATAAACTCTAGCATTTGTCTTGTTTTCCTTAGGCTTATTTGGAGTTGTTTCACCTGCTGAACCATTTCTTGGATCTGGAAAAGGACATTGAACAATGCGGTGGTCCATCTTTCCGTAACGGAAACAAGGTCCAGAACTTCTACAGCATTCACCAGTGTGAGCGAATCCTCACCTTTGACATTTGACTTCCTCTTTGCTTGATTGAGAAGAAGTGGTTCCTTTGGCTGGAGCACTGGTGGATTGATTATTTGAAAACTTATGCCTCTTCAATTGTTGGCCCTGTTGGTACTGGCTTGACTGAGGACGTTTGAGTTTGTTCTTGCCTTCACGCCTCTTGATGTCGTTTTAACCCCTGACGGCGGCTCCCATCAATTCATCAAAGCTGTTGGGCTCGATAACAGCAAGAGCAGATTGAATGCGGCTGTTCAATCCTTTCTTGAAGCGATGTATCTTCAAGGCTTCGTCTCTCATGATGGTTGGGGAGTAGGTTCCCAATGAGTGGAACTTAGATGAATACTCCACTACTGTCATGTTTGGTTCTTGAACCAAGCTTTCAAATTCTGACAGCTTCTGCACTTGAACTACTGTCGGGAAATACTGCTTCAGAAATGCTTCTCGGAACCTTTGCCACATGATAGGTCCCATCCTAACATAGCTGGTGAGACTCCTTCCCACCATTTGGCTGCTTTATCCACAAGAAAAGGTGTAATCACATCTACCTTGATCCCTTGTGGAACCTCAAGTAGTCGAAGATGATTCACCACCTCCTTCATCCAAGTCTGTCCAACCTCAGGATCGAAGCTTCCATCGAAGTTAGGGACTCTTGCTCTTCGGAGGGACTCATAATGCTGCTTAGTCCCATTCTGAGCTGGAGGTGTTGGGGGTGGCTGATTAGCATTAGGGTTGACAAACCCTTGTAGCGTGGTTGCCACAATTGTGGCTATAGCCATCAGATCCGCCTGACTGAGGCCAACTTCTGGTTGTGGTTGTTGTGCTACCTCATCGTTGCGGTTGTTGTTGCAGTTTCCATAACGAGGGTTGCGGTTGTTTCTCACAGGTCGCCCGTCCATTTCCTACAAATATGAAAGCTCTAAGGTTTTTGGTTGAATATGGACTAAACAAAAGAAACAAAATGGTTGAGTAATTGCTCAAGAATTAAATATGAAACCAATTGATAGAAATAAATTTTATTGATTTCTCACAAAAGTGCAATTACAACGAAATTTAGGAAATGCTAACAGAAATGCAAATGAAACAAGTTTAACTACAAATAACTACTACTGAATGTTTAATCTATCACTTCTCTTAATCTCAATTCCATAGGATCCTCATCAACTTATGCTTCTTCTTCGGGATCCTCCTTAGGTTCATCTTCATGGTTGGCTATTACTGCTTCTAGATGTTCAATAAGACCATGCAGAACTGCATTCTGGTCGCTAGGAACTTCAACAGTGCTCTGCAACTCATGAATATGAGCATCAGTGTAAGGCCCGATATTATATCATTTTAATCCGAGATTATTTAATTTACGAATTTTGGAATGATGAATTAAATTCCACGATTTTTGTAATTAATTAGGATTGAAATGGAATTAAAAAGAGTTGTGAGGACCAAATTTGCAAATAGTAAAGACTTCATGGTCTAAAGTGCAATTATGGGAATTGGAGGACACTTGGCACACCATGCATGATATATATATATATATATATATATATATATATATATATATATATATAAATTGTAAATTCCCTTCATTTCCACCAGAGACATGATCGAGAATTCAGAGCAAAGTTTCCTCAATTTATTGGTACCATAAGTTGTGATTTTGGCAAATCCGTTTATCCGATTTTCGATCCGAACATAGTACTGTACTCCTCTCGACACGAGCTACAACTGGACGTAAGTTTTATTGAGTTCTGTTATCATTTGAAATTATGATATTGGAAGAATTATTATTTTATCAATATATGGTGTTCTGGATATGTTAGACATCGTAGAATCGAAGTCAGATCAAAGAATAGATTGATTATGGAATTGTTATGAATTTCTGATTATATTAATTGAAACTGGGACAGATCTGGATTATTTACTGATTACAAATTGTATCGGATATGGGTTATGATTTGTAATTGATATCTGTTGATATTGTATTGACGAGAATACTGAGATTGTGTCATTATGCCGTTGATTTGAATTAAATCCAGATTAATCAGATTCAGTATTGAATTGGGAATGAAATGTAGATATTATTATTCTCGATATATCGTTTCAGATTTACAGAGACAGTCTTGAGTTCAGAACTGATAATGCTTCAGACTGAAATTACGAAAGAAAGGTATAAGTCAATGTGGTATTGGGAGATCGACTTGAGTCGGTTTAGACTTGAGTTTCCCTAAATCACATACTGTAAAGGCCCAAAAATTCGTGCTTGAAAATTTGCGGAAAAATTAAAATTTTTTTTTAAAACTAAACGGAGAATCAAATTTGTAAAATAAACTGTTAAATAATTTTTAATGTTTAAAAATAGCAGCGGAAGAATTTAATGTTTGCAAAGTAACAATTTAAAATAAATCAACAAGAGATAAAAATGTTTGAGCATAAAAATCGTAAGTGCTGAAAATGAGGTCCTCGGGTTCCACTACTGCCGACTTGAGCTGGCTCACTGGTCCCCGCCCTCGGTCCTGACATCATCAGTACCTATAACAATCAAGTCTAGTGAGTCTAAAGACTCAGCATGCATATATCGTAAATAACAAGTAAATAATATAGTAAAATTTGCATGGGATAAGATGTCGTATCAGGAGTCATAAAGTGAAAATACTTCGCCATAAACAATTATAATACGTGCATAACTAAACTGAACATCGTAGTAAAAATAGTTGCTCCATCGAGCCATGTCATAAATATCAAGTAATAATTTTCTGGTGAGATTATGGTATCCGCAAGTGGCCACTGCACTAATATAAACTGCAAAATGACCGGTGACTGGCGACCAGACCGATAACTGACGATCGGATTTAAATATGCTCGTCTGATCAGACAAAATGCCACAGTATACTGGGCGGTACAAACTGAAACTGACCGGTAACTGGCGACCGGATTTACAAAGTCTCCCATGATAGTGCTACGGCCACAAGAAATATCGCATAAATCTCAAAAATGAACATTTTAAATTTCTATGCACGTAATATAATTAAATGACATCATCAAATCTGAAAAATTTCAATCTCCTGTATTAAAATCATTTACTTGCGATAATTTAAAAAATATCTATATGACTTGATTGAAGAGTCAAAGGAGATATAAACATGCCTGGGTTTGTTTTGACAGAAAACAAACGAAATACTGACGCGGCGCGGTGGAGACGGAGTGCTCTTCCTTACTTCCTTTAAACCAAACATGCATGATAATTATTATAATAGTTTAAAAAAAATCGTAAACGTGATGCATGAACATTT
Source organism: Primulina eburnea (assembly GCF_022965805.1). Classification (NCBI taxonomy): domain Eukaryota; kingdom Viridiplantae; phylum Streptophyta; class Magnoliopsida; order Lamiales; family Gesneriaceae; genus Primulina; species Primulina eburnea. The sequence goes on from NC_133103.1 coordinate 20,036,954, forward strand.
AAAAATATTATGATTCGTGCTCAGGGCGCTGCTAGGACTAAAATCTCACTCCGGGTGCAAAATTACCATTTTGCCCCTGGAAACCCGAAAATTACCATTTTACCACTGGACCTCTAAAATTGACCCGAAGCTTACCAAACTCCTTAAAATATCCCAAAAATTTTTTTATAAGTATTCCTAGTCGTAAACTCGAGCCCAAAAACCAACTTAGTCTATTTGTTTTAAAACTTGAATCGGGGTCCCGGTTTTAACCCAAATCGAACCGAAACTTAACCAAATTTTCTCCAACTTATACTATACCTAAAAAAAAAGCTTTAATAAATCCTAAAACACTATCATTAGGCCCCTAAACCCACGGCTAAAATTTCCCAAAATGCCAAAACTCTCGGTCCTCTCTTTTCTAGCCACCTCACACACACCTTTCCCTCACAAACTCACACCTCACGCTAATCCTTCGTCCTAGCCATGAACCCACCTAGTGTAGGCCTAAACCAGACACCAAGGAACACCCCTGAACCAACATCACCAGCCCCATGCACACGACTGGCCCCTAAGAACCGAGACCCACCAAAAAACTCCTACCGAACCAATTCGCTTCTCCTTAATTGGATCGCTTCTTCCCTGCTTTTCATCATGGCTCGAGCCATTCTATACACTGACTCAGATCCAAAAGGGTCTGGTCCAGGGCTGGAGAGGGCCCTCGCACGGCTGGTGAGAAAGAAACAAAGGACCGAAACCACTACACTAAAACACCCGATCTGCACACCCCTCTCGATCTCACCTAAACCCGATCACCTCACACTCCAGCACCTAATACAGCAGTCCCCTTGCAACAATATATCAGAAAACGTGAGGGGGAAAACAGGTTCTTTGTACAGGAACGTGATAACCCAAGGAAACAATGGTTTTACATGCATGAACAAGAAACTATCGGCCAAGACAGCACATCAGCGTAAAATATATATATATACAGCGTGTATGCCGAGCAAGGAAGATACCTAGCGTGCCTTAGATGAATTCCACGCAAGAACGGCGAAGAGATGGGCAACGGGGAAGCACCGGAGAATTTTGTTGCAAGAAAATGCTTAACCGAAGGCTTGCTGCTATGGAGGGTCTGAAACCGAGGGTGAGAGGTTCTGAATGGGGGTGTCAGCTATGTTGGGATTATGTTTAGGGTTAATGGTGCTTAAGGGCTTAATTATATAGATAACAAAATAGTTTATGGGCCTAAATTGTTTAATTAAAAGATTAAAAGATAATTAAGTCCTATAAACTCAAAAGTAGGCCCATTAAGCTCATATCCGCTCCCGAAAAATATTTCGAGTTGGAAAGATTTTGAAAATAATAGCCGAACCATTAAAAAGTCCTCCGATTCGATAAAATTTGCGTACCGATAAAAAAATAAAATCTTACGGGTAAAAACACCCAAAAATTCCTATTTTTGTAAAATACACTTAAAAATGCTTTAACTTAATTTATAAAAATAAATCATGTAATAAAATAATTTTCTGAAAATTTTCCGGTCTCCAATCCTCGTTCGAACGTGAAATGCAACTTAAAAATCTTAATGCACGAACTTTTAAAATTTCATGAACTAAATTCCATCATGCATGAATTATGCATAAAATACATATAATAATTAAACATAATTTAATGAAATGAACATGCTAAATTACCACTTCTTAAATGAGTCTTTATTAGTGTGAAGGCCAAATCTTACAAAGATTTTAAGGATTTGATTTGATAATATTTGCCCTTATCTAGACTTTTTATCTCTAATTATGTGCTTAATTGAATTAATAATTGTAGATTTAAATAAAAGAGGAACAATGATTAAATTTGGAAATAAAATAAATTTACAAGACTTTAAAGGAATAAAATACCAAAAGAAAAGAAATAAAATATTCTTATATTTATTATCTTGATATTATTGAAGTTTTGATAAAGATGGAGTCTCATATTTGAAAATAAAATCTACAATCTTATTTACAAGGGTTAAGTTTGAGATGGGCTACAAGAAATTGGAGGATTAAGCCCATTGAGCAAGGATAAAAGGAGAAGAGGCTGAGACGTGAAAAAGGGGAGGCACAACAAAAGAGAAAAAAATCAGCGCGGAAGAGAGAGGAGAGAAGCGTGCAGAAGAGAGAGACAGAGAAGGACAGAGAAGAAAGGAGATGGAACGGAAGTGAACACCAGAGAAGGGGAGAAGAGGAAGGAAGCGTAGAACAGAAGGCTACAGGGAGGAAGAAGAGAGAAGAAACAGGGAGGAATTCCTCACACACACTACAAATCACTGAGAATTCCTTCCACTCATTCTTTATTTTGTTTTCTTCTATGAACTTAAATATGTGTTCTCACTTTTCTTTTGAATTCATGGAATAATTTTCTTTAGACTAAGACCACGATAGGGCCAAACAATATTTTATTTGATATTTGTTTTATTTTCATTATATTGTTTTTCTAGATTTAATTATTGATTGATGTTAGTTTAATATTTCTTGTTAATAGCCTGATCAACTATTTACATGTATGTTGATTAATCACGAATCGGAAGATGATTGATTAAATATAGCAACAAAGACGTCATCAACACATGGTTAAACTGACTAGAAATAGTATTCGGTTTCAGTGTGCGGTTTTAGGTGAAAACTGAAATTCCACGAAGATTTAATGCATTTAAATCTAATTAAATTCAATTAGAAATAATTGGACTGTTAGATTTCAATAGGTTTATTAACTCGAGGAATCGTTTAGTAAATAAAATTGGGGATTTCACCGTGATTGTCAAGAATTAAATAATTAATTGGATTTTAACACGTGTCAACATAGTAGAGTTTGGTACCGTTGTGTGTCTTAGTTATTTATTTGAATTTGAATCCTTCCTTGATATTTGAATCTCTCGTTTTTAATTGCAATTATTTTATTTAAAGTTTAGATTAATAATCCACATATCATATTTTTATTTATTTTGTCTAGTTTAAGTTAAGTCATAAAAATTCTAGTAATTAATTATTAGTCTCTGTGGGATCGATACTTGGACTCATCATCCATATATTATAACTTGACCTAGTCCGCTTGCTAGATTTATTCCCAACCGAAATCGTCGGTCAATTAGCTTATCTCAATACTCCATCTCCAGTCCGGCCTCACTTATTTAATTGAAAAGGTAACAATTAAACTACTGCGTAAAATAAATAAATTTAAAGAAAAGAATTTAAATAATCATGCAATAAAAATCATTTTAATTTAGTTACTAGAAATTATGCATGGCTTATACGTAGTCTAAGTTACGGGTTCTACACATACTTTACTTTATTGCATTGATATTTGCATTGATTTGACTGATGTACTTGTTCTCTTGAATATAGATAGCAGGTATTAGACGAGTAATCTTGTGACAGAAGTGCCTGATAGTGGTGGGATCGCCACGGGCACATTGCACGAGTCATAGGATAGTGTAGACATCTTGGGACGGAAGTGCCTGACAGTGGCGGGATCGCCACGGGCACATTGCACGATGTCTCAAGATGGGATATTAGCGATAGAGCTACAGTCCATGACGGTTAGGTCAGGACGCCGGATGGTTGGTTATATCGAGTAATAGGATTGGAATTCTTCTATTACGGAATTCGATATAGGAACACCATATTTGGTTATATCGAGTAATAGGATCAGAGTTCCTTCTATTACGGAATTCGATATAGGAACACCACATTTGGAAATCGGGATCCCTAGACTAGGATTGAGTCTAGTCTGAATGATTGTTTATGTTTCAGATTTTGATACATATATTTGTTACCTGATTATATGCTTTATATTTGTTTATATGATTGCATGTTTCGTTGATTTATACTGGGATTTATTCTCACCGGAGTTATCCGGCTGTTGTCTTGTCTGTATGTGTACATGACAACATATGAGACAGGATCAGGGTCCAGGAGATGAGGAAAGATCGTGATTAGAGTGGAGGCTCCGGATTTGGATTATGATGTATAATAGGGTTGGAATACTTGACATTAGTTGTTAAACCTTAGTTTAGTTGAATGCATGCAGTACAGGACTTGTATTGTATTTTATACTGATATGTATATGAGTTTTATTTCACTACGTTCCGCATTTTAAAAAAAAATTTAGACCCTGTTTTATAATTGATTAATTAGTCACAATGATGATTAAGAACTTGATTAGCGTCCGGGTCCCCACAATAGGTGGTATCAGAGCCAGGTTAAATCCTTGAGATTGAGATAGGAGCTAGTGAGCGGGGTAGAATGTGTTTTCTTTCCTGCTTTTGATTGCTAGCATGATTTACTGCTTTATAGTACATGTTTATCTGTGTATCTGACTTGATTTGAAAACATGTATTATGGAGAATGAATCAGAGCCGAGTCTGGATCAGCAGTAAGATGATCGGAGGAGGACTGAAATAGAATTCTGGTTTGGGGTTACTAATCCTTTTGATTTCAGATATGCTTCCGAGAAGAATGCCAGAACAGGGGAGTACCTTGAATCCTCCCATGGATGTGACACCTACACCGATGGAGAAACTGTTGAAAAGGTTTCAGTCATTTCATCCACCGACTTTGAAAGGTACGGAGAATTCCGTGGAATGTGAAAGTTGGTTGGACGATATTGAAATGATGTTCGAATCGTTGGAGTATACTGATGAGAAGAGGGTGAAACTGATCGGACACCAACTACATGACGTTGCTAAAAATTGGTGGATCACGACGAAACGGGCATTGGAACAACGAGGTACGGCCATTACTTGGAATGCGTTTAAGTCTGAATTTTATCTACGGTTCTTTCCAGTATCTTATAGGAAGGACAAGGGAGCCGAGTTTGCAAACTTGAGACAAGGCCATTTAAACATTGAGGACTATGTGGCTAAGTTCTCTACACTGCTCCGATTTGCTCCCCAAGTAGCTGAACATGATGAGGCCGTTGCGGACCAGTTCATAAATGGCCTGAATCCTGAAATCTTTACCTTGGTGAATACCGGGAGGCCAAACAATTTCACCGATGCCTTGAACAGAGCCAAGGGAGCCGAAGCAGGTTTGATGATACAGAGAGAGGCTTCGTTTGTACTTCCAGTACCGGGACAACAACAACCACTTCCTCGATTTGAAGGTGGCAGCAGCAGTAGCAGGAAGAAGGATTTCTTGAAGGCTAGAGGGAAACAATTCAAGAAATCAGGAACTAGCTCGTCCAGTTCGAGGAGTGGTAGGCAGCTGTCGTATTTGTAGACAGCAAGGACACTTTGCCCGAGTGTGTCCCCAGAGGAGTGCCCAGGGATCACAGGCAGCTTAGTCATCGGGGTCAGTGGCTCAGGCAGGTAGACGATCATCTGCCATTGATACTTTTCAGCCAGCACTGTCTACTCAGTCACAGCAGAGGCCAGGAGGGGGCCAGACAGTGAGCCAGCCTCCGAGACAGCAGGCCAGAGTTTTCGCTTTGACCGAGGAGCAGGCACAGAATGCACCTGATGATGTTGTGCCAGGTAACTGTTTTATTTCTGGTTATCCTGCATATGTATTGATTGATACTGGTGCATCTCATACCTTTATTTCGGAGAGATTTGCATTAATGCACACATTGCCTGTTGAGTCATTAGCCACTGTAGTATCTGTCACGTCTCCATTAGGAACATGTTTGATATCAGTAAAATCTGTTAAATCGTGTATACTGCAGTACGATGGACATACGATTGAGTTAGACTGTATTGTGCTTGGTTTATCTGATTTTGATTTTATTGTCGGTATCGATATGTTGACCAAGTACCGAGCTAAAGTCGATTGCTTCCACAAGATAGTTCGATTCAGACCTGAGATGGTAGAGGAGTGGAAATTTTATGGTAAGGGTTCTCGTGCCAGAATTCCTTTGATATCTGCAATGAATATGACACGATTATTGCAGAAAGGAGCGGATGGATTCCTGGTATATTCAGTTGATTTACTGAAATCGAGCCCATCATTGGCGGACTTGCCAGTAGTGTGTGAATTTGCTGATGTCTTTCCAGATGAGATTCTTGGATTGCCTCCGATTCGAGAAATAGACTTCAGCATTGAGTTGATGCCAGGAACAGTTCCGATTTCTAGGGCTCCATACAGGATGGCACCGATCGAATTGAAAGAACTGAAAGAACAGTTGGAGGATTTACTGGCCAAGGGGTACATTAGACCGAGTGTATCTCCTTGGGGTGCTCCAGTACTGTTCGTAAGGAAGAAAGACGGGTCGATGAGACTTTGTACCGACTATCGGCAGCTGAACAAGGCAACGGTAAAGAATAAATATCCATTGCCTCGTATTGATGATTTGTTTGATCAGTTGCAGGGTTCATCTGTATATTCCAAGATCGATCTGAGATCTGGATACCATCAACTGAGAGTCAGGGACTCTGATATCTCTAAGACAGCATTCAGAACCAGGTATGGACACTATGAATTTATTGTCATGCCATTTGGTTTGACGAATGCACCGGCGGTATTTATGGGATTGATGAACCGCGTCTTTCAGAAATATTTGGATGATTTTGTTATCATATTCATTGATGATATATTGATTTATTCAAAGAATATGATTGAGCATGTTAATCATCCGAGGACTGTGTTGAGAATTTTGAGGATGGAGAAACTGTATGCTAAATTGTCGAAATGCAAGTTTTGGCTGAAACATGTTGTGTTTTTGGGTCACATTATATCCAGAGACGGTATATCAGTGGATCCCAGTAAGGTTGAGGCAGTGATTTCTTGGCCAAGACCGACATCTGTACCCGAGATTCGCAGTTTCATGGGTTTGGCAGGATATTATCGCCGATTCATTAAACGCAGTTAACTCAGAAGAATGCTCCGTTTGTTTGGTCAGAAGACTGTGAATCCAGTTTTCTGGAATTGAAAAAGAGATTGACCAGTGCGCCTGTGTTAACGATTCCTTCAGGTACTGGTGACTTTGTGGTTTATTGTGATGCATCTCACCGAGGATTGGGTTGTATATTGATGCAGCGGGGGCATGTGATTGCTTATGCCTCGAGACAGCTGAAACCCCATGAATCTCGTTATCCAATTCATGATCTTGAATTGGCAGCCATAGTCTTTGCATTGAAGATATGGCGGCATTATTTATACGGTGAGAAGTTCGAGATATATTCTGATCATAAAAGCTTAAAGTATTTGTTTTCCCAATCAGAGTTGAATATGAGACAACGAAGATGGCTGGATTTATTGAAAGACTTTGATTGTGAAATCAAATATTATCTAGGGAAGTCCAATGCAGCAGCAGATGCACTGAGTCAAAATGTATGTTCGTTATCCTTATCGACTATAGGTGTCTCGAATTTGATAGAAGACTGCTGTTAGTCTGGATTAACTTTTGAAACAAATTGTCAGCCTCTGAGATTACGTGCGATTCGAGCTGAACCAGAATTGATAGTGAGAATCAAAGAGGCACAGAAAGTTGATCAGAACATACAGAATTCGATTGCAATGGTCAGAGCTGGTCATCAATCGGAATATCAGGTACAGAATAGTGTTTTGTATGTGAATAATCGTATTGTTGTGCGGAATGTTTCGGATTTAAGACAACGAATACTGTCAGAAGCGCACAACAGTCGTTTTAGCATTCATCCAGGTGGCAGGAAAATGTACAATGATTTAAAGACACAGTATTGGTGGAAACAGATGAAATGTGATGTTACTGAATTTGTAGCCAAATGCCTGAATTGTCAACAGGTGAAGGCTGAAAGAAAGAAACCTGGAGGACTGTTACAGAGTTTATCGATTCCTGAATGGAAATGGGATCACATTTCCATGGATTTTGTGACGCAATTACCGAGATCCTCCCAAGGTTGTGATGCGATTTGGGTCGTGATTGATCGATTGACCAAATCTGCATGTTTTATTCCATACAAAATGACGTATAGATATGATCATATGGCCGATATCTATGTCCGAGAAGTGGTTAGATTGCATGGAGTGCCGAAGTCGATTGTTTCAGACCGTGATCCTCGGTTTACTTATCACTTCTGGCAGAGTTTGCAGCAGGCTCTAGGTACGAAGTTACATTTGAGTACCGCATATCATCCTCAGACTGATGGACAGTCAGAACGGACGATTCAGACATTGGAGGATATGCTGAGGGCCATAGTACTTGATTTTAGCACTAGCTGGCAAGACGCATTGTCTCTTTGTGAGTTTTCGTACAACAACAGCTATTAGACGAGTATTGAAATGACACCCTTTGAAGCATTGTACGGAAAGAAGTGTCGATCCCCATTATATTGGGATGATATCTCTGAAGTGCCTGAGACTGGACCTGATATGATCAGAGATATGACGGAAAAAGTGAAATTGATTCAGAAGAAAATGAAGGCATCCCAGGACAGACAAGCCAAATATGCTAACCTTCGACGACGACCGTGGGTATTTGAGGCAGGAGACCGAGTATTCCTGAAGATTTCTCCCTTCAGAGGTGTTGTCAGATTTGGCAAGAAAGGGAAATTGTCTCCAAGATATGTGGGTCCTTATGAGATTCTCGAGAAGATAGGAGATCGAGCCTATCGACTAGCTTTGCCGCCTTCATTATCTGGAATACATGATTTTTTCATGTATCTATGCTGCGGAAATATCTCCCTGATGATTCACACGTTATTCAACCAGACGAGACCGAGCTGGACGAGACATTGAGTTATGTCGAGAAACTGGTTCAGATTATTGATCGTAAAGAAAAGCAACTCAGAACGAAGACCATTCCACTTGTGAAAGTGCAATGGACTCGTCATGGAACTGAATCAGATATGAGACAAGAATTCCCAAAATTATTTCGCTGATATGAGTTTTCTATTTCAGCCTATATTATTTCTGCCTGTTGATTGCATTTGATATGACTGCCTACGATTTCAAGGACGAAATCATGTCTCAGAGGGGGAGAATTGTAAGGCCCGATATTATATCATTTTAATCCGAGATTATTTAATTTACGAATTTTGGAATGATGAATTAAATTCCACGATTTTTGTAATTAATTAGGATTGAAATGGAATTAAAAAGAGTTGTGAGGACCAAATTGCAAATAGTAAAGACTTCAAGGTCTAAAGTGCAATTATGGGAATTGGAGGACACTTGGCACACCATGCATGAGATATATATATAAATTGTAAATTCCCTTCATTTCCACCAGAGACATGATCGAGAATTCAGAGCAAAGTTTCCTCAATTTATTGGTACCAAAGTTGTGATTTTGGCAAATCCGTTTATCCGATTTTCGATTCGAACATAGTACTGTACTCCTCTCGACACGAGCTACAACTGGACGTAAGTTTTATTGAGTTCTGTTATCATTTGAAATTATGATATTGGAAGAATTATTATTTGATCAATATATGGTGTTCTGGATATGTTAGACATCGTAAAATCGAAGTCAGATCAAAGAATAGATTGATTATGGAATTGTTATGAATTTCTGATTATATTAATTGAAACTGGGACAAATCTGGATTATTGACTGATTACAAATTGTATCGGATATGGGTTATGATTTGTAATTGATATCTGTTGATATTGTATTGACGAGAATACTGAGATTGTGTCATTATGCCGTTGATTTGAATTAAATCCAGATTAATCAGATTCAGTATTGAATTGGGAATGAAATGTTGATATTATTATTCTCGATATATCGTTTCAGATTTACAGAGACAGTCTTGAGTTCAGATCTGATAATGCTTCAGACTAAAATTACGAAAGAAAGGTATAAGTCAATGTGGTATTGGGAGATCGACTTGAGTTGGTTTAGACTTGAGTTTCCCTAAATCACATACTTTACTTTATTGCATTGATATTTGCATTGATTTGACTGATGTACTTGTTCTCTTGAATATAGATAGCAGGTATTAGACGAGTAATCTTGTGACAGAAGTGCCTGATAGTGGTGGGATCGCCACAGGCACATTACACGATGTCACATGATAGTGTAGACATCTTGGGACGGAAGTGCCTGACAGTGGCAGGATCGCCACAGGCACATTGCACGATGTCTCAAGATGGGATATTAGCGATAGAGCTACAGTCCATGACGGTTAGGTCAGGACGCCGGATGGTTGGTTATATCGAGTAATAGGATTGGAATTCTTCTATTACGGAATTCAATATAGAAACGCCATATTTGGTTATATCGAGTAATAAGATCAGAGTTTCTTCTATTACGGAATTCGATATAGGAACACCACATTTGGAAACCGGGATCCCTAGACTAGGATTGAGTCTAGTCTGAATGATTGTTTATGTTTCAGATTTTGATACATATATTTGTTACCTGATTACATGCTTTATATTTGTTTATATGATTGCATGTTTCGTTGATTTATACTGGGATTTATTCTCACCGGAGTTATACGGCTGTTGTCTTGTCTGTATGTGTACATGACAACAGGTGGGACATGATCAGGGTCCAGGAGATGAGGAAAGATCGTGATTAGAGTGGAGGCTCCGGACTTGGATTATGATGTATAATAGGGTTGGAACACTTGACATTAGTTGTTAAACCTTAGTTTAGTTGAATGCATGCAGTACAGGACTTGTATTTTATTTTATACTGATATGTATATGAGTTTGATTTCACTACGTTCCGCATTTTAAAAAAAATTTTAGACCCTGTTTTATAATTGATTAATTAGTCCCAATGATGATTAAGAACTTGATTAGCGTCCGGGTCCCCACAATCAGTCTGCTCACAATACTGAATATACTGGTGCGCGAGTTGGTGATTTTGATACTTAAGCACTTAGATCTTCTCAACCAAGGTATCACGTAACTCGATTAACTCTGCAACAGTCTCTTGGGAGGTTTCGAACTCTTCTTGAGCTCTCCTATTCCTTTCTTCTGCCTCATGCAGATAATGAGCATAACGTTGAACATCATCTCTTAAGCATTCTGCATTCTGCTCTACGTTGTAATTCATTTTTACTCATAATTCTAATTTGTTGATGATTGAATATGTCCAAATATGAAAAAGTTTAGAGATTCAACAAGGCCTTAACCAATATTAAAACAAATTTTAGTGGCGGCTTCCCAAACTGAAATTAGTAGACCTAAACTTAGATGAAGTCTTGTGAACTATGCTTCTACTGATTTTACTTGTTTGCTAAATTATACCAGTTATAATGTTTTTATGTTAACAATATATGCATCACCAAAACTTATAAATACTCAACAATATGCATATGATATTGTTGTCACGCCCCGGGAACGGGGTTTATCGAAACCGGCGTTGCTCTCAAATTTACATTCGAAAAAAACAAGCCTCAGAAGTAAAAGATTCAGAAACCAGTCTTTTTATTCATAATAAGAAATAATTCATTGTCTGATAAAAACTCGAATCACTAATGTTTTATATCGGAAATGTAAAACCAGACATAACATTATTTTAACAGATACAGCGGAAACAAGTTTTGAACTAAAAATAACAGTCTTCTTCACCAGCCCCAGAACATAGCCTGCTTTTCTTCTTTTAACATTTCTTCCTCGTTCTTATCTGAGATGGATTTGGTGGGTGAGTGATATGATCGTCACTCAGTAAGCGGGGCGAGAATAATTCTCAGTTTTCGAAACCATTTTCAATAGAAACAGTAATACACATAATATACAGAAACTTTTACTTTCAGAACAGGAATCAGGTTTCAGAACAGAAGTCAGAATTCAGAAATTTAATAAGCAAGAACTGAGCACGTTGGTGAATTTCATGGCTAAACTGATATATGTCCCCTATATGTTCTCTCCTCTATAGAGTGAGGCAAGATATCAGAATTCAGAAATGTTTCAGAATATATATTCCTACCATTAGTTCACTAAGTTTCAGTGCTTCAAAAAAATCAGATATCAGAATACACATACTTTGCTTCAAACAGGAATTATGAAACTGATTTCAAGATACTTATACATAAGCCTACTTACCGTAATTTGCTAGGAATTTCGATTGAAGTCTGAAATCTGCCTGCTCTTGCTATTGGATTTTTCAGCTCGAAAATACACTCTCTTAGCTCAAATTTCAAGTGATAACACATGACTTGTGTAACAACAATTTCAGAGACTTGAGGGTGTTATTTATAGGCAAAATTCTGACTGTTGGACTCCCTATTAATGACCATAATCTGTGATATACTATTAACAACCTTTATTCCATGTTAAATGCTTCAGTTACAAGTCATAAGCAGAGTTAGTAGCTATCTGCTGGAATCTCGCTACTGAACTCTTCTGTTGCTGGATTCTGTCTGCTGAAAAATACATGTCTGCTGGAAAAATACCATCTTCAGAAATATTAATAGCTGCTGGAATATTGTTAACTTCTGCTGAAATTCTTGCATTGCTGCTGAATATTGCTAGCTGTTGCAAAATGCTAACTGCTGAAATTTCGGGTTCTCACAATTGTGTTATATTTTCGTTCTTTTATTTTTACTGGATCATTTCTGTGACGTTCAAACAACATTTGAATTGCAATAAAATTATTAAAATTGAACCATTTAATTTGTAATATCATTATCAATAATTTGAAATTTAAAAATATGAATGAAAACACTCTTTGTTTTTTTTATTCGTGTTTCCATAAACTAAAAAATATTATTTGTTTCAAGATAATAATATATATTTGAAAATTTTACAATTTTAATCATGTAAGTTGGTCTGTAACTTGTCCATGTTAGGTTTTCATCTAGTAACATGATTTTTTGTTTAGTTTTTTTCTCCTGAAACCATTTAATATATCAGATATTACTTATTTGATATTGATGTTCTCCTATATGATCCATGTGGCTAGAATAACAATTTTTAGATTTTAGCAAACTGACTTTAAATTTAGGTATGTATATTTTATTTAAGTATATTATTTTTCAAATGTATTTCAGATCATGATGCTTATTAATAATAGAATGTTTGACAAAGACAATGAGGAAATTGAATTACCATGAAAGCTACATAGATATATTCATGTGATGTGATGGAGCATAGATGATATCGAAGGGTCTGGAACCAAAATAAGGGTGGAGAGGAATATCAAAGCTGAAAGTCTTGAATGGAAAGACATAAATCTATATGACATCAGATGATCCACCTTGAATCAAAGAAGAATAGTCAGGCCGATGACTTTAAACAAAGCGATGTGTAGGAGGCAACCCATAAAGTTTTAAATTTTTCTCTTTTTCTTTTTGTTAGACTTTCAATTTTATTGAATATTTTACTCGATTTAGTCAGTTACATGTTTTCAACTCAACTAAACTAAGCTTATATCTATTTCTATAGGAGTTGAAGATGGAAATTCAGAATTGAACAAAACCTCAAGTGTGGCCATGCTAGACACTTGAGCACATCAGCTCATGGAAGAAGACGATGAGAAGAGCGACGAGTTCTGACGCTCGTCGCCGCAGGTATGTGTTGTCCTATTTTTAATTTTTCTATACATTGAGGGCAATGCACATTTTAATTATTATTACTTTTTTTTTGGGGGGGGGGGGGGGGGGGGTGTTGTAGTTTTAAATATTTTGTGGAATTCTAAATGAGTCAATGTACGAAAAAGGAATTGGTCGGCCAACGATCAGAATAATTGCGAAAATTTAGTTTAACCAAGATATTGAGTCTTCATGCATGGTTTCAATTGTTTAAGAGTTCAAATCAATTTATGTACTATTTCAAGGATCATTGATACTTGAGCTAAGGAGAGGACATTTATTGCATGTGTAGTGATACTGAATGGATGACCTAGATTCGAAACCTTTTGTGATCTCTACTTGATATTGAGATGTGTGTTTCAACACAGATGTGTTCTAGGCAGTCATTGAATTTGTTTGGGCCTGTTTTTTTAATTGTTTATATGTTATCAAATGAAGCTCATTGAGCCATTTCCTCGGCTCATCATTTCCACTCCATTTCATTCCTTTTTGGTCAAATTATGTGCTAAGGCTTGATTACTGCAAACGATATAAACGACTATGAAAACTCATAATTTTGCTCCACAACTAGCATAATCCACGTTAAATCCTATGATAATATAAGTACAAAAGTTGTACTTATAAAATTCCCCCAAACTTAAAGTTTGCTAGTCCTAAGCAAAATAATGAAGAAAATAAAATAAAAGATAAATTAGACATAATAAGATTAAGAGTCTCAAGTCATGAGATAGAGGAATCATCACTGGCCTCCCGAGATCAAGCTTCAAAGTTTTTAATCTGATGCATGCCACAATTACTCAAAATTTCACAGTGTGTGTTAGATTAGCCAATTTCATCTACCCACCCCAACATAGTGATATCACAAGGAAATTTGGTTTAAAAGATAGTCAAGAGAATCATACCATACCAAATATATATATATATATATAAATATATATATATATATATATATATATATATATATATATATATAATTTCTTTGAACTAATAATTATTTAACATAAATAACATCTTCACTTTGAAATAAATTTACTTATTTAAAATGTAAATATGTTTAATATATGGGAAAAAATCACAATTAATTTAACAAAATCAAAATTTCAATCTCCATGTCTTTTCAACATGCATAAATGATTAATCAATAAAATTTTAATTTATAAGCATATATAAAAATTTAATCAATATCGATAAATAACTAATCAAAAAATTATGAAATTTAATAAATTTTATGCAGTTTTTTATGAAAAAAATATAAGATTCGTTATTGTCAATATGATCAATGTCACTCCGCATTCGATTTGCTATAGCATCCCTCCATGCATTTGAATTTGCTCGTTGTTGTTCTTCAGTGTCAAATATTTGATCAAAGTTATTATCCTCGTAAATTTGTTCTGATGATGGTTGTGGAACTTCATTATCTGGTTCATTTTGAAATTCATCAAATCGACACTCCTTTAGAAGAAAATTTTGTAATCCAGCACAAGCCAATACGAGCTCCTCTATGTTGTATATGGAAATGGAGGAGCAGTTTTGAATATTTTGAACCGCGATTTAAATATACCAAATATCCTCTCAATGATGTTTCTCAAAGAGGCATGACGGAGATTGAATAAATCTTTTGCATCTTCAGGGTGATGACCTTGGCCAGTGAATTCTTGGAGATGATAACGAACACCTCTAAAAGGAGCCAAGAATTGACGTCGATTTGTATATCCACAATCCACTAAAAAATATTTACCTATCAAACAGTATTTGTATAATCAAGAAATTAATAGATAACATATATAATCTTGAAAAAATACAAAATTTTAAAATAAGTAGCATATAGAACAAAAAAATACCTTGTGGCACCTTAAGCCCGTTATTTCTTGATAAAGCATCTGTCAATATGTTTAAATCATGGGCAGATCCTTCCCACCCACTGATCACATGTATAAATTCTAAATTAAAGTTACAAGCTGCTAAAACATTTTGAGAAATTGTCCCGTGACGATTACGATAACTGTTAGTATTATGCTCATACATTGTTGCTGGAATATGAGTTCCATCAATAGCCCCAATGCAATCCTACAACAAGAAAAACAGAATAAAAATAGTGGTACTAATAATAATAACATCAAAAAAATAATTTCATTACTTATTTTAAAATAAGGATAAAATCTTGTACTCTCTCTTATTCTTTCTGGCACTGCAGATCCAGGATTGACCATCATATCTACTGCAATGATATTCAATGCTCTCAACACCTTGTTGAAGTTTTGGCTAGTATTGTCTTGTGATCGGCCATATATTTTACGATTCAAGCAATATCGAGTATTTTAACCGACAACAAGTAAAAACATGACAAGCATTTCTTCAATACAAATGTATCTTGTATCTTGTATCTTGCAATAATGCTTTTTCTCTAAGGATGTTGCACATTTTTAAAAATACGTCAGGGTACATTCTATAAATTTCTCGAAAGTTTGTTTGATCCTCTTTTAATATTTTATGAATATAATCATATCCACTTGAAGTTATTGGTCGTCTATTTAAGGGACGATGGACATGTTTGCAATTCATGTTAATTATATGCTTAGTTAGCATATAGAGAATCCCAAGAATTTCCCTCAACAAATAACTAACAGTTTCGTGTAGTTCTTCTTCAAATTCCTCTTTTTCCATTTGATCTTCTACTTCATATACGTTGATATATGACATTTAATGAACCACCTGATATCAGACAAAGAATTGAAATAAAAAAATATATATGATTTTATTGAAAACCATCCTTGTAAGACTCAAACTTATATAAATAATCCAAAAGTCAAGAATTTGTTAATATTTTAACTATCAGAAAACAAATAAAAAAAGTCCAGAAATTATAACATAATATAACTCAGTATTGATCGTGTCCCTAAGAATACTTATTCATTTAATTTATAGTCTATCCATCCCGAACGCTCTTCAATTGTCATTTTCAAGAAATCCATCTTCTTTGATCTGGTGTTAAGCAAATCAAGAACCTTGTATCGAGTATGGCTATCCAAATTTGGGACTTCTTTGATAGCATCCCAACAAGTGTCACCTGCATTTCCTATTAATTCTATCTTAGAAACTACATTCTCAAGAATGTGAGATATTTCACGCATATCATTTGAGTCTGTCTTCTTGAATGTGCTTGATTTTGCTTCAAACTTGGCCCTATCTCGTTTTCTAGTTGTTTGTGGAATCTCTAAAATTTATGGGCTGAGAGGATAATGGTGAAGCAGAGTCCTCGAAAAATGGAGGCTTCTATGAAGATTCTTGTTTGTCACTTTGCACGAATTCACCATTATTATAATCAAAGACATAATCATCTAATAAATTGGTTTCCTTATTTTCTTCTATCTCAAATGTTCTTGTATCAGTATCATCTCCTAGTACAATTGAGTATTTTCCAGTAGCAGTTCCTGTTCGAACCGCAATTCTCAAATCTTCATAATCCTCAAAAGTGTCGGTCCGATAGTGTTCATGTTTAGGATGAGACTGATAAAGAATAAAAAACATAAGGTGTTAAAACTAGTCATAATTATAATTATAAATATAAATTTTATTATTTTAAATCAAAGACTCTTACCTTAAATAATCCTCCTATACTTCATCTTTAGTAGTGAATTTCTTTGTCACAGAATCCCATCCAAAACCAGAGTTATGACGTATAAACTTGCAATAATTGTTGTATTGTTGTTTGAACCACTTTAAACGACTTTGATATTGTGTAATAGTCTTTTCGCATCCAAGTTTCTTGTTTAGAGTAGGAAGTATTTTTTTATCTACGGTTTTTTTGTTAAATACTCCATTTTTATCACGACATCCTCGCATTGCAGCATCAACCATGAGTTTTAGCAATTCATTACTCCCTTCATTCGTCCACACATTATATTTTGCTTGTGAATTTCTCATAGATAGTATTACTTGCATAAGATATAAAAGATACAATGATAAGAAGCTAACAAATACATTTTATTAAGTATTGATCAAAAGAAGCAAATAACAAATAAGTCTCCGTCACAAAATAAATGAATGGTTATTCTTTTCACATATACATAAATTTCCATGAGTGTTTCTTTTTATTTTTCTAAACAAAGAATTTATTAGATTTACAAACTAATTATCCAAAAATGAAAATTTCAGTCAGTTTTCATAAAAAAAACAAATAAAATAAATAATAGATTAAAAAATCAAAAAAATTTCAAATTCTATTTTATTGAGTTGGGACTTGGGCATAGAGACGAGAGGAATTGGCTTTTTAAATTATGAATACAAATGTATTGAGTTTATAGAATATATCAAACAAACTTTCGAGAAAATTGAAAATAAACTGCAATACAAATGTATCAAAATCTGTTTGAAAACAAACTTCAATATAAAAATAAATGTATAAATGCTTTTTCGAGAAAATTTGAAAACAAAACTCAATACAAAACAAATGTTTGTATTCATCTATACAAACTCAATACAACAGATTTTGAAAACAAACTTCAATACAAATGTATTTGGTAAATTATGAAAACAACTATGAATTTAGAACTATTATTTTTTTAGTATTCCACCGTTATAAGAACAATCTAGTAAAAAAATTACTTATCTATCACACACCGTTTGATTCAAACGATAAACATCTATGCAAAAATTTGGAGCACACACATAAAAATATATAAACAAACAACGAACGAAAACCAAAAAGAAATACATAGAAATCATAATATTTTTTTTTATCAAATCAATAATGATTCAAGAGAGGAATCATACCTCTGAAATTCGAGGAACCCTCGACTTATCTTTAGAGAGGAGAAAAACGTCGTCTTTGAATGAACAAAAGAGATATATGGGTGAGAAAGATATTTTATTTGATTAAAAATCTACCAAAATCTTTAGGGTGAATTGAAGACAATTTTTGAGTTTCTATAGTTTTTGAGTTTCTACCTAGAGTTTTAAGGTTTGTACATAAAGAATTATATTAGAATCATTGTAAATCTATGGAAATATTGGATACCTATAGATTTTTAAAAAGTTAAGATTGAATACCACTAGATTTTTTAAGACTCTAGAAAAATCTAATTTGAATACCACTAAACTTTTATAGAGTTTATAAAAGTCTATTTTCAATACCTCTGTACTTTTAAACTCTATAAAAGTTAATAAAAGTAATTAAATTTTCAAGATTGAATACACCTCCCTTCATTTCTTGTCAGCATCTAAGATTCATTTTCGTCTTCAAAGCACAAAGGGACTTATTTCTATAAAGTTTTAAGTATGAATGTAATTAGTGTATACGCTCAAAACCTGGGTAGTTGATGTGGGATTGTAGAAATATTACAAATGAGGGTTATTATGTACCTTTGGTAGACTTCATTTGATTTTTCATTTCACTCAGAATGGGGGTACTAGGGTAATTATGATGTAGTTGGTAGGCTCGAAAGGCTCAGACGTATCAAAAAATCGCTTAATCCATCCCTAAGTCACACAAAATCCATATTTCGCCTCAAAGAATGTTAAACCAAGTTCCACACTACTTCAACTCACCAATCAATTGATATAGAATGACCAAGTGCAATAAATAATTTAAATTCAATGGCTGTTTCGAATAAATTCCAAATACACATCTCGTGTATTTTTTCATTTAGGCTCAACGAGCTTCAAGTTATAGCATATAATAAATTAAAAAATAGGCTCAAACAAATTCAATGACTTCCTAGATCACGTCTTGTAACACACATTTCAATATCAAGTAGAGATCACAAAAATTTTCAAAACTAGGTCATCCATTCAGTATGACTGCGCATGCAATAAACGTTCTCTTCTTATCTGGAGTATCAATGATCCTGAGAATAGTACATATATAGATGTGAACTCTTAAGCAATTGTAAGCATGCACGAAGAATCAATAACTTGCTTTAAAACCAAAATTCGCAATTATTATCATTGTTGGCCGAACAATTCTTTTTTTTTTTCAAAAAATGACACAAAAAAATTATAAACTACCGCCCCTCAAACTTAAAACATGCATTGTCTTCAATGTATAGAAAAACTAAAAATAGGACAACAAATACCTGTAGCAACGAGCGTCAGAACTCGTCGATCTCCTCATCATCTTCTTCCATGGGTTGATGTTTTCAAGTGTCTAGCACGGTCGTGCTTGAGGCTCTGTTAAGCTCTGAACTTCCATCTTCCGCTCCTATAAAAATTGATATTAGTATAGTTTATTTTACTTGAAAACATATAACTGAATGAATCGAGTAAAAATTTCAATAAAATTGCAAATATAACAAAAAGAAAAAGAGAAATTTAATTTTTTTGGGTTGCCCCTCACACAGCGCTTTGTTTAGAGTCATCAACCTGGCTAATCTTCTTTGTTTCAAGGTGGATCATCTGATGTCGTGGATTTGTGTCTTCCAATTCCACGACTTTCAAATTTGATATTCCTCTCCACCCTCATTTTGGTTCCAAACACTTTGATATCATCGACACTCCATCCCATCACATGAATAAAATCATGTAGCTTTCATACTATTATAATTTCCCCAT
The DNA here is from genome assembly GCF_022965805.1 of Primulina eburnea. Taxonomy (NCBI): domain Eukaryota; kingdom Viridiplantae; phylum Streptophyta; class Magnoliopsida; order Lamiales; family Gesneriaceae; genus Primulina; species Primulina eburnea. The sequence continues at coordinate 20,056,932 of NC_133103.1, forward strand.
TGTCTTTTAAAAACATTATATTATTAATAATAGCATCACAACCATCATCTTTCGGGCATAAATTGAGTTTAGGCGAAACAATATCATGATTAGACAGTTTGAACATTATTTTTCCTCGTTTAGCCTAAATGTCATTTCTTTATTTTCCACATCAACTAATGCTCTACTAGTTGCCAAGAATGGGCGTCCTAATATTATTGATGTTCCATAATAATTGTCCATATCGGGAATCACAAATTCAATAGGAAAAATGAATTTACCCACTTTAATCAACACATTCTCCACTATTCCATTTCAATGTTTAATTGATATGTCTACAAATTTAAGGGGCATCGCGGTAGGTTCATGATTTTCTATACCCGACTTCATAGAAAGTGAACAAGACATTAGATTGATACTAGCACCAAGATCACATAAATCCTTATCACACAATATGCTACCAGTAGCACAAGATATTGAAAAACTCCTTGGATGTTGAAGTTTTGGTGGGGAGATCATTTTGGGGTACGACTGAACAATCCTCACTTAAAGTTATTGCCACCAGATCAACCTGCTTTTTCTTATTTGCAAAAAATCTAGAAAAGACCTGACATATTGCCACGTTTGAGCTAAAACATCTTCAAAATAGACATTAATATGCAGCTTCTTCAAATTTTCAAGAGCTCATTTAAATTGGGAACCAAAATTCAACTGCTTAAATCTTTGGGAAAAAAGGAGACTAGAAATATCAACACAAAGATTTAACTCACCTTCCTCACTCTTTTACCTTTTCTTCTCTTACTTGGAGGTGGATTAGCCTGTATTGGCGCTATCTTGACCTTTTCCTCTTGTTCATTTGTCTTTATTGGTGTGGCTTGTTGTACAAAGATGGTGTTGGCCTCTTTTAGATTTTTTCTTGCATTATTAGGCACTAATCAAGAGGTTTGAGGCATGATTTGACTCATTATCAGACCAATTTGTGATTAAAGAAATTTAAATGTAGCTCTTATTTTCGTCATATGAGTCTCAAGGTTGTCAAGCACAATTTCTATTCTCTCCATTTTCTTTGAAGATTTGGTCACAAAGGTACTGACGATATCTTCAAAATATGGTTTGCCTTCACCTATTTGATTATTGAACCAGGGAAGATGGTTCAACACATTTTTTTTTTTAGCATACAAGAATTTTTCATGATTATGCAAGCTAAGGTAATAAACATTAGGCACAGAGTTAACTTGATAGACTCTATAACCTCTATTTTTCACGTACTGCTTGTGGGGACACGGACGCTAATCAAGTTCTTAATCATCATTGGGACTAATTAATCAATTATAGAAATCAGGGTCTAAATTTTTTTTTAATGCGGAAGGTAATGGAATCAAACTGCTATACATATCAGTATAAAAGTATAAATCTCAAACATCATACAATAATTTACATCTCAGGTTCAACACCTAACTATCAAGTGTTTAAACCCTATCTCTAGTCCAAGTCCGGAATCACCACTCTAATCTCGATCTGTCTTCACCTCTGTGACCCTGTACCTGTCCCACCTGTTGTCATGCACACATACAAACAAGACAACAACCGGATAACTCCGGTGAGATATAAATATCCCAGTATAAACAATGTGTTAAATGCATTCATATAAAACATATATAAAAAGCATAACAAACATCAAAACATGTATCTAATATGACTACATGAATCGATGACTCGTGATCTAATCTTATCTTATCTCAATTCTAGGTATCCCAATCTAATTTAGACTTTGGTATGCTGTATCGAGTGTCTGAGATAGACGTCGATCTACATCTAAGGCTCTTCGATACACCGTAAGTCTAGAGTCTTATCGGTTCTGAGAAAGACTCGGCGGTTCTGCCCTAGCTAGGCTGATCTGCCCTAGACTCGGACTCTGACTCTATTCTAAGTCAATAGATTAACATATCAATCTGATAATCTGCACATATCAATGCAATAAAATAAAGTATGTGATTTAGGGAAACTCGAGTCAAACCTCACTCGAGTTGTGCAATCCCAACTCAACATTAATTTATACCTTTCTTGCTGTCGACTTGATACAATCAAAGTCTTGATTCAAAGTCTGTCAATGTTCAATCTGGCAATGACAATATCAATATTCTGTATCAATATTCTAATCAAATCACAACATCTCTGTTTTATCAAATTCTGACAGTATAACAGTACAATCTTGCGATACTGATAATACTATATCAGTCTATATCAATTCCAAACATTTACAATCAACCCCCGTTAAAATCTGATATCAATTCTAATCAATCTCATTCTGAAATTCATAACAATTCCATATTCAGTCCGTTTCTTAATCTGACTTCGATTTTACACTGTCTAACATGTCAAGAATAACATATATGACGTGTATTCAATTCTAACATCATAATTTCCAAACATGTCAAAACGTAGTAAAACTTACGTCCAGTCGTAGCCTACGTCGATAGGAGCTCGGTACCGAAGTCGGATTTAAAATCTAACGGACGGATTGATCACAAATCGAATTGAACGTAATTTCCCCCGGAAGCTCTCGTTATTTCCTCTGAAATTCTGAGGGAATACGTTTCTTATATATATATATACATTGCATGGTTTCCAAACGTGGCATGATTCTTTCCGCAACACGTCTCGCGCTCGGGCGGATATAAAGTTCCGCCCGGGCGCGGAACTATCGGCCTTCTCATTTTATTCAATCGCGCTCGGGCGGTTATAAACTTCCGCCCGGGCGCGAGGTGCTCGGGTTTCTTGCTTTTAACATTGGCGCTCGGGCGGTCAAACACTTCCGCACGGGCGCCAAACTTTCGGCCCAAAATATGTGCAGTTCATACACTTTGTCCAGTCTGGTCTCGGAATGGCCCGGCTATAACCATATTAAGTCATAATCAATAATCTCATATTAATCTAATTAAAATCTCGGGCATTACATTTCTCCCTCCCCCCCCCCTAGATACGATTTCGTCCTCGAAATAATAGGCATTTATTCGTATCAATCAGGAGTATATATACAAAACTGTATAAGAAATTTACATCATCGAAATAACTCTGGGAATTCTTGTCTCATATCTGATTCGGTTTCCCAGGTTGCTTTTTCTACACCATGACGAGTCCATTGCACTTTCACAAGTGGAATCATCTTCGTTCTGAGCTGTTTTTCTTTGCGATCAATAATCTGAATCGGTTTTTCCACATAGCTCAACGTTTCATCCAGTTCGGCCTCCTCTGGTTGAATAGCATGTGAAGCATCAGGAAGATATTTCTTTAATAACGATACATGAAAGACATCATGTATCCCAGATAATGAAGGCGGTAAAGCGAGTCGATAGGCACGATCTCCTATCTTCTCGAGAATCTCGTAAGGCCCGATGTATCGTGGAGACAGTTTCCCTTTCTTGCCAAATCTGACAACTCCTCTGAAAGGTGAGATCTTCAAAAATACTCGGTCTCCTACGTCAAATACCAACGGTCTGCGTCTAACATTGGCATATTTGGCCTGTCTGTCTTGCGCTGCCTTCATTTTCTTTCGAATTAGCTTTACTTTTTCTGTCATATCTCTGATCATATCTGGTCCAATCTCAGGAACTTCAGAGATATCATCCCCATAGAGAGGGGATCTGCACTTCTTTCCGTACAACGCTTTAAATGGTGCCATCTCAATACTCGTCTGATAGCTGTTGTTGTACGAAAACTCACAAAGAGGCAATGCATCTTGCCAATTAGTGCCAAAATCTAGCACTACTGCTCTGAGCATATCTTCCAATGTCTGGATAGTCCGCTCTGACTGTCCGTCGGTCTGTGGATGATATGCGGTACTCAGATGTAACTTCGTACCGAGAGCCTGCTGCAAACTCTGCCAGAAGTGCGAAGTACATCGAGGATCACGATCTGATACAATCGACTTCGACACTCCAGGCAATCTGACCACTTCTCTGACATAGATCTCTGCCATTTGGTCAAATCTGTACGTCATCTTGTACGGAATAAAACATGCGGATTTGGTCAATCTGTCAATAACGACCCAAATCGCATCACAACCTCTGGAGGAACGTGGCAACTGTGTCACAAAATCCATGGAAATGTGATCCCATTTCCATTCAGGAATGGACAAACTCTGTAATAATCCTCCTGGTTTCTTTCTTTCTGCCTTCACCTGCTGGCAATTCAGACATTTGGAAACAAATTTGGCGATATCAGTCTTCATTTGTTTCCACCAAAACTGTCTTTTCAAATCGTTATACATCTTTCTGCCACCAGGATGAATACTGAATCGACTGTTGTGCGCTTCTGACAATATCTGTCGTCTCAACTCTGAAACATTCGGCACAACCAGACGATTATTCACATACAAGACCTTATCACGTACCTGATACTCTGATCGATGTCCTGTTCTGACCATCAATACTGATTTCTGTACATTCTGATCATTTCGCTGAGCTGCCTTAATTTTCATAATCAGCTCTGGTTCTACTTGCACCGTATAAAGTCTTAACGGTCTATAATCTGTTTCAAATGCTAATCTAGACAAACAGCAGTCCTCTATCAAATTTGAAATACCAATCGTCGATAAGGATAAAGAACATACCTTTCGACTCAGTGCGTCTGCTGCTGCATTAGACTTTCCTGGATAGTATTTGATTTCACAATCAAAATCTTTAAGCACATCAAGCCATCTTCGTTGCCTCATATTCAATTCAGATTGTGAAAACAGATATTTCAAACTCTTATGATCAGAATATATCTCAAACTTTTCACCATAAATATAGTGTCGCCATATCTTTAATGCAAAGACAATGGCTGCCAATTCTAGATCATGAATTGGATAACGAGTCTCATGTGGTTTAAGCTGTCTTGAGGCATAAGCGATAACATGCCCTCGTTGCATCAGCACACATCCCAACCCTCTGTGAGAAGCGTCGCAATAAACTACAAAATCACCAGTACCGGATGGAATAGTCAACACCGGTGCACTGGCCAACCTCTTCTTCAACTCCAGAAAACTGGTCTCACACTCTTCAGACCAAACAAATGGAGCATTCTTCTGAGTCAGCTGAGTAATTGGTTTAGTTATACTCGAGAAATCTTTAATAAAACGACGGTAATATCCCGCTAAACCCATAAAACTGCGAATTTCAGGTACTGATGTCGGTCTTGGCCAAGAAATCACAGCTTCCACTTTACTGGGATCAACTGATATACCATCTCCAGATATAATATGACCCAGAAATACTACATGTCTTAGCCAAAACTCACATTTCGACAGTTTAGCATATAACTTCTCAGCCCTTAGAATTCGCAATACAGTTCTTAAATGCTCAACATGCTCACTCATATTCTTTGAATAAATCAAAATATCATCGATGAAAATAATCACAAAATCATCGAGATATTTCTGGAAGATACGGTTCATCAATCCCATGAATACAGCTGGAGCATTCGTCAGACCAAACGGCATTACCATAAATTCATAGTGTCCATACCTGGTTCTGAATGCCATCTTTGAGATATCAGAATCTCTGACTCTCAGCTGATGATATCCCGATCTCAAATCGATCTTGGAATATACCGAAGAACCCTGCAACTGATCGAATAAATCATCAATACGAGGCAAATGATATTTATTCTTTATCGTTGCCTTGTTCAGTTGCCTAAAGTCGATGCAGAGTCTCATCGAACCATCTTTCTTTCTTACGAATAGTACTGGAGCGCCCCAAGGAGACACACTCGGTCTGATGTACCCCTTGGCCAGTAAATCTTCCAACTGATCCTTCAATTCTTTCAATTCAACTGGTGCCATTCTGTACGGAGCTCTAGAAATCGGTATTGTACCTGGCATCAGTTCAATGCTGAAGTCTATCTCTCTAACTGGAGGTAATCTCGGGATCTCATCTGGGAAGACGTCAGCAAACTCACGTACCACTGGCAGATCTGCCAATGCTGGACTCGACTTCACTAAATCTACTGAATATACAAGGAATCCTTCTGCTCCTTTCTGTAACAATCGAGTCATAGATAATACGGATATTAAAGTAATTCTCGATCTAGAACCCTTCCCGTAAAATTTCCACTCTTCAGCCATATCTGGTCTGAATTTCACTATCTTGTGGAAACAATCCACAGTCGCTCTGTACTTGGTCAGCATATCAATACCGATAATACAGTCAAAGTCAGACAACCCAAGTACGATGCAATCTAACTCAACCTCATGCCCGTCATACTGTAGCATACAATGTTTAACCGAATTCATGGATATCAAACCCGTCCCCAAAGGCGAAGAGACAGACACTACAGTAGCTAAAGACTCTACAGGCAATGCATGACTTAATGCAAATCGTTTAGAAATAAATGTGTGTGAAGCACCGGTATCAATTAATACGTAAGCAGGATAACCACATAAAGAACAGTTACCTGCCACAACGTCATCTGGTGCTTCCTGGGCCTGCTCTTCTGTCAAAGCGAAGACTCTGGCCTGCTGTCTCGGAGGCTGACCAACTGTCTGGCTTCCTCCTGGCCTCTGCTGTGACTGAGCTGGCGCTGGCTGGAATGTATGAACAGTAGCTGATCGTCTCTCAGTCTGTGCTGCTGATCCCGATGACTCGGCCCCTGAGCTCTCTGCAAACCTCTCTGTGGACACACTTTAGCAAAGTGTCCCGGCTGTTTACAGAAATTGCAACTACCAGTCACTCCCTGACATTGCTCAGTAGCATGTCTTCCTCCGCAAGTCTTGCAATAAACTCCAGTGTAACTCTGGCTCTGTCTGGAACCACCGGAGCTGGAAGAACTACTGCCAGATTTCTTGAATTGTTTTAGGTGGTTGTTGTGGTCTCGGTACTGGAGGCACAAATGAAGCCCCTTTCTGTCTCATCAGACCGGCTTCTGCTCTCTTAGCTCTGTTCAGGGCATCAGTAAAATTATCCAGTCGCCCTGTGTTCACCAATGTGAAAATGTCGGGGTTCAGGCCATTGATGAACTGGTCAGCAGTAGCTTCTTCGCTGTCAGCCACATGTGGAGCAAATTTCAGCAAGGATGAGAACTTTGACACGTACTCCTCTATGTTCATCTGTCCCTGCTTGAGGTTGGCAAACTCCGCCCCCTTATCCTTTCGGTACGACACTGGGAAAAATCGTTGATAAAATTCAGTTCTAAATATATTCCAGGTAATATTCGTACCTCTATGCTCCATGGCTCTCTTTCTCGTAATCCACCAGTCCTTGGCAATGTCGTGTAACTGGTGTCCAATTAATTTCACCCTCTTCTCATCTGTATACTCCAAGGATTCGAACATCTCTATATCATCAAACCAACTCTCACACTCTACAGCGTTCTCTGTGCCTTTCAAGGTCGGCGGATGAAATGACTGAAATCGTTTCAGTAACGTTTCCATTGGAGTCGGAGTGACATCCATTGGAGGATTGGATGTACTTCCCTGTTCTGGTACTCGTCTCGGAGGCATATCTAATAATCAAATAGATTAGCAACAAATACCACAATTCTGTTCCAATCCTCCTCTGATCATCTTACTGCTGATCTAGAATCAGTACTGATCCAATCTCAATAAAACATATTACTATATCAATCAGATAAACAAGTAACATGTAATAAAGCAGTAAGACATGCTAGCATTCAAAAACAGGAAATAAAACCTCAATCTACCCCGCTCACTAGCCTCGTCTATCTCAATCTAAAGGATCTATCGCTCTGATACCACCTGTTGTGGGGACCCGGACGCTAATCAAGTTCTTAATCATCATTGGGACTAATTAATCAATTATAGAAATCAGGGTCTAAAATTTTTTTTTTAATGCGGAAGGTAATGGAATCAAACTCCTATACATATCAGTATAAAAGTATAAATATCAAACATCATACAATAATTTACATCTCAGGTTCAACACCTAACTATCAAGTGTTTAAACCTTATCTCTAGTCCAAGTCCGGAATCACCACTCTAATCTCGATCTGTCTTCACCTCTGTGACCCTGTACCTGTCCCACCTGTTGTCATGCACACATACAAACAAAACAACAGCCGGATAACTCCGGTGAGATATAAATATCCCAGTATAAACAATGTGTTAAATGCATTCATATAAAACATATATAAAAGCATAACAAACATCAAAACATGTATCTAATATGACTACATGAATCGATGACTCGTGATCTAATCTTATCTTATCTCAATTCTAGGGATCCCAATCTAATTTAGACTTTGGTATTCTGTATCGAGTGTCTGAGATAGACGTCGATCTACATCTAAGGCTCTTCGATACACCGTAAGTCTAGAGTCTTATCGGTTCTGAGAAAGACTCGGCGGTTCTGCCCTAGCTAGGTTGATCTGCCCTAGACTCGGACTCTGACTCTATTCTAAGTCAATAGATTAACATATCAATCTGATAATCTGCACATATCAATGCAATAAAATAAAGTATGTGATTTAGGGAAACTCGAGTCAAACCTCACTCGAGTTGTGCAATCCCAACTCAACATTAGTTTATACCTTTCTTGCTGTCGATCTGATACAATCAAAGTCTTGATTCAAAGTCTGTCACTGTTCAATCTGGCAATGACAATATCAATATTCTGTATCAATATTCTAATCAAATCACAACATCTCTGTTTTATCAAATTCTGACAGTATAACAGTACAATCTTGCGATACTGATAATACTATATCAGTCTATATCAATTCCAAACATTTACAATCAACCCCCGTTCAAATCTGATATCAATTCTAATCAATCTCATTCTAAAATTCATAACAATTTCATATTCAGTCTGTTTCTTAATCTGACTTCGATTTTACACTATCTAACATGTCAAGAATAACATATATGACGTGTATTCAATTCTAACAACATCATAATTTCAAACATGTCAAAACGTAGTAAAAGTTACGTCCAGTCGTTGCCTACTTCGATAGGAGCTCGGTACCGAAGTCGGATTTAAAATCTAACGGACGGATTGATCACAAATCGAATTGAACGTAATTTCCCCCGGAAGCTCTCGTTATTTCCTCTGAAATTCTGAGAGAATACGTTTCTTATATATATATATATATATATATATATATATATATATATATATATATATATATATATATATATATGTATACATTGCATGGTTTCCAAACGTGGCATGATTCTTTCCGCAACAGGTCTCGCGCTCGGGCGGACATAAAGTTCCGCCCGGGCGCGGAACTCTCGGCCTTCTCATTTTATTCAATCGCGCTCGGGCGGTTATAAACTTCCGCCCGGGCGCGAGGTGCTCGGGTTTCTTGCTTTTAACATTGGCGCTCGGGCGGTCAAACACTTCCGCCCGGGCGCCAAACTTTCGGCCCAAAATATGTGCAGTTCATACACTTTGTCCAGTCTGGTCTCGGAATGGCCCGGCTATAACCATATTAAGTCATAATCAATAATCTCATATTAATCTAATTAAAATCTCGGGCATTACACTGCTCTTCTTCCATCCTAGGCCCTTCCTCACTAGAAATCATAGCTGCTTCAGGAACGACTTGACCTTTATTCATCGGTGAAATCTAAGTGATCAGTGCAGACACTTGAGCATTAAGTGATGTAATGGGATCCATTGTGCATACTCAAGCAGTTTTATTTTGCTCTAGATCGTTTGCTCGGCCATTGGTAACTTTTGATGCTCATATGTTCAAGCAAATCACGGGTTTGTTCTAGTGATTTGGCAAATATGGTTCCACCAGCAGCTTCATCCACCGTGTTTCTTATTTTACCATTCAAAACAAAACAGCTCGATCTGCACCCAATCTCCATTGCCATAATTTGGGCATCTTCTGAGAAGTTCTTTATTGCACTCCTATGCTTCATATAGATGCTCAAACTCAGTTTGCCTGAATATCCTGATTTATATCTTTAGTTGGGCAGACTTGGCAGGCGGAAAGTACTTCGCTAGAAATTTTGTTTCCATGTCCACCCATATAATAATGCTCCTCAAAGGTAATGAATAGGGCCAACTTCTCGCATAATTCGTAAGAGAAAACATAAACAAGCGTTATTTAATAATATCATGAGAAACATTATTCATCTTTATTATGCCTGTGATATCTAAGAATGTCCTCAAATGAAGATGGGGATCTGTAGTGACCGCTCCCCCAAACTGGTTCTTTTGGACCATGTTAATCACTGATGACTTCAGCTTGAAGTTATTAGCGTTTATTGTTCCACAAGCTATTGCAGAATAGCAGGTGTTGATCACCGCTTTAAAGTGCTCTTTAATGGGTATTGTTGTAGGAGGGTCATTCTCTTTGTGGTCATTCTCTTTGTTTTCTGTCATGTGCTTTAATTCTTCTCTAATTGGTTTTCCTAATCTCATAACAGTTTTTTCGATTTTTGGATCAAAGATTAGTTAGTCAATACTTTGAGATCTTCGCATGCATCGCAAAAACAATTATTAAAAATAAATAGTCTAAAATAAAAAATCAAAATTAAATTTATGACTAATTGGTAACGATATTAATATAAATCAAATAAAAATACTCGCCTGGCGTCAGCACGAAAGACTTGTTACAAGATTGCTACCAGCAAGTGTACTTTATCAAGTTTTAATACTAGATCAAGTACGGATATTGCTCCCACATGAAGTGTATATTTAAAATTACATCAAGTACTGTAACTATATTAGTATCACTTTATTTATAAAATTCAATAAGGATGTGATTTAATTATTAACTAACAAATAAAATAAAGACGAGCGCACAAAACACTGAAAAATAAATGAGAGAAAGTATCTAGATGTGCGATTTCACTTGGTCTCCATTATATTTAATTATTAAAAATGTCTATAATCATAAATTCAACTTGTTTACTAACCAAAGATTCTTATTTCTTCTACTCCATTTTCCAAATGATAAGTAGAAATTAATAATCCAATATCAATTCTAATATCTATATTAAGAATCAAATATTAAATTATTTAATCAACACAATAATTATTTCAATGGCTTCAATGGAGTTATAGGCATCCCGAGCTCTATAAATACCAATGATATATTTTCTTATGATCTTATTCAAAACCCCTCTCCTGTGTAATAGATTTCAAATAAATATCACAATTCAATTAGTGATCAAGTAATTGAACTAAATTAATTCAAGAAAACACAAATAAACCAGGAAATAAATTGAATATATAAATCAACTATTCAAAAATATAGTTTCGACCAAGCTACGTTATTCTTGAAAGATGTGTTTTGAATCTAAGACTAATCATATAGGAAACTAATAAAAAGAATGAGAAATACAAATTTGAATTTGCAACTCTGTCCCGGAAGATGCGTTCTTCTACTTCGCTCTTCGTGTTGTTCTCTCTTGCTTCCGATTTTCATTCGGTGGCTCTCCTCCTTCGTGTGGGCTAGGGCTTCATCTTTTTATATGCCAAAATTTGAGAATTATGATTTTTTCCAGTCTGTATCGCGCTAGAAACGAGTAGCTGCAACCGAGTTTTTGTTCTGTGCATGTGTTTCTTCGACAGACACACGACTGCATGATAATGGTGCTTTGATGCACGCCTTTTCCTATACTGTGCTGCTTCATCGTGGGTGCACTGATGTGCCTCGAAACCGCGCTACTGCGTGATTGCTTCTTCTAACTTATCTTGGGAACTCGAGCTTCATTTCATTTCCTCAGCTCATCATTTTCTTTCCATTTCATTCCTTTTTGGTGACAAATTATGATGCGATCCTTCGAACCACGAAAAGCAAACGCGCTCAAAAACGGAGTCACGTCCTCGATTTGATGAAACAAAGAAACGGTTGCGTTATCCCGATCTTTTTGACACAAGTAAGGTGTATTATTCACCTCTAAATTACGAAGAATTTAGCAACAAATATTAACGAAGGTAACAATCGAAGTTCAAGCAAACCTTCAAAGAACTCGTCTTTGACAATCCGAGTGAAGAACAATTGACAAACGCCACAAAGTTTTAAACTTTGATAAGTTTGATTTGAGAAACACGCGAAGTGTATACAAAGCCAAGCTTTGAAAAGTTGAGAGAAAACTCACAAATATCATAAAAAAAATGTCAAAATTTCTCTTTTCCAAACATTAATTTTCGTCCATATATTGTTACAAAATCAGAAAGATATGAAAATCTAATTACCTAATCAATCAAAACTCTAAAATAGGAAACTAGGTATTATTCTCGGCTGCGGTGCGCTGGGGCGGTGAAGTTTGGCCGCCCTAGCGCGGACTCTTCTGGAATCCTGCACTTCGGACAGAACCTTTGGCGCTGGGGCGGTATAATTTGGGCGCCCTGGCGCGGCTCTCGGTTGGGGCGGTAATATTTGGCCGCCCTAGCGCGGGGCTTTCGGGTTCCGGGTTCCGGGTCTTGATTTGGCTTCCTCTTCATCATTTAGCACTTGAATAACATTGAAATATCTTCTAACTTGATTGCTATGCATGCCGAATTCTCTGAAGCTTCGAATCGCAAGATTTAGCAAGTCATGCCCGGCCAGATTCATATCAAATTATGTTCCAAAGCTTGATTCCTATAAACGACATAAACAACTATTAAAAATCATAATTCCACTCAACAATTAGCGTAATCCATGTTAAATCCTAGGATAATTTAAGTGAAAAAATTGCATTATCAACAAACAAGATCAAATAATTAAATTCACAATTCAAGTGAATATATATAGATGCAAACCCCATCCGGAACACTTACATTAGACAATAATAAAATGCAATATAATCTAAATTAAACATAATCAGAGTTACAATATTGTAAATCATAAAACAACGAAAATATACTAACATAACCCATAATGTATCCGCTTAACATCAATGGTAAAACCTGAATACATTATACAACCCATATCAAGTAGTCTGCAAGTAATAATTCATGAAGAACCTCCCTTGAAGACACCGATCTCCAGTAGCCACTGTCGGCTCTTCCTGGCCTATCATACCTGAGACCTGTCACATGTAACTCTACATTTTCGTTGGGTGCAAAATGTTCACTCGTCAATCCTATACATTAAAACACTTAGAATGATATATTACCATCTAACATGCCGTATCTACCATCCCTCTCAATTAACTTTAATCCTCATATCATACCCTTAACCATGATCAACCTTTTGGGAACGATAAATTCGATGTCCGAACTCTGAGTTGCCGACTACTCCGAGAGCACTGCGCAACTGGTTGAACTTTAGAGATAGTTGTAAAATCCTAGAATACAAGTTGAAATTGAGAGATAACTATACTTTTTATGCCTTGAAAATGAATCCCGAGTGGCCCAAATATAGGCGGAGTTCGAAAGATCCGAACTCTGGTTCGGAACGTCTGAACTGTGTGTCATCTGCTTCTCGACACCTCACTATTCAGAAGCTCTGAACTTTACATGTCGATGCTCATTGGATGTGTTGTTGGTTTGCTGATTGCGTGGATTCGGAATGTCCAACCTAGGTTCATCAGCTCCGAACAGACCGATAGTTATAAATTTTCCTTCGATCTTTCCGAACCAGTTAATATTTTTAATTCTCATGATTATTATATAGATACATATTGGTCGAGGCTATGATAAAATCATGTTCACTGGACAAACTAGTTTAAGTAAAAAATAGAACCAACCAATCCACATCTATGTACATTGTATACCCGATGTCATGCCCCGAGACCGAGGCATATGACACCAGCGTTATCTCATAATCACACATTGTAAAATAATAAGCCTCAAAAGTACAAAATTTTCGAACAAGTATATTTATTCATAAATACAAACATTATCTTTACAAGTCCGAAATAATCACATAATATTTTACAGCAGTGGAATGTAAAAAATATAACTATGATGCAGAAGCGTACAACTTGTACTAAACTGAAAATGAAAATGAAACTTAAACATTGGCAGCGGTCTTCTCTTTCCTTACCATCCCCAAAAATGGGGTTGTTCTTTATCCTCTAATTGATCTTCATTCATATCTGAGAGGAGGGGTGAGTGAATGATATGATCGTCACTCAGTAACAAAGAGAATTTCTATATATAGATGCAAACCCCATCTGGAACACTTACATTAGACATTAATAACATGAAATAATAATCTAAATTAAACATAATCAGAGTTACAATATTGTAAATCATAAAACAACAAAAATTACTAACATAATCCATAATGTATCCACTTAACATCAATTGTAAAACTTGAATAAATTATACAACCATATCAAGTAGTCTGCAAAAATATCCGGAAATAAACCACTAAATAATTCATGAAGAACCTCCCTTGAAGACACTGATCTCCAGTAGCCACTGTCGGCTCTTCCTGGCCCGCCGACCTGAGACCTGTCACATGTAACTCTACATTTTCCTTGGGTGCAAAATGTTCACTCGTCAATCCTATATATTAAAACACTTAGAATGATATATTATCATCTAAACATGTCGTATCTACCATCACTCAATTAACTTTAATCCTCAGATCATACCCTTGACCATGATCAACCTTTTGGGAAAGATAACTTCGATGTCCGAACTCTGAGTTGCCGACTACTCCGGGAGCATTGTGCAACTGGTTGACATTTAGAGATAGCTGGAAAATCCTAGAATACAAGTTGAAATTGAGAGACAACTATACTTTTTATGCCTTGAAAATGAATCCCGAGTGGCCCAATTATAGGTGGAGTTCGAAAGATCTGAACTTTGGTTCGGAAGGTCTCAATTGTGTGTCATCTGCTTCTCGACACATCATTTCCATTTTGATGAACTTCTTTTTACCCTTATTAGATACTATATCAACATTTCAGAATAGTGGAAATCCCATTTTTGAATTTTTTTTTCTTTTTACTATTCGGAAGCTCTGAACTTTAGATGTCGCTCATTGGATGTGTTGTGGCTTTGCTGATTGCGTGGATTCGGAATGTCCAAACGAGGTTCATCAGCTCCGAACCGAGCAATAGTTATGAATTGTCCTTCAATCTTTCCGAACCAGTTAATATTTTTAATTATCATGATTATTATATAGATACAGATTGGTCGAGGTTATGATAAAATCATGTTCACTGGACAGACTAGTCTAATTAAAAAATAGAACCAACCAATCCACATCTATGTACATTGTATACCCGATGTCATGCCCCGAGAGCAAGGCATATGACACCGACGTAATCTCATAATTGTAAATAAATAAGCCTTCAAAGTACAAAATTTTCAAACAAGTATATTTATTCATAAATACAAACATTATCTTTACAAGTCCGAAATAATCACATAATGTTTTACAACAATGGAATGTAAAAAACATAAATATGATGCGGAAGCGTACAACTTGAAATAAACTGATAACAAAAATGAAACTTAAACAATCACAGCGGTCTTCTCTTTCCTTACCCCCAAAAATGGGGTTGTTCTTTATCCTCTAATTGATCTTCATTCTTATCTGAGAGGAGGGGTGAGTGAATGATATGATTGTCACTCAATAAGCAATAGAATTTCTCTTAGGGGTGTATTCAACTTGGGAGATTTATTGACTTTTAATGACTTTTGTAGATTTTAAAAATTTAGAGGTATTCAATCAAGACTTTTGCATACTCTATAGAAGTTTAGTGATATTCAAAATAGACTTTCATGGAGTTTTAAAAGGTCAAGTGGTATTCAACATTGACTTTTATAAACTCTATAAAAGTCTATAGGTATTCAAATTTTCCATGGACTTTTAATAACTACATGGAATTCATTGACATACAAACATTAAAGCCTAAGGTACAACTACAAATTGTAAAAAATTGTATTTGGTTCACCCCAAAGATTTGAATGGATTTTTAAAACTTCTAACTCATACACAAGCTATTTATTTTTCTCTGTCGCTTCACAGCACATCTCTTCCTATCTTCTCTCCTCTCATCTATTTCTATCATTCTCTCAAATTTTCGAAGTGTATCTCTATATATAT
Source organism: Primulina eburnea (assembly GCF_022965805.1). Classification (NCBI taxonomy): domain Eukaryota; kingdom Viridiplantae; phylum Streptophyta; class Magnoliopsida; order Lamiales; family Gesneriaceae; genus Primulina; species Primulina eburnea. The sequence goes on from NC_133103.1 coordinate 20,072,862, forward strand.
TTTCAAGGGGTGTATTCAACGTGGGAAATTTATTGACTTTTAATGACTTTTGTAGATTTTAAAAATCTAGAGGTATTCAATCAAGACTTTTGCATACTCTATAGAAGTTTTGTGGTATTCAAAATAGACTTTCATGGAGTTTTAAAAAGTCAAGTGGTATTCAACATTGACTTTTATAAACTCTATAAAAGTCTACAGGTATTCAAATTTCCATGGACTTTTAATAACTCCATGGAATTCATTGACATACAAACATTAAAGCCTAAGGTACAACTACAAATTATAAAAAATTGTATTTGGTTCACCCCAAAGATTTGAATGGATTTTTAAAACTTCTAACTCTCTCTCTGTCGCTTCACATCACATATCTTCTCTCCTCTCATCTATTTCTATTACTCTCTCAAATTTTCGAAGTGTATCTCTATATATATTTTCATCTTTCTTTTTCAAATTTTTCATTTTTTGGCTGATTGTGCATTTAATATTTTTTTATTTTAATAACACGGGGAAATTTTGAATTATAGAATTGAATTTGTGATTTTTAATTTATGATTTAAACAAATTAATGTAATATTCAATAATAATAAAAGATGATCAAAAAAATGTTGTTAAATTCTTAATAATTGAATAGTTTTGTAACAACAATGATTTTTTAAATTCATTTTCGTATTTTTAATTAATATGTAAGCTATGATATTTTTATACAAAATTATATTCACACAATAATAAATAATATTATTTTTACATTTATATTATCAATTTAAAAATAAGATTACATGTTAATCATTTGATGTATTTTAAAAAATTTACAAACATGCATATAAACTCACATATATATACATGTAAAGATTAAACGATTTAATTTTTAAATAAGTAAATTTATTTATTAATACAAATATTAAAAATAATTTCAAATTGAATATGTTATATATGTCAATTATTGGTTCAAAGAAATTAATAAAAAAATCACATGTTATAGTTAATTACAAAATTTATAAAATTCTATAAAAAAAATCTACAAAAGTCTATAAAAATCTTGCAAAAAAGTCTACATAAATCCACATAAATCTGTTTATAAATCTGTGAGATTCCATAAAAGTCAATAAAAATTTATCAAATCCATAAAAGTCTATCATTTAAAAAAGTCATTAAAAGTCATCAAAACTCTGAATTGAATACACCCCACTTCATCTTTCCTTTTGAAAATTTTCATTTTTTGGCTGGTTGTTCACGGGAAATTTTGAATTATAGAATTGATTTTGTGATTTTTAATTTATGATTTATACAAATTAATGTAATATTCAATAATAATAAAAGATGATCAAAAAAATGTTGCTTAATTCTTAATAATTAAATAGTCTGGTAACAACCATGATTTTTTAAATTCATTTTAGTATTTTCAATTAATATGTAAGCTATAATATTTTTATACAAAATTATATTCACACAATAATAAATAATATTATTTTAACATGTATTTTATCAATTTAAAAAGAAGGTTACATGTTAATCAATTGATGTATTTTAAAAAATTTACAAACATGCATATAAACCCACATATATACACATGTAAGGATTAAACGATTTAACTTTTAAATAATTAAATTTATTTATTAATATAAATATTGAAAATAATTTCAAATTGAATATGTTATATATGTCAATTAATTATTGGTTCAAAGTAATCAATAAAAAAATCACATGTTATAGTTAAGTACAAAATTTATAAAATTTTATAAAAAAAAATCCACAAAAGTCTATAAAAATCTTGCAAAAAAATCTACATAAATCTGTTTATAAATCTGTGAGATTCTATAAAAGTCAATAAAAATTTATCAAATCCATAAAAGTCTATCATTTAAAAAAGTCATTAAAAGTCATCAAAACTCTGAATTGAATACACCCCACTTAGTCTTTAAAATAATTTTTTCAACAAAAACAGTAACAGCAGATATATACAAAAATATTCTTATTTTTTCATAAATAAACATATATCAGAATTATGGACTGAATATATTACAAGTTTCATGGTTAAATGATATCAGTCCCTTATATGTTCTCTTCTTTAAGGGGTTAAGCCAGGAATTAGAAATATTCAGAATATATTTTCTTATCATTAGTTCACAAAATTCTAATGCTTTGAAAATACGGATTTCAGAAATGATATTTTATACACATATAATATATATATATGCTGGTAGGATTTAAAAAATATATCTCGAGTTTAAAAATAGAAAGCCCACTTACCGGAGAGCAAGTCTGCAAAAAATTATCAATATATATATATAAATATATACACACACACATACAAATTACGTGGTGATACTCGACATAGTATGAAATATGGATATAAGATCTAAATTAATGTATACCACAGTTTCATGATCTGTTGAGTCCCTCTCCGTTCATCATTTATGTGGTTCCATAAAGCAAATGGTGATTGTTAATTCAAGACTAACGATGTCATTTGTGTGGTCAAATATAGAATTAGTTGGTATTTGGTCACTTTCAACTACTTCGAATTTAAATAATTAAAACTACTAGTTTCCAAAAATACATGGAGAAAACTATTTCGATTTATATATATATGTATTTTACTATTTGTTAGTCGGTTTCAATCAACTTTTTTCCGAAAGAAAAGTTCTGAGTTTTGAACATTGGAAAGAGAGTCATGTTTTACTAAAAAAAATCATATATGTATGGTAGTTACAGTTTGTCTTGGAATTATGTAGAATTTCAATTTCAGAAAGTAATAAACATGGATTTAAAAACTTGAATAAAAAAAATAATACAAAAACATTTGCTTGACTCAACATTAAAAAGACAATTTATGCTTGGAAATTAAACAAGATATCAGTCAAATTTTACAGCTAAAACTTAACTTGCAAACTTTGCCAGTTCACAGCCAAATCACACACTTCATGACAACACAACCAGCATCCATCGCTCATCGAAAGCACAAAAATCAAGAAACTGCTTCCATTTTGTCACTTTTTCGCCCTTTCTCTCTTCCTGTTTAAGGTACTTTACCTCGGAATTGCCTCCGGTACTTAACTATCAAAGTTTCCACCAGACCCCTTCCACATCTGTTACACACATCCTAGTATCTTTTTTTTCTTGGTCCTCAATTGTATCTTCTTCTTTTCAAGGAAAAAAGAAGTGGGTTGTCGTAACAAATACTTTTGTGAAGCACTTGATCCGAGAAAGAGTAAATTAATGGAGGGCAGTGGAGAAAGCCCGGTGAGAACGGAGGGTATGCAAATGAAGCTGCAGGCTGATCGGGCTTTCTGTTTGGAGCCCGATGTGTCGGTTTCTTCGCCTGTGACGCGGCAAAAATCTGCGGCCGCCAAGCAGTTCATTGAGAATCATTACAAGAATCACCTGCAAGGCTTGCAGGATCGCCGAGAAAGGTGAAATCTTGCTGCTTTATTTCTTCTATTTTACCGATAAATTGCTTGAATTTCAGTTGAACATTTCAAGGATTACTAAAAAATGATTTTAAAAGTTGATAATCATGCTGATAATATCTGATTTTGTTGCGACAATCATCAATGTTAAATGGCGTGTGTTGATTTTTATTTATTTGTGTGTGTGTGTGTGTGTGTGTGATTTTAGAAGGAGGGCATTGCAGAGGAGAGCACAAGAAGAGCAGGTCTCTAGTGAGGAGGAAGAGAGAATGTTGAGGAATTTGGAGAAAAGGGAGACTGAGTATATGAGATTGCAGAGGCATAAAGTAGGGATTGATGACTTTGAGCAGTTGACAATAATTGGTAAAGGAGCATTTGGTGAGGTATGTCGATGTTTCATTTGATGCAGCTTGGTTTTTAACTTTAGATTCCTCATGGGGTGCTTCATATGGAATTAATCCACTCTCACGATATGGAATTCAATAATTTAAGGGAACAACTCTTGTACAATTCTTACTTTTCCAATATTATTATAGACATAGAGAACTGTAGTGGTGAAAATCTGGTATAGAATTGATAGAATGATTGTCTTTTCAATATATACAGTTCAGCCACAAATGATTGGCTTGGTTAATGTCGATTAGTAAACAAGCGACAACACGGCATTTTATTTGATCAAAACAAAATTTCCATTATGATTTTGGAAAATTACAGCTAAACACTATCAATTACTTTGTTGTTGTAGTTGATACCTTTATCTGTAATTAAATATGGCTCGAAAACTTCCCAGCTTGTACAAATAAAAAACATGTGGTAATGTTTATCCATCAGGTGCCCTCAACAAGAACTTCTGCATTGCAAAGGCACATTTATTTTTGCGACTTTGATGCCATAGCCTTTAATAAGCAATAAACTTTGTACGTTAGACTACGACTATGCGACTTAATGAGGTAATGCAGGTCAGATTATGTCGAGCAAAAAGTACTGGAGAAATATATGCAATGAAGAAATTGAAGAAGTCAGAGATGCTTAGCCGTGGACAGGTGTGAAAGCAAACAAGATGTTGAAATTGAATACAATCATATTTGCAACTAGTTGATCTGAGTGTTATGTCAAGTAATGAATGCCTCTGTGCATATTGATTAGGAAAATTGTAATTTTACTTTGTAGGTTGAGCATGTCCGGTCCGAGAGGAATCTGCTTGTGGAGGTTGATAGTAGGTGCATAGTGAAGCTCTATTATTCTTTCCAAGATTCCGATTTTTTATATCTTATTATGGAATATCTACCTGGTGGTGACATTATGACCTTATTGATGAGAGAGGATGTCCTATCCAATGATGTTGCTCGGTTTTACATGGCTGAGAGCATTCTCGCTATTCATTCGATTCACCAGCATAGTTACGTTCACAGGTACGTGTGCATTACCTTTATTTGAAACTTATGACGAATTCAACAGAGAAAGTTTGTTATACGGTGAAACTGTGTATGCTTTGAAGAAAATTATATAAAGGTAAGAAAAAAAACCGTCTGGCCTTTTATCCAGATAAATGTATTTTTGCATATGATAAATATATAATATATATTATGAAAACATTATAAAAGCTTTTTATGGTTGAGTGCAAGACTAGTTTTTGCTTTGTTTAGTGACTTGTAAACAACATATAGCTTTTTTGTTATCTTATCTCTGCATATGCCACGAAAAGTGATGATCTTTGTCCTTTACAATTTAAACATTTACTATTGTATGGCAGTCATTTAAATGTAGTTTTGAGGATTATGAAGAATAAATTTATTTTACAACTGCAATGAAATTTTGATTCCCTTTTGCTTGTTTTATTCACTCTTCCTTAGTAGCAATAGATGTTTTCTTGGCATTATGAAGCATGGAAAATTTGAAGCCAATTGAGCTCGATGATTGCTTATCTACCCCTGTTATCCTTGAACTTTTGGGTTATCGATTTTTGCAGAATTATGTGAATACTTGAACCACTCCAAAATTATTCTGCTTGCAGGGATATCAAACCAGACAACTTGATATTGGACAGAAATGGACACCTAAAGCTATCTGATTTTGGCTTGTGTAAGCCACTGGAAAATAAATATTCATCGTTGTTGGAAGATGAAGATCTCGCTTATCAAGATTCTGGAAATGAGAAAGAAGGTCATGCTGGTGCTAATAATGCTCCTTGGTTAATGGCAAAAGAGCAGTTACAACAATGGAAACGCAATCGCCGTGCCTTGGTATAATTTCTCGTGTTTATTTTTTAGGGTATTATCTTCCCTTCTTAACTAATCATATTTATTTATGCATAGTATTTAGTGTTCTGTACGAGGACATGATACACATACTCTCTTTGCAGGCATATTCTACAGTTGGGACTCTGGATTATATGGCACCTGAAGTTTTATTGAAAAAAGGATATGGAATGGAGTGTGACTGGTGGTCTTTGGGGGCAATAATGTATGAGATGCTCATAGGCTATCCTCCCTTTTGTTCTGATGATCCCCGAATGACATGCCGTAAGGTATAATGAACTTGGTGATGGATTTGTGAAAGTACATATTTGAGAATCTGAAATTCAGTATATTAATTCATATTAAACGAAAATTGGAAAGGGGTTGAATTTCAAATTCATTGAATACAAAAATACTCGAACAAGTCTGGTAGATTTAGATCTTTAATCCTGATGCACCTATAGGAAATTGCTCCCAATGGGCATGCTTTTGCAACCATTTCTATTGATAGCTTATCGACTAAATGCATGCAGCTGCGCCATGGTGACATAAAAGTCAGAAATTTCGATAATATTTCTGTTCTCTGTTTTATAGAATTGTCTTACAATTTCTCTTTTTTTATCAGATTATAAATTGGAAAACATGCTTAAAATTCCCTGAAGAACCTAAAATCTCAGATGAAGCGAGGGATCTGATCTGTCATTTGCTGTGTGATGTTGATAAAAGATTGGGGACCAGAGGCGTAGATGAAATAAAGGTATGACGCATGAACGGCCTGAACGTATGCCCAATGGAAAGATGACTCTGTATAACTTTGAATTATTTCTTGTTTCATGAAAATGGACCTGACAAAATCATGTTCATCCTTATTGATACTTTTATGTTTATTTTTTCAAATTCAGGCACATCCTTGGTTTAGAGGGATCAAATGGGAGGCGCTTTATGAAACTGAAGCTGCGTACAAGCCTACTGTTAATGGAGATTTGGATACACAGAATTTTGAAAAATTTGATGAAGTGAGTTCTCCGAGTCAATTTTTTTTTTATATAATTTACAGCACATGATTTGAAAGAGCAGTTTATGTAATTGTTTGATTGTGTTACATATTGTCAATCAACCCCAGCAACCACGAGGAAATCCCAATCTTTTTTAGTTTCATGGCCGTTTGAACAAGCTGTTGGCTTCATTTACTAATACAATTGCAGAGCTTTTCCCTGTCTTGTGGCTTTGAATGAGTTAATAATTTTGTTGATGTGGAGAATTTTATCTTCTTTTTTTTTAACGCTTTGTGCCGTAATGGCTCTTAATCAGGGTGAAAATCCACCGTCTACTGCACCAAGAGTAGGACCGTGGAGGAAGGTAAAAGTGCTACCTTTACCATTTTTGTTGTGGCAACGGTTACACTAGTTACTCTGAACTATAAGGAGATTCGAAAATTAGTGGTTTTGTTTTGAATTTGGAATAGATAATTGACATACTCCACTATAGATATATGAGATTAGTCAACCACTAAAGTTGTGGTATGCTTAATTATTTTTGTGAAGTAATGATATAGCTCATTTGAAATCTTGTTTTCATAAATTGTTAAGCTGGCACATCAAATATTCAAATTTTTACTACAAATTGGGATTTCAATTATGTGTGGTCATATTCAATAAAATACAAGTTCTCTTGTGAGAGATTATATGTGTTTGTGTGTGAATGTATGTGTTTGTGTGTGAAGGAATGTATCTTTTATTGAAACACAGTCAAATTGTGCTAGATAGAAAAATGAGATACCATCGGGAAAACTTCAGTTCGGAAAAACATTACCCTTTCCCTAAAGTTTGAAATTTTCTTTCTGATATACCATGTAAGGCATAAACCACAAAATTCTTAGTCTGCATTAGGGATTGTTTTAGGTTTCATTTGAATTTAATAATTTGAAACACACGACTTCAAATTTATTTTCATTGTTAAATAAGTTAAATAGAGGAAATTGCAATCCATATTCTACATATTTATACTAGAATTTTAGATCTCATAATAGATTTCAAATGACTCCAATCTCCTAAGGATTTGGAATTTGTTGTAATTAGTATAATCGAATTGTAAATAAATAGAGATATTGATTTGAATTTCATTTGTATAAATTATCTAATATGAAAATACATTTAATTAAATCTATGGAAATTTCAAATTCTTTCATCCATACAGTGTTATGGTTTCTTGCTGTTGGCATAATGATTGTCAAATAATCATTTTGTCGATGTTCTTTGTTTGAGCAGATGTTGACATCAAAAGATGCCAATTTTATTGGATACACTTACAAGAAGTCAGATATCATAAAATCAGTTGGCGCTGCAGGTACACTTCAATTCAAGTTTGATTGTTTTTTCACTTGTAATTGAGCAGCTACGTGAATCCTAATTCGAACAAGATTTCACACGCCTATACCCCTATATGGTTCAATGAAATATGTAAAATTCAAGATGACCAATCCGACTTGTACCATCGTATATTTTCACATTTTTCTAATGGATATTACATGACACTTTGGTGGTCATGCAGGGATAGAGGTGAATTCAAATGAATCTTCGAAGCCTCGATCCTTGGTTTCGTTATTTGGTACGCCGATGTTTCACAATAATTCCAAAGTTGACGGCATGAGCCTTGTAGATTATATTAAATGGCCATTCTAAGTTTCTAACTCAAAAATATAATAATCTCAGTCCATTTTTTCTTGATTTGATGGCTGGGCTGAAGTTAGTTTTGATTCTTGGTCTTGTATTTTCGAAGTGCAGGTCAGATAGAAGTTCAAGACGATGTAATAGCTGAAGATGGTCCCACGAAACCGCAGATTTGATGCATACAAATAATACTCACCTTGATTTGATTTCATTATACAGGATTTTGATTCTTTAATCAGTGTTGGTGTTACCTGTAAGAAGCGTCTTTCTGTATAAAAAGAGAAGTTAATCAATTTGCAGGTTGATTCAATTTTTAACCATTGTTCTTAAGTTATTTTGCTAAATTGTAGTTATTATATCTGCAAAAGAACCATTCTTTGAACATTATTCAAGCCAAGAATTATACCATTAAATCAAAGCTCCTTTTCAATTTTTTTTTTATGGAACTCTTTAACTTTTCATTTTGATTACATTACATATGCCAGATATGGTTTATGAAACAATTTTACTTTCTTTGTGTCGCATCTGAATCCTATGGTTGTCATGTATTTTTTTGTCGTGTCTGGGGAAACATATCTGCATATAGAACTCGATACAGTTAACTAAACTAGCAATAATTTTTTTTGAGAAATACGAGACATTTGAGTGTAGTATTTGTATGCGCATGATGTTTTGAAAAGGTTGTAGAAACTCCTTTGTAATCTTTTTATAGCTTTTCCAAAGTGATATTTTCAGATGTACGACTTAAGAGAATTTCGTCTTTGAAAAAGTTTTAAAAAAATCTCAGCACCCTCTGATTTGATAGTCCGTGGTACACGTAGTCACTAGTTTTGATTAAAATGAGAGAATCGAAATGGGAAAAAAATATTTGTTTAGAAAATGGATTTTTTGACAAGTACAATGGAGCAACTTGTTCAAAAGTCACACTAGCTAGACTATATCTATGATGTTGTGTATCGTATTTTATTGCTAAGAAAATTGAGATGTTTGATCATATAAGATGAGTGTCCATATGATGCGTTCATTGAAAAACCTTCTATCGGATTTTTCAAGTAGTTATCATTTATTGAGTGTATAAATTCGCGGTTATGGGTGTACACCATTAGCCTTTACGACTCGGGACAACACCGAAACTCTATGTATTACCGATGTACTTTAACTCGTTTATCGGATCTGTGAGGGTCATCAGATGACGAGATTTGGTTTATTGGCAAAACTGATGCATTGTAGTTAGGGATTCATCGCTCACGCACAGGCATAATTCGCCTTCGCGGTCGCAGAGAACATCGCGGAGGCTGCTGTTCTAGTGCTAGAGTAGGTGCCTCGCAAGCCAACTTGTGGCTCGGGCTTTATTGACTCTAATGTAAAACAATCTTTATTTTAATAATATTTTATGATTTTATTCGATTATGACATTATATTTTATCTGTATACCTATCCAATCTGCATAGATAAAGTCCTTGAATATACAATAGGTACCATAAGGTCTGCGTCTCAACGTAAGATCATGAAACTCATTAGGAAACGTACCGTATATTCTAAACAGGTTCCTAGTCGATTCAGCCGCCTAAAACAAGGATAAAGGTCGCTCGAGCTCGAGACTAGCATTTGTGGTGTAAACGCCTTGTTTCATTGGCAAGGACATGGAGATGTCCATTCACGCAGATGGGTGATCATATGATGATACACTGAACAACCCTCCATCGGACTATCCAAGTGGTTCCCACTTATCGAGTGGAATAGTCCGAAGTTATGGTTGGACACTATTAGTCCTTTGACCCGAGACAATGTAGGGGCTATACATACTAGTATGCACTTTGATCCGTTTACTGACTCCATCGAGGGTCATCAGGTGGCGAGGTTGGGTGTAGTTTCGAAATACGTAGGAGCAAATGCATTGTAGTCGGGGATTCACCGTTCGCCTACGGGAGAAGATATCCTATGTGATCTGAGGAGTTAATAGTGCAAGGAGTCACTGGTCAGAGCAAGAAATGTGCTTTAGGAAAATGTGTTTTCTTAGTTGCACATACCATGTCACTATTAGTACTCAAAGATAAATTGCATCGCTATCGAATTCATATGCAACTCTCGAGATACCAATGGTTGCAGATTCAATCGGGATATATTTCTTGAAGGGACCGTACTGTACGCTAACCATGGCTAAAGGTTCTTGCAGGCACTATCAATGATACCTAGGGGATCATGGGGCGATGCTACTAGACGCTCTTACCATGATCCGATGGGTGCAATCAGAAATGAGTTCTGACATTTTTGATCAAGGAGTGATGAAAAGAATGAGGTTAACTAGGGTAAACCCGAATACGAATAAATGTTTTTCTGAATCACATGGAGATGTGAACCCACGGTTAGCTGTATCCCTGAACCATTGAGGGTCACACAAGTATCAGATTCTGTGTTCCCGTTGAGATAGTCAAATTTCAAGGAGTTGGAATTTGGCGACTATAGTTTGATGTAGATCAAACAGGAAGCTTATAAAAGAGTTTATGAGCTGATTCCATAGGATGGAAGAAGTGGAAGTTAGCATTATTGCTAAATAAGGAAGGTGAGTGGAACTGCCTATTTTGTGAAGAAATTCACTAAAACTGGCAGCTGCCAAGTATAGTAACTGTCATATATGGTAAGTTCTAAATTTGGTAAATGAAAATTTCTATCTTCGAAATTTTCGATTTTCGTTATATGAACAAGACTTATATCTTTGATACATCTGTGCTCTCGGATCGTCGATCGTGGTTATAATGAGTTCGGAATCATTTATTTAGTGAATTTGGAATTTGCTAATTAAATGGTGGTGCTAGTAGTAGTGACTACTAATATGCACAAATTCCCATGAATATTCTAGAGAAGTCTAGAATTAAATTAACTAAGGAGTTAGTTTATAAATTAAATAATAATTATTTAATTTAATATATATATATACATGTATATATTTTATATGGTGATATAAAATATGTGTATATAATATTATTATATCATGTATTATTAAAGGTTAATGAATACATTATATATTAATTATATGGGAGTTTAAATATAATGAAATTAATAGAGTCTTTGTGGGAGAGTGACTTCTAATTAGAAGGAGTCTCACTCTATAAATACACAATTAGGGCTCATTGTTGGGAGATGAAGTTTTTCACACAAAACACAAAAATTATGGCCAAAAGAAAATTTGATTTGTTTAATTATTGATTAAGAATCTATAATTATGGGTTAATTATTGAATAAGAATCAATAAGAAAGGTTAACAAAATCTTCCCACCCTTATGGAAAGGGGTCACGGCCACCTTGTGGAAAAGCAAAGAAGTTTCGGCCATCTTGTTTCCTTCCACCGCCGCGTCGCTGTGCCGCACCGTCTCCGGATTTTGGAAATTCGGAGATTACAATATCAACGCAAGAATTGTTTGGAATTTCTAGTGCAATCCAAACATGGAACTAATTGTCTGATCGTGGACCCAATTAGACGATCCAAGGAGAAGAGCCGTTCGTAGGGATTTACAAGAAGGACTATCTCCGCATAAAAATCGGAATAGTTTGAAGTCCAAGCGTTAAGAACGCAAAGGTATAAATTCTTAACACCCTATGAATGATTTAAATACACGACGCCCAAGAACAAAATTTTTTAACTTCCACTGCGTCTTGGGTGCGAGAATACGATGTCTCAACAGTGGTATCAGAGCCAGGTTATTCTCAATCGTGTGTTTTAATTAAATTGTGTTGGGTTTATTATTTCTAACCACGTAAGAAATTTTATGAAAAACGTCCCTAAAAATTAATTTGAAAAATCTGTTTTTGAAAAAAAAAAAGAAAAAAAAATTTTGGGTATGCCCGGAACTATTCCAGGCAGACGCACACGCGCGCAGGCGCCTTGCGCGCGCACGGGCCTGCGCGCCTATGCGCGCGGCCAGCACACAGCCGCGCCTGCCAGCGCCCGATTGGATCGGGCAGCGGGCAGGCGGCGCGGGGGGGTACCCGGAAATGTCTCGGGCACCGCGCTGGGTCGTGGGCTTGAATTGTTCGGGCCCGGGGGCGATTTTATGATTTTTTAAAAGTTTGGGTTAAATTGATATTTTATGAAAATACGAACGATTTTACCCCTACAATAATTTTAAAAATCAATTTCTTACAAAATAAATAATTAAAATATAATTTTAATTATTTATGGTAAAAGGTGTTTTACAAGAAATTTAATTATTTGAATTTATTGTTTATTTAATTTGATATTTATGATGGTTACTAATAATTTACAAGATACACGATTTTATTGATAATATGTGATATTATCGGATTTATATAATATATATATTATATGTTAAAAGGATTATCGAGAGTCATGACCAATGTGCTAGGTGTATGTTAGGTTTTTTTTTGAATGTTGTAAATTTTGATTATTTGATAATTAAAAGTGGACCTGGTTTATGGTCCGTTCTCACCTCCTAAATATGTATCCCAATGTGCCATGGATATTTAATGTAAATATTAGTATTAGTGGGAGATCAAGATTTGAAGACGGTGGGCCCGAGATCCTCGAAAAGAGTTTTGAAGATCGAAGACATGTAAATTTTTGAAGCTTATGTAATAGTTGCATTTGCATCCCTGCATTTCCCTAGATTATGGACATGGATCCGTATGTGGCTCGTACGGATCAATTAGCTCTCGGTTATCGATCATCCTATATTATTGTTTATGATGTATGTGATATATTATAAATAATCAGTATGTGCGTTATTATATAATAACAAGAGTTGCATGAATCCGGAAATCATATAAACAATCATGGCATGAGTTTTAATATTAATGATGAGACAAATTTTTAAAATTAAAATCCCTCATTTTGGATGAGATCCAAAATTTAAATCAATCCCATTAAAAGGATAATTAAAAGAAAGTTTAATAATTCTTTGCCTTCCGTGATTGGTTGTAAAACACCGATTTTCTAGTAGTTGTAGTTCGCGCGAGGGTGGTTGCATGATGAACGCTACCCGCGGTCAGTGCCTAGCTCATATTATTGGGGAGGCCTGGACGCCGGAAAGCTGTGACTTCCACTGACATATTTGATGTGAACTACGTGGAACTCCCATGAATTCGACTCATATTATTGGGGGATCTCATGACGACCGTCCATTAAGGTTCAATATTGATGGGCCGGGCTCGACACGTAAAGAGAAAGGGGATCATATTATTGGACCCTCCTCAAACGTGAGGCAAAATTACGTAAGGATTGCAAAGAGTTGCAATTGGGCTATACATTTTGGAAGTTATGATTGTCTGATATTATTCGGGATCATAATTTTGAAATTGGGCCTTGCGTACTCACTAAGAAAATTGGATTTCTCGTTTTCATCAGAGGGTGGTAAAAATGTCAAAATAGTGGGAGGCAATTCGTAAAAACAAAAGTCCATATTTTACGTCTTACAAAATATTTTAAAATAGTCGGTAACGTTTATTCTGTTTCCACATCAGTATATTTACGATTTCGTCACGTAATCCATTTATATCATTAAAACAAGCTAACCCAACACTAATTTTGAAGATTGGCGGGGAAAATTGTTCTATATTCGGAGAAAATAGCATATACACTAATGTCAGTCTTGCTGAACTGACAAAGCATGCAAGATGGTGGGACCATAGTATGCAAGCTAAAGTGTAATATGCTCACTTCTATGTCAAATGAACTGTAGAGACAGTTTGGGGAAATGTTGAATGCTGTTGACATTCAAATACACATGCAAGAGTTGCATAGTGCATTAAACTCGTACAATGATGCACACTACTTTCAAGGAGCTCATGATCACATGCATGCAAGACGGGGCTCTTGCCAATGAGCATGGTGTAAGTATGATTGGGCCTAATGAGAAGGTGGTGGGCCTGAAATTTGACAAAGCCTGATAAGTCAGGACATGTTTGCTTCAGTGCAAGAATTCGAACATAAGAAATTATCTGGGCCAGAAATGTTTTGACAATGATAAGTGAATGTCAAAGTAAATACGATTTCAACAACAAACAAAACAAGATAGTCTAAGTAAAAGCACATTTGTGGCACGTTAAGCTAGGACATATTTCTCAAAGAAGGATTCACAAGCTAGTGGGAGAGGACGTGTTTGACTAGTCAGACATAAACTCTCCAGAGACATGTGAGTCCTGTCTGAAAGAAAAAAATGACCAAGGACCCTTTCCTAGGGAAAGTGAAACGTGCACATAATCTATTGGATTTGATCCATATGGATGTGTGTGGCCCGCTAAGCGTTAGCACGAGATTTGGCCACTCCTACTTCATTACCTTTACCGATGATCATTCGAGGTTTGGGTATGTGTATTTAATGAAATACAAGTCTGAAGCCTTTGAAAAGTTCAAAGAATTCAGAGCATAAGTAGAGAAACAATTAGGAAAGAATATTAAAACACTACAATTAAATCGAGGTGGAGAATACTTGAGTACTGAGTTTCAAGACTACCTTAAAGAAAATAAGATTCTCTCACAGTAGACTCCGCCTGCCACACCCCAGTTGAGTGGTGTGTCAGAACTTCGTAATCAGAAATTAATGGACATGGTCCGATCTATGCTGGGATTCACTGAGTTGCCGCCATTCCTTTGGGGATATGCGCTTGAAACTGCGGCAAGATTGTTGAATCAAGTCCATAAAAGGCAGTGAATAAAACTCCATATGAGATATGGATGGGAAAGCCACCCAAATATTCTTACTTAAGAATATGGGGTGCCCTGCTTACGTGAAGCAGGCAGTGGGAGACAAATTGGATAGTAGAGCCAATATTTGCTACTTTGTGGGATATCCGAAGAACTCTATTGGATATTACTTCTATTATCCTAGTGAAACAAAGATGTTTGTTTCAAGGAATGCCACCTTCTTAGAGAAGGAGTTTCTATTGGATAGAAAAGGCGGGATGATATAACTCGATGAGATTCGAGAACTAGCTACTACACAAGTAGCAGAACCCACACCCCCACAGCCAATCAAAAAAACACAAGCTCTTAGAAGATCCGAAAGAATCTCGAGGCCACCTAATAGGTTGAGCCTGCTTCTTGAAAAGGGCCAAGATGAGCCCATTCCTGTATGTGATCCAAGAAATTTCAAGGAAGCATTGTCTGATGCCGGTTCATCTAAATGGCTTGAAGTCATGCAATCCGAGATAGACTCCATGTATTCCAACCAAGTATGATCCTTAGTAGATCCGCCTAAGGGAATTGTTCCCATAGGATGCAAATGGATTTACAAAAGGAAATTTGGAGCGAATGGAAAGGTGGTGACCTTCAAAGCTAGACTGGTAGCAAAAGGATATACTTAAAGACAAGGTGTTGACTATGAGGAAACATTTTCCCTAGTCGCAATGTTCAAGTCCATTAGGATACTGCTAGCCATAGCAGCATAGTATGACTATGAAATATGGCAGATAGATGTGAAAACAGCGTTCCTTAATGGGGATATTAAGGAAGAGATTTTCATGTCTCAACCTGAAGGATTCAAATCAGTATGAAGTGAGCATAAAGTATGCAAACTTCAGAGATCCATTTATGGATTCAAACATGCATCAAGGAGCTGGAACCTCAGATTTGACAACACTATCAAAGAGTTTGATTTTGCCAAAAATCCTGAGGAACCTTGTGTATACAAGAAGGTTAGTGGGAGTGCAGTTACATTCCTAGTACTTTATATTGATGACATACTACTCATTGGGAATGATGTAGGGATGTTGCAGTCAACTAAAGTATGGTTAGCTGGTAAGTTCTCCATGAAGGATATGGGTGAAGCATCATATTTATTAGGAATACAGATCTATAAGAATAGATAAAAAAGAATGCTAGGGCTCACCCAATCCACATATATCGATATCATACTTAGGAGATTCTCTATGGAGGAGTCCATGAGAGGATATCTCTCAATGACTCATGGTGTGAATCTATCCAAGTCTATGTGTCTGAAGACTAATGAAGAGATAGAAACCATGAGCCGCATTCCATATACGTCTGCCATAGGCAGTATTATGTATGGTATGATATCTATTCGACCTGATATTGCATATGCACTGAGTGTTGCAAGCCGAAATAAGTCGAATCGCGATCTACTGCATTGGAAAGTAGTAAAGGACATTCTTAAGTACTTGAGAAGAAATAAGAATTTGTTCTTAGTATACGAGAGTGGAGAACTAAAATTGGAAGTCTACACTGATTCTATCTTCCAATCAGATGTGGATGATTCAAAATTGACCTCTGGATTTGCATTCAAGCTCAATGGTGATGCTGTCTCTTGGAAGAGTTCCAAGCAAGACACCACAGCGGATTCAACCACTGAGGCCGAATACATAGCTGCATCGGATGTAGCAAAGGAGGGTGTTTGGATGAGGAATTTCATCCAAGAGTTGGGTGTCATTCCTCAAACAGTTTATCCAGTCCCGGTCTACTGTGACAACACCGGTGCCGTAGCACAAGCGAAGGAACCGAGGTCTTATCAGCGATCCAAACATATATTGAGGAAATTCCACATAATCCGGGAGATTGTGGAAGAGGAGACATATCAGAGAGAGAGTATCCTCCGCAGATAACGTTCCCGATCCACTAACGAAGCCCCTGCCAGGACCATAGTTTGAGAAGCATCGCGAAGCAATGAGTCTAAGATCTATGGGTAGTTGGCTATAGGGCAAGTGGAAGATTGTTAGAGTAGGTGCCCGACAAGCCAACTTGTGGCTCGGGCTTTATTGACTCTAATGTAAAACAATATTTATTTTAATAATATTTTATGATTTTATTTGATTATGGCATTATACTTTATCTGTATACCCATGCAAGCTGCATAGATAAAGTCTTTGAATATAAAATAGGTACCATGAGGTCTGCGTCTCAACGTAAGATCATGAAACTCATTAGGAAGCGTACCGTATATTCTAAACAGGTTCCTAGTCGATTCAGCCGTCTAAAACAATGATAAAGGTCGCTCGAGCTCGAGACTAGCATTTGTGGTGTAAACGCCTTGTTTCATTGGCAAGGACATGGAGATGTCCATTCACGCAGATGGGTGATCATATGATGATGCACTGAACAACCCTCCATCGGACTATCCAATTGGTTCCCACTTATCGAGTGGAAGTCCGAAGTTATGGTTGTACACTATTAGTCCTTTGACCCGAGACAATGTAGGGGCTATACATACTAGCACACACTTTGATCCGTTTACCGACTCCATCGAGGGTCATCAGGTGGCGAGGTTGGGTGTAGTTTCGAAATACGTAGGAGCGAATGCATTGTAGTCGGGGATTCACAGTTCGCCTACGGGAAAAGATATCCTATGTGATATGATGAGTTAATAGTGCAAGGATTCACTGGCCAGAGCAAGAAATGTGCTTTAGGAAAATGTGTTTTCTTAGTTGCACATACCCTGTCACTATTAGTACTCAAAGATAAATCACATCGTTATCGAATCATATGCAACTCTCGATATACCAATGGTTGCAGATTCGATCTGGATATATTTGTTGAAGGGATCGTACTGTACGCTAACCATGACTAAAAGTTCTTGCAGGCACTATCAATGATACCTAGGGGATCATGGGGCGATGCTACTAGACGCTCTTACCATGATCCGATGGGTGCAATCAGAAATGAGTTCTGACATTCTTGATCAAGGAGTTGATGAAAAGAATGAGGTTAACTAGGGTAAACCCGAATACGAATAAATGTTATTCTGAATCACATGGAGATGTGAACCCACGGCTAGCTGTATCCCTGAACCATTGATGGTCACACAAGTATCGGATTCTGTGTTCCCGTTGAGATAGTCAAATTTCAAGGAGTTGGAATTTGGCGACTATAATTTGATGTAGATCAAACAGGAAGCTTATAAAAGAGTTTATGAGTTGATTCCATAAAATGGAAGAAATGGAAGTTAGCATGATTGCTAAATAAGGAAGGTGAGTGGAACTGCCTATTTTGTGAAGAAATTCACTAAAACTGGCAGCTGCCAAGTATAGTAACTGCCATATATGGTAAGTTCTAAATTTGGTAAATGAAAATTTTGATTTTCGAAATTTTCGATTTTCATTATATGAATAAGAATTATATCTTTGATACATCGGCGTTCTCGGATCGTCGATCGTGGTTATAATGAGTTCGGAATCATTTATTTAGTGAATTAGAATTCGCTAATTAAATGGTGGTGCTAGTAGTAGTGACTACTAATGTGCACAAATTCCCATGAATATTCTAGAGCAGTCTAGAATTAAATTAACTAAAGAGTTAGTTTATAAATTAAATAATAGTTATTTAATTTAATATGCATATACATGTATATATTTTATATGGTGATATAAAATATGTGTATATGATATTATTATATCATGTATTATTAAAGGTTAATGAATACATTATATATTAATTATATGGGAGTTTAAATATAATGAAATTAATAGAGTCTTTGTGGGAGAGGGACTCCTAATTAGATTAGGAGTCTCACTCTATAAATACACAATTAGGGCTCATTGTTGGGAGATGAAGTTTTTCACGCAAAACACAAAAATTCCTTCCTTCCTTTCTCCATGAAAGTAACGGCCGTCACCAAAAGGAAAGTGGGGAGAAATTATGGCCAAAAAAAAATTTGATTTGTTTAATTATTGATTAAGAATCAATAATTATGGCTTAATTATTGATTAAGAATCAATAAGAAAGGTTAACAAAATCTTCCCACCCTTTAGGAAAGGGGTCACGCCCACCTTGTGGAAAAACAAAGAAGTTTCGGCCATCTTGTTTCCTTCCACTGCCGCGTCGCTGTGCTGCACCGTCTTCGGATTTTGGAAATTCGGAGAATACAATCTCAACGCAAGAATTTTTTAGAATTTATAGTAAAATCCAAAAAAGAAATTCATTGTCTGATCGTGCACCCAATTAGACGATCCAAGGAGAAGAGCCGTTCGTAGGGATTTACAAGAAGGACTATCTCCGCATAAAAATCGGAATAGTTTGGAGTCCAAGCGTTAAGAACGCAAAAGTATAAATTCTAAACACCCTATGAATGATTTAAATACACGACGTCCAAGAACAAAATTTTTTAACTTCCGCTGCGTCTTGGGTGCGATTTAAATGCACGACGTCCAAGAACAAAAATTTTTAACTTCCGCTGCGTCCATCGATATTTCGCAGAACGATCACGATTATCGTCATGAAGTATTTTGTAATAAAAATAGAAATAATTATATAATTTGGAAAATTTTAATTGTAAAAAATTATAGAAAACATTTTACAACGTCCGCGATAGCCATTAAAATCACCTTCAAATGCGCGCCGACCGCAAAATCACAGAAATTCCAAAAAATAACGTTGTTCTCATTACATAACCATTTTAGCCTGGAACTTTGTCGCGGCAGCTGCCGCTCTTGTTCCAAAACGTCCGTTCCGACCGTTTCACTACTGTTTTTGCAAACCATGTGTACGAATGTGGATATCACGTGTGATTAGATGAATTAATAATGGAAAGAATATTTGGACAGAGTATGAGATGTGCTTTAAGGTAATGTGGTTCCCTAGTTGCACATATGATGCCATTACGATCACTCAAAGCTACATTATTTCATTATCAAATTCATATGGAATTCTCGACATACCAATGGTTACAATTTTGATGGGATATATGAGATGAATGAAATGTAATGTTAACCATAATGTACTGGTCCTTAAGGAACTATTATTGATACATACGAAATCATATGACAATGCTACTAGACGCACTTACCATGATTCGATAGGTGCAATCAGAAAAGATTTCTGACATGTCTCGAAACACATGAGTTGCGACCCACATCTAGCTTTATCCATGAACCATTGAGAATCACACAAGTATTGGTTTTTGTGTTCTCGTTGAGATAATAAAATTCAAGGACTTGAATTTGATGATTAAAGTTTGATGAATATCAAATGTTTAGCTCGTAAAATGATTTATAAATAGATTTCATATTTTGAAATTTTGAGAGTTAACACGACTGCTAAAATTAAAAGGAGAGTGTAACTAGCTAAATTTTATGAAAATGTTCCAAAATAGACAGTTGAGTCGATACTAAATAGACTTTTGACTAGTTGAAATTGACTAAGTTACTTTAATAGAGTTGACTTTTACTAGTTGACTTTGATGGATGACCTTGACCAATCGACTTTAACTAAGTGGTTTCAAAAAGTTGGTCTTTGCATCATTATAACGAGATGTTTGCACTCATCACAACAATTATATTTGATCATCGATCAGGATTGTGATGAAATCACAATAATAGACACTACAAGAAAATATATGATCAACAACACTCATACGACAACGATTTTTATTAAAACTGTTTTTTTTTCTTTAACAACGGTTTTAACAAAAACCGTTGTCGTAGCCTCAAAAACCCGCTTATAGACAACGGTTTTTCAAAAACCGTTGTCTTTGATGTGTCTATGACAACGGTTTTTAAAAATCGTTGTCTAAGAGTTTTTTTCTTTTTTGCTAAAACAACGGTTTTAACAACCGTTGTCAATGAGCGTTTTTTTTAGGCTACAACAACGGCTTTTAAAAACATTTGTCTATGAGCGTAATTTTTTGGGCTACAACAACGGTTTTTCAAAACCGTTGTTTATATAAGTTTTTGTCAAGGGTCAAAGACAACGGTTTGTGTAAATCATTGTCTTTCGGATTGTTTTTTTTAACTACGACAACGATTTTTTAAAACGTTTTCGTTTTTTAGTATTTTATTTGGTTAAGGACAACGGTTTTTGAAAAAAACGTTGTCGTAGTTTCTAATTTTTTTTATCGTTTTTTATTATTTTATTTAGTTAACGACAACGGTTTTTGAAAAAAATGTTGTCGTAATTTCTAATTTTTTTTTAAAAAAAATCGGTTAATATTTAGCGATAGTTCTCGTTAAACCGTCGTTAATTTATATTAGCGACTGTTTTTGTTAAAACCGTCGCTATATGTAGGGACGGTTTTCGTAAAACCGTCGCAAATTTAAATTAGCGACGGTGCATAAAACCATCGCATTTTTAAATTCATGACGTTTTAAAAAAAAACTCGTCGCTTCATTCAGCGACAGTTTCCTTGAAACTGTCGCAATTTTAAATTAGCAAAGAACAACCGTCGGCTTTAGCTTAACTGTTGCTTACAGAGACGGTTTTATTACAGCTGTCACTATAAGCGACGGTTTAATAAAAAACAGTGGCTAATAGCAACAGTTTATACGAAAACCATCGTAAATTGTCTATAAATATCCGCCTTAGTCATTTTTTTCCCACAACAAATTCTTCTCTCTTCCACGATTTTCATTTCACTTCAATTCTAAGTGTTAAAGATTTAAAATATTATTAATTTAGTAAGATTGTAAGGTTTTTGTTAGGTTTATTAAATTATAACAGTAACTTTTTTTGTTATTGTACGAAAAATGATAGCGACGGAAATCATAGGAATAACCGTCGCTAATTAGCGACGGAAATCATATTAAAAACCGTTGCTAATTCGCGACGGAAAATTATATGACCAATCGTCGCTAGTTAGCGGGAATAATATGAAAAACTATCGCGAATAGCGACGATTTTTTTTTTAAGAAAAACCTTCGCAAAATTTAGTTTAACGATTTTTCAATGCTACGACAACGGTTTTTCAACGTCGTCTTTAGACGTCTACGACAATGATTTTTCACCGTTGTCTTTGAGCGCATTTAACCACAAGATCTTTAACAATGGTTTTACAAGACCTACGACAATGGTTTTTCACCGTCGTCTTTGACTTCTACGACAACGGTTTTTCACCGTTGTCTTTGAGAGCACCCTTTAACCATAGGGGCTTTAACAACGGTTTTATTTGACCTACAAGAACGATTTTTAACCCTTGTTTTTTGTCTTTTTTTTTGTAGTGAGATTGTTTGATTAATACTCTTGGAGTATCCTATTAAAACTCTATCTAGCAGGAGTCTTAGTTAGATGAGAGTTTTGACTCATTAGACGGAAGAGTCGTAATCGAACATTAAGTACAAGGAGTTTTGATATATTGGTTTGAAGTGTGTCAAACAAGCACCAACTATTAGGTGTCTAAGTTGGAAAAATCACCTAATAAGATTCCTAATAGGATTTTTAATATATATGTATCTGTTGAAAATAAATGATTTGAATATTGAAAAGTAATAGTTGAATATTTGAATGTTGAAAATAAGAGTTGTAAAATTAGAAATTTTTGTGTGATGATGTAGGTAATGATGTATTTTATTTTTTGGATTATGTGTAATGAAACTCTATAAATAGATCTCTCATTTGTGAAGAAAATCACAATTGAGTAGAGAGAAAAATATTATAAAGTGTGTAGTTTGGTAAATTTTGAGAGTTTGAGATTTTTACTTTTTACCATAAATTTTTACTTTTTCACAACACGTTATCAGCACGAAGCTCTAAAAGTCTTACATACTTTTCCAAGCTCCAAACAGAAGAAAAAGCTAACAAAAGTAATAATATATATTTTAGTGTTATTTATTTATTGTGTATTTATTTAATATATAATATAATGTTATTATTAGAAATAATAAAAATAAATTTTTCATAAACTTGTTATAAATCTTGGGAGGATGTTAAGACGACATCCCACACTCCCGGTAAGGGATACGACAAGTATAAAAGCCTATAAGGTTTTTAAACAAAATAAATTATGACACTCATTATAATATTATGATATGATATACATAATTATTTAAACATGTCTAATATTATATACATCATATTATTACCATAAAATTATACAAATACATACATTTATTTTTTTGTACACCAATGGTCATAAACGGTAACAAACGGCTAGTTTTTGCCCTATAAATATCATCTCACAAACACATTCAATCACTCCAACTTTCTCTTCTTCTCTAAAAATTATTCATCATCAAATTTTTCGAAGAAAAAAGAAGATGGCTTTCTCAAGGATATTTTTAATTATTTTGGTTATCATACTCACGAGTCTTGTATTTATCAGAGAATATCCTCCTCGTGCGTTTTCTTTATTTTTACAAATACTTGTACTTGTTGTTTATCCGTTACTTTGTATCGCAATATTTATTAACTAATAAAATGCATCGTAATTTTTTTTAGTACCACCTTGTCAAATTTAACAAAGCTCGAATTTGTTGCGCTCGACATCACGGGAAAAAATTATATGCCATGGACTCTAGATGTAGAAATGCATCTTGAGTCATTGGGTCTAAGCGAGACCATTAAAGAAAATGGCATATTCACGTCACAAGAAAAGGCAAGAGCCATGATATTTTTGCGTCGACATCTCGACGATGGATTGAAATGTGAATATCTGACTAAAAAAATATCCCATGGCTTTGTGGAAGGGATTAAAAGAAAGATTCGAACATATAAGAGAAGTTATACTTCCGACCACCCGGGATGAATGGAATACATTGAGATTCCAAGACTTTAAAAAAGTCAGTGATTACAATTCGGCGATGTATAGAATAATCTCGCAATTAAAATTTTGTGGACATGAGGTCACAGAATCTGAGATGCTTGAAAAAACATTTTCCACGTTTCATGCATCAAATATTACTCTACAGCAACAATATAGAGTACGTGGATTCGCGAGATATTCTGAACTCATCGCCTGTCTTCTTGTGGCGGAAAAAAACAACGAGCTATTAATGAGAAATCATCAGTCCCGACCCACTGGATCAACAGCATTTCCAGAAGTAAATGATGTAAGTAAAAATGAATTTAAACCTGGAAACCAAAATCAATTTCAAAGACAAGGTTTTGGTCGAGGTCGAGGTCGTGGACATGGACGTGGACGTGGAATTGGTCGTGGTCGTGGACGCGGCCGTGGTTTTGAAAATTATAGAGATAGTTATTTTTATAACTCATCTCAAAATAGCGTCCCAAACCATCCACTGAAAAGGCATCATGAGAATACAAGTGTTAATGAGAATCACTCAAAAAGATATGAAAGTTCTTGTTACAGATGTGGTACTCCAGGACATTGGTCCAAAGTTTGTCGAGCCCCTGAGCACATTTGTAAACTTTATAAAGAATCATTAAAGGGGAAAGAAAAGGAGACCAACTTCACTGAACACAGTGACCGTTTGAGTGATTCAACTCATTTTGATGCTGGTGATTTTATGAATGATTTCTCTGGAAATGATCAACATGTTGGTGGGATAGAAATGAACAATTTTGATGCTGCAGATTTTCTCAATGATTTTTGTGAAAATGAACAATATAGTGGTAGAATATAAATGTACAATAATTTGTTTTTCATGTATTCATATAATAATGTTTTATTGTATAATTATGATATGTGTTATATTTATATATGTATTGTCAGTAATTTTATTTCATTGCATATTTTTTTGAAGTTCAAATATGGAAAATGCTATGAGCAAAGCTGAAGTTTGCATACCCGATAGTGGTACAACGCACACTATCCTCCGAGATAAAAGATATTTCTTGGAACTAAAACCAACAAAAACAACGGTGAATACAATATCAGGTCCTGTAGACTTGATTAAAGGATGTGGTAAAGCACAATTTTTGTTACCTAATGGTACAAAATTTTTGATCAATGATGCTTTATATTCACCACAATCGAAAAGAAATTTGTTGAGTTTTAATGATATATATTCCCATGGGTATGATACTCAAACAATGAATGAAGGGAATGAGAAATATATGTGTCTTATCACATATAAATCAGGAAAGAAATATGTGATTGAAAAACTACCAATGCTCCCTACTGGATTGCATTATACACATATAAGTCACATTGAATCAAACATAGTAGTTGATAATTCTTCGATATTAACCAATTGGCATGATCGATTGGGACATCCTGGTTCAACAATGATGCGAATAATTATAGAAAATACACATGGTCATCCACTGAAAGACCAGAAGATCTTTCAGAATAATAAGTTTCAATGTAAAACATGTTCTCTTGGAAAACTTATTCTAAGACCATCACCAGTCAAAATCCAAACTGAATCACCAATGTTTCTTGAACGTATTCAGGGTGATATTTGTGGACCAATCCATCCACCATGTGGACCATTCAGATACTTTATGGTATTGATTGATGCCTCCAGCAGATGGTCATATGTATGTTTATTGTCAACTCGAAATGTTGCATTTGCAAGATTACTTGCTCAAATAATAAAACTGA
Source organism: Primulina eburnea (assembly GCF_022965805.1). Lineage (NCBI taxonomy): Eukaryota > Viridiplantae > Streptophyta > Magnoliopsida > Lamiales > Gesneriaceae > Primulina > Primulina eburnea. Next base: position 20,098,355 of record NC_133103.1, read on the forward strand.
GGAATCAGTTTCCCGATTATACAATCAAGAAAATTAGACTTGATAATGCTGGTGAATTTACTTCCCAGACTTTCAATGATTATTGTATGTCTATGGAAATCATTGTTGAGCATCCTGTTGCTCATGTACATACACAGAATGGATTGGTTGAATCATTGATTAAACGTCTGCAAATGATTGCTAGACCAATGATTATGAAAACAAAGCTCCCTATTTCTATATGGGGACATGCAATTTTACATGCTGCTTCATTAATTCGCATCAAACCAAGTGCATATCATAAATACTCCCCATTACAGCTTGCATTTGGTAAAGAACCAGACATTTCTCATCTGAGAATTTTTGGATGTATGGTGTATGTGCCTATTACACCACCAAAACGAAAGAAAATGGGACCTCAAAGAAAGGTTGGAATTTATATCGGTTATGATAGTCCATCAATCATTCGATATCTTGAACCTCAGACAGGCGACGTGTTCACAGCACGTTTTGCTGATTGTCATTTTAATGAGGAAATCTTCCCAATGTTAGGGGGAGAACAGAAACATACCGAAAAGGAAATTACATGGTATGTATCATCATTGTTACATCTGGATCCAAGAACAAAACAATGTGAAAAAGATGTACAACAAATTGTACACTTTCAAAGAATAGCAAATCAAATACCAGATGCATTTGCAGACACAAAAGGGGTAACTAAATCATATATTCATGCTGCAAATGCCCCTGCTCGAATTGAAATTCCAAAGAAACAAATGGAAGATACTCATGATGTCATTAAACGCCTGAAGCGTGGAAGGCCAGTCGGTTCCTAGGATAAAAATCCTCGAAAAAGAAAATTCATAGAGAAACACGATGATCACAAAATAAAGAATGATGTTTCTGAAGAAATACATGATGATCACAAAATAGAGAATGGTGTTCCTGAAGAAACACATGATGATGAAAATGTTCTGTCAGAACCACAAACTGACGAGAATCATGAAATCTCTATCAATTACATTAATACTGGAAAAATATGGAACCGAAAAGATATAGATGAAATTGATGATATATTTTCTTATAATGTGGCAATCGACATCATAAATGATAACGAAGATCATGAACCAAAATCTTTTGGTGAATGTAAAAATCGACAGGATTGGATAAAATGGAAAGATGCCATCCAGGTTGAATTAGATTCGCTAAATAAACGTAATGTTTTTGGACCTATAGTCCTTACACCTGAAGGTGTAAAACCTGTTGGATACAAATGGGTTTTTATTCGAAGGCGAAATGAGAAAAATGAAATATTAAGATTTAAAGCTCGACTTGTTGCACAAGGTTTTTCTCAAAGGCCTGGAATTGATTATGAAGAAATGTATTCTCCTGTGATGGATGCAATTACGTTTCGGTATTTGATTAGCTTGGCGGTATCTGAAAATTTAGAAATGCGTCTTATGGATGTTGTTACAGCTTACTTATATGGATCACTTGATAGTAATATATATATGAAAATCCCTGAAGGATTTAAGATGACTGAAGCACAAAGTTCAAAACCCAGGAAATGTTATTCTGTGAAATTACAAAGATCATTATATGGGTTAAAGCAATCAGGTCGAATGTGGTATAATCGACTAAGTGATCACTTGATGAAAAAGGGATATGTAAATAATTCAATATGCCCTTGTGTTTTCATTAAGAAAACAACATCCGGATGCGTAGTTATTACTGTATATGTTGATGATTTAAACATCATTGGAACAAATAAGGAAATTCAAGAAGTTGTGTCATACTTGAAGGAAGAATTTGAAATGAAGGATCTTGGAAAAACCAAGTATTGTCTGGGTTTACAAATTGAACAAAAAGAATGTGGAATGTTTGTTCACCAGACAAATTATACAGAAAAGATCCTTAAACGTTTTAATATGGATAAAGCAAATCCTTTAAGTACTCCAATGGTTGTTAGATCATTAAACATAGAAAAGGATCCATTCCGTCCATGTGAAGATGATGAAGATATTCTTGGTCCAGAAGTACCATATCTAAGTGCCATCGGTGCCCTTATGTACCTTACAAATTGTACAAGGCCTGATATATCTTTTGCCGTGAATCTGTTGACAAGATTTAGCACATATCCAACAAAGAGACACTGGAACGGAATTAAACATATATTCCGTTATCTACGAGGAACGACAGACTTGGGACTTTTGTATTCAAAAGATGCTAATCCAAGTATAATTGGTTATGCTGATGCTGGATACCTATCTGATCCACACAAGGCACGTTCCCAAACTGGATATGTATTTACTCGTGGAGGCACTGCAATATCTTGGCGTTCACAGAAACAAATGCTCGTAACAACTTCATCAAATCATGCCGAGATTATTGCACTACATGAAGCAAGTCGTGAATGTGTGTGGTTAAAATCAATGACCCAACATATCCAAATTTCATGCGGATTATCATTCGATGAGAAGCCTGTGATACTATATGAAGATAATGCTGCATGTGTTGCTCAAATGAAAGAAGGATACATAAAAAGCCACAGAACTAAACATATTTCTCCTAAGTTCTTCGCATTCACCAAGGAGCTTGAGAATAATAAATGTATTGATGTTCGTCACATTCAATCAAGTGAAAACTCATCAGATCTCTTCACAAAGGCACTTCCTACGTCAATATTCAGAAAGCACATATATAATATTGGGATGCCCAATCTACGAAATTTGTGAAGAATTGTTCATGTCAACATCAGGGGGAGTTTACGTGACTGCACTCTTTTTTCCTTACTATGGTTTTTATCCCAATGGGTTTTTCCAAGTAAGGTTTTTAACGAGGCAGTACAAAACACGTAATGAAGACATCATCGTATCATGATCATCATCACAAGGGGGAGTGTTGAAAATAAATGATTTGAATATTGAAAAGTAATAGTTGAATATTTGAATGTTGAAAATAAGAGTTGTAAAATTAGAAATTTGTGTGTGATGATGTAGATAATGATGTATTTTATTTTTTGGATTATGTGTAATGAAACTCTATAAATAGATCTCTCATTTGTGAAGAAAATCACAATTGAGTAGAGAGAAAAATATTATAAAGTGTGTAGTTTAGTAAATTTTGATAGTTTGAGATTTTTACTTTTTACCATAAATTTTTACTTTTTCACAACAGTATCTTTAAATAATTGAATTTATAGTTTTCCTCGGGATAATACAACCAGATTTTTTTAAAAAAATCTCTTCTCTCTTTCTAAATTCAGGCCATCATCTTTCAAATAAAGGCAATCGGCCGCCCCTTTTCTTGATAAAGAAAATTCGGCCGCCACTTTGTCGTCGTGCCACCACCTTTGTGACACCGCCATCTTTCACTTTCTCAATGCTTAGATCTTTTAACTTATCTACTGTAATCTAGAAGAAGAACAAAGCAATAATCGTTCACTTAATATGCTGATTGAAGAAAGGAGTTTTCTAATTTATCCTTCATAAAGATTTACAAGAAGAGATATATCCACTAATCCCAAATAGTTGGTGTCAAGTGATTGTTTACCAAAAGTAAAAGTTCGATAAACACCCTATTATTGGATTTAAACTATACGTGCATCGAAGGTATTTTTGTACGACGAAGATAAATTTTTTAAACTTATGTTGTGCCTAAGGCACGAGGATCCGATAGACAAAAAGTGGTATCAGAGCCTAGATTTCTCTAAATCTTTAAATCATGTTGAGTTTATTGTTTACAACCGCATAAAATATTGTTCCAAAAATTACAGCATGCAAGAAAAATTTTATTTTTCAGAAAAAAAAATGGCATGCTCCATCAAACTGTTAGGACAACACACGCTGGCAGTGCAGCCCGAAACTACACAGTTTTTTTTATAAAAATAATAATAATATTTTTATTTGTTCGGCATGGCTATCCATGGTCCCTAGCCCACGGGCCCAAAATTGTTTTTGGCCCTCAAGTAATTTTATAATTTTAAATAAAGGTTTGGAATAAATTGAAACTTTATGAAAATTTGACTAATATACCCTTAAATTGTTTTTGATAAAATTATGGATATATTTTTATAAAATAAATAATGGAAAAATGATTTAATTATTCATAGAAAAAAGTTTTTTAAAATAAATTAAATTAAGAAAAATTAATTTGTTAATTTAATTTTAATTATAGTGCTTAGTGAAAAATTCACAAGATACATGATTTGATGATAATATATGATATTATATGTTAAAATGGTGATAGAGAATCATGACAAATATGATAGGTTCATGTTAAGACATTTCAATGTTTTAAGTTTTTTTTATTTGATATTGTTAAAATAGATATGGTTTATGGACATTTCTCACCACATGAGACGTATCTCTATGTGTCATTGCTATTCAAAATTAAATCACTATAACTAGTTGAAATCAAGGTTGGAATATGGTGGCCCTGATGATCAATAGTTTTGAAGACTTGATACATGTAAAATATTATAAGCTTATGTAATATTTTATTTACATCCATACATTTATCTAGGTTTTGGATTTAGAACCGTGTTTTTCTTGCATTTATCAAATAGTTCTCGGTTATCGATCATTCTTAATTTCTTATTTATAATTTATGTGATATATAGTAAATAATGAGTATGTGCGTTATTATTATTATTATTATATCAAAGTTTCATTAATCCAGAAAACAACAAACATTGCGCGATTTTAAAATTAAAAATGATGCGACAAATTTCAAAATTAAAATCCCTAATTTTGAATATTATTAAAAATTTTTACATCAACCTATAAAAGAATAACGAGTTTAACTTTTATTGTCTTCCATCAACGGTAGTTGCATTATGAATGCTACGATCAGTGTCTGAATCATATTATTAGGGAGGTCTGGACGCCTGAAGATGTGACTTCCACTTACTAGTGTTGTGAATTGAATGTAACTCTCATTATTTCAGATCATATTATTGGGAGAACTCATAACGACCGTCCACTATAATTCAATATTGATGGGCCGACTTGACACATGAAGATAAATATCGTATTATTTGGTCATTATTAAACGTGAGGAACAATATGTGGGGGTTACATGGGTTGAATTTGGTCTCTATATATTGGAAATTATGATTGACCGATATTATTTGAGATCATTATTTGCTGATTGGGCCCCACGTACTCACTAAGGAAATACGGTTTTCCGTTTTCATTAGAGGGTGATCAAAGTGTCAAAATAGTGGGATGAAAATTCATAAAATCAATGTAGTGACCCGTTCCAGAATCACCTACTAATCAGAACTTAAGCATGCAAAATTAACATTTAAAACTGAATCAGGTAAACAGCGGAAAAACAGTAATACAACCCAATCGAATCTGTAAGTACAAAATACTTAAACAACCAGATCGAACTAAATACCAAGAACAGATACCAACAACTACAGGTCAACCTCTGCCAGCTCCCTGTCCACTCCCTCCTGGACCGTCCAACCTGAGACCTGCCCCATCGAATAGGGTGTCCAAAACAGAGAGAAACCGAGGACGTGAGCATAAAACGCTCAGCACCGAAAGCATGAGTATACAAGACTATGACATGCATGTATGCAAAATGTACTGGATACCAGGATCTGGGTATATCGAAATACTGCTCAGGTAAATGACGTCAAGGTATGTAGCACTCTGCGCCGTCGCACCAGGAGGTGGCTCCCATACCAAAATAAACCTGTGGATATACCGGTGACCTGACCACCGTCGGCCAACGGGGTCCAACCATCCACAACAAACGAGGGCTGAGCACCCTCTCAACAGGCTATCTCAAAGATAATCAGGCTCAACATGATTATGCAAATGCCGCATAATAAACCATGCATCATATGACAGATAATAATGCAACATATAAACATGCAACACATAGTAAAGCATACTCAATCCTGCTATCTCGGATAGTACTTTCGTACCTCAAACCAGTAGATCCTAGCAATCAGTCCTAGAATCAAGTCTGCGTCCGTAGTCAGCCCACTGATGCCGCTAGCTCCCCAACTAGAGCACAGCTCCGCTACAAAACCAGTAGCTCCCCGCTAGTGCCTGAACCTCGGGGAAAGACTAGAAACCTATCAGAAACGACTAAAACGCTCTGGAACACTCGAAATTGGCGAGTTAGAAATGAAGCCTCGCGCCTCTATTTATAGACAACGATCGGACGATCCGATCCACTTCGGACGCTCCGATCCGGTACACTTCGGACGATCCGATCCACTTCGGACGATCCGAACATTGCATGTCTTCCACGTGCCCAGCCACCTGTCTCGGACGATCCGAACCCTGATCGGACGATCCGAACTCTGCATGGCTTCCACGCGTCCAACCACCTGTCTCGGACGATCCGAACCCTCTTCGGACGGTCCGAACCTTCTTCGGACGGTCCGAACCCGGTTCGTTCCTTCCGATCCCACCGAAATATAATTAATCCAATAATTAACTCAAATTAGGCATCGGGATACTACATTCTCCCCCCCTAAAAAGGATTTCGTCCGCGAAATCGAGTCTGAAGAATGACAATTCTGAACAACAATACATTCAACTTAAGAATGAATTACAACTGAAAGTACAACTGAAATTACAACCATTACTGAAAATACTACAACTAGAACAACTCTGGATGCTCTGACCGCATGCGACTCTCTAGTTCCCAAGTAGCTTCTTCAGTACCTCGGCGCTGCCACTGCACTAAGACAAGAGGAATAGTCTTATTCCGCAGTACCTTATCCTTCCGGTCTAAGATCGAAACCGGTCTTTCCACAAAAGACAAATCCGGATTCAGCTGAACTTCTGTCGGATGCAAAACATGAGACTCATCCGCTACGTATCGTCTCAGCAAGGACACATGAAACACATTGTGAACACTAGACAGATACGGTGGCAAAGCTAATCTGTAGGCCAAATCTCCCACACATTCTAAGATCTCAAAAGGACCAATGAATCTCGGAGATAGCTTACCCTTGAGTCCAAATCTCAGAATCCTCCGAAAAGGTGATACCTTGAGAAACACTTTCTCGCCTGCATCAAAATGAAGAGGTCTGCGCTTGGTGTTCGCATAACTCGCTTGTCGATCCTGAGCAGTCTTAATCCGCTGTTTGATCACAAGAACTTTGTCCATGGCCTGTTGAATCAATTCTGGACCCTCGACCTGTCGTTCTCCGACTTCTTCCCAGAACAGAGGAGTACGACAACGTCGACCATACAATGCTTCAAACGGAGACATACCAATACTCCTATGAAAACTGTTGTTGTATGCAAACTCTATCAGCGGCAGATGATCCTGCCAAGCTGGCCCGAAATCCATCACACAAGATCTCAACATATCCTCAAGAGTACGAATAGTCCTCTCTGACTGACCGGCAGTCTCTGGGTGATATGCAGTACTCAAACTCAAGGTAGTGCCCAAAGCTTGCTGAAAGCTGCCCCAAAATCTAGATGTAAATCGAGGATCTCTGTCACTAACGATACTCACGGGCACACCATGAAACCGTACAATCTCCTGAATGTACAACCGTGCCATCCGATCGAAAGTGAAATCTCTGTTATACGGAAGAAAATGGGCAGACTTAGTAAGCCGATCCACTACCACCCAGATAGCATCTCTATTCCCCACAGACATAGGCAAGTGAGTCACGAAGTCCATCGTGATATGCTCCCACTTCCACTCCGGAATAGGAAGATTCTGTAACAAACCTCCGGGTCGTCGATACTCAGCCTTCACCTGCTGACAGACTAGGCACTTGGAGACATACTGATAAACATTACGTTTCATACCCTTCCACCAAAATCGAGTCCTCAAATCTTTATACATCTTGTTGCTCCCCGGATGAACACTCAACTTGCTACGATGAGCCTGGGACAAAATCTCCTCCCTCAAAGTGTCATCTTCCGGTACAACAACACGACCAGATAAGCACAAAAGACCCTCGAACTGATAGTGGAATCCAGAAGTATTATCTCTATCAGCCAACCGAGCTAATTTCTGAATCTTAGAATCAGACATCTGAGCATCTCTAATCCGAGAATACAAAACTGGCTCGGACAAAATAGTAGCTATACGGATACTCTCTGTTCCCTTCCGATGCTTACAATTGAATCCCATCGAACAGAAATCCTGAATAATCCCAGATACAGCACAAGTCTGAAGAGCAGATAACCTCACCTTGCGACTAAGAGCATCGGCCGTGAGATTCGCAGATCCTGGATGATACTTGATCTCACAATCGTAATCTTTGAGTAGATCCATCCAACGACGCTGACGCATGTTCAACTCAGCCTGAGTGAACAGATACTTCAAACTCTTATGATCAGTGAAGATCTCAAATCGCTCACCATACAGATAATGGCGCCAGATTTTCAAAGCAAAAACGATCGCTGCTAATTCCAGATCATGAACAGGATAGTTTTCCTCATGAGGCTTCAACTGCCTCGACGCATAAGCAATCACATGCTCATTCTGCATCAGAACACACCCTAGTCCCTGCAAAGAGGCATCGGTGTAAACACTGAAACCACCAGATCCAGACGGTAAAGCCAAAACAGGCGCAGATGTCAAACGTCTGCGAAGTTCCCAGAAACTCTCTTCGCACTCTGATGTCCACTCAAATGAAACATCTTTTCGAGTGAGCTGAGTGAGTGGCTTAGCAATCTGAGAGAAGTTGGCAATGAAACGGCGATAATACCCAGCCAATCCCAGAAAACTGCGGATCTCGGCTACTGTCGTCGGACGCGACCAGTTCAATACCGCTTCCACCTTGCTCGGGTCAACTGAAACTCCCTCGCTAGAAATGACATGACCAAGGAATACAACCCTGTCAATCCAAAACTCACATTTACTTAGCTTCGCATAAAGCTGATTCTCGCGAAGTGTCTGTAAAATAATCCTCAAGTGTTGTAGGTGTTCTTGCTGATCATGCGAATAGATTAAGATATCATCTATGAACACCACAACAAACTTATCCAAGAAATCCCGAAATACCCGATTCATCAGATCCATAAAAACTGCTGGTGCATTCGTCACCCCAAAAGGCATAACCAGAAACTCATAATGCCCATACCGGGTCCTGAATGCAGTCTTCGATATATCTCCCTGATGAACTCGAAGCTGATGATAACCAGACCTTAAATCAATCTTGGAATACACAGAGGTACCTTGCAGTTGATCAAATAAATCATCAATCCGTGGCAACGGATACTTATTCTTTATCGTCGCACGATTCAACTGCCGATAATCTATGCAGAGCCGCATAGAACCATCCTTCTTTTTGACAAAAAGAACTGGTGCTCCCCACGGGGACACACTGGGTCGAATATACCCCTTGTCAAGAAGATCCTGCAACTGCTGTTTCAATTCTTGCATCTCCGATGGAGCTAATCGATAAGGAGCTCTAGAGATTGGTGCCGTGCCTGGCACTAAATCAATGCCGAAATCTACTTCCCGAACAGGAGGAAAACCAGGAATCTCCTCGGGAAAAACATCCGGAAAATCGCAAACCACTGGAATGTCACCGACACCGATACTACCTGCGGACGAATCAATAGCATAGATAAGGTAGCCTTCCCCGCCCGACTCTAAAGCACGACAGGCTTTCAGAGCAGAAACCACAGGCATCGGGGGTCGCGCTCCCTCTCCATAGAAAAACCAACTGTCGCCCTCAACTGGACGAAACTGCACAAACTTCTGATAACAGTCCACAGTAGCTCTAAACACAGTCAGCACATCTATTCCCAGAATGCAATCAAAATCCTCCATTGCAAGAACCATCAAATTAGCAGTTAAAACATTACCCTCAAACTCTAGAGGACAACCCAAAACTAGACGTTTAGCTAACACCGAATGACCCATCGGTGTGGAAACAGATACCACAACGCCCAAAGAAGTGAAGGGTAATGCATGACGCTTAGCAAATCTCGCAGATATGAATGAATGAGATGCACCAGTGTCAATGAGAACGTAAGCAGGTAATCCACATAATAAAAACACACCTGCGATAACTCTCTCGTTCTCCTCAGCCGCCTGATCCTGGTTAAGAGCAAAGACCTGCCCTTGAGTACGCGGTTGGAGGTTAGAACCCTGAGTAGACTGTCCCTGCTGTGGCCTCTGATGAACTGAAGCCTGAGAACCAGATCCTGATCCTCCGCCCGTCCGTGGACAATCTCTCTTCATGTGGCCCAACTCACCGCACTTGTAACAAGCACCTGCAACCTTGCGACAACGTTCCGTCGGATGATCCTTCCCGCAATGCTGACACGGGCCCTTCTTCTTCCCAAAATGGTGAATTCCTCCAGATCCAGAGGAAGAAGAAGTAGATCCAGCCTTCTTGAATGCTTGGGCGCGGGGACCCAAAGAACTAGTAGGACGAGCAGACTGCATGGCTCGACCTCTCAGCAAACTGCCCTCAGCCTGGCGACAACGATTCACAAGGCCCTCATACGATGTCGGATCATCGCAGACAACAACCCGATCATAAATCTCCTGATTGAGGCCCTGAAGAAAATGGTTATACTTGGCACTAGCATTGTCACTGACATGCGGAACATACGGAAGCAACTCAAAGAACTTCTGCTGATACTCATCAACAGACAAACTTCCCTGCTTCAGATTGATCAACTCAATCGCCTTGGTCTGCAGAAGAGCTGGCGGAAAGTAAAGCAGCATGAAAGTGGCTCGGAAATCGGCCCAAAGAACTCGACCCTGTCGCTGAACTATCGGTGCAGAGGTAGACCTCCACCACTTGCGCGCACCACCCTCCAGCAAGAAATCAAGGGTATCAATCTGCTGCTCCGCCGAGCACTGAAAAGTCTTGAAGCAGCTCTCCATCCTCTCAAGCCAGTTCTCCGCAACATCCGGGGTCTCACCGCCTGAAAGAGGTTTCGGCCCCATCTGCAAGAACCGATGCATACTAAAACTCCGAGGCTCATCACGACGGTGTTGACGACGTTCATAGACGACGTTCCCGATCGTCGCGGTCTCCCCAGCGTCCAACGCTGCCATGACTACTAGCATCGTCGTCAAAACCAGACATCTCTTAGCTACAGAAGTTACCAGAGATTAAACCCAAAAGAACAGTTCTAAATCCCAAAATCTTAATGCATGCTCTGATACCATAAATGTAGTGACCCGTTCCAGAATCACCTACTAATCAGAACTTAAGCATGCAAAATTAACATTTAAAACTGAATCAGGTAAACAGCGGAAAAACAGTAATACAACCCAATCGAATCTGTAAGTACAAAATACTTAAACAACCAGATCGAACTAAATACCAAGAACAGATACCAACAACTACAGGTCAACCTCTGCCAGCTCCCTGTCCACTCCCTCCTGGACCGTCCAACCTGAGACCTGCCCCATCGAATAGGGTGTCCAAAACAGAGAGAAACCGAGGACGTGAGCATAAAACGCTCAGCACCGAAAGCATGAGTATACAAGACTATGACATGCATGTATGCAAAATGTACTGGATACCAGGATCTGGGTATATCGAAATACTGCTCAGGTAAATGACGTCAAGGTATGTAGCACTCTGCGCCGTCGCACCAGGAGGTGGCTCCCATACCAAAATAAACCTGTGGATATACCGGTGACCTGACCACTGTCGGCCAACGGGGTCCAACCATCCACAACAAACGAGGGCTGAGCACCCTCTCAACAGGCTATCTCAAAGATAATCAGGCTCAACATGATTATGCAAATGCCGCATAATAAACCATGCATCATATGACAGATAATAATGCAACATATAAACATGCAACACATAGTAAAGCATACTCAATCCTGCTATCTCGGATAGTACTTTCGTACCTCAAACCAGTAGATCCTAGCAATCAGTCCTAGAATCAAGTCTGCGTCCGTAGTCAGCCCACTGATGCCGTTAGCTCCCCAACTAGAGCACAGCTCTGCTACAAAACCAGTAGCTCCCCGCTAGTGCCTGAACCTCGGGGAAAGACTAGAAACCTATCAGAAACGACTAAAACGCTCTGGAACACTCGAAATTGGCGAGTTAGAAATGAAGCCTCGCGCCTCTATTTATAGACAACGATCGGACGATCCGATCCACTTCGGACGCTCCGATCCGGTACACTTCGGACGATCCGATCCACTTCGGACGATCCGAACATTGCATGTCTTCCACGTGCCCAGCCACCTGTCTCGGACGATCCGAACCCTGATCGGACGATCCGAACTCTGCATGGCTTCCACGCGTCCAACCACCTGTCTCGGACGATCCGAACCCTCTTCGGACGGTCCGAACCTTCTTCGGACGGTCCGAACCCGGTTCGTTCCTTCCGATCCCACCGAAATATAATTAATCCAATAATTAACTCAAATTAGGCATCGGGATACTACAATCAATGTCTATATTTTTTTATTATAAAATATTTTAAAATAGTCAGTAACGTTTAATTTGTTTCAATTTCAGTATATTCGTGATTTCATCATGTAATCCACTTTTTGTTATAGTCGATCAAAACAAGCTAATCGGACCGAACTATCAAGGCATACTAAGAAACTTAAAAATTGTTCTAAATGCGGAGAAAATAGCATGTACACTTACCAAGCCTCCTCCAAAGGATCTCATGACTACACATATGTGAGATGGGAACTTGGTCCATGAGCATAAAGTAAAAATGATTAGACTCATCGAAAAGGTAATGGGCCTAGACTTGGTCATACTAAGCGAGGTGTCTACTGACATACTCTTGGGTTTCAAAATGCTAACAAACTTGATTTTAATGATAACAAATCTTTTTATTGTATTTATAACATATATTACTCAAGTGTGTACTTGCTTGTTCAATTTGGAAGTGAGAGGTCTCCTGAACAAAATTCCAGCACACCTTAGTTTCTTGAGAGTTAAAGTATTTCGATTATATCTCATAGCTCGGTAATTCAAATGATCAGCCGCCAAAATGGTTAAACAACAAACTCAAAATGCTACAAATCATATTCAGAATTCGATGTCTGAATCAGAGTCTAAGAGGTTGAAAATTCACATTGAATTTACTGGCTCTGCACTCAAATTCAGTATAGCAGAATCTCTGGCAGAGCTGAGTGTTTCAAGAATATCTCTCTTAAATCAACGAATCAAGAGTTATAAGTAATAAACATGTCTACTGAAATCAATAGTGCTGAAAAGCAGTAGAATCTGAAATACAGCAGAGCCCAAACTAGTAGAGATGAATATTGAAAACCAGTAGCTGTTGTAACCAATAGTTGCTGCAACAAGTAGACAACTAGTAGCTGCTGCATCCAGTAGAGCCTGGAATCAGCAGAAGAAGAGGAAAGTGGCCAGAAGCGCAATATGACAGTTTCAATGTTAGAAATTTTGTTGATGTCATATTCTTGTATCTAACATTTATATCATTCTTGGAGACCATATATATAACTTGAAGATCAAATACAAGCTTTAGAAGGGGATTCAAATCATGGTTAGCCTATATGAAGAAATTATCCAGAATGAGAGCAAGCACAAGTGTGAAGATATATTTGAGATATACATACATTGTAAATGATCAAATTCCCACATACAATCACACACATATACATGAAAGTTGAGATTCAAATTTTAGATGAGTGAGTCTTCACACAAAGACATTAAAGATTGTGTTTATTGTCTTAGCATAAGAGGCGTTGAACATTATGCGGATTGTAACGTTACAGCTTACAATCGAGTGTGCTAGGAGTTTAATTAAGAAAAAGATAAGTCCTAAGTTGAAATGAGTTTGTACATATTATTTGAAATGAGCTTGTACATAAGATAAGTCCTAAGTTGAAAGAAGTTTCAAGAGTTGACGCATGATTTGTTATTTTTCGAACAACCATAAATAAATTGTGCATATTATTTTATTGTGTTTATTTATTGCTACTATTTTTAAGATGCATTTTTGAAGCATTTTATGTGTTCTTTAAATATCAAAATATTATATAGCAAGTGTTTAATAAAATGTTTTAACCAAAACGCTTTTACACATTCAATATGCATCTCTTTTAAATATTTAAAAAAAATGTTTAATTGGTTTTTAGATGGATTATTTTGAATTATTCTGCTTGGTTATAAACCAAACTTGATTTAGTTTCTCGGTGTTTAATATTTCAATAACTGACCTATTGCAGCTCGACGATTATCTCTCAATCGATCATATCACATACTAATCTCATACTATTTTGACGGTTTGTAGCAAATTTCAATATGAATAAGCTCGAGGATAACTTGAAGAGTTGGTCAACATACTTACAACTTACAAGTTCTATATTGAAGTAAATGTGTCAATTAACTCAGCTTCTAGGGTGTTGGATACCGGATTGCAATGATTTGTTGGTGATGACAAAAAACAAGAGACTGGGGAGGGAGAATGAAGCAAGAATAAATTCCAAGTCTATTGGAGACATTTATTTAATTTTGAACTATGATTTTAAGTTATTATTTAGAGATGTTTTATATATTTTTGATTTGGTTAAAAACATTATTTCTATTACTATACTTGATAAAAATAGAAATTTTTGATCTTTTGCTAAAGTTGTTTGCAATATTTACAAGAATTAGTGTTTGATTGGAACTATTGAATTATAAAACGATATCTAAAACTTAAATTAAAAGATATTCTATTTAACAATACCTATGCTCAAACAATTTCAACAACAAAAAAAGAAAACAAAATAGTCTCAACAAAGCACAAGTATGATAAGCTAGACTAGGTCATATTTCCCAAAAAAGATATGGAGAAGCTAGTGGAAGAAGTTGTTGCTAACAACTTTTATGGATGAACCAAATGGTAGATGACTATGGACTTAAGAGTGAAACTCTACTTGTGTACTGTGATAATTTTAGTGCAATTGATATTTCAAAAAATTTAGTACAACACTCTCTAACAAAACACATTGACAACAGACATCATTTTATTTGAGATTTAGTAGAAAAAGGCTTGATCCGCATGGAATTGTTTGGTACAAATAACCAATTGGCAGACATATTCACTAAAGAATTAGACTTTGAGGGATTCTCCAATCTCAGGAAATATCTCAGCATATGTTCAATTTGATCATTCATGGATGTTGTTTCAAATATTACAGCATCTAAGACAACACCTCTTATGCATGTGCATTTTTAGGACTTAGACATTATGAATTTGCATGCATACTGTTATGTGGTGTGTTTACACTATGTTATACAATCTTCTTATGTACTGAAAATTCCTTACTTTTGTTGTTCTTTTAACATTCTTGGACAATATACACTCTAAATAAGTTTCAAAGTACTATGGGACTCTCTTGAACTCAAGAATCGTGGCCCATGTGAAAAGTGACTTATTAAGAAAATAAAAATAAACTATATTCGGTATCAGAAGACAAAAGAAGGAAAAAACTACCTAAAAGAGCCAAATGAATACTGTTCTTTTACCGTGGGATCTACCTCTTCTAAATTAATACAGATGTAAAAAGAGAAGAAAATGAAAAAAGCTACCTAGAGGAGTCCTGGACATGTTTGAATTGTCAGACATAAATTCTCTTCCTACTTGTGAGCCAATTCTGAAAGGAAAGACGACCAAAGTATCTTACAACATGCGTACGTCTATTAGATTTGATCTATACAGATGTGTGTATCTCACTAAGTGTTAGCACAAAATATGTGTAAGTGTCAGCATGAAATATGTGTATTCTTACTTCATCACCTTTACTAATGACTACTAGAAGTATGTATATGTGTATTTGATGAAATAAAAGTCTAAAGTCTTTGAATGGTTCAAAGATTCAGAGATGAAATAGAGAAACATTTACGAAAAAATATCAACATACTATCTGATCGAGGTGAAGAAGGATCGAATACTGAATTCCAAGACTCTCTCAAAAAGAGAATGAGACTAAAAGTGGACTCTTCCTACCAAACCAAAGCTTAATCATGTGTCAGAACGTTATAATCAAATATTGGAACAAGGTTCGATCTATGATAGGGTTAACTAATTTCCTCCATATTTTGGGGACAAGCGCTTAAAACTACGACAATATTGTTGAAAAAGTCCATACAAAGATAGTGAACAAAACAACATATGAGATATGAATGAGAAAGCCTTCCAAAAATTCTTATTTAAGAATATGAGAATGTCTTACATACGTAAAGCAGAGAGTGTGTCACAAATTGGATATTACATCCATTTTTTGATATATCGTGTGGTATACAAAGAAATTTGTTGGATATTACTTTGATATATTATAAAATGGATCTACTAAAAGAACTTTATAGGATATTCCTCTGATAACTAAAGGATATAATCAAAGGCCATGAATTGAATATGAGAAAACTTTTCTCCAATCTCAATGTTCAATTACATTAGGATTCTGCAAGCTATAACATCATGATAAGACTATGAAATATGATAAATAGATGTGAATATAGTATTCCTTACTGGTGATACTGAAGGAGAGATACTTGTCTAAGCCCGAAGGATTCATGTCAGTGTGAAGTGAACATAAAGTATGCAAACTTTATATATCGATTAATGGTCTCAAACAAGTGTCAAGGAGTTGGAATCTTAGATTTGATAACACTATCAAAGAATTTGATTTTGTTAAGAATCCTGAGGAACTATGTGTGTATAATAACTTTAGTGAGGGTGTTGTGGCATTTTTTATACTTTATGTTGATGACGTCCTATTCATTGGGAATGATATAGGATTATTGTAATCAACTAAAGTATGGATAGTGAGAAAATTATCTATGAAGGACATGGGTAAAACATCGTATACTACGTATTGAGGATAAAAATCTATAGAGATAGATCGAGTAAGATGACGGGGCTTGCCCAAGTCACTTATATAGATAACATACTTAAGATATTCTCTAAACATCGTATACTACGTATTGAGGATAAAAATCTATAGAGATAGATCGAGTAAGATGACGGGGCTTGCCCAAGTCACTTATATAGATAACATACTGAAGATATTCTCTATGAAGTCACTTATATAGATAACATACTTAAGATATTCTCTATGGAGGAGTTCAAAAGAGCATATCTATCAATGTTTCAAAGTGTAACTCTATCTAAGTCTATGTTCTCTAAGACTGAAGAGGAGATATAAATCATCAGCCATTGATATTATTATCTATGGTATGATATTTACACAATCTGATATAGATTTTGCTCTGATTATTACAAGTAGATATCAGTCAAACCCCAATCCATTGCATTGAAAATCTGTCGAAATATTTTAAATACTTAAGAATGACTACGAATTTATTCATGTTTTATGGAGTAAAAAATTAAAAGGCTACTCTAATTCTAGTTTTCAATCAGACGTGGATGATTCGAAATCAACATATGGATTTGTATTCATGGTCAATGGTGGTGTTTGTATCTTGGAAGAGTTTCAAAAATGACACCAAAAAGAATTTTACCACTAAGTGGCTGCAGCAAATGAGGCAATTTGGATGAGGGATTTCGTCCAAGAATTAGGTGGAATAAATTGGATTTGATCCAATCCTATGTATTGCGACAACACTGGATGTCGTTGCAGAAGAAAATGAACCAAGGTCACATCAGCAGTACAACCATATATTGAGGAAGTTTCAAATCATTTGAGAGATTGTGGGCAGATGAGACATATCAGTTGAGAGAGTCTTCTCTGTAGATGACATTCTTGATCCATTTATAAAGCACCTTGATAGGATCGGTTATTGACTAAGGAGTGTTTAGAAGGGGGGTTGAATAAACACTTCTATGAATTTAAATGTTCTTCGAAAAAGGTAGTTCAGTTTTATTACAAACTGAACTAAGTATCCCGTCGGTCAATAACAATCAGTTAAACTGAATAAGCAGTTGCGGAAAGTAAACTGATTGAAAGATAGAGTATCTAACTGAAAATGAAAAGCTGAAGTAAAGACAACACAATATTTTTCTGGATGTTCGGAGATTTGAATAACTCCTACGTCACCCCTTCTATCTCAAGGATAGGATATTTACTAAAAGACTTTGATCGAGTACAACACTTGTACAGACCCACTTCAGTTAGGACTTATCTACTGCCTAAACTGAAACTCTTAGTATAATACAATGATCTCTGTGAGTAACTGAACTTAGCACTTATTGAATTATCAATATTACAGAGTGCTAGTTTGCTCAACTTGTAGCCTTGATTGCTACGAATAGATCTAATAAGAGTGAGCTGAGATTTTGACAGAGTAATAGCAAGTTTGAGATTGATAGATCGTCGTTTTTCTTCAACTGCTCTTTAGTTATATTTATAGACTTGTCTTTCAACGGTAACTTTGAATTTATGTATCCGTTGATTGCCACTTCATCATTTCTTGGACAGTGTTCTTGATTGCCACTTCATTATTGATTGTAAAACGGCGTTTTAATTTCAATAGCCGAAATACGTTGTTCTATGCGGTGCGGCTTTCCATATTCAATTGCTGTCTGATATGTCTTTCTATCTGTTGAATGATCTTTCCCGAGGTATCTTCAGTTGAGAGACTTTAATATTTTCGGCTGAATGTTTTAACTGATCAGTTCTCAACTGATCAGTTTGTCAGCTGATTTCAGTTGATAAGTCCAGCTGCCGAATTTGCTTTCGCGTATTAGTTGATTTAATCGATTGATTTATGTTTTGTCAAACTCCAGAATTTAGTTTCCAACAATTTCTCCCTTTATGGTGTTTGACAAAACCAAGAGATATAATTCAGCTCTTTGTTGATAATAGATTACGCAACTGAATCATAGAATAGCTGGGTTCCTTGTAGATAATATAAAGTCTGAGAAAATGATATCAGTTGATAATAATAGTCTGATTAATTCTTCAACTAATTCTTCATCATAACTGAATCACAAAATATCTGGACAAATGATATCAGTTGCTTCAGCTGCTTTCCCCCTTTTTGTCAAATACCTCCATTTTGTCTGAGAGCTTTCTAACATCGATGGATAGAAGTTTTACATCTGATGAGACACTTGTGGCCATAGTAGTGAAGGAAGTCTGCAGTAATGCTATCTACTTCGAAACGGAGGTTTCCAGTCGCCCAATTCTTTGACTGTTTACATCCTGATTTGTAGAGAAAGAGTTGACTAGTCCCTTCTTCAGATCCTTTACAATTTGGTCAAGAGAGTCCATATTGTTTTGAAGTTTATTCAGTTTCTCTAAGTTGGATGCATGTGAATGGTCCAGCTTTAGAGTGTGAGATAGTTGTGTGTTCTGAATTTTGGAGATGGT
Source organism: Primulina eburnea (assembly GCF_022965805.1). Taxonomy (NCBI): domain Eukaryota; kingdom Viridiplantae; phylum Streptophyta; class Magnoliopsida; order Lamiales; family Gesneriaceae; genus Primulina; species Primulina eburnea. Next base: position 20,117,564 of record NC_133103.1, read on the forward strand.
AGAGATCATTTGCTTCATATTATTCTGTAAGTGCTGAACTTCTTCCAAGATAAGTTCAACATCTGAAGAAGATGAAGGAGGAGACTGATAAGATGTTCCTGGTTCTTTAGAGATGTGCTCAGAAATGACCAAAGTTTGATCAGTTGAGACTGATTCAATAACATTTTGAACTGAAATATCAGTTTCAGTTATTTCTCCTTGAACTGGAATATCATCAGCAGAGATTTCATCTAGATCCTGAGGTGGTGAAGGAGGGTTCTGTTCAGCAGATGATAAAAGAACTGAAGATGGTGCCTCTAAAGGATGATTGATTAAAGTGTCTGGCTCATTAGTGGGGTGAACCAGGTCAGTAGATAGATCAGGCTGTACAGATTCTTTTAAAGCAATAGTGACCTCTGGATTGATTTGATCAGCAGAGTGATCAACTGTAGAAAATTCCTGAACGACTGACTGAATGACTTCATCAATGTTTCCCAATTTGAGCTCAGCCTCAGAATACATCTGAGGAATATTAGTTGTAGGTGCTGCCTCGGATGGAGATGGAGCAATTGATGAAATACCTTCTGGTTGAGATGAAGAACCAGCAAGATCCGTGACTAGGTTTCCAACTGAATGGTCGGCTGGAGCTTCTTCAGCAATTTTTTGAGACATCTCTAGGATGATCAGCTCTTGACCCATTTCCCAGTCTTTAATTTCTGCTTGCAGTGTTATCAGATCTGTTTCCAATTGAGCATAGACTGCTTTGTCGTTGAATGCAGTTGGACTAAGGGGATTAAAGTTTTGCCTGAGTTGAGCAACTATTTGCTGCAACTTTTGTTCCCGAGATAAGTTAAAGAAATATTTCTTCCTTTGCAAAACTTGCTGAATAGAGGAAGCCTTAACTGTTTTTAACACTAGTCGTTCTAGATCAATAAATATTTTCAACTTGGATTTATTGCGCAGTTCCTTAGCAAAAACATTAACTCTGAAATTGACCCATTTCTCAAAAACTTGGTGCTTCTCTGCTGCAAATGTATTGACTTCTTGCCAGATGAGGTCAAAGTGAGTCTGAATTGCATTTGAGGGTCTGGGTTCTTCTTGAAGTTTACTCTTGCCCTTAGAGTCACTCAAAATGTGTGGGATAGTTAATCCTGATGTAGTTGCGTCAATATTTTCTCTGAGTATTATTCCGGTGGGTCTGGCAAACGGCAAAGAAGAGTAAGGTGAGATACTAATCAGTGGAGCTTTGACCCCTGGAAGTTTGGATGATTTGCTGGATGCAGTGATGTTTGGCAGAAATGAGGATAGTGGTAACTGATCCTCAGTTAAGGATGCAACTGAAACTTCCTTTGTGATAACATTCTGAATTGGCTGTTGAGCTCCTGTATCCATTACCTGATTAGTGGATGTGGGTTTAACATGATCAACTGATTTGGTCTTCAGTGTCCTTGGTTTCTTGACAATTTGAAGAGCTAGAGTCTTCTGACTATCAGAATCACTGAGAGTCAGTTTGCGTTTTGACTATTTCTTCTTTGTTAAGTTCTTGGCAACTTTGAGTGATTTGGGAGCAGCCTGCTCCATCCCAATTTCCTTCTTGATCTTGATGAATTTCTCAGGAGAAAGATCTAATTTGGTTTTTGATGGTAGAATGTTTTTAGCATTGAACACCTTGAATCTTGATAATCCGTCAGAATCATCAGCAATTAACCCTTGGTTTTTCAGCAGATAACTGAGCTGGACAGCAAAACCTTTGGATTGCTTAGCAGAAGAGAACATGTTTTTCAAAATAGTGAATAGAAGATGCTTCCAGTTGATTCGTCGCCCAGTCATGATTACTGTGATGAGTTGAAACTTTTCTAGAGTCAGAGCAGCAAAGGACCCAGCCTTCGCCAAAAGCCCTTTGGCTACAATGTCTGCCAGCAGTTGCACCTCGTGCTTTAACTCCTTCTTGGGATCGGAAACTTTGATTTTCCGTCCATCTGCAGAGAGTAAAGTTTGCATCTCTTCAATTTCCGATGCTTTGATCTCAGAAATTTGTGCTAGCCCATCAGAAGGCAGTAAAAACAAATCTCCAAAATAATCTTCAGAGATGATCATTAGTTTGTTATTGATGGTAGCAACAATGTTTTCATCAGAATTGATGAATCCTGTTGAATAGAAGTCATGAAGCTCTTTGGGATAAATTTCCTGAGCGTTAGAGACCCGAAAAGGGTTTTAAGCCTGCTGATTCCAGTTACTGAAATACTTTCTTTACATCAGCGTCTGTAATGGACATAATTGAGTTGAAGTTGATAGCCATGGCGTTCAAAAGATGTGCTGGAATCTGGTTTGCCATTTGAAAGTGTTAGAAACTCTGATATCTTTCAAAATTAAGAGAAATGAGAGTTCTTTAGAAAGATAAAATGCTCGTAAAGGAAAACTAAAATGAAGCGGGGAATAGTACTAATGTTTGTGACTGTTTGAATTTTCGGACACGTGTCAGTCCAGTAAAAATTTTGAGTAAAAATATGTGTACGTGTACTGTAATCGTGTATGTAAAATAATGAGCGGTTAAAAATGTATACACGTTATAAACTGAAATTCATCATGAATTAGCAGACAGTCATGTCATTTGATGTGGAATATAATAGGTTTAATTATTTAACTTTCATGAGAAGATTAGTTGAATAATCATCTGAACGATCAGTTAGGAAAAACTGATTCCTTTCAGTTGAGAGTTCACTAACAACTGTCTTCTCAGTTAACTTCTTAAACCTTCATTCCCCCTAAATAGATGCATTAAATAAAATAATCCTGATTAAGAAAATCCCAAGGCTTGGTAGTGTAATCGTCTTTTAAAGGAGTGTCCTTTCATCTTCTTTGACCTGGCCTATAAATAATAATAGAGAAGTTAGTCACAAGCATCAGCAGAAAATACTCAAAGATAAATGGCAGGAGCAAGTAGCTCAAACGTTGATCCTTTTTCGCTGGAAGCACAGAAAGCTGCTTTAGAAGACAAAGTTTTCTATGCTAGTCTTCCCTACTGGGAAGAATTACTGGAGCTCGAGCTCCTGTATAACTCAGGAAAGGTTACTTCGTTCAGGCGGATGGCCCAACTGAGAGAGGTGCGAGAGCACTTAAAAATTCTTGCAGAGGTGGATGCCTTCAAGGAAGGCCATCTTTATGAGCTGATGCTGCGCAAAGAGTTGGAGATTCTTAACAGCATCGCTTCTTCACACAGTTTCTGCAAAACTTCGTTCTCAGCACTAGCTGCTTGGATGAATATGTGGATAGCTAGTGTGAAGGAAACTTATGATAATGTAATCCTTTCAAATATTTATGGATGAATAAAATATGTATTGCATCGTTTTGTTTTATTTCTTCACACAATTATCTTGTTGTATGATCTAATGAAATGCTAACAGTCATCAGTTTTGATAAGTAAACAAATGAACTGATGAAAAACTAATTTTCATAAGTTGATAATGAAACAACTAATAAAATTCAAACTGTTATCAGTTGACAAAGATCAACTGATATCTTAAATGTCCTCGGTAAATGTGAGAGACGCTTTAATTGACTTGTGATTCTTCAACTTCTTCAACACCTTTTTCTTATAAATGAGATGATAGTGATAAAAATGTGATTCTACATCAGTTCAAAACTATTTCAACATGTCTGATTCTGATGCATGCAGTAGCACTCACGTTCATGTGACTGATCAGTCAGCCCCTCGCTTAACTGAAATTAAAAGAAAAATGGAAAGATATGTCTTTCTGAAGGTATTGACAACCTGGGAAAAGATTTGTGAGTTGAAGATGGTGAGTGACAGTGGTGTCATTCCTACTCGTGCTCAAGAGGCAAGAGCACTGAAATACCTTGCTCGTTTTGAGGTTAGGCATGTTAATGATTTGGTTGAAGACAAATGTCTTTTAGAAGCAATGCTATGGAAGGAGTGGCATGTTGTTGATAAGATCTCAAAGTCAATGGCATTTGCTGGAGTTCGAATTTATGAGTTAAATGATTGGGTTAGGGCATGGCTAGATACAGTTGGATCTATGATTTCTTCTGTAAATTGGGAACGTTGGTATTCTTAGTGAAATATTATTCTCAATTTGTTGTGTTCTTATTTTCTGCACTTAATTCTGTTAGTGAAGTTATATTACTAATAATATCTTAAGATAAATCAATTAAACCAAGAATATTTCGGAAATAAGAAAACTTAGCCTCTGGTAATGGTTTTGTGAAGATGTCTGCTGCTTGTTGTTCCGTTGAGACGTATTCTAATCTGATGTTCTTCTTCAGTGCATGATCTCTGATGAAATGATGTCTGACATCTATATGCTTAGTCCTGGAGTGAAGAACTGGATTGTATGTAATAGCAATTGTACTCGTGTTGTCACAGAATATTGGTGATTCCTTTGCATCAACACCATAATCTTTCAGTTGTTGCTGAATCCAGAGTAGTTAGGCATAGCAGCTTCCAGCAGCAAGATATTCTGCTTCAGTTGTGGAAGTTGCTATGGATGTTTGCTTTTTACTAAACCAAGAGATCAGTCTGTCTCCAAGAAACTGACATGATCCACTTGTACTTTTCCGATCAAGCTTGCATCCTGCATAATCTGCATCTGAATAGCCAACTAAATTGAAAGATGAGTCTTTAGAGTACCATAATCCAACAATTTCGGTGCCTTTAAGATATTTCAAGATACGTTTGGCAGCAGAAAAATGTGATTGCTTAGGATTAGCTTGAAATCTTGCACATATACATACAGCAAACATAATATCAGGACGACTAGCAGTTAGGTACAATAAAGAACCTATTAAACCTCTGTATAGTGTCGTCTCAACTGATATTCCCCCTTGATCAGTGTCTAATTTAACTGATGAGCTCATTGGAGTGCTTGCTGCTGAACAAGATTCCATGCCAGATTTCTTCAGCAATTCCTTGGTATATTTGGTTTGACTGATAAATGTTCCTGAATCCAGTTGCTTCACTTGTAAACCAAGAAAGAATGTCAGCTCACCCATCATGCTCATCTCGAACTTATCCTGCATCAACTTGGAAAATTTCTTGCATAATTTGGGGTTAGTTGACCCAAAAATAATGTCATCAACGTAAATTTGAACAAGTAAGATATTATCATTTTTCGAAAATTTAAACAAAGTCTTATCAACTGATCCAACAGAAAAATCATGATAAGTTAGGAATTTTGAAAGGGTTTCATACAAAGCTCTTGGAGCTTGTTTGAGACCATATAACGCTTTGTTCAAATAATAGACATGATCAGGGAAGTTATGATTGACAAAACCTGGAGGTTGTTCAACGTAGACTTCTTCCTGCAATTGGCCATTTAGGAATGCACTTTTCAAATCCATTTGATAGACTTTAAAGTTCTTGAAGGATGCATAGGCAAGAAATATTCTGATTGCCTCCAGTCTTGCAACTGGTGCATATGTTTCATCATAATCAATTCCTTCTTCTTGTCTATATCATTGTGCCACTAGCCTTGATTTGTTGCGCACAACTGAACCATCTTCGTTCAGTTTGTTTCTGTACACCCATTTTGTACCTATAACAGTTTTAGAAACTGGTCTTGGAACTAAGTTCCAGACATTGTTATGAACAAACTGATTTAGCTCTTCTTGCATTGCATTAATCCAATTAGGATCAGCAAGAGCTTCGTCAGTTTTTGTTGGTTCTAATTGAGATACAAAAGCTGAATGAATAAATAGATTGAGCATCTGATTTCTTGTTCTTACTGGATCAGATGGGTTACCTATTACCAGTTCTGGAGGGTGTGATTTCTTCCATCTAAGTTCAGCATTTGTTGCTTCACCGTCAGCAAATTCTTCGTTAGGTAACTGAATGTTCTCAGTTTCAGTTGGAGCTGATTCAGCTGTTAACTGATTCACATTAGTTTGCTCCACTAACTGATTGTCAAGATTTGCTTCCAATTCAGCTGGTTGATTCAATATCTCAGGTTCAGGTGTATGAAAGATATTTTGATTATTACGACTTTCGTCTGAGTCATCATCTTCCAGACTGATATCTGTAAATTGATCAGCTAGCTCAACTTGATCAGTTGACTTATCAATTAGTCCCGTTTCATCAAAATCAACATGTGCAGATTCTTCAACATTTAAGGTTTTCTTATTAAATACTCTGTAAGCTATGCTAACTGATGAATATCCAAGGAATATTCCTTCTGCAGATTTGACATCGAATGCTTTTAGATAATTTTTACCATTGTTATGAATAAAACATCTACAGCCAAATATTTTGAAGTAAGTGATTATGCTTTTTCTTCCATGCCAGATCTCATATGGTGTTTTCATGTGATTTTTATTAATCATTGATCTGTTCTGAGTGTAGCATGCAGTGTTTACTGCTTCTGCCCAAAATCTTTGAGAAATACCAGAATCAGCAAGCATTGTTCTAGCAGCTTCTTTAAGAGTCTGATTCCTTCTCTCAGCTACACCATTTTGCTGAGGTGTTCTTGCTGCTGAGAGCTCATGCTTGATTCCAGTATTTTCTAAAAAGCTTGAAAGTGTTTGATTGATGAATTCAGTTCCTCGATCAGATCTGATTCGATCAATCCTAACTGATTTTTCATTTAAAAGTCTTTTGAAGAGTTTAATCAGTTGTGCAGCCGTATGGTCTTTGGATTTGAGAAATATAACCCAAGTAAATCTTGAAAAGTTATCTACGACCACCAAGGTGTATTTCATTCTCCCTAAGCTCATGACTGGTATTGGACCAAAGAGATCCATGTGCAATAATTCTAAGCATCGGGATGAAGATTTACAGCCTTTGTTTTTGAAAGAGGATCGTACTTGTTTTCCATACTGACATGCTGAGCAAAGTTTTTCTTTTGAAAAATTTATTTTGGGCAAACCAGTTACAAGTTCATGCTTATTCAGATAGGCAAGGGATTTAAAATTTAAATGATTTAACCTTTTATGCCACAACCAGTTTTGAGATGATTTAGAGGCAATAAAGCATACTGGTGTATAAGGTTGATCATTCCAGCTGACTTTGTAAGGGTTTCCACACCTTTTGCCAGTTAGAATAATCTCTTCAGCTGAGTTTTTGACTGAACAAGAGTGTTTGTCAAACTGAACTGAGAATCCATTATCGCATAACTGACTAATGCTTATCAGATTATACTTAAGATTCTCGACTAATAAAACATCATTAATGGTGAAGTTACCATGGATAAGCTTACCCTTACCCACAGTTTTAGCTTTGGAGTTATCTCCAAAACTGATGTTTGGACCAGTGTATTTTACCAGTTGAGATAATAAATTTGAATCTCCTGTCATATGTCGTGAACATCCACTGTCCAAATACCATATTGATCCAATGCTTGTACCTACTATCTGCAATTAAACACAAAATAAGATTTTGGTACCCTTTTCTATTTGGGTCCAAAGTTGATTAGTCCTTTAGGAATCCAGACTTGAATCAGTCTAACTGACCGTCCTGTTGCTGTATTCCATATGGTCCTTCCTTGTCTGTGTGTGCTTGGTGTATGATGTGTGGATGATACAACATGTGTTTTGTCCTTTTTCAACTGATTGTTCAACCGATATCTTTTCTGAACTGGCTTACTGTTGTAGTAGTTTGAGTAGCCATTTGAATATTTTCTGCTGAGAGTTTTTAGTTGCTGACTCCGTGAGTCAGTCTTACCCTTTGGATTATACCCAATGCCACATGTCTTACCTTTATTCATATTCTGAGATGGCTGTTCAATCAGTTTACTCGGCTCTGCTTGTTCTTGTACCATAACTGATTTTACAAAGTGAATATATTTCCCTTTGTTCATATTCAGTTTTGGTTGAGTATCTTGGGAAGACAAATCATCTTTACTACAGAATCCTAAACCAGTTTTATCATCAACTGATTTCTGAGAATTCTGTATATTAGTTAAAGCTTTAGATGATTTGTTCCAAGTCTGAATAAGCTCATTGAGCTTTGAATTTTCAAGCAACAATTTTTGTATCATTAATTGATCCCTGCTTCTTTCATTACTGAGTTCAGCAATCTCCCTTCTCAGACTCAACATATCAACTGATTCATCAGTTTTTGTTTTATCGTCTTTGGGATCATCTTGCTTTGCTCTGGTTTTTTCAAACGATAAAGCGAGCTTTTGATACTCATTGACCATGTCATGAAGAGTTGAGATGAGTTCTTCTCTTGTAAAATCAGTTGAACTAAAATCAAATACCTGCTGATAGCTTGATTGATCTTCTATGTTATCAGCCATCAGACATTTTACTTCTTCCTCATCCTCAATAGAACTGCAAGAACTTTCTGGTTCTGACTCTTCGCTGTCAGTTTCTGCCCATTTGGCTTTGCTATCTTCAGCTAGGAGTACTTCATGTTTCTTTCTGTAAGGCTTCTTGTCGTCCTTAGATCTCCTCTTATGCTCATACACTTTCTTCTTTCTTTCAGTTGAGGCTTGATTGTCCTTTTTAGGCTTGAGACAGTTAGCAATAAAGTGACCCGATTCGCCACAGTTGTAACATACATTAGACTCTTCTCTGGAGTTGTTTCTTTGATAATTCTTCTGAAAATTGCCTTGATTTTTCCTCATGAATCTTCCAAATTTCTTAATGAATAGTGACATAGCATCATTGCTCAGTTGATCAGCAGCTTTCTCAACTGAACCAGTTGGTTCACTTCTAACAGCAGTCAAGGCAGTAGTTGCTGCTGGGGTAGATGGTTCTCCTTTTCGAGTTTGAAGTTCAAACTCATATGCTTTCAGGTCAGCAAATAAATCATGAAGTTCAACTTTGTTCAGATCTTTGGATTCCCTCATTGCCATAGTTTTGACATCCAATTCTTTGGGAAGTCCTCTGATTACTTTCAACGCTACTTCTTTATTTGTATACACTTTTCCAAGTGCATTCAGTTCGTTGATGATACAGCTGGTTCTTTCATCATATTCGTGCATTGTTTCTCCAATCTTCATTCTGATGTTGTCGAACTTCTGCACAGCAACTGAAAGTTTGTTTTCCTTGGTTTGTTCATTGCCTTCGCAAAGTTGAATTAACTTCTCCCAAATTTCTTTGGCGGTTTTGCACATTTTGATTTTACTGAACGTTACTTTGTCCAGTGTCTTATACAATATGTCTTTTGCAACATTGTCTAGATTTGCCTTTCTCTTGTCCTCAGTAGTCCACTTATCTCTGGGCTTTTCAATTCGGTGAGGTGCCCCTTCAGTAATAGCAACAGCTGTGTTTGCTTTCAAAATTTTCATGGGTCCGTAGGTTATAACGTACCACATGTCATCGTCTTGTGTAGCTAGATGAGCCTGCATTCTTATTTTCCAATCATCGAAATCTTCTCTGGAGAACATAGGAATCTTATTGAATGAGGACATAGTGATCAGATCGAGTATAGATAGTCTTTGATAGGATATGCCCTGCTCTGATACCACTTGATAGGATCGATTATTGACTAAGGAGTGTTTAGAAGGGGGGGTTGAATAAACACTTCTATGAATTTAAATGTTCTTCGAAAAAGGTAGTTCAGTTTTATTACAAACTGAACTAAGTATCCCGTCGGTCAATAACAATCAGTTAAACTGAATAAGCAGTTGCGGAAAGTAAACTGATTGAAAGATAGAGTATCTAACTGAAAATGAAAAGCTGAAGTAAAGACAACACAATATGTTTCTGGATGTTCGGAGATTTGAATAACTCCTACGTCACCCCTTCTATCTCAAGGATAGGATATTTACTAAAAGACTTTGATCGAGTACAACACTTGTACAGACCCACTTCAGTTAGGACTTATCTACTGCCTAAACTGAAACTCTTAGTATAATACAGTGATCTCTGTGAGTAACTGAACTTAGCACTTATTGAATTATCAATATTACAGAGTGCTAGTTTGCTCAACTTGTAGCCTTGATTGCTACAAATAGATCTAATAAGAGTGAGCTGAGATTTTGACAGAGTAATAGCAAGTTTGAGATTGATAGATCGTCGTTTTTCTTCAACTGCTCTTTAGTCATATTTATAGACTTGTCTTTCAACGGTAACTTTGAATTTATGTATCTGTTGATTGCCACTTCATCATTTCTTGGACAGTGTTCTTGATTGCCACTTCATTATTGATTGTAAAACGGCGTTTTAATTTCAATAGCCGAAATACGTTGTTCTATGCGGTGCGGCTTTCCATATTCAATTGCTGTCTGATATGTCTTTCTATCTGTTGAATGATCTTTCCCGAGGTATCTTCAGTTGAGAGACTTTAATATTTTCGGCTGAATGTTTTAACTGATCAGTTTGTGTCAGCTGATTTCAGTTGATAAGTCCAGCTGCCGAATTTGCTTTCGCGTATTAGTTGATTTAATCGATTGATTTATGTTTTGTCAAACTCCAGAATTTAGTTTCCAACACACCTGACAGACCATTGTTTGAGAAGCATCATGAAACAATGAGATTGAGATCTATGTGTAGTTGGCTATTGGAAAAGTGAGAGATTATTATAGTAGGTGTCCAGCAAGCCAATATTATAGCGATCATGAAGCACATTTAATAGTTAATATGTACTCAAAACATGTTCTTAGTTGATTTAGCCACTTAAAATAAAGTTAAATGGCGTTCGAGCTCGAGACTATTATATATGATGTTGTGTACCATGTTTCATTGGTAACAACATAGAGATGGTTGATCAGACAAGATGAGTGTTCATATGATGAGTTAATCGAACAATTCTCTCTCGGATTTTCCAAGTGGTTGTAATTTATTTAGTAGATACATACACGGTTATGATTGTACACGGTTAGTACTAATGGCTCGGGAAAACATTGAAGCTCTATAAACTAGTGTTGTACTTTGACTCGTTTATTGTTTCACCAAGGATCATCAGGTGGTGAGATTGTGTGTAGTGGATACACATGTAGGAGCTAGTGCATTGTATTTTGGGATTCACTGCTCACTTATGAGAGTGGATATCCTATGTGATGTGATGAGTTAAGTGTAATGAATCGCTGGCCAGAGTATGAGATGCTTTTAAGGTAAAATGATTCTGTAGTTTCAATGCGATGCCACTATGATCACTCAAAGATATATCACATTGTTATCAAATTCATATGCAACCTCGATATATCAATGATTGTAGATTCGATTGGGATATATGAGATGAATGGACTATATTTTACGATAACTATAATTTGATGATTCTTACAGACACTATCATTGATATCTATGGAATCGTAAGGAAATGTCACTAGGAGCTCTTACCATGATTCGATGGGTACAATCATAAATGATTTCTGACATTATTATCATGAAAGAGTTGATGCGTAAAATTAGACTATTAATTTTAGTATGTACGAGGGACACATGATGTCTCGAATCGCATAGGTTGTGAACCCAAGACTAGCTATATCCTTGAACCATTGAGGATAAACAATATTGGTTTCTATGTTATAGTTAAGATAGTTAAATTCAAGGAGTTGAATTTAGTGATTGAAGTTGTGGGGACCCGGACGCTAATCATCTTCTTAATCGTCATTGGGACTAATTAATCAATTATAATAAGCAGGGTCTAAATTTTTTTTTTAAATGCGGAAGATAATGGAATCAAACTCCTATACATATCAGTATAAAAGTATAAATCTCAAACATCATACAATAATTTAAATCTCAGGTTCAACACCTAACTATCAAGTGTTTAAACCCTATTTCTAGTCCAAGTCCGGAATCACCACTCTAATCTCGATCTGTCTTCACCTCTGTGACCCTGTATCTGTCCCACCTGTTGTCATGCACACATACAAACAAGACAACAGCCGGATAACTCCGGTGAGATATAAATATCCCAGTATGAACAATGTATTAAATGCAATCATATAAAACATATATAAAAGCATAAACAAACATCAAAACATGTATCTAGTCTGACTACATGAATCGATGACTCGTGATCTAATCTTATCTTATCTCAAATCTAGGGATCCCAATCTAATTTAGACTTTGGTATGCTGTATCAAGTGTCTACAATAGACTTCGATCTACATCTAAAGCTCATCGATACACCGTAAGTCTAGAGTCTTATCGGTTCTGAGAAAGACTCGGCGGTTCTGCCCTAGCTAGGCTGATCTGCCCTAGACTCGGACTCTGACTCTGCTCTAAGTCAATATATCAACATATCAATCTAATAATCTGCAAATATCAATACAATAAAATAAAGTATGTGATTTAGGGAAACTCAAGTCAAACCTAACTCGAGTTGTGCAATCCCGAATCAACATTTATTTATACCTTTCGTGCTGTAGCTCTGATACAATCGAAGTCTCGATTCAAAGTCTGTCACTGTTTAATCTGGCAATGACAATATCAATATATTCTGTATCAATAATCTAGTCAAATCACAATGTCTCTGTTTTATCAAATTCTGACAGTACAACAGTACAATCTGGCGATACTGATAATACTATATCAGTCTATACCAATTCCAATAATTTACAATCAACCCCTGTACAAATCTGATATCAATTCTAGTCAATTTCATTCTGAAATTCATAAAAATTCCATATTCAGTCCGTTTCTTAATCTGACTTCGATTCTACGCTGTTTAACATGTCAAGAACAACATATATGACGTGTATTCAATTCTAACAACATCATAATTTCCAAACATGTCAAAACGTAGTAAAACTTACGTCCAGTTGTAGCCTGCGTTGATAGGAACACAGTACCGAAGTCGGATTCAAAATCAGACGGACGGATTTCTCACAAAAGGCGTAAGGATTTTTCTTAAACTTCCCTCGACCCTTTCTCGATTTCCTACTGATTTTTCGAAGGAATAACATCATATATATATCTGTGCATGCATACAACGAGGTGGCACAACTTTTGCAAAACACGTTGCACCGCGGGTGCGGTAACTACATGACCGCGGGTGCGCTCCTGCTTCGGCAGCATTTTCATTTTCTGAATTTCCACGACCGCGGATGCGGTCTTGTTTGCACCGCGGGTGCGGTCTTGTTTCTTACCGCGGGTGCGGTGATCATTCTGTAAAAATAGCATACCCTACTGCCTCCTCACCACGGGTGCGGTCTAATCAGGAGCGCGGGTGCGGTGTTGCTTCGGCAAAACATTCAGCAATTCAAAATAAATGGCCGCAGATTATCTTAAATCATGTCTCAATTGGCCCTTTCGTAATCACGTTAAATTATAAGTCAATAATCCTTGATTAACAGTGATTAATTCTCGGGCATTACATTTCTCCCCCCTAAGATACGATTTCGTCCTCGAAATCACATGCATCTCATTCGTATCAACAAGGAGTATATATACAACACTGTATAAGAAATTTACATCATCTAAATAACTCTGAGAACTCTTGTCTCATATCTGATTCAGTTTCCCAGGTTGCTTCTTCCGTACCATGACGAGTCCATTGAACTTTTACAAGTGGAATAGTCTTCGTTCTGAGCTGTTTCTCTTTACGATCAATAATCTGAATCGGTTTTTCAACATAGCTCGACGTCTCTTCCAGTTCGGCCTCGTCTGGTTGAATAGCATGTGAAGCATCAGGAAGATATTTCCTTAATAACGATACATGAAAGACATCATGTATCCCAGATAATGAAGGCGGTAAAGCGAGTCGATAGGCACGATCTCCTATCTTCTCGAGAATCTCATAAGGCCCAATGTATCGTGGAGACAGTTTCCCTTTCTTGCCAAATCTGACAACTCCTCTGAAAGGTGAAATCTTCAAAAATACTCGGTCTCCTACTTCAAATACCAATGGTCTACGTCGAACATTGGCATATTTGGCCTGTCTGTCTTGCACTGCCTTCATTTTCTTTCGAATTAGCTTCACTTTTCTGTCATATCTCTGATCATATCTGGTCCAATCTCAGGCACTTCAGAGATATCATCCCAATAGAGAGGGGATCGACATTTCTTTCCGTACAACGCTTCGAATGGTGCCATTTCAATACTCGTCTGATAGCTGTTGTTGTACGAAAACTCACAAAGCGGAAATGCATCTTGCCAATTAGTGCTAAAATCTAACACTACTGCTCTCAGCATATCCTCCAGTGTCTGGATCGTCCGCTCTGACTGTCCGTCGGTCTGTGGATGATATGCGGTACTTAGATGTAACTTCGTACCGAGAGCCTGCTGCAAACTCTGTCAGAAGTGCGAAGTAAATCGAGGATCACGATCTGATACAATTGACTTCGGCACTCCATGCAATCTGACCACTTCTCTGACATAGATCTCTGCCATCTGTTCAAATCTGTACGTCATCTTTTACGGAATAAAACATGCGGATTTGGTCAATCTGTCAATTACGACCCAAATCGCATCACAACCTTTGGAGGAACGCGGTAGCTGCGTCACAAAGTCCATGGAAATGTGATCTCATTTCCATTCAGGAATAGACAAACTCTGTAATAATCCTCCTGATTTTTTTCTTTCTGCTTTCACCTGCTGGCAATTCAGACAATTGGAGACAAATTCAGCAATGTCAGTCTTCATCTGTTTCCACCAGAACTGTCTTTTCAAATCGTTGTACATCTTTCTGCCACCAGGATGAATACTGAATCGACTGTTGTGCGCTTCTGACAATATTTTTCGTCTCAAATCTGAAACATTCGGCACAACCAGACGATTATTCACATACAAGACATTATCACGTACCTGATACTCTGATCGATGTACTGTTCTGACCATCGATACTGATTTCTGTACATTCTAATCAATTCTCTGAGGTGCTTTAATTCTCATAATCAGCTCTGGTTCTACTTGCACCGTATAAAGTCTCAACGGTCTATAATCTGTTTTAAATGCTATCCAGATAAACAGCAGTCTTCTATCAGATTTGAAACACCAATCGTCGATAAGGATAAAGAACATACCTTTCGACTTAGTGCATCCGCTGCTGCATTAGACTTTCCTGGATAGTATTTGATTTCACAATCAAAATCTTTAAGCAAATCAAGCCATCTTCGCTGCCTCATATTCAATTCAGATTGTGAAAACAGATATTTCAAACTCTTATGATCAGAATATATCTCAAACTTCTCCCCGTAAAGATAATGTCGCCATATCTTTAATGCAAAGACAATGGCTGCCAATTCTAGGTCATGAATTGGATAACGGGTCTCATGTGGTTTAAGCTGTCTTGAGGCATAAGCAATAACATGCCCTCGTTGCATCAGTACACATCCCAACCCTCTGTGAGAAGCGTCGCAATAAACCACAAAATCACCAGTACCGGATGGTATAGTCAACACCGGTGCACTGGTCAATCTTTTCTTTAATTCCAAAAAACTGGTTTCACATTCTTCAGACCAAAAAAAAGGAGCATTCTTTTGCGTCAGCTGAGTAATTGGTTTAGCTATACTCGAGAAATCTTTAATGAATCGACGGTAATATCCCGCTAAACCCATAAAACTGTGAATTTCGGGCACTGACGTCGGTCTTGGCCAAGAAATCACGGCTTCCACTTTACTGGGATCCACTGATATACCATCTCCAGATATAATATGACCCAGAAATACTACCTGGCTTAGCCAAAACTCACATTTCGACAGTTTAGCATATAATTTCTCTGCTCTTAAAATTCGCAACACCGTTCTTAAATGCTCAGCATGCTCACTCATATTCTTTGAATAAATCAAAATATCATCGATGAAAATAATCACAAAATCATCGAGATATTTCTGGAATACACGGTTCATCAACCCCATAAATACAGCTGGAGCATTCGTCAAACCAAATGGCATGACAATAAATTCATAATGTCCATACCTGGTTCTGAATGCTGTCTTTGAGATATCAGAATCTCTGACTCTCAATTGATGATATCCCGATCTCAAATCAATCTTGGAATATACTGACAAGCCCTGCAACTGATCGAACAAATCATCAATACGAGGAAAATGATATTTATTCTTTATCGTTGCCTTGTTCAGTTGCCTATAGTCGATGCAGAGTCTCATCGAACCATCTTTCTTTCTTACAAACAATACTGGAGCACCCCAAGGAGAAACACTCGGTCTGATGTACCCCTTGGCCAGTAAATCTTCCAGCTGATCCTTCAATTCTTTCAATTCAACTGGTGTCATTCTGTACGGAGCTCTAGAGATCGGCACTGTACCTGGCATCAGTTCAATGCTGAAGTCTATCTCCCTAACTGGAGGTAATCCCGGGATCTCATCTGGGAAGACGTCAGCAAACTCACGTACCACTGGCAGATCTGCCAATGCTGGACTCGACTTCAGTAAATCTACTGAATATACAAGGAATCCTTCTGCTCCTTTCTGTAACAATCGAGTCATAGATAATACGGATATTAAAGGAATTCTCGATCTAGAACCCTTACCGTAAAATTTCCACTCTTCAGCCATATCTGGTCTGAATCTCACTATCTTGTGGAAACAATCAACTGTCGCTCTGTACTTGGTCAGCATATCAATACCGATAATACAGTCAAAGTCAGACAATCCAAGTACGATGCAATCTAACTCAAGCTCATGCCCATCATACTGTAGTACACAACGCTTAACAGAATTTACAGATATCAAACCTATCCCCAAAGGCGAAGATACAGACACTACAGTAGCTAAATACTCTACAGGCAATGCATGACTCAATGCAAATCGTTCAGAAATAAATGTGTGTGAAGCACCGGTATCAATCAGTACGTAAGCGGAGTAACCACATAAAGAACAGTTACCTGCCACAACGTCATCTGGTGCTTCCTGGGCCTGCTCCTCTGTCAAAGCGAATACTCTGGCCTGCTGTCTCGGAGGCTAGCTAATAGTCTGGCTACCTCCTGGCCTCTGCTGTGACTGAGCTGGCGCTGGCTGAAATGTATGAACAGCAGCTGATCGTCTCTCAGTCTGTGCTGCTGATCCCGATGACTCGGCCCCCTGAGTTCTCTGCGAACCTCTTTGTGGACACACTTTAGCAAAGTGTCCCGGCTGTTTACAGAAATTGCAACTACCAGTCACTCCCTGGCATTGCTCGGTTGCATGTCTTCCTCCGCAAGTCTTGCAGTCAACTCCAGTGTAACTCTGGCTCTGTCTGGAACCACCGGAGCTGGAAGAAATACTGCCAGATTTCTTGAATTGATTTCCCCTGGCTTTCAAAAATTCCTTCTTCCCTCCACTGCTGCTGCCACCCTCAAATCTGGGAGGTGGTTGATGTGGTCTCGGTGTTGGAGGTACAAATGAAGCCCATTTCTGTCTCATCAGACCGGCTTTGGCTCCATTAGCTCTGTTCAGGGCGTCAGTAAAATTATTCGGTCGCCCTGTGTTCACCAATGTGAAAATGTCGGGGTTCAAGCCATTGATGAACTGGTCAGCTGTAGCTTCTTTGTTGTCAGCCACATGTGGAGCAAATTTCAACAAGGAGGAGAACTTGGACACGTATTCTTCTATGTTCATCTGTCCTTGCTTTAGATTAGCAAATTCCGCCCCCTTATCCTTCCGGTACGACACTGGAAAGAATCGTTGATAAAATTCAGTTCTAAATATATTCCAGGTAATATTCGTACCTCTATGCTCCATGGCTCTCTTCCTCGTAATCCACCAGTCCTTGGCAACGTCGTGTAACTGGTGTCCAATTAATTTCACTCTCTTCTCATCTGTATACTC
Organism: Primulina eburnea; assembly: GCF_022965805.1. Classification (NCBI taxonomy): domain Eukaryota; kingdom Viridiplantae; phylum Streptophyta; class Magnoliopsida; order Lamiales; family Gesneriaceae; genus Primulina; species Primulina eburnea. The sequence continues at coordinate 20,135,158 of NC_133103.1, forward strand.
CAAGGATTCAAACAACATCTCTATATCATCAAGCCAACTCTCGCACTCCACAGCGTTCTCTGTTCCTTTCAAGGTCGGCGGATGAAAGGACTGAAATCGTTTCAGTAACGTTTCCATTGGAGTCGGAGTGACATCCATTGGAGGATTTGATGTACTTCCCTGTTCTGGGACTCGTCTCGGAGGCATATCTGATGACCAAATAAATTAGTAACAGATACCACAATTCTGTTTCAATCCTCCTCTGATCATCTTACTGCTGATTTAGAATCGGTACTGATCCAGTTTTAATACAACATATTACTATATCACATCAGATAAACAAGTAACATGTAATAAAGCAGTAATACATGCTAGCATTCAAAAGCAGGAAAGAAAACTTCAATCTACCCCGCTCACTAGCCTCTTCTATCTCAATCTAAAGGATCTATGGCTCTGATACCACCTGTTGTGGGGACCCGGACGCTAATCATCTTCTTAATCGTCATTGGGACTAATTAATCAATTATAATAAGCAGGTTCTAAATTATTTTTTTTAAAATGCGGAAGGTAATGGAATCAAACTCCTATACATATCAGTATAAAAGTATAAATCTCAAACATCATACAATAATTTACATCTCAGGTTCAACACCTAACTATCAAGTGTTTAAACCCTATTTCTAGTCCAAGTCCGGAATCACCACTCTAATCTCGATCTGTCTTCACCTCTGTGACCCTGTACCTGTCCCACCTGTTGTCATGCACACATACAAACAAGACAACAGCCGGATAACTCCGGTGAGATATAAATATCCCAGTATAAACAATGTATTAAATGCAATCTTATAAAACATATATAAAAGCATAAACAAACATCAAAACATGTATCTAGTCTGACTACATGAATCAATGACTCGTGATCTAATCTTATCTTATCTCAAATCTAGGGATCCCAATCTAATTTAGACTTTGGTATGCTGTATCAAGCGTCTACAATAGACGTCGATCTACATCTAAAGCTCATCGATACACCGTAAGTCTAGAGTCTTATCGGTTCTGAGAAAGACTCGGCGGTTCTGCCCTAGCTAGGCTGATCTGTCCTAGACTCGGACTCTGACTCTGCTCTAAGTCAATATATCAACATATCAATCTGATAATCTGCAAATATCAATGCAATAAAATAAAGTATGTGATTTAGGGAAACTCAAGTCAAACCTAACTCGAGTTGTGCAATCGTGAATCAACATTTATTTATACCTTTCGTGCTGTAGCTCTGATACAATCGAAGTCTCGATTCAAAGTCCGTCACTGTTCAATCTGGCAATGACAATATCAATATATTTTGTATCAATAATCTAGTCAAATCACAATGTCTCTGTTTTATCAAATTCTGACAGTACAACAGTACAATCTGGCGATACTGATAATACTATATCAGTCTATACCAATTCCAATAATTTACAATCAACCCCTGTACAAATCTGATATCAATTCTAGTCAATTTCATTATGAAATTCATAACAATTCTATATTCAGTCCGTTTCTTAATCTGACTTCGATTCTACGCTGTTTAACATGTCAAGAACAACATATATGACGTGTATTCAATTCTAACAACATCATAATTTCCAAACATGTCAAAACGTAGTAAAACTTACGTCCAGTTGTAGCCTGCGTTAATAGGAACACAGTACCGAAGTCGGATTCAAAATCAGACGGACGGATTTCTTACAAAAGGCGTAAGGATTTTTCTTAAACTTCCCTCGACCCTTTCTCGATTTCCTACTGATTTTTCGAAGGAATAACATCATATATATATATATATATCCGTGCATGCATACAACGAGGTGGCACAACTTTTGCAAAACACGTTGCACCGCGGGTGCGGTAACTACATGACCGCGGGTGCGCTCCTGCTTCGGCAGCATTTTCATTTTCTGAATTTCCACGACCGCGGGTGCGGTCTTTTTTGCACCGCGGGTGCGGTCTTGTTTCTTACCGCGGGTGCGGTGATCATTATGTAAAAATAGCATACCCTACTGCCTCCTCACCGCGGGTGCGGTCTAATCAGGAGCGCGGGTGCGGTGTTGCTTCGGCAACACATTCTGCAATTCAAAATAAATGGCCGCAGATTATCTTAAATCATGTCTCAATTGGCCCTTTCGTAATCACGTTAAATTATAAGTCAATAATCCTTGATTAACAGTGATTAATTCTCGGGCATTACAGAAGTATCATGGAGATCAAACATTTGCCTTGTAAAAGTGTATAAGAGGATTTCATATTTGAAAGTTTTGAGAGTTAGCACGAGTACTAAAATTGAAAAGAGAGTGCATCTGCTTGAATTTTGTGAAAGTGTTCTAAATTCGGCAGGTGTCAAAATTTGACTCAATGGATAATTGAATTTTGATAAGTTGACTTTTACCGAGTTGAATTTGACAAAGTTGGACTTTCCATCATTATAATGAGTTGTTTACATTTGCCACATCGATGATATCTAATCGTCGATTTATATTGTGATGAAACCACTATCATTGATTGTTTAATTAAAAGATTAGTAGGCTTGAAGTATCGTATTAAAAATCTATCTTGTATGAGTCTTAGTTAGGCAAAACATCTAATATAAGTTTTTACTCATTGGATTGGAACATCCTAATCAAACACTAGCTACTAAGAGTTTCGATATATTAGTTTGGAGTGTGTCAATCAAACACCAACCGGTAGATGTCTTACTTGGTCAATCACCTAATAAGAGTCCTTGTAGGATTCTAAGATCCATGTATCTTTTAAATAGTCGAGTCTAGAGTTTTGATTCGAGAATAATACAACAATATTTGAAAAGATCTCTTATCTCTCTCTAAATTCTGGCCACTGTCTTTCCAATTAAAGACAATCGACCACTCATTTTCTTGAGGAAGAAAATTAGGCCACCACCTCGTCGTCATGTCACCGCCGTTGTGCCGCCGTCGCCATTTACTAAAGGGAATGTGACAATGTCAATGAACACAATGATAAACTATATTAATGTGATATTCCCTAAGGTGAATATGATAGTGTGAATGAACACAATTGATAAATTGTGGTTGATAAATTCTTCAAAAAAGAAGATTATATTATCCCAATTGAAGTGAATATGAATTACACAATTGACACAAAATATGAGATATATGTCTTAATAAAGTATTGTTCTAAATGTACGTCGGTATATCGTTTCACTATTTAGGTGATATCATACCTGAAATACATAATTAGATTTTATTTATATCTATCAAGCACGATATAAAGTTTGTGGAGGTTGTTGATGTTTACCAAAATTATATTTTCATTATATATTAATATGAATATATAAAATATCTAAAAGATTATTTAATTGACAATGAAAAAAAATTATGTGCTTGATATAATAAAACAATGATAAACATTGACATATATGGATTTTTGAATCCAATGCCAATATTGATCTAGTATAAATATGCTATTACAAATCAATATTTAGAAGATCTAAAATGCTTCAAAAGAAAAAATTATTGATATAAACACTTCCAAAGTTTGACATAATCGACTTTTTTTTTTTTTACCAAAGATCCAAAAATTCTTATTCATGGTTTATCAAATTTGATGTCACTATTACTAGCTCAAATTGACAACAATTTCTTATATTATTTGGAATGAATAAATAAAGATAAATGTGGTCCCATGAATCGCAACTTAATGTTTAGAAAAATACTTATGATTTTTTTCAGAATATATAATCAAGACAAGCTTTATTAAAATAAAAGATATGAATTTGAATTTAATGATTATAAATATGTTGATTTATGTTCCTCCAATCAACTATTAAGATAATTGATTTTGAGAATAAATGTGTCATATTTTGGGGATATTTGAAATATATTGTAATGTCCCGTCCACATGAATCACATGTATGCAAGTTATCAAATTTCTTATGTATCGTAATTAAATTATTTTAATTACATGAATTGAATATGGTAGGCATGTTTACATGTTTAAAATATGGTTTTCTATTAGAATGCATAAAACTATGTTTAAAGGTTATCCGAGACGCGATCGAGGAACGGAGACCGGGGACCATAGAAGAGAAAATATTTTATTAAATAATTATTTTTAATTATTTAATGTGGGGTGTATTTAAAATGAAATTTTCAAGAATGAGGTGTTTTTATACGCCTATTCATATTTTTAAACGGTATTCGATTTTCAACAAAAATAGTGACATTTTGATAACTCAGCTATTAATTTCACAATCTTTCTTAAATAAAATATTTTAAATAATAATTAATGGGATTAATGCGCCTATTATATTTGGCTAATGGGTTCCAAGCTTGCACCATGAGTTTTAATTAACATAAAAGTTAACAAACCCTCCCCAAACCCCATAATAAACTCACGCCTCTCACCCCTAAGCAATAAGGATTCTTCTTCTCCATCAGCAACACACACCACACGAATTTGAAGGAAATTTATGCAAGGTTTGAAGAAAAAATTCAGCATGCTTCCTCCCCCATCTCTTCGTGCATGTTCCTCATATCGCAAGTTGATTTTCGAGCGTAATATACGCAAAGGCATGCCTTAAATTTCTTTCAAATATCTTTCACACCATATTATGTATATTTGATTAACTTTGCATGAAAAATATGTTGCACAAGTTTATTTTCGTTTTTGTGGGCATTCATGCATATAACTCATGTTTTGATGATATAAAACTCTTCCTAATTAATGAAGCAAAAAAATGGCTGCCATGGTATGGAAACTTGAAGGGATGTTTTTCAACATGTTTTAGGGGCCATAGATGAAGGTTTAAGGTCTGGACAGTGTGGTGATGCATGTAGAATGAAAATAGACTCCTTAAGAGCAAGGACTCTTTGACTATGAGTCTTCGAAGGTCACGGCTACTAGCTGCGGTTAGGGAGGGTCCAGTAGACTTAAGTGGGCTGCATGATGTTCTTAATATGGTGGCATGAGGGTGGCTCAAAGGGCAAGGTCGATGTACATGCACTTGGATGGGTTTGGGGAGAAACGAGTGCATGCGTTTGGACGAGATTGAGGGGCTGTAGGTTAAGGCTTCTCAAGCTCGGTCCAGTAGAGTCCACAGGGGTCCAGTAGAGTCTTAGGTGGTCAACTAAGGGCTGGTCGAGTTGCTTTAGGCCTAGGAGCGAAGGGATGTATTGCAAGTTAGACTAGGGTTTTCAAAATAAAGGGCATAAATTCAGTAGGCTTTCAGGACGATTCCGAGGGTGTTAGGTGGATTGATTTGGGTTGAATATGGTTTATTCAGGTGTTATTAAGCTTTGGTTAAATTTTGAGTCAATACGAGTCAAAACTGGGATGTACGTCTAAGCTTTAAAAACATTCTGGGAAATTGGTCGAGGGGCATAAGTTTACGTCTAAAGAATATTTATAGGAGTGTTTCAAGGTTATATATTATTGGAATGATTTGGTATGTCGTTTCGAGGTCTAAGGATAAATGCGAAAAATTTTACGTCTAGAGGTAAAACGGTCATTTTACACCTAGAATATGGTGAATCGTAAACGCTAAAAGATATGTTGAATGATTGTTTTAAAAGAAAAATGATTAATATATGCATGAATTTTATAAAGTGATGGAAATATGAAATGTTGAAGGAAGTGAAGTAATTATGACTAATACGAATACGATGATATGTTAATACGTAAGGCCAAGGCTCAGTTGACGGGTGAGAGTGTCGTTGATGTCCCCGTCGCCCAGTACTGTGGTTACATGTAGATGAATCCATCACCCCCAATACGAATACGAAAGTCACAATTAACGATATGAATTCAACGAAAAAGAATACATATACGTATATGATGAATATGAATATGTTGATGATAATATGAAAATGTTCGTGTTTATGATGATATGAAAAATGTTTAAGTTTATACATGATTATGAAAATGATATTTTATGTAAAAGTATTTTCACGGTTGCATGTGATCTGTATACGTATTATTTCTTATCAAGAATATGGTATGTTGAGTCTTCAGACTCACTAGGTGTGATCGATGCAGGTAAGTATGATGTTGATGGTAGTGGAGGTTTTGATGGTTGATTTGAATGGGCTGAAAATGCACATAACCTGAGGACCAGCAATTGTCTTTTCTACACTTATGTTTATGATTTATGATGAAAGATTTTTACGACTTTGATTATTCTTATGAGTGGTTTTTGAGATGTTAGTTTAAGCAATATTGCTATTTTGGGAGTTTAAAATGATGTCAAAAATATTTTATATATTTTTGTATGTGTTCGGCCGAATTTGTGAGGGTTTTAAAAAAAATTCTAATACTTTTTAAGAAAACGAGTCGTGGACGTTTCATATATCGTAAATATTATGTCAATTGATTATGTGTTAAAATTTATTGGTATTGTGAGAAGTTTGCTACAATGAATCTCTTGAATAGATTGTAAATATGTTGAAAATACTTTGGATTTTATTACCAAGCATTTCAAATTAACAACAATGAGATATTTATGATGCAATTTCTTATTTTTATTCTTGTAAAAAATATTTCCAATATTGAGGGGAGGAAAATAGAAGTTTAAAAAATATTTTTGAGATCGATCCCCATATATTATAAAATGAACATGAAGTTTAAAGTTTAATTCTCAAAATATAATATTTGATCGTGCGTATAATATTGCTTATGCCATTTAGTTTCATTAATGTTCTAATTGAACTGTTTATACAATTCGTATGAAGCGACGAATAAACTCTTAAAAGAAAATAAATGAATATCTCAATGTCAATAATAATGGAGGCTAATCGTTCTGAAATAAATCGATATTCTGCATGACCATATCTTATTTTACTTGCAAGTAAATGAAAAAAAAAAAAAAAAGATGATTCAATTAATTCAATTTGGATTATGTTATTCATGGAAAATAACAAGCATACCAAAAGATGAGATTTGCAAATTATTTGAGATCAAAATTATATAATTATAGGTAATATTTTGCTCTTAATTTGTTTTTTGCTATAATGCAAAATAATCAGTATTTAGGACTATAGTATGTAGAAATTGCCAATAAAAAGATTGACAAATGACGAGTGGCAGTATGAGCCAACTTTATTACATGTGATATATTCGACTTATTACTCTTGAAGAGTTTGCTAAAATTTTCTTTCTATTTGATATATAAATTTGTGACGAAAGATTTGGAAAAGACAAAATCATCTTTAGAATTATGAATTAAATATTTCCAAGAAGGAATATTTGTTCATAAGTTATAGTACTCCGAAAAAAAAAAAACTAAAATACTTATATATATAAGTTATATCTATTGATGGTTGTTTGACAATTTGATGCTCAAATTTTTTTTTTTCCAACTTAAATATGAAGAAAAACTATTTGATCTTGAAGTATCATATTTAAGGATAATTTATGTATCATCATATATCACAAATTACATTAGTGATGTATACATTTTCTCCACTCGAGAAGACAAACTTAAATATTAAGGACATGACCAATTTCTTCGCAATCTCAAACAGACTATGGATTTACGTGAAGTTATTGGCATCAACCAAAGATAATATGACAAATATTTTTTTGCAAATTCATCACCTGCATCAACTTTTGGCAAATCAGTGTTCAAGATCATAGTACAAAGAGTTAATAATTTCAAATGATGTTTACAATAGGGGGAACAATCAAAGTTTAGTGTTTCATGAATGTTTTTAATGAGACAATCAACAAGTAATGAGTCGTACTCTTTTTATTTCAAAAAGATTTTTTCTCATTAGGTTTTTCCTAATAAGGTTTTAATGAGCGAATCTATCGTCAGAAGGACATTCAAGGAAGTATTTATTGTTGTTCTCTTTTTCCCTCGCTCAGAATTTTTCCACAAGGTTTTACTGTCAAGATTTAAACAAAACAACATTTGAGTCCCGGTGATTTTCCATACGTCTAAAAATGTCAATGAGGTGGGTATGAGACGGGTTTAGCTAAACCCAAGACCCTCTCCATGAAAAAAACTTTGACCCATTACCCACCCCAGCCCGGTTAAATATTCTTCGGACCCACCTCACCTCGAATATGAAACGGGGACGGGTAGACCCGTGAAACCCGTGAGACCCGAATTTTTTAAAATAAAAAAGTAATTTTTTTTCTCACATGACTGAGTTATAAAACAGACAAGCCTCTAAATACAACATTGTGGAAAATTAATTCATGTCTTTGACCACACTTAATAATAACAAACAAAGTATTTTCACGACAAAAAGAATTACATAAAAAAGAGTTACTAGCTCTCCAAAAAAATCTTGACATCCCCAAAAATAAGTCATAATATAATTTAAACAGATCAATATAAAATCAACGAGTAGACAATATTAAACTCTACTAAGATGATGACCAACTATTCTTCCACTATTGCTAAAAGTAGATTCAAATGCAACAGTTGCCATAAAAATAGCTAAGATCGTTATGGTTGAGGTGAAATACTAAAAAATAAAAATTAATAAAACTAAAACCCTAGAATATCCACATATATGGGATGAGTATGAGGTGGATATTATAAAACCCATAACCCGCCCCATATCCGGACGGGTCTGAAAATTTGGACCGGAGACACATCCCATGACCCATTTAGTATGCCCAAACCCACCCATACACGCGGGTCTGGGTAAAACTCGGACCTATTGACATCTCTACATACGCCCATCTTTCGAAATAGAGATTTTGACTAATCGATTGTTGTGCAAATTAATCATTAAAAGGAGAATTTATAAATATATTCTTTTTGTAGATGATTATTTTTATTTGACTAGATTTCAAATATTTGTGATCAAGATAAATATGACAAGATAATATGTGTAAAGATTTTTATATGTTGTAATTTTGCTTTGATATGATACTTGAGAACAATAAATTGTCCATATGAATTATCTCTATTCATTTATCTTCTCTCTTATTATTTACAACCAAATATTTCTCCTTTTTCCGGTGAGACCAAGAATCTAATATTGTTTATGGTGAAATGACTAATGACAAATGCCCTTTTATTGTCTGAAAATCGTAGCATCCCCTGAATTCAATTGACTCAACTCCATTCAATTTCCATTTCCTCTTGCTTAATCTTCGATAATTTCCCCCCTCTCGTCTCATTTCTCCAAAATTAACTCCCAGGTTCGAACTTATAATTCATTTATTGGGGTTCCCAACGCGAAGAAATCTATTCGTTTTTCACCAATGCCTCAATTTAATCCCGTATCGAAGGCGATGGCGCGTTTGTTTACCCACCGGAATTTGTTCCGGCAGAAGAAAGTTAATTGTGCAAGTCATGATCAGATTCGATGTTTGACTAGCATTGCTGTTACCAATGCATTTTCTTTACCGGAAGAAATTGTTAGATATCGTTACAGGAATTATAATCTCCGGGATCATGGGAAAACTTCTGCTGCTAGAATTGTGGTTCAAAAAAGGCGGTTCTTGGGATGTGGTGATGGCGAGGTTGGAGATATGCTCTCCAAAGTACATGAAGAGAGACGTGTTTTAGGGTAAGTTCAGGCCCAAATTTTTATTTATTATTTTATCGTATTGGATATCTTTTGTTGTTTAAACAATTGTTGGATATTTATTCTGTGGTTTGAAGATAATAGTTTCAAATTTGGAATGAGTTCTTTAACTGCATTATTATAACTTCTGTTAATTTTAGAGTTGTATTCGATGTTCATCAGGTGCATTGACAAATAGTTTTAAGGAGACCTCTGAATTTTGAAATGCTTCGGAGGATGTCGTATCCAACATATTGCACCTTTTAATTTCAAGTTTGTGAATGTCTTACATAATCAGATAGTTTTGATCGCTTGCTGTTTGAGCTGATTTGTCTTTTGATTATTAGATATTCACCTGAGCAATTGTTCAATGTGGTTGCGGCTGTTGATATGTATGAAGATTTTCTTCCATGGTGTCAGCGATCACAGATAATTCGCCGTAATCCTGATGGATCCTTTGATGCTGAGTTAGAAATCGGCTTCAAAATTCTCGTCGAAAGTTATCTATCACATGTCGAGCTGAAAAAACCGAATTTTATTAAGGTGAAAATCAGTTAATGTTTACTTATATTTCATTACTTTCTTTATCTTTTCCTCATGGAGTATAATAACGCTATTGATATTTATTGCTAATGTTTTTGTACCCTACATAATCACTGTCCTCTTTGGGATTGAGGTTACTAGTTACAAAATTCCTAAGTTTGATCATTGTTTTTACTTTTTATGAAATCTCTTTACGATTGAGTCCTGACTGTCAAGTACGAAATATCATGTATACTAGACCGTGTGGTAATAGTGCATGGACTGGCTGGTCATTCGCTCTTTGTGTTAGGCTCAAAGACAATTACAAGTTTTTGACTTGTATTCATTATTTTCTGATCCTTTCCTTCCAGAGAAATATTTGTGCTATTGATATTTACTGCTAATATTTTTGTAACCTACATGAAAATTGGCCTCGTTGGATTGAAGTAACTGGTTGCATATGACTACATTTGAGCATTGTTTTCCTGGAAAGATCATAACAACTGATCCCCGAGTGCCATGTTGGAAATAATATATAGCTATACTAGTTGGTAATAGCGCATGAACTGGCTGATCATTAGCTCTTCATGTTAAGCTTAAAGACAGTGATGAATAGGCTAATAGTCGTGGAAGTTCAGCATATAAGCTTCAAAAAACATTTTTTCGTGATTAAAGAAGTTTGTAGGCGGTGCCATCCTTCATTTTCTCAGCATATTCAATGTCACCAATATGAATTAACAATCAGGTTACAAAGTGAAGAGTATGGGAGAATGATATGGCTCTCCTGGGTGTGGGTTGTGGGCCATATTTTGTGAAGAAATTTGTGTCATGGAATTTTTGATTTTCCAATATTGACTTGATTCTTCTGGGGCTTGAAAGTTGAGAATTTATGCTTATTGAGAAATCATAGCGGTAAGTGTAAGTGCCTCAGATTGAGATGATCTATCATACATGATGCATTGGAGGGGTGTTCACGTTAACATTCTTGATGCTGCACAATAGTTGACCCTGTTGCATTGGTTGATTTTCCGTGCCTTGTGTTTTTTCAGACAACCTCATCCCAGAGTAGTCTTTTTGATCATTTGATAAATGTCTGGGAGTTTAATCCGGGAACTGTACCAGGAACCTGCGACCTTCACTTTTTGGTGGACTTTAAGTTTCAGTCACCATTTTACCGTCAGGTGAGTTTCTTCGGTAGTTGAACTTCTTCATATTTGATCATTAAGTTATTGTAATCTTCTGAGCCTGTTGTTATACGAATTTAGGCATACTTTTGCTTTCAATAACATGTAAATTTCTCTTTCTAGTGACATTCCCTGTTATTTGATGCTTGATATCTGTTTAGCAACAAAGAAATGTAACCTGCATTCGCTGTGTATAAAAATTTATCTGTAAATAGAAGAAAACCTTGCACCATGTTTTGATAATATTATTGAGAGTGGGCCTTTTACCATAGAAATGTTCATTTATTTTGGCGTAGTTTAGGTCATAAAATCACTTCTGATTGGTTGCATGGACAAAATCAATTCAAATATATCCACTGACACTTTATGGGATTAGAATTCAACTTAAGCTTTATTTGGTTTAACGTGATAATTTTATTGTTTCTGTGCGTCGCTGACTTTATGAGTTTATGTCATTTGTGATCATTTCACCATCTGCCGTAGTTAAAGCAGACCGCAAGTTCTTCTTTGGCATATGATACAAACTTACAATTACTGTACCGAGTCATGAATGTGTGAAATCTCCATGAAACTTTCAGTGTGACGATTTTGTCCTTGCTTCTGTAAAAATAGTTAAAATATATGATTGGATAGATGGCAACAGTTCTGATGCCCTTGAGGAAAGCTGAGCAACGAAATATACAGACATCATATAAACTGACATAACTTGAACATCATATAATGATTGTCATCAACATGTTTGTTTTACTGTAATTTTAACTCGTCAGCCCAATACCTGTACCTACACGCTAAGGAATGCTAACTAACAAATAAATAAGAAGAAAACAATTTTTTTTCGAGTGAGGAAGAAAACATCTACATAGGTATCGAGTGAAAAAATGTTCTTGATCAATTGATGATGTAAAATGTATCTCTCTCTCGATCTTTGTGGTTTCATGTTTCAGATATATTTGCAGTTTGTTTGTTCATAGTAAACATATGCATCTCTGATGCCTATTATTTTAATAAACTCGATTAATTTTCTTTAATGTTGGCGATTCACGTCCTTCCTGACAGATGGCAAATATGTTCTTCAAGGAGGTGGTCTCTCGATTAGTTAACTCATTCAATGACAGATGCCGGTTGATATACGGACCTGGGGTTCCCCTTGTTGAGAATGCTCGTGTGCTGAGAGCATGAAGGTTTAGATTTGTGTGGTAATGATGCTGTCCAAATACACTGCAATTCATAACATCTGTAAATGAGAAACGCTCGCCTTTTTTCCCGGGTTGTTTTTCGTGCACTCATTTCCTTTTTTTGTGGTTCGTGGCCAAAAAAAGTAACACATGCACAAAGCTAGGTTTATTTTGTTCCACCCTTTGAAGAGAATGTGACTTTCTTCCTGTCTGAATCCCATCTCTTCAAGAGCACTTATAGGTCTTTAAAGTTACGAAAACCGCTGGAAAACTATTGTGTTCACCACTTGAACAGCACAAACCCACCCAATTGTTGTGATATTTACTATCTCCTTTATTTTTAATACTTGTTCACGTCTTGTGCCACAGTATGCTATATTTTCTAATTCACATTCTACCATGGCTCTGTAGTAGTAAGCGCGAAAAGTTTCCCATTTGCCTCACACTTGTGCCGACACAGCTATTTCTGGTCGAGTATGAATCATGCGGGGCTTGATCATTTCTACCCTGAACTTCGGACCACATTACCTGTGATTAATCCATTTCAAATTTCTGTCGGGGTTTTCGAGCCTGCTGATACATGGTGATATGTAAGGAAACCAATAGCAGAATTTAATCGGAGAAATTTGAGATATTTCCTTTTATTACGTAATAGTTATGAAAATAAATCTACAATTAACAGATTAACAAATAAAAGAGGATATACAATATAAAGTTTGTACGTGAAATAGGATTGTCATTTCAACAGCCATTAGATTTTAAAATCTTACCATTTCGTATTGAATTTCAATGTCATAATTGTATTCCCACAATTCGAAACAGAAATGGGAGGCCAGAAAATGCAAGTTCTAAGCTTCCCTTTTAACTTCTCATTTAAAAAATTTAACTATTCCCTTTTCGTCAATTCGTCCAAAAAAATTTAAAGAACCCTCACATTCGAACGATAAAATTATTTCTTGATTAAAAATACTTAAATATCGAGCTCAATAGAATATTTTTAATTTAAAACTTCAATACCAAACTAACCTATATGAAGTTCTACATTAATTAAAAAAAGTAGGTATTTTATGAAATAGGATAACCTATTCGATCTATATCTATAGTAAAAATAATATTTTTGACAAAAAAAGTGGTACTTTTTCATGGGTTGAGTCGAATAAGATATTCGTTTCATAAAATTGATACGTAAAACAGTTTCACAACAATTTTTATGATTAAAAAATTGAATGTATGTTGTTGTCCTCGTGATTATAAATAGTGATAATGTTTGGCTGATATTTTTCAACTAACTAGTAGCAAAGTATGTGCGTTACATGTGAATAATGAATTTGAGTGCACTATGAATATTGGTCATAAATTTAAAAATCAATGAAGACACATAATTATTTTCAGAAATTATTCAATAACAAATATTATTTTATAGTTATTTATCTTTTCAAATAAACATGATTTATTTTCTCAAATCTTTTTCTTGTTTGAATTTTGAATCATTTAATATCTTTTTCATCTTTTTTAAATATTTTTTATTTTTCCTGCTTCTTTGTTCGATTAAATTTAGTAATCCCATCATCATATCTGATTTTCATGTTCTTTTTCATCATCAAATTTGATGTTGATTAATCTATTTGATAATTGTCTTTTTTTCTTATGGCTTTCTTATTTTGTTTATTTGACTCGCACACACTTCGGGTCTTACCTTATTTTATTTGCTCTTGTTTTCTTGAAGTCTCACTTGGTTTCCCCACATCTTTCACCACAATTGAAAAAACATCATTATTCTTAGTAACTAATTTGTCTAATTTGAAATGAAACTTGTGATATTATTTGTTTGGTTATTTAATGTTCTCTTTATATTTAAACATATATTTTACTTTTAAATGAACTAAATTCATATTTAAATAAGTTTTCAGCTCTCATCTTTGGAAGCATGCATTCGATTTACAATCATAAAAATTATAGTCCAATATAATGCTCTCACAACTTTTATTTATTTCATATCCCAACATATTTATATATATATATATATATATATATATATATATATATATATATATATATTCCACCAAAAAACATAAATAGATTATGTTCGTGGGGGATGAAAGAAGGTGTCATAATTTTTCTCAAAATTCATGTTTCTGTACATTTATAAACATGATAAACAATATGCTGAAGCAGATCGAGCGTTACCTTCTGCCATCGAGGAATTTGTAAGTTTTCTGATTTCCATCCGGTTGAAGCCTTCTAAGAACTACACACTCTCTATAGATGGTGTATTTTGTTTTTATGTGGTGTGTGCTTAGGGACCTCAATCGCTACTATTTATAGGTGTTTCTCATATCATCGATGAGTTTATAGGGAGCCCGAGAGTCAAACGAAGAGGCGCATGCGTGCCTCAATTTTCTAAAGTTGAGACGACATACGCATATTTTGTCAAAATTTGTAGGCAATGGCCATCGCCATTTCCTATACGTTTATCCTTCTTCTGATATGAATTGATAAGTGTCATTTTTTCTTACATTCTCCCACTTGGCTCATATCTCATTTTCTATAGGAGAAAACAAAACACATGAATCATGGCGATATGTCCTCTAAAAGCGAGTATTATCTTCAATGTATTACTATGCATTATGTATATCAAATCTGTATAACTTAATGAATAAACCTCATGTTTATTCGATGTCCAACTCTATTGATATATCTCGAATCAATGAATGTGTGCACAGTAAATATGAGAAAATATCACATCATAGTTTTAGTAATTTTTTCTTACAACGAAATTACATAAAGGAACCAAGTCTCATTCTTTTTGTATGATCATTAAATTTCAATGATGGCATAACTTTAGTCAATTGCAATCATCAATTCATTGCTAATGTGCTCGATAATTAACTTCTTATCTTTAACACGTTTTCGTGTGGCTAAATACTTAATGTTGATTTGCTTGCTTCGACTACCAATTTTGTTATTTTTAGCCATAAAAACAGCAGCTGAATTGTCATTATATAATCTTAATGACCTAGATATAGAATCCATGATGCTAAGCCTCGAAATGAAACTCTTCAACCACACACCATGTGAAATTGCCTCAAAACAAGATATGAACTCATCTTCCATAGTGGAAGTACCAGTCAATGTCTGCTTTGCTCTCCTCCAAAATACAGCTCCACCAGCTAGCATGAAAATATATCCTAAAGTGAATTTTCATGAATCAATGCAGCCAGCGTAGTCTGAATCAGAGTAGCCAATTGCTTCTAAATTCTCAGTTCATCTGAACATAAGCATATAATCTTTAGTCCATTGAAGGTACCTCATCACTTTCTTTGCACCTTTCCAATGGTCTAAACCTGGATTACTCTTATATCTTCTCATCATCCCAAAAACAAATGCAATGTCAAGTCTAGTGCAAATCTGAGCCTACATCAAGCTTCCGACAACAGAAGCATAAGGAATGTTTTTCATTTGTTCCCGTTCTAGATCATTCTTTGGGCATTGAATTAAATTGAACTTATCTCCTTTCACAATGGGAGCTATCCTTGGTGAACAATCTTTCATCTGATATCTCTCTAAAACTTTGTTGATATAGGTTTCTTGAGACAAACTTAGAATACCTTGAATTTTGTCTCTATGTATCTTATTGTCAATGACATAAGATGCATCACCTATATCCTTCGTATCAAAATTTTTAGAGCGGAATTGTTTCACCTCATATAACAAACCCTTATCATTGGTTGCAAATAATATATCATCCACATATAGAATAAGGAAACAGATCTTACTCCCACTGAATTTCTGGTATATACATTGATCCATGATTTTTTCTACGAATCTTAATGAAGAGATAACATCATGAAATTTTAAATACCATTGACGGGATGCTTGTTTCAATCCATATATAGATTTCTTAAGCTTACATACCAAATGCTTACCATTACTAGAGAAAGATCCTTCAGGTTGTTTCATATAAGCCTCGTCCTCTAATTCTCCGTTGAGAAAAGCTATTTCATGTTCATTTATTGCACATCTAAGTCAAAATATGCAACTAATGCTAAAATGTTATGGAGAGAATCTTTCTTAGATACAGGAGAAAAAGTCTTCTCATATTTGATTCCTTCATGCTGAGTGAATCCTTTAGCTACGATTCTTGCTTTATATCTTTCAATGTTGCCTAATGAGTCTTTCTTTGTTTTGAACATCCATTTACATACACCATCAGGCAACTGAACAAGATCCCAAACTCTATTAAATACCATAGAATTAATCTCTTCTTTCATAGCATTAAACCATAATTTTGACTCATTACAACTCATGGCTTGTAAAAAAAATTTCAAGATCATTTTCGACTCCAATGTTAAAATCCAATTCTTGTAAATACACAACATAATCACTAGATATAGTTGATCTTCTGATTCTTGTCGATCTCCTCAGGTTGTTTGGTTGATCAACAATTTCTTGTTGTTCTTTATTAACAAGTTGATCTAGATTTTCATCAGGAGATTTGTGGAACTTCAGTAACCAGTTTCCTAACACCAGTTTGGACTCGAGGAGTATGCATAACGACCAATTTATCATTCGAATAAGAGGGTTGTGAATTAATGTGATCTTTCTCAAGAACTATGTCATTTGAATGATTACTCCCACTAATCAAGTTATTCTCAAGAAATTTTATATTTCTTGATTCCACAATCTAGTGTTGTGAGATGGATAATAGAATTTGTACCATTTGGATTTTTTGGCATACCCTATTAAATATCTACTTATAGTTCTTGGATCCAGTTTCTTTTCATGTGGGTTGTATACTCTTATTTCTGAAGGACATTCCCAAATGCGTATATGTTGTAAACTCTGTTTCCAACCTTAAAATAATTCAAATGGCATTTTTGGACATCTTTAGTTGAAACTCGGTTTAATATATATACAGCTGTCTTAAGAGCTTCAGTACACAATGATTTAGAAAGTTTGGAGCTACTAAAGATGCTCTCCACAATGTCCAATAATGTTCGGTTTCTCCTCTCAGCTATGCTATTTTGGTCCCAAAAACCAGGCATAGTATATTGAGCAACAATCCCATGTTCATGGAGAAACTTCGCAAACGGACCAGGTGCCTGTACATTTTCAGTGTATCTACCATAATATTCTCCAACTATATCAGTTCTCACGATCTTAATCTGTTTTCTACATTGCTTCTCCACTTCAGCCTGAAAAACCTTAAAGGCTTCAAGGGCTTCGTTTTTGTTATGAAGTATGTATATATACATGTATCGTGAGTAATAACCAATGAAAGAGATGAAGTATTTCGCACTTTACATGTCCATATCTAGACAAAAAATATCTGAATATATGATTTCTAATATTTATGTACTCCTCTTGGCACCCTTTTTAGATTTATTGATCTGCTTTCCCTTTATGCAGTCCACACGAATCTCAAATTCAGTAAAATCTAAAGTATTAAGTACTCCATCATTGATTAATCTTTTAATCCTATATATGCAGATGTGTCCCAATATCCTGTGCCACAATATAGGTGAATCTTCATTTATAATACTTCTGTTAATATCCCTCTGAACATGCATAGTTGTGTTATTATTTTGTAAAGAAATAGAGAAAAGACAATCAATCATTTTACCATTTTCAACAATATTTGATTTATAAAATGAATTTATTGATTTATCCAAAAATTGAAATGAATAACCAAGGAGTACAAGATTTGAAACCGAAATTAAATTCCTAGAAAAACTTGGAACATAAAATGTCTTTTTCAATTTTAAAATAAAATCACTATCCAATATAAGGTAGCAAGCCCCAATGGCCTTCGCATGTGAAGAAATATTGTTTCTTGAGTAGATGTTCCGCTCATTTCCTTGTGGTTTCCTTAGTCTTTGCATACCCTGCAAGGTATTTGTAACATGGATTGTAGAAACAAAATCAATCTACTATGTGTTATAAATCATATCAACCATATTAGATTCATAACAGATAAATGACATAGGAATACCTTTCTTTTCAAGTCAATCCTAAAATTTAATGCAATTCTTCTTCATGTGTCCCGTCTTTTCACAAAAGAAACACTTGTATTCTTTCTTGATGTCAGGTTGGGGTGAAATTATTCATTTCCCTTTTCCCTTGACTTTGGCTTGCTTCTTATACTTTCCTTTTATGGTCATAAAAACATTATCACTTGTTTCCATCAACAACCTTCTTTCTTCTTGAACACACATGGTCATTAATTCATTGATTGACCATTTATCATTATGTGTGTTGTCGGAAATTTCAAAGGGTGCATATTGCTGTGGAAGAGTGCATAAAATGTAGTGCACAAGAAAAGTATCAGACATTTCCGAATCAAGTGTCTTTAGTCGAGCCGCTATGTCCCATATTTTCATTATGTGCTCTCGTTTACCTCTAACAATGGTGAGCCTTAATGAAGACAATTTCATAATTAGGGTGTTGACAAGTGTCTTATCTGAATAATGAACTTATTCAACAATAGCCTTCAGTAATTCTTTCACATTGTTATGCTGATCGACAAAACCACGCATAACAGCATAGATTTTGGTCTTTATGAACATTACGCAGAGTCAATTAGATCGCATTACGCATAGTCAATTAGATCGCACCCATTTTTCATAAAGATCAACATCATATGGATTGCTATTTTCAGTAATAGCAGATAGTTCGTCTTTTCGTATAGCATAATCAATATCTATCCACCCTAATTGAAGAAGAATTCTTTATTTCCATATTTTATAATTATCGTCCTTCAGTTCGGGAATGTCACATCTTATATCAGAAAAACTTTCATGTTGCATAACTGCATAAAAATATAATATGCTTATTATTTTTAAAATTTTGAGGTAATATCATGTTTTACTAATGTAAATAATTTAAAATCCAGTGACATAAAATTTGGCTGTGGGCTAAAATTTAAATTCAATAAAAAATTTCTGGAACTTTATGATAAACCTATAAAAATATATTTTCTCTTAACTGCTGTAGGTAAATAAAGAAAAATATAATTTTGATATTTTAACCGAATTAGTTATATAAATATTACAAAAATCTCTGTGGGGTAAAACTTATTATGTTTATATAATTAATTACAATTGATGTCCATTATGTGATCAAAATCCACTTAATGCATAATTTTCCATAACCAGGCTATTCCTCAATGATTTAAAATTATACGGTTCACTGAACAAAATTTTGGCTTTACGTATGCTTTATATAATAGTTATTTAATAACACAATCAACATTTTCCAAGAGTGCTCACAGGAAATATATGTAGGACTAAGGCCCTTTAAATACTTAACTCCTAGACAAAGCAACGTTCCTCAGGGAGACTGGTGGTTAGTCAAGACAGTTTAAACTGATCTATGAAAAACTCCTCCAGATCATGTTTTTTCTTATCACCTTATAATTATTTTTAATTTTAATTATCCATATTTATGTGAATTTTTATAAGCCAAAACTTTAGATAACTTTATATTCACATTTTTAATTAATTTTTTCATATAAAATTATATAAACATAATAATCAAATATGAACAATTTGTAAATTATAATGATTTGAAATATCATACTATTGCAGAAAACCATAAGCAATATTTATAATTTTAATTTTAGTGCATTAATTTTATTCCAAATGTGTACAAATTATTTAACCAAATGCTATATATATATTGAATTACACATATGACTTAATAACACATTAGTTATTATTTAGTTATTTATTATTAGTTTTTTTAAAAATAAAACATTACCGACACAATTGAAAGACAAATTGAAGTGTGGGCTCACTTTTAAATTCAATACATTGCATGTGTTTGTCTGAATGATTGATTAATACAACCATCTCATTCAATTGCCACAACCCTTCTTCAAGCTTTTTTCTGCAATTTCTCCGTAAATGTTTTGCTCTAAAAATTCTTATTTTATTTTCAAATTCAAAAACATTATATTATTTTCAAGACTTCGGCCAAGCCGAGAACTTCAAAGTGCAACCGGGAACAAAATTTTCAGGTAAGTTTCTTAATATTACTATGTCCGACTTCAAGTTTCATTTTCCTTACGCAAATTCCAAGAAACAAAATTTTCGAAAAGTTCATGATATTTGATTTTCAGAAAATAAAAACAAATATTTTCAAGGCAGATGTATCACGGCTCTGATACCAAATGTCAGAATTTTTCTCAAAATTCATGTTTATATACATTTATAAACATGATAAAAAATATGCGAAAGAGGATCGAGCATTACCTCCGGCCATCGAAGAATTTGTAAGTTTTCTGATTTCCTTCCGGTTGAAGCCTTCTAAGCACTTCATATACTCTATAGATGGTGTATTTTGTTTTTATGACGTGTGTGCTTAGGGACCTCAATCACCTCTATTTATAGGCATTTCTCATACCATCGATGAGTTTATTGGGAGCCTGAGAGCCAAAAAAAGGCGCATGCGTGCTTCAATTTTCTAAAGTTGAGGCGGCGTACAAATATTTTGTCAAAAGTTGTAGGCAATGACCGTCGCCATTTCCTACACGTTTTTCCTTCTTCTAATATGAATTGATATGTGCCACTTTTTATTACAGAAGAAACATAAATTTTATCATCATCATGACTTATGAAAAAATTACCGAACTTTTGCTATGCTTGTGGAAAAATTGGGCATATCTTTCGTGATTGTGACCAAGATGGAACTGACAACAAAAAACTTCCCTTCGGACCATGGCTCCGGGCAACAGCAAAATTCGGAAGAAAGAAGGAGAGAACACCATCCCCATAGAAATCAAGCTCAACCATAGGAGAGCATGGGAAGGGGAAGAAAGTCATCTTGCATGATTCGTAAAATGATATACATATGGAATCAAATAACTTTTCTAATAGCGGTGAGAGAAGCACAAAAACCCGACAAAACCAATCATCTACTGCAGATGTGCATGGCAACATGATGCAAGCTAATATTAGATCCAAGACCAGCAATGGTGGTGGATTGGAACATACACCACACCTACCTTACATCAACATGAAAATAGTAACAAAAAAGACAGAAGCCCAAACCGCCCTCACTACGTGGAACAAAGATGCTAATAAGGAAAAGGGTACAGATACAACACAGTTGGCAAAGAGTCCAATGCAATGGAAAAGACGAGCTAGAAATGCAAAAACTAAAATGAAATATTGAGGACAAGGAAGTGACCCTCATTGTAGTAGTTTGAAACATGGCAGAGAGATGGATATGGAAATGAAAGATACTCTCATTCCAAACAAGAGAAACATGGTTCGAAGACTCTCGTCTAGTTCCTCTCCTTCATTGGCAGCGGCTGCAGAGCAGTCCCTTTGTTGCATCACTGAAAAGTCTCCTGCCCTTCTATTCTTATGTGAAACACGAATGAAAGAGTACAAGTGCACAAGATGGAAGAAATATTTTGAGTATTCTGGTTGTTTTGTCGTTAACAGTGAAGGGAATGGAGGTGAATTCATGCTAATGTGGAAAGATCCCTTTGAGGTCAGAATGAAATCTTATTCCAAAAGGCAAATCGATTGTGAAGTGTTTGGATCCAAAAAAGCATTGGATATTCACGGGATTTATGGCAACACTGATGCTAATCTCCGGCATATCTCTTGGGTGCTGCTTCGTAAGTTAGCAAATATAACTGAATTGGCATGGGTGCCTTGGTTGGTTGAGGGATATTTCAATGAAATTTATTTTGATAGTGAAAAATCGGGGGGAAACTTGAGATCGATGACACAAATCCAAGCTTTTAGATACATCTTGTCGAGTGCTCTTTACAAGACTTACATTGTCATGGAAAGATATTTACATGGGTAAATAGATAAGCATCAGATCGGATTATCTTTGAGAGGTTGGACATGTACTGTGGCACCTTTGAATGGCATATACTATGCCCAAATGCCAAGGTTCATAACCTCGAGTTCTACCATTCCGATCACCGACCAGTTTTTCTTGACAGAAACTCGATACAAGATTTACACCTAATATGTCCAAAAAATCGTAGCCATATATTTAAATTTGACGCATGTTAGCTAACTGAGGAACAATGTATGGATGTGATTAAAAAGAGCTGGTCGAGTCTGCCTTCTGGAACTTGTATTCATGACAGAATTGCAAATTGCCCAAGTGAGCTACAAACATTCCCTCTGAATCAATTCCGCGCTATTCCACGGCTTATTAAGGAGAAGAAAGAAGTACTCAACAAACTAAAAAATAGCACAATGTGGCAGCATAGACTAAGTAGGATAAGGTGGTTGGAAGGAGAGTTAGAAAGGCTCAGCTCTAAAGAAAAAATTTACTGGCACCAGCATAGCATAGCGAATGATAAGTGCAAGATTTGCACTTAATTTATATTGGAATCCATTTTGAATTATGCTTGTTTCGAACAGAATTATGCGTTTTTGGTTTGTTTTTGTTGTCATTACAGGAATTGAGAAAATAGCGGACACGAAGTCAAGTCGAGTCAAGGAAACATAGCGCCGTGAAGCACTCGGAAAGAACCTCGCGTGCGCCCGCGCGAGATCACGCGCAGCCGCACGCACAAGGAAGCAGCAGAAGACCCGAGAGGCGTGCATGGCCGCGCCACTTCACGCGCAGCCGCGCGCGCACAGATGAAGCAAATTACCAGAAGCTCGTGCGCGCCCGTGCGAGATCACGCGCAACCGCGCGCGCGCAAGTACGAGCCAACAAGCAGACGCCTACGCGCCATCGCGCCAGTTCTCGCGCTACCGCGTGCACACATGCACCGCCAGACACAGCAACTCGCGCGCCACCGTGCCAATTCATGCGCCACCGCGCGCGCGCCGCTTTCCAGATTAATATATAAGGTGCGAGTAGGTCAAAACTGGGGGACACACGCCGTTTTGGACGAAAATACAGGAAGAAGACTCGGAGCGAAGGCGAGACGAAGGCAAGACACGCGAAGATCGATTACAAAGACGAAGAGCGACAAATCTGGGGACAAAGACGACACTTCGGATTTGTTATCTGTCTTTTGCGTTTCTATTTTCTCATATGTCAATGTCTAAAACTTTGAACATGCGTCGTTTTTATTTCAATTTCGTGATGAACTAATTTCCCATTCTAGAGAATGATGTAGCTTTGTGGACACGATGATTTGACGTGGTTATTTTATAAGATTGAATTTCATTTCATGTTTACTTGTGTTTCTCTGTGTTTATTGCACTGCAATTTACTGGCCATAAATTGTTTGTTGTTTGATTAACTCTACAACTCGGGAGAAGGACTAGGATTATAGATCATTAGAACACATCGTTAAATGTTTATAGCGTTCGGAAGGCGTATAACCTTAGCGAGGCTTAGTAAGAACATTGTCTGCATTTACCTATGAAACTTAGATTCTAATTAGGAATAATTGAATCGAAGTTGATAGATACAGTTATTCGTCACTTGGGAAAGGGGGAATAGAATAATCTAAGTGTTCTTGGCCATTAAATAATTGGAATTCATGAATATAAATTCAACTGTGAATTTTTTATCGTGGAAACTTTGTTAAATCATTTCTCTAGATATTTTCTCTTATTATTATTTCTCAATTCAGTGATTTAATTAATTCATTGTTTTCAATTAATTCGTTCAACCAAACCAACCTTTTATTTGATTTTTCTAAATAAAGTTGAGACTGTTTTAATTACGAGCACTGACATACATTTTTATACACACTCCTCGTGGGAACGATATCTGTACTCTAACCAGTACTAAAACTTGACACCGTACACTTGCAGTAGAGAAAACTCGCAACAGCGAACTGGCTCCGATTCGGGGATCGAAATTGAAGATTCTTTCATACCAGGGCGTCAATGAGAAAGACAACAAATTATATGCGTGGTTTAATCTCGAATCATGGTGACTTATGCGAGGAACCGACATGTATACTGAAATTGTTCTTGAATACTTTAACACTTTTTTCACATCAAATTATGCTTCTCCAGAGGATATTCAGGTGGTCACTGATTTCATAAGCCTTCGGTTACAGATAATATGAATAATTCATTATGTACCCCTTTACGGCGCAAGAAATAAAGAGAGCTCTTTTTGACAAACATCCGAAAAATCCATGAGTCCTGATGGTATATTAGCCTTATTTTATCAAAGATGTTGGAATATAATTGGCGAAGATGTAACCGAGGCAGCACTCAAAATACTGAATGGTGGAGCAGATTTGAAGGTGTTGAACTCTACTGTTGTTTCACTGATGCTGAAAGTTCACTAGCCAATGATGACGAAATATTTTTGGCCCATTATAATGTGCAATGTGTGCTATAAAATAATAGCCAGAGCGCTAACAAACCGTTTGAGACCGATCATGACACAAATAATAAGGGAATCTCGAAGTGCTTTTGTGCCAGGTAGATTAATTTCAGACAACATTATTGTGGGCTTTGAACTAATCCACTGGTTACGGAACAAGATATTAGGGAAAAATTGATATGCCGCTCTCAAACTTGATATGAGCAAAGCATATGATCACGTGGAATGAAATTTCATTGCACAAGTTATGCGCAAGATGGGTTTTTCAGAGCATTGGATTGGCTTGATAATGTATTGTATCACATCTGTCTCGTACTCTTTTTAAATAAATCAGGACATTATGGGAAACATAAAACCACAACGAGGAATTCACCATGGTGACCCTCTCTCACTTTTCCAATTTGTTCTATGTGCACACGGATTCTCATAAATTCTCACCGTCTCTCAAGAACAGGGTAATATCTATGAACCCAAAATATCTCCTTCGTGCCCATCGATAACCCACATTTTCTTCATAGACGATAGCCTAGTATTTTTTTTGAGCCACAGCGGAAAATTGCAAAGAGGTATGCAGATTTCTAAAATTGTATGAGTCAGCTTTTGGGCAGCTAGTTAATTTTGAGAAGTCGGCTTTATCCTTCAGTCGAATACAAGATCTGAAACAATTGATGTAGTAAAGGCTGAGTTGACGATTCTAGTAGTGTAGGGCCATGGGGTATATTTGGGCCTTCCGACCTTTTCTATGCAAATTAAAAGGGTTCAGTTTGAATACCTGACTCAATGAGTAGGCCAAAAGTTCAAGCAATGGGAAAATAAATTCTTTTCAGAGGGTGGAAAAGAGGTTCTAATTAAATCGGTACTCCAAGCTATACCGAGATATGCAATGGCTTGATTTCGCATTCCTAAGGCTAATTGTGAGGACATCGAAAAGATGTGTGCTAATATTTGGTGGGGAGTTGATAAAGGGAGGAAAAGAATGCATTGGAAAAAACTGAATATGATGTGTAAACCAAAAAGTCTAGGTGGTATGTGGTTTCGTAAGATAGACATCTTCAACAAGACTCTTCTCGCGAAACAGATCTGGCGTATGATAACAAAACCGGAGTCTCTATTTACAGGAGTTCTCAAATCTATATAGTTCAGACATAATGATGTAATGGAAGCCAAGCTAGGACATAACCCTTCAAATATATGGAGATCTTTGTTATGGAGCCGAGATTTATTAAGGGAAGGACTCATATGGCGAGTTGGTAACAGGAACTCAATATGAATATTTGATGAAAAGTGGATACCGAACTTCCAAAATAGCCTGGGACAGATTCTTAAAGAGGCAAATGACCAATCCAAGGTCCAATCACTCATAACCTATAATCAATGGAACATGAGCCTTGTTAAGAACAAATTTCCAGCCTTTGTTGCTTCAGAGATCATCCCTATCCTCCTACCTCCGAATGATAAATAGGACTCGAGGTTCTGGCTCCATGACAAGAAAGGGAAATATTCAGTGTGTGAGGGCTACATGTTGGGATCAGGTTGCATACACCCCCTTGAAAATCAATCGGAAGTTACAATGAAGTCATTGTGGAAATTTATATGGTCTCCTCTTTGCCGCCAAAGGTACGGATTTTTTGGTCGAAAATATATCATGATGCTATTGATACTTTGTAATGCCCGAAATTTTTATTACTGTAATCCGATATGATTTGTGGATAATTGTGATGTGATTATAGACAAAACAGATCAGACCGGGATAGCCTAAAAGAAGAGTGGAATTTTGTGCGAGGAATGAGCCTCGCGCATATGCGCGACCAGACCGGCACATATGCGAAGAATAGACAGAACACCTCGCGCATATGGGCGACGTGTACCCGCGCATATGCGCGAGGGTACCCGATAGTAGTGAAGATTTTTAGGGACCTCGCGCATATGCATCGAAGGAGGGCGCGCATATGCGCGAGTCACCGTGATGCTACGTGTCGAGACAGAATGTCTCGCGCATATGCGCGAAAGAAGGGCGCGCATATGCACGAGAAGTCCAGCATGCATACGAAGTTGACACATGTATTGAGCACCACTTAATATGTATTTTGATTCATTTCTTCAGCACTTCTTCAGCAGAGAACCTCCCGAGAGTCCATGAAGAATAGCTCCAAGCTATATTAGAAAAATGATTATGCAAAATCCAACCGCCCGATTGTCGACCCGAGTTCATATTCTTGCTCCTCTTGTTACAAGCTACTAAAGGATGTAAGTATTACTAAATTTCAGCATGTTTTGAAGTGGAGTTGTTGGGAGAAATCAAATTTTGATTTCTATTATGGGTTATTGTGATGTTGGTGATAGTATATTCGAAACCGGATTGAAGTAATGATACCGTATGCGATTATTGTGATTTTCTAGAATACATGTGTATGAGATTATGCAGATTTTGAGTCCCATGGTTGATGGTTATTGAGAATTATGACCTGTTAATATCACATATGTTATTTAAGTTGACCGGTATCGCGAGATTACACCGTTATGCCGTCGAAATGTACCGAGATTGAATATTAATCCGTATGTATATTCCTTTGGGTTAGAGATTGATATGGTACATTTTATACATGTCATTTCAAATTTGTACAGACAGATTGATATCGTGAATTCAAGACTTCGACGTGTTCAAACTGACACTACGACAAGAAAGGTATAATTCAATGTTGATTCGGGAAGACACAACTCAAATTAGATCCTATTTGAGTTTCCCAAAATCACATACTAGATTGTTTATTATTTGATATGGTTATTCCTTCTTGATAGGGTTATGCCTTTCTATTGAGTTATAGCAATGCACATGAGATAGGTGAGTCGTTGGCAGATATGCCAAGATACCGGATGTTCGGTGGTGTCGATGTACGTAGGAGAAGATCGACTCCTATTGTAGATATTCGATACAGAGAGGGCCGAAGTCCGGGAATAAGACGTACCGCCACCCCGATTGGGAGAGTAGGTGGGAGATTGTTACGTCTTATTCATACCGGGATCCCTAGACTTAGATATGAGTCGAAGTCGAAGAGTTTTATCTGTATTCACTAATGTGTCATAATTACTGATTCATGTATTACGATTTTGTATTTACTCGCATGACATGCATGTATACATTTTTATACTGGGATTTGTTCTCACCGGAGTATCCGGCTATTGTTGTATCTGTATGTGTGCATGAAAACAGGTGGAACATGATCAGGGTCAAGGAGATCGTGACTGAGATTGGATAGCATGGTGATTTCGGGTGTAGAAGATGAACTAGTAGTTTACATTTGATATGTAGTTTGTTGTAAACACTAGTTTGTATAAATATATAATGGAAGAAGACATGTACTTACCTTTAATGAAATAATTAGAGCTATCACTTATGGATGATTTATATACAATAGTTTATATTGTTTAAAAGCAAAAATTTTCTGACTCATTTTCTAGCAAAGATCCACTTAATCCCAAAGATAATTGAATTAGAGCCCGGGCCCACATACTTGTTGG
The DNA here is from genome assembly GCF_022965805.1 of Primulina eburnea. Lineage (NCBI taxonomy): Eukaryota > Viridiplantae > Streptophyta > Magnoliopsida > Lamiales > Gesneriaceae > Primulina > Primulina eburnea. The sequence continues at coordinate 20,163,349 of NC_133103.1, forward strand.
AATTTATTATCACGTCATGTTCTGGTTACGGGTCGCTGTCCCTTATGTATCTATAGGGTGGATACAACAAGCCACGCCCTCTTCTCATGTGCTAAGAGCAAAGCTTGCTGGAAAGAAACTGATTTTTACAACCTCATTGATAGTATTAAGTGCCATGATTCACGTGATATATGTTTTCAGTTGATGAACGAACTAGAGAGGCAGAAGTTTGAGGAAATGGCTACGTATATGTGGGCGATATGGAAGGAAAGAACTAGTTTGTTGCACACTGAGGGGGGAAGAACACATAGTAAATCAATTGGGTGTGCATGTTCTTCCTAGTTGAATATAAAAGTGCGAAATGCATGGAAAGGCAGACTTCAGACCCAACCATTGTAGAATCACGGACGAGATGGCTACCTCGTCCTTCGTGATTTCTTCATCTGGATGTGGATGATTCTTATAACACAAATCCGAATACATACGCAATTGAAGGAGCTGTGAGAGATTACCAAGGAAAGCTGATATGTGTTTTTGGACAGAAAATCAAGCAACCCTTATCTGTTACACATGGAGAACTGATAGCATTATACGAAGGGCTAAAGACTCTACGTGATAAAAATTATCAAGGAGTCCACGTCACATCAGATTCTCTACTGGCGTGGCAAGCAGTCACCAAGCCACATGAGGACTTTGGATACGTGGGAACCATTATGGCAGAGATCAGAGAGTTGACGAAGGGCCCATTGGTATCACATATATTCCATATCAAACGATCGGCTAACGCGATAGCACATGCTCTGGAAAAATTTTCTATTTCATCTCCTACACCTTTATTTTGCGTGTCGGGTGATTTTCCGTTCTGGTTTGACAAACTTTTAACCGATGATCTTTGATTATTGAATAAAGAGTGCAAGTTTTCTTGAAAAAAAAAAAGAAATCCATATTTGTATAATTCTTTAAATTATTATAAAATTAGTTATTACTTAATTTAATCTGTTTCAAAATTCTTACCAAATGAAGTCATTTGAAATTTATCTCAAATTTTTTTGTTCTAAATTCAAATGCACCAGCCAAATTACAGAGAAGAAAATCTCATTCACTTGCCTAGTTTCAAGATTTTTATAACTAAATATTTTGCAATTGTTAAATTTAGAAAATGTTGTTTACATTCCCACACACAATTTACATATGATCTTTTTATTTAAAATATTTTCCCAGTTACTACAATTTTTTTTATAAAGTGCACATAAAATTGGTGTTCATTAAACTTCTATATCACAACTATACTTGGTTAATCAAAAAGACAAGTCTCCATTGCCCCCAAGTTCTTCTATTCATCTCTCTGGTTGAGTGTAGTCCGTTGGTCTCCTTCCCTTATATAACGATTGAATGAATTTAAACATCGCTTATAATCCATTGACTAAACGTCGAAATTCAAATCCGATACGGACAAAAAATTTGTTTTATCATGGAATTTTACGATTAATAAAATCGTTTCAAGTACTAAAACAAGCTTATGTAATAATCTGGAAAGGTTATGCCATCCAATGCAAGATTTTTGGGGACAATATGCAAATTGAAAAATTTGATAATTCGGAGGATTGCAAGAGAACGTGATGAACAGTAGAAGAGATTCAATCATCACATAAAAATAAATAAAATATTATTAATATGAAACAATATGGGCATTCTGTATGGCACGTGGTTGTCACGAATCTTTATCTGTGAGATCTCTAAGCATAAAAAAGTAATAACTTATCATGGATGACCCAAATAAGATATCCGTCTCACAAAATAAGTCTCATAAGACCATCTCACATAAGTTTTTGCCTTCTAACTTAATTAATTACATGATCAACGAATCTGATGATCCAACAAGATGGCTTAACTAATCATGCACAACAGGCTTTCCAGACCTATATATGCACAGACTCAGGGCAAGAGGTTCGTGCCTTTTCGCGAAGGATTCACTAATCCACAATTAATCGAAATAAATTTGACCAAAAGTGAATAAATGGAGTATCACAATTTTGATGCAAACTAATTCATATCTAAATCTCTATATTGCAATTAGGGCTCCTTTAAAAAGAATCTAGGAATGAACAATCTCTCAAGTGATCAAAAGTCTAGCGCAAGCTAATACAGAGATTCATATAATCACAAGTGCAGTGTTTCAAAGAATAATCATATAGAATTTAAATAGTGTTGTGACGTGAAAATAACAACCACCTCTCACTTTAAAAAAATAAATAAAAATAGGATAAAGAGGAAAGAGATAGAGAAGAAGACGATGAAATGATATAATTGATAGATGAATTTTGTATGGTTTATTTAGTTTTTTTAAACTATATTAAACTTTTTACTCTTAATCTCTTATTTTAATGAATCAATTTTTTTCGTAAAATTTAATGGATAATATATGAATATGGATATAATTATTATTTGAAAAAAAACAATTGACGGATTAGCCCGTCGAACCCATGGTCCAAGATGGCATCGATGATTTTTAAAAATTAAACATGAAAAACAAAAAGCATGTAGTACAAAAAATATTCAAAACAAGTTTTTATCATAAAAAAAAAAAACATTTCTTTACAATGCAAGAAAAAAAAATCCAAAAGTGAAATAGCGGAAGCTATTACAACTTAAATAAATTAAAGTATCAGAATGAAAATTGGACGAATTGGAATCCATCTTCTTTACCAGCTCCAAAATATAGTTTTTTCCTTCCTCATCTATCTGATCATCGTTTTTGTCTGGGATGAGACTTAAGGATAAGTTATTAGAAAACGCTCAGCAAGTAAGGCCGATCGAATATAACCAATAAAAAATATATATACATTTATATATAGAAGTTCAAAAGTGACATTTCACATAGCTTGTCGCAACAAAGATCAAGAAACAGAATGTGCTGATTTCAATATAGCTCCAGAACGTAGCATAAACAAAAAAATAATCATTTTATAACACTGAAATTAATTTTATTTTCATGGTTTATTGATTAATCCCTAATTATTAATCTTTTAAGTGGTTATATGATATTGATTAGTCCCTAATTATTAATATTTAAGTGGTGATGTCATATAATCATTATAATCTCATCATGCAGGAGCTATATCATATTAAAATTTATCATAATTTCGGAATTCCTTTTCCATTTCAAATTTTAATCACAACAGTTTTTAAAATTCAGATATTGAACAAAACTTAACGAAACGAAATGGAATGAAATTATCTAATAATAAACAAAGAAAAGTATGTTTGATCGCTTTAATACACATATATATTATTTTAAAACAAAAAACCCACATACATATTCTTGATCAAAACGTGAAGAAAACTGGTTGGTAGCTTCGAATGTGCAAGGGATCGAAAGCATTATGCTCGTCGGATGGTTTTCCCGTGTGGATATGACCAAAACCCCATTAATCTAGCCCATGTAGGACAAGTCCATATGGAAAAAAAAATGTTTCTTGTCCTATTTTGATACACAACAATAAGCTAAAATAATAAACAAAAGAAAGAGAGTAAAATGAATTTTTGGATTTTCATACGTCTTCAAATCAGTCAAGTACTCGTAAAAGAGTCCGCGACACCGTCAGATCATACTGGATTTTTCATCATGTTTATAAAAAGGTTACATATATATGTGGAACGGCATGACATCGATTTTTAAATATTTTTACAAAAAAAATCCTAGACAACGAATGAAAGCTAGTATTTTCTCACATATCACTACAAGAAAAACGTCCAATGACAACGTACCTACGATAACGGTTTTTTTGAAAAACCGTTGTCGTAGGTGTGTTCTGACAACGGTTTTATAAAAACCGTTGTCTTTTAGGGGGTAAAAGACAACGGTTTTCTGTCAACGACAACATTTTTCTAAAAACCGTTGTCTATTAGTGTGTTTTTTTGGACAATCGACAACGGTTTTTAAAAACCGTTGTGGATTGGCATGGCTTTTGGACAAACAACAACGGTTTGGGAAAACGTTGCCATATTTAGCGACATCATTTCTAAAACAGTCGCTATATTGAACGACGGTTTTATGAAAACCGTCTCTCATTTCAAATTAGCGACGGTTTTAGACAAACGGTCGCTACATATTGCGACGGTTTTAGATAAACCGTCGCTACTGGTAGCGACAGTTTAAAGTAACTCCGTCGCATGTTTAAAATTAGCGAATGTTTTACAACACCCGTCGCTAAACTTAGCCACGATTTTGTACTAACCAGTCTGGGATATCACATGCTCGTAGTTTACTTCTCTATCATGATTTTTTTTTGGTTTTCTACATTGTTTTTATCCGGTAATCTAATTTTCCAAATATTTATTTTATTGTTGAATGATTTTTCAATTTTTGGCAATCATCAACTATAACTCATAAGAATAAATGTTGTTTTTAGTCATGATTGATTTTTACTTATGACTAAAAGTATGTATAGCATATATTTCTTCAACAACATAACCAATAAATTGTTCTGTAATTTCTTTAAATATCATGATATTTGTAATATCATTTTTATATATTTAGTATCAATATTATCAACATATAACTATAAGTTTAATAAATTTTTAACAATTATTTCTCAATCAATGTGAGAAAAAATTGAAAATCTTTTCAAATGACTATATCTTAAAACTGTGTCATCGTTTAATTTGACGCAATTTAGGAAAGTCATTTCGTTTGTCATTTTTAGAAGATTTGGAATAATGATTGCATGCATCATATCATGGGGATGATATAGTTTCAATCTCATAACAAAACAAATTTTTTTCTATCGAGTTTACGTTTTTATAATATTTTATATATTGTAGAACCAAGCGCTTGCCGCTTTACCTAAAAGTATAGCTAGTAGTAATGGTGCTACTCAAATCTTTTAAATCGCACAGCAGCTCAAGCACTACGGTTCGATCGCTCTACCAAGCAGGAACAATTATTCCACCCAACAATCTCCCTCCCAATAATTGCACTCCTTGCAATCAATGGGAATCAAACCCGTGACATTTGCTCCGATACCAATTGCAAGCGCTTTACCAAAAGCTATAGCTGGTGGCAATGGTGCAAGTCAAATCTTTTAAACCGTACAACAACTCAAACACCACGGTTCGATCGCTCTACCAAGCAGGGATAATTATTGCACCCAACATATATTGTGGAACGACATACAAAATTAATTATTGTATTTTAAAAATCTTGAGAAGGACACGAATAACGTAATTAAGATATGTATATGAGATATCATTCAAATATATATATATATATATATATATATATATATCAAAGTATTTGTTTTATTCAATATCTCATCTAATAATACAACTGTTTAGATTTCATGAGCATTTTATAATAGACAAAATTAATTTGATGAAATATTGTATAATTCAATTTGAATTTCACTATTCTGCTAAGTGAATTTATTTGACGAGTAGTTTTCTATGTTACCATCATATATCTCATGAATTAGTGTTTTAGCCACTTTAACTAAAGTAATAGACAAAAACAACCTCTTAGCCCCCTCGAAATCTATCGAGATAAGATTGGAAGAAATAAAGTGCAACCGGCTCAATGTCCCAATTTACTAAAAATGCACAAAATTGATCTATTGTGTCCACAAAGCTTTAGAATTGTTCTCATATCATTAAAAATAGAATGAGAATTATACACATTTTTTTCATGTATTTCTTTTTCTGAATGAAGAATTTTTTCTTTTTGTTTATTCTTTGAAAAATATTGATATTTTATATGTCATCAATATGTTGCAAACCATGAAGTAGCAACATAATCACTATATAACCTTTAAAGGTTTACAAATACAATTTTCCAATTTCTTCTTCATTGTGCTGCGTTGAAATTTAAATATGAATCATTCTTAATCTTAATTTCTTTCTTTAAATACGCCTTCAAATATATATGTATATGTTTCATGTCACTTAGTTAGACCTAATTTTAAATATCTAAAAAATATGTTTGAATTACATAGTAATACGCAACAATATTTTTTTTAACATGTTTTTTCATCCATTATGTTTGTCATAACTTTTTTGTTCAAAATTTGATTCAATTCTTAACTACATCTATGAAGAAGAACTAGGAATGTAAATGAGCCGAGCCGAGCCGAACAGTATCAGGCTCGGGCTCGGCTCGTTAAACTATTTGCTCGGCTCGGGCTCGTTACGAGCCTTTGGTTTGAAGCTCGGGCTCGGCTCGTTCGGAAGTTATGAAGCTCGGGCTCGGCTCGAGCTCGGCTCGTTAATGGCTCGTTTATCTTGTTTAAAGAGTCTGGCTCAAGTTCGGCTCGTTAAACAAGCTCGTTGAGCGAGCTCGTTTCTGCTCAGAAGACCTCGCGCATATGCGCGCTCTGTCGCGCGCATATGCGCGAGGAGGCCAGTAGCTACGATGCGAGAACAGAGGCACTCGTGCATATGCGCTGAAGTGTGCGCGCATATGTGCGAAAAAACCGTCGCTATTAGCGACAGATTGTTTGAAAAACCGTCGCTGATTAAATCAGCGATGGTCTGTTAGCGACAAACCGTCGCTAAATGTTCAGTATAGTTTAGTTTCCTTTGTTAATCTGTGCGGTTCATCTTATTACTTCAGCATGAACTTATTTTTCTTATTTTTTTACTTCGTCAACATTGATATGCCGAAGTAAAATATAATAAAAAAATATATTGAAGCCTGTGTTTTTAAACATCCGAAGTAAAATATATTATTTTACTTCGCTTGTATTATTACTGAAGTTATTGGTAATGTATTACTTCGTAATTTATTATTGCCGAAGTAAACCTGCCGAAGTAAAATCCGATTTTTCTACTAGTGTTATAACATTGTAATTTCTGTAAGATACACATTAGAATTTTGAATAAATGAATATTATATATATATAAATATAATGAATTACGTGGGCCTATATAATTTTGGACCATATCATATTATAATATGATACTATATAATGTATCACGTACGTGGCCTTGTATTTTTGGACCTCACAATGCTAAGGTTTCTTCTATGCGACGACATTAGATATCTAGTCGGTTGCCTTTGATGTCTGATATTCAGTTTATTATATTAAAATATTTTAATTTTTTTATATATTTACTTTAAAGTAAATTAATTTCAAACCATAATATTTTTAAATAATAAGATTATATACGTATAATCATATGTAGAATTAATTAGGAGTGAGAGTGCATACGCTAGATTCATTGCCGTAGCAGCAATAACAGATTGAAACTTTTGAAATTTTGTCTCTAAATACGCTAGAATTAATTTCTACGGAGTGAGAGTGCATACGCTATAATTAATTTATATCATTGCATTAACAGATATTTATATCATTGCAATAACAATTCAACAAATATGAGTTTCTTAAGTAGATTAAATTCATTGCCGTAGCAGCAATATTCAAACACACCTGAGAGGCTGAAACTTTTGAACTTTTGTCTCTAATTGTTTTGCCCACTGTATTTGGAGATGAAACCAAACTAGAATCAGAGCTAGGGTTCGCGACCTATACGATCTCCAAACTCTCGATTCACGCCTCAATCAAAGTCGACCCAGATGGTACAACGATTTTCAGCCCTCGGCTCCGGCGGAAGAACGGAGAATCGTCAGAAATCGTACGCGGTTTAGAGGTGGACGGGAAAGGGGTCTCGCTACCTATACACGCTCAAATCTACCGATTTCTGCTTCGATAATGGTCAACCGGACCTGGGCTACGACCGGAGACCCTCGGCGACGGCGGGCGGAGGTCGGGAGGCGCGGATTCGGGGGGAATAGGTGAGGTTACGGGAATAGCCGATTAGGGTTTGGGATTTGGAATAGATCAGGATGAGGTTACGGGAATATGCCATTATTGCCATAACATTCACATTTTTAATATAATTTTTAATTTATTATTATTTATCATACATAATTATTTTAATATTATAACTCATTAATTATCTCAAATTCGAGCTCACGATCTACCTAAACGAGCCGAGCTCGAGCCCGAGCTCGTGAACCACTTAAACGAGCCGAGCTCGAGCTCGAGCTCACGAGCCAGCTAAACGAGCCGAGCTCAATTTTGAGCTCACGAACCTATTATCGAACATGTTCACGAGCTAACGAGCCAAACATCATTAATCTCAAGCTCGGCCCAACAAAATTGTCGAGCCCAAAATAAGGCTCGGGCTTGGCTCGATAAGCTTAACGAACGAGCCCGAACGAGTTTTTTAACGAGCCGAGATTCGAAAAGCTCGCGAACAGTTCGGTTCATTTACATCCCTATGAAGAACCAATAAATTAATTAAAGAATGACTTAAAAAACCCCATGAACATGACAAAATATAAAACAAATGAAAGGGTAAAAAAGAAAACTCACAAATGAAAGTTAAGTACACTATTAATTAACATATTAAACTAACATACTTAAAAACCAAATAAACATGACAAAATATAAAATAAATAAAATGGTAAAAAGTAAGCTCACAATTGAAACTTATATATTTATAATTATATATATATATATATATATATATATAAAAGATTTATTTTTAGATAAAAGATCAGTTAGAAATGAATTTTATACTTTGTATAAAATTAAATTGCACTCTTTGTATGTAAAACCGATGCTGGAATATAATTTTGACTTGTTTGATGTAGAATACATGGACGAAAAGAGTTTTGATTCGGAGACGATATAAACATCTTAGTTAATTAACTGACTGATAAAAAAGATTGAATAGGTATATCAGAAAATTGACAGTACGTAAAAACGGAAAAGAATCAATTGTATTCAAGAATCGCATGAAGTACAAATAAAATTAAAAAATTGAACTCCCTCCAATTATTCTGTCTTTTAGAGCAAAATTTGCCATTTAGGATTACAGAAAAGCATCCCCACCATGTACAATCAACACCACGTTTCTTACTGTATAAACTGATGTTTACGATGACTTTGATGAATGTGACTTCTTTCTGGCCAAGAACATGAAGACTCGAGGGAAGAATGATTTCTTCTTTTTCTTGGTGGCTCTTATTTCTGGAGATGGATTCGTCTCCGTGTTACTCGTAAATGAACTTTGACTTGTCCTCCAGTGTGTAGAAGAATCGGGTGAGCTTATAGCATTCTTGGATTCTTTTTTCTCCTCAAAGCTTGCTCTCGAACTTTTATCCAAACTCCCTGCTGCTGAAATGGATTCTCCAGCTTTCCGCCTTTGCTCGTGCTCAGACCTCCAAGTTCTTAGCTCTTGTTCGACTCCCAATTTTCCTTCAGTTGCATTCTCGGCCCTCTGCAGAGAAGCTTTTAGAGCATTCTTTCTTTCGGACAATTCAATATTTACTTCTTCTAGCCTTTTCAAACTCCTTGCCTCCGATTCTTTTGCTACCTCAACTTGAGAAAGAGCAGCTGCTATCCGTAGGTTTGCCTGCTCCTCTGCTTCATGGGCTTTCTTGCTAAGCTCATAGTATTCTTCCAAGGAAAGTGTTACTCCCGTTGGTGAATCCTCACCATCGTTCTTCCCATTAGCAGATTCGCTCTCCTCCAATGCATTTATAGCTGCCAGTGCCAATTTCTCGGAGGCCTTCGCAGCTTCAATTTCCTTTTGAGTAGCACGTAATCTACTTTCCAAGGTACTTGCTACCGCCTTTGCTTGTTCCGATTCTTCCTTGGCCTTTCGAAGCTCTTCCCGAGCTGTTTCTGCAAGTTCCTTTGCTCGTTCCGCCTCTTGAGCCACCTCTTGTACTTGCTTTGGAAGGTCCAACAGCTTCTCTCTTTCCTCTTTCTCTTTCTTTTGAGCAAGAGCTATTTCTGACTTTGTCCTTTTCAGCTCAGCTTCCAGAGATGCAACTGCAATTGACGCCATTTCTTCCCTTTGTTTAAGGGCGGCTGCTTCCAATTTTTCTTTTTCCAGTTCCAAATTCAATGATGAAGCAGCCACCTTCAAGATCTTGACTTCATCAGTCGCTTTCTGGATGTTGACCTTCACTTCTTCAAGCTCATTCTTTGCTCTATCAATGGCCACCTCAATATCAGCACGGGTTTTTTTCAGTTCCTCGAGCCCATTTTCTGAAGTTCCTCCTTCACCAGTTTCAATCTTTACTAGTGATTCCATATAAGTAGCCAATTCGTTTTTCAAATCTTGCAGCAATGTTGTCGCAGAATCCAACTTTAATTTGAGATCCTTCACGGATAATATTTTCTGATTCAGTTTCTCAAGCTCCCCCTCAGCCTGTTCCAATTCCTTCTCCCAGATAAGAGTATCCTGTTCTTTTGCCATAACTGCTCCGGCTCTATGTTCCTCTGCTTCCAGATGTGCCCCTTGAGCAGATTCCAATGATTCCTTGGCTGTAATAAGTTCGATCGTCAGGTCCTCAACTGATTTTTCGATTTCTTTAGACAGAGAGACAGCTTCTTCTGCTTTTTTGACAGCGGCATCTTTCTCGGCAACCAACAACGTGTAGTCTTTTCTTAGTTGTTCCAATTGATCTTTAACAGTCTTAAGCTCTGAAACAGCAGCCGCATGCCTTGCTTTGGCGACCTCGACCTGCGCCTTGGCAGCAAAGCTGGCTCCATCAGCAATCCCTTGTTCCAATTCTTCGACTCTGAGCTTTGCAAGTTCGGCATCCTGTTTTGCCTGTTGTTCATCGGTTTGAGCTCGTTCAAGATTAAGCTTTAATTCTTCTATTAGCCTTTTAGTGTCGTCTAGCTCTTTCAGAACTTGAGTTTTTGCCTCTTCAGCGGCTTCAGATTGTTTCTTGCACAATGGTATCTCATCCCGGACTTTCTCCAATTCTTGATTGATGACTTTACGTCTCTGAATGGACAACAGGATTATTTAGAGCTAAACAAATCTCATGTCACAAGAAACGTAAAAATACACATAAGATGAAAGGTACCAGACAATAAAAACAAGATTATACCTCCACTGTCTGCACACGGTGAGCTTTCCAGTCGACAATCCCTCCGAACTTTGAAACAGCAGCTTTCACGGATTCAAAAGGGGCTGCTGTGTCGATTTGACCTCTTTCAAACTCCGAACTACGGAGAGGTTTAGACTGTGGCGCAGATTTTGAACTCCCACTAGAAATTGAGGGTACTTTCAGATGGGACCGCCCAATGCTACCATTTCTCCCTCGAGGGGATGAAACGGGAGCAATATAACCATCCTCAGGAGATGGCCTAGCAACTATTTTCGGTCTGATCTTGGTGTCATTATTGTTGGGGTTTTCAGGTGCTTCTGTAGACTCATTGGATTCTACATTCCCCCCGTGGATCGTTGGAGCAACACCAACTGATCGACCCTCATCATTTGGAGATGAAAATACAGGAGGAGGCGAAGAATATGGAGGTGCATTAGCTTGAAAGTCTTTAGCACCCTCCATTCTAACCAAATGCTGAGAGGAGAGTCAAACAAGAACTCGTCAACTGAAAAGAGAACCAAACTCACGCAAAAACAAGAATTCAACCAGACCAAAAATTAATATCAATTCAATACTTACAAAAACTACGAATTGAATTTATTATAAAGGTTAATCACACCATGAAATGGAGAAAGAATGACAATATCAAATCCCTTTGAAAACACGAAAAGATGAAACAAGTCAAATTATGTATGTCATCCCAATGAAAACTCCCTCCTAAACCGAAACTGAATATCCCGACAAAGTTATTCAATTATTTTCTATATCATATGAAAATAACAATCAATAAAAAGAAAACAACAATAGTCTAATTCAACGGTTCGTTTATATCCTCTCAATGAAATCTTGGTCTCAAACTGCATGCAAGAATCTTCCATGGCAAGCAGATAATTACTGATAACATCTGAAATCCATTTAACAAGCAGCAACCAACCAAAGATGCTCCCAAAGAAGTTGCAAATCCAATCCCAAATCCAATGCATCTCAAGAATTTAATCCATATTATATTAATAATAATAAACAAAAAGGTACAACTAAAATAATTCCGGACCGAATTAAACCGAAAAATTCCCAACCAAGAAAATGCACCATAAAAAGAGAGAAAACGTACCAAGAGTCACCAGAAACACCAAGAAAAGCCTAAAGTCCAATGGGGAGCTGCGAAGGCCCTCCCAATATTTGCCCACAAAAAGTAAGAGAAAAAATATACAACTTTTGTCTTCCAATAACTTTTTTTCAACACCCCACAAAATCTGGGAAATTCTTGCTCAGCCCAAAAATAGTAAATCACAGGTAAAAATGTTTAAATCATAAAAAAGGAATATACGGAGAAGAAATTAATATACACTGCTCTGTTCCACAGATGCAGATACAAGATTGCATTGTCTGTAGACGCCCGTTGTGTGACAATGAGGTGAGCGTAAAAACACGTGTATGGAGCCTACTTTTGCGGATTGTTGCCTGTTTTCTTGGCCTTCTGTAGTTCTATTTGTTTGCAAAAAATATATATATATATCGTTTCATTATTTATTTATTTTATGAAGATTTATTTGTGGTGTCACACGAGAAGAAATCTTGAATGAATAACACACACAAGAAAATCATAAAAAAATGTACAACGATTCAAAAGCTTTTTTTCCCCTTTCATCGCTTTATTTAGGCAGTATCAGGCATGGTCACCTCAATTCTTGATGTGTTTTACCCAAGTTTGCAGTGCAGCTATTACCTTTTCTATTATTTTTTCTCTAGAAATGAAACATGCAATTACATTTGTATAGGTATTATTTTACACTTTAATTTTTGTTAATGTATAACAAATAATTAAATCTAAACTAAAATAAAACTATCATCGATTCCTTCACAATTAATTGACATAACTAACAACACATTTTTTCCAATTTTTAAGATATTAATCAAAATTAATATGTTCAAGTACCAACGTTAAAGAAATAAAAAATGGGAAATCAAAATTAATCTGTACAGGTACAAACATTACAGAAATAAAAAAAATGGGAAACAACTTCTACCAATGTTAAGCATTGAAAAATGAAAAGTAATCTATAAAAAAATGAACTAAATGGGCTTTGCATGTAAGTGTAAAATGACAAGTTAGATGTGGAAATCATATATTTAGCAATTTGAAAACTTCGAAAGTTTAATCTTGTTAGAATTAAATATACATATTATAATTTGCAAAATGCTTATCGATTCTATTTAAAAAATTGATTTAGCTAACAAGATCGAATGATATGAGTACTATCGTATTTTTTTTACAGCCATATTTGTATTTATTATAGTAATTTTATTTTCGTTCATATTTGTAGCTACATGATTATTATTTCATGTGGTAATTGTGCTTAAAGAAATAAGAATGACGGAAGTGGAAGAAGCTTGTAAAGGTGGAATAGAAAGGAAAAAGATAGAGTTGGGATAAAAGTGGAAGAAGCTTAGATAGCTGCCTAAAATCGGACATCAAGCATATGCTCATATAAAATCTAATCAAACGACAACTCTATAAGAAGGTTGTTAGAGATTTGAAGACAGAGTATCCAGAGACGGAGCTATCCCAAAGGCTGGGGTGGGCTTCAGCCCTGGATCAAAAAAATTTATTAGTAATTATAATATATATGTAATTGTAGCCTACATTAAAATTTTATCCGGTCCATATATTTACTAACTTAGCCCATTAAAATTATTTTCAACCCATTTAATCATAAGGCAAATTACTCTATCAACAATTGTACTTTTGTAAGCAAGGGCCTTAAGTTGAAAAAAGCTGTGAGGGTGGGAATTTGAAAGAAATTTCTGGTAAGAGATTTGAAAAAGCTTGTGCGGGAGAGAGCATTGATTGAGTTCCACGAGGTGAAATTATTGTTTTTTGCTACTTAATTAGTTTATTCCATTTATTATGTAGAAAGATTTAAACTATGGCTTAGTTGATTTTGTAGTTATTTTTCAGCTTATGTAGTGATGAGTCATAGAACATTAGATTTTTGGTATGTATATAGCTTGATATTAACTTCCGTATGATGTATATTTTTAGTGGATTTTATGTTTTCCGCCCCAACGCGAGTTTCGAGCAAAAAATTTCACTCGGGGCACTATGACGAGGAAAATCTTCCGCCCTAGCATGCTTGCCTCGCGGCTTCGGTGCATTTTTCTTAAAGATTTTATTTGTCTTGTTTTAACGCTTCATGTTTTTACGGCAACAACTGAACGATCATTCTCAATTATGAAATTTCTTAACACCTCACTCTGGAATAAGATGAAAGAAAAGTTTATTGGCACATTATATGATTATCTACGTGAAAAAAAGTTTAGTGGAAGGATAGATACTGATTCAATAATCGATGAATTTTATTCGATGAGAAACCGCAGAGAAATAGCTTATATCTAGTTAATGTCACTATTGTTTATCTAGTCATTCAGTCCTAGGTCAAAAAATTTTCTGTCTACGTCCCTGAGAGTATCGATATTGAATGCATGATATCGACTATATAGTCTTTACACTTAGTAACACTATTGATGTTGATGGATTTATGACCTGAACTTCATTTTTTCAAGATTCTGAAATATTAACTATAATTTTTGTAACGCCCTGATTCGAGGACTGTCCTCACTGTATCAAGACGACTCTTTCCAGCGTGCTTATGTCCTCACTCACACGCACCCCAGGAAAATTCACAGGAGGGTCACCCATCCCAAAATTGCCCCAAGTCAAGCACGTTTAACTTTGGAGTTCTTATGTGATGAGCTACCGAAAAGAATACGCACCTTCTTGATATGAGTAGTATATATCAAATCTTATAAGCCCTCTTCAACTGCACAGTCCAATACCTTAACAGATTCCGAACCCCTCTCCTTCCGGTGTAAGATCGGTTCATCTATGTTCCTTCCGTCTAGAAGCCTGCCAGGAGCCGTCACCGGTGATCACCCCCCGCCCTCTTCGGTCCTGGGCCTCACAATTTGATTCATTAAACAATAGATAAGAACACTAAAGCCAAATATTAATAAAAGAAATTTGAAAATTTACTAATAAGGAAAAGATAGCAACGACTATAAGGGCATCCACAATGGTGGATATTTGGGTAGCCATGTCATCAAAATATTTTGGCTATCCAAATATCCACCATTGTGGATGCTGTATATTTTTGCTATTCAAATACCCGGTTACAAATTTGTAACCGGATATTACATTTTTTTTAATTTAATCAAGCCAGCGTGAGAGACACGCGTGTGCATTGCACGCGCATGCGAGAGAAACCTGCAGCGTGAATCACGCTGCAGGTTTCTCCTTCACTTTTTTTTTTTGTTTTTTTAATAGTTTTTAATTATATTTAATTATGATATAAATAATTAAGTATATATAGGATATGAATTGTGCACAACTTTCACTATTTTCCAAACCTTTGAATATTTTGAACGTTGGGTTTTGAACGTTACCCAACGTTCAAATTTTATTCTATAAATACATAAATTTGTAAGAAATTAAAATCCATAGTTTTAACATCTTATAAAAATATTTCTCACAAAAAAAAATTACATACAAAATTTTTTTGGAATGGATAATAATTCCAATAATTTTTTTAGGGATTTTTTGAACTCTCCAAATATCGATGAAAGTTTAAGTAGAGAAAATTCTCGAGTTCGTCCGAGTGTCCAACATCCTCCATTTCCATTTCTTACTCAACATCCACAGAATTTGCAACATTTTCCATATCCACCACTTATTTTTTGAACGCCCCTCTCGCTCCGTGGAATACATGTCCCCCAGAATATTGGCAGAGTAGCCAGTATTTGGTGCAAGCTCCATCTCATGGAATTAATCCTCTTCAATCACCGGGGCTTCAATCAACTGAATCGAGAAGGGCTAGTGTTGATGCAAGTGACAGTGATAAAGGGCTAGAAGCACCTTATGAATTCCGAAATTCACAATTTCCTCCTTTCTCGTCCCAAATAGGACTTGAAAATATTACTATCAATCAGGCAAGCGAGACAGGTCAAGATTCAGATGGAGATCATGGCAAGCGGACAGCGTGGAAAGTAGCAGATGATAAGCTCCTTGCAGCAGCATACACAATGATGAGCGAAGACCAAACCATGGGTAATGCCCAAAAGAGTGAGTCTTTTTGGAAACGGGTTGTAGAATATTACAATACCAATCGAGACAAGAAATCTAAAAAAAGGACTGCAGAGAAAGCCAAAGCACACTGGGCTGCGGTGAAAAGGATCGTGAATAGATATAATGGAATTTACAATAAATGGTACACAGATCGGCCAAGTGGATGGAGTGACGAGGATTTGATGATGCGGGCTCATGAAGAATACAAGAATATCTTCAAATCTACTTTTCAATATGAACACGTGTGGAGGATAGTTAAAGATAGTCTATGTATGCGCCTCAATCCTCAGGACACCGGTTTGCAAAGAAGGCAAGGACATCTGAATCTTCAGGTGCACATACTGACTCGTCTAATGCTACACCAAGTGTTGATACAGAGTAAAATGAAGCCCGATCTCGCCCTATGGGACATAAGGCCGCAAAAAAGAAAGGCAAAGAAAGAGTGACCCATGTTGATCAAATTACCGAGGCTATGCAACAGTCAGTAACACAGATGGAGGAATATAATAACAACAAGAAAGTGGATCAACTCATTCAAGCTCATAAACTACTCGTAATGGACACTCGAGGTATGACAGATGAACAACTTCACAACCATCTAGCGATTTGTGACCAGCTCAAAAAAAGATTGAATATGTAATGTGGTTTGAAATTTCTATTTGATGTCATGTATTTTATTATGTGTGTGGTTGTAATTTATTTTTTTAAATCATGTATTTTAGTGTGTTTTTATTATGTGTGTGGTTTGCAATTTGTGTTTTTAAATCATGTATTTTAGTGTGTTCTTATTATGTTTGTGGTTTGCAATTTATGTTTTTAAAAATATTGAACATGTAATGTGATTTGAAATTTCTATTTTTAAATAATGTATTAATTTGTGAATGATCTATAGTATATATTATACATATACATACATACGTACACACATATATATGTGTGGATAAAAGTATGAACTAGCCGTTACAAAACAGCCGTTACCAACTAGCCGTTACGAAATAGCCGTTACGAAAATGTAAATAAGTAGGAAATGAATCATTTATTATTCTTGACAATACATCCCGTCTGCATTCTCTCTTATACTCAACTATTCATTTGTTCCAAAATGTCTCAAAATCCTACTCAAAATAACAGAGAAAACATTCCAGAAGATACAACATCGGATCCTGGTGAAGAATTATTCATGATGATGGTGCATAATCAACATAGAGCGGCTGAATTCATTCAAACTTCTTATGGAAATGCACAAAGAAGACGATCAATTAACAGAGAACGTGTAGGTGGGCACATTCAACTTGTTAATGTTTATTTCTCTACTGAGCCGGTTTATACCGATGACATGTTCCGACGACGATTACGAATGAGAAAGGAGCTGTTTTTGCACATAGTCATTGATTTGCAAAATCATCCAGGTGGATATTTTAAATGGAGAGAAGATGCTGCGAGAAGAAAAGGCTTATCCCCACTTCAGAAATGCACGGCGGCTATCCGCCAACTAGCTTATGGAGGGCTAGCCGACCAATTGGACGAGTATCTAAGGATGGGTGAAACAACTGCACTTGAATGCTTGTCCAACTTTTGTCAATATGTTATGCAAATATATGGGTGTGTGTACTTAAGAAAACCCAACGCAACCGACATCGCTCGTTTGCTTGAAATGCATGAGCTAAGACATGGTTTTCCTGGCATGTTAGGAAGCCTTGATTGCATGCATTGGGCTTGGAAAAATTGTCTGGTCGCATGGAGAGCCCAGTACACTCGAGGCGATCATGGTTACCCAACAGTTGTGCTCGAGGCAGTTGCATCAGCCGACTTGTGGATATGGCACGCCTTTTTTGGAGTGGCTGGGTCTCGTAATGAACATCAATGTCCTTAACGAGTCGCCTATTTTTAATGACTTCTTGAAAGGAAATGCACCGGATGTTAATTTTCTTGTGAATGGTACACAATATACTAAAGGATACTACTTAACAGATGGTCTATACCCGGAATGGGCCAGTTTCGTGAAGAGTTTTTCATGCCCACAGGATCCCTAAAGAATGAAATTCAAAGAAAAACAAGAGGCTGCAAGAAAAGATGTTGAATGGGCATTTGGGGTTCTTCAAGCTCGTTGGGCAATTATAGGAGGCCCAGGGAGACATTGGTTTATGGATAAATGCAAAGAAATCATCTATACATGCATTATCTTACACAACATGATTGTTGAGGACGAAGGTCATGCAATATCAATGTGGGATTTTGAAGAACGAGATAATTTCATAGCCAATCAGGGTTCAACCATAGAATTTGGCGAATACCTTCGAAGAAATACAGAGTTACGTGATAGTCATATGCATCATCAGCTTCGTCATGATTTGGTTGAACACATTTGGGAGACATGTCGTCGTGATGAGTGAACGAATGGTGTATTTGACTATATGTGTGGTTTGTAATTTATGTTTTCATGTCTTATTTTTAATTATCTTCGTAAATTACTAATTTTCAATTATTATTATTATAGATGTTTTATGGTTTGTAATTTTTTATTATTAATGTTGTAAATATTGTTTTGTGTTAAATTAGTTTTATATATTCGTTATAAACTTTTTAATTTTTTAATTTTTATTTTTTTACAAATTTGTCATTTAAAAATAAGTATTATAAACTTTTTAGTTTTATATTTGAATAAAAATATAATACCAAATAATAGATGAAATTAATTAAAGTGATGGAATGATTTTATTTAAATGAAAATAAAATATTAATTAAAGTAACAGTGGGACCCATAAATATTTGGTTGGTGTGATATTTGATTGTGAAATATGAGATATTTGAGTAATGAAATATTTGATTGATGATGTGGAGTACGAGACCCACAAATATTTGATGGAAATACCCTTGTTATTGTGGATGGCCTAAGGTTTTCATACTTAAGAACCCACTTGATTGATTCATTAACTTGGTAACTTCATTTTTTCAAGGTCTGAAAATATTAACTTTAATTCAATTCATATAACAACCGATAAGAATACCATAACAAGAGACTAATTAAAGAAATTAAAGGATATGAACATAATTTGCTTGAACCTCATGGTAAGAAGAAAGTAAAGTTGAGTATGATATAACTGGAAGAAACTTACAGAGAGGTGGCAGATATACTATAAGAAAAAAAAAAATAAAATACATAGAACTAAGAAGTGAAAAGCAACTTTTATATATATAGATTTGATATAGTATAATCTAAAGCTCTTAATAGGTTTATACACATTTTTTACAACTAAACATTTTGTATACTACGAGATAACTATTTTATTATTCATTTAATATACATTTTGGTTTTGATGCATATATCTAGTTCTACATATATATATAGTTCTACTTCAATACAAGTTACATATTGTAGCAAAAGAGAAAGATTTGATGCATATCTAGTTCTACATATATCTAGTTCTACTTCAATACTAGTTGCATATTGTAGCAAAAGAGAACGATTTGATATGCATCAAAACCAAAATGTACATTAAATGAATAATAAAATAGTTATCTCGTAGTATACAAAATGTTTAGTTGTAAAACATGTGTATAAACCTATTAAGATCTTTAGATTATACTATATCAAATCTATATATATAAAAGTTGCTTTTCACTTCTTAGTTCTATGTATTTGCTTTTTTTTTCTTATAGTATATCTGCCAATACCAGTTGCATATTGTAGCAAAAGAGAAAGATTTGATATCATCTTAAGTATTGTTCGTAAGATGACGACCTATACTGGGTTGAAGTAAAATTTTCTTATTAGTTCTTTAAATTTTTTTGAAATAAACAGTTGTACTGACATTGCTCGCAGTTTATAAAATACAATAAGGATGGTTTTCCATTGGATTTGATTAACAAACAGAACTTTTGGTTAGTAAGAGAGAGTACTGAAATATTATAACACGGGAGGACGTTAACCTTCAAGCAACTAATAATATAAGTATATATAAGATATAAAAACGGAGGAGACTAAGTGAATTTTCAGATATTATGTAAGATAGGTTGAGTCATAGATAATTTATGACAAATGTTATGACAGGTTTGTCCACTTCAACACAAGTATGCTAGTTACGAGTAACTATTGACAGATCATGATATATGGTTGATTTCTTCTATATGTAAAGTCTTAGAAAAGTTAGTTATCACTTTTTCATGCTATGTGTCGATGGAATTAACATTGTTATAAACAATAGAGCCGTCTTAAATCATATTCAACTTGTGAGGCAATTTTCAACCAAGAAGGTGTTGAAGACATGAATGCTGATGTCATATAATACTCACTTGGTATGCAGATAAGAATATTGATGTGTCATAGTTATGTATACAAAATATGCAATAGAAGTTGATTTTTTACCTAAAAAGTGAATTTAGCAAACAATTTATTTGATGGTTTCTTCCACCTGTTATGGTTGAAAATTTTAGTGTTGAATAATGATAGATGTGCAGTTATAATCTATAAAAGATGAAGTAAATGTGCTTACACGTGCATGCGACCTACCGAAGTAACTAAAGGCGGAGAACCGGGCTTGCTCACAAAGCTAGCTTACTAAGGAATTTGTCGTTGATTGCACGAGTTAGCCAGCAAACCCCCTGGCTCATCTCTCTCTCTCTATAAAAAAAGCCCTTCTAGTTAGACTTTCGGATTGGAAATAGGGATTTTAAGCAAAAGAGTCCATACTTTTCTCTACTTGTGGACACCTCGAATCCTTCATAGTACTGATGAAAATGGAAGACGCTTGTGGAGGTGGAAATAGCAAGGAAAAATGTTGAGTTAGGATAAAAGTGAAAGAAACTTAGATGCTTTAAATTTTACATGAAACATATGCTCATGTTAAAACCTAATCAGATGACAACTATATAAGTAGGCTATTACAAATTTGAAAACAAAATATCAATATTGAATGCATGACCATGACTATAAGGTTTTCATATTTAACCTTATTGATGTTGATGGATTTAGGAACTTCATAATGTCAATTTTTCAAGATTTCAAAATATTAACTGTAATTCAATCTATTGAACACTAAAGCCAAATATTAATAATAATAATATGATGGTAGGTATAAAATAAGTTTATTATAAAAATTAGAAAATAAAATAATAAAACTCAAATTTGTGGGTCCACAGCCCGTTTATTTCTTCTGGTCACCTTACCCCTTTCCATCTCATCTCATCTCATCTGTGACCCTATTCAACTTCTGTTTTTTTAATACAATTTTTTGAGATTATGCCTTTAGAACATACTCAAAACTGGGAGTCAACTACTGTTTTTCAAGATACTTTAAAATATATAACAAAGAAGATTACAGTAGTAAAGTAGAATGATGGAAAGATAGAAAGGTATTGAACAAGATGTATGTCGATTATTTTTTGTTTTTTTACCTAGGGATAAGTGGGTTTTGTTGGGGAAAACTCATAAACTGCAGAATCCATCATGCTAAATCATTAAGAATTTGATTGGAAAACTTAAGCGGAAGCGTACCTGAATCCATATTTATGAATTCTTTAGAATGTGCCTTGATCTTCCAGATCTACGTGCTCTTTCCTTGAGAGAATCTTTAGTTTTCTCTTTTAAACTATTTTCTTGATGGGCGAGAGAAAGAACACAATAATGCGAGATCTGGGGACCATGACCCATATATATAGATAATGTTTATCATTATCTTCTGATATTTCTGTTTTAGCTCATCATAATAACAGAAATTACACTTATGCCTCTATACATTAATGGCCCACAACCTATCAAATAAATAAAAGCCCAATAACCCGAAACTTTAGTTGATCACTTTATTTTGGGCTTAACTTAATAAGGTACCCACAATACATAATTATTCACATATAAGCCCATATAAATAAAATTGATCCAACAATCTCCCACTTGGGCTATATGTGCGACCTTATAATTATGTTTGTGAATAACCTTATGAGCTCAAAATTGTTGTCATTCCAAAATATATCTAAACCAATCCGGTCCATCAATCACATCAACATTGGATCAAAGCATTCTTCGCTACACTCAAGGTAGTTGGACCCATCAATGGTCATATATGCCAACACAACTGAATGATATGGATCATGAAGTGTATGTGTAGCATGGAAAATTCATGCAATGTGACCGTGACATGCCTATTTCCAACTAGTCCTCCCTTAACCTTATTGAGATCAAACTTTAAACCATAATCTGAGCGAATTAACTTGAAATTTATTTCTGGAGAAAATAAATTTACATAACTGTAACTGAAAATTTCTACAACGAAAAAGCATTTAAAATAACAAACTCCAACTAAAATTTAATTTCCTCAATTGACATAACACACATACTAGCAGTGTGCTCGTGAAACTGTCTGGGTGGTAGTCCCTTAATAAGCGGATCCACAACCATGGAGTTTGTACCGATATGCTCAATAGACATCTTTCAACTCTGAATTCTTTCTTTAACAACCAGAAACTTGATGTCAATGTGTTTTGACTTCGTCGAGCTCCTGTTGTTATTGGTACATAACTGCTGATTTATTGTCACAATGTTATCTTAGTGGCCTTTCAATGCCATCGACAATGTGCAGTTCCGTGACACAATTTTGCAACAATATTCCATGATTGGATGCCTCATAACATGCTACAAACTCAGCTGTCATGGTGGAAGAGGCTATAAGTGACTGTTTAGCACTCTCCAAGGAAATGAAACCTCCAGCAAGGAGATAGATGTCGCCCAACGTAGATTTCATACTGTCTTGGAATCCAGCAAAATCAGAGTAAGTATACCCAATTATCTCAAGCTGATCCAACCTTCGATATATGAGCATGTAATATTTTGTTCTCTGTAGGTTCTGTAAAACCTTTTTGACTGCTTTCCAATGTTCCAATCCTGGATTACTTAAATATCGTCCCAACATTCCTGTCACGTACGCAATATCTGGATGTGTACAAACCTTAACATACATCAGACTCCCCAATGCAGATGCATAGGGAATCTTCTGCATTTCATTTTCCTCAAAATCATTCTTTGTGCATTGTTTGAGACTAAATTTGTCTCCCTTAGTCATAGGGGTATCCGTTGGTTTGAGACTAAATATCGCTTGAGAACTTTTTCGATATAGCCTTTATGACATAATCCAAGAATACCTCGAGAACAATCCCGACATATCTGAATACCCAGTACAAAAGATGCATCACCAAGATCTTTCAATTCAAAATTATTAGCTAGAAATCTCTCGGTGTCATGCAACAACTATATATCGTTACTAGCGTGCAGAATGTCGTCAACATATAAAACAAGAAAAATATGCTTACTCCCACTGAACTTATGGTACACACAATCATCGACCAAATTCATTTCAAAACCAAACGAGATGATCACTTGATGAAATTTGAAATACCATTGTCGAGATGCCTGCTTGAGCCCATAGGTGGATTTCTTTAATTTGCAAATCATATTATTTATGTCTTTGGGCACAAAATTTTTTGGCTGCACAATATAAATCGTTTCATCAATGTCACCATTTAGAAACATAGCCTATACATCCATCTGATGAAGCTCAAGATCGAAATGCGCCACAAAAGCCATTATAATCGTTAAAAAGTCTTTCGAAAAAACCGGAGAGAAAGTCTCTTTATAATCAATGTCTTCTTTCTGTGTAAAGCCTTTAGCGACAAGACGAGCCTTATATCTTTCCACATTGCCTTTCGAATCCCTCTTGGTTTTAAATATCCATTTACAACCAATGAGCTTCTTACCTATAGGCAATGGGACAAGATCTCATACGTCATTTTCCTTCATGGAATTTATCTTTTCTTTCATGGCATCATTCCACTTTCGAGAGTTAGAACTTTTCATGGCTTGACGGAAGTTAATAGGATGATCATCCTCCATAAATCAAATGTCTGCCTCATGTTCTTGAAGAAATAAAATGTAATAATCTGGCACTGCATTTCTCCGCTCTCTAGTGGATATCCTTAATGGCATAGGTTCTGGAGGTGCTTCAGTTCGTTCATCTGGAATGGGAGGATCTCTAACATTGTCTTCCTGTATTGTGTCTTGGTCAAAGTGAGGAATCTGATCCTGATCAATGTCCAAGACACATGTGGGAATATTTACATATTCCTCTTCAAAGACAATATCCCTGACTTTTTCTCCCCCCTTGCCCTCCCCGCCCCCCCAAACTCAACATCCTCAAAGAACCGAGCATTTCTTGACTCAAAAATCGACTACTCATGGGATCATAAAACTTGTACCCCCTGGATCTTTAAGAGTATCCAATAAAATAACAACTAACCATTCTTGAGTCCAGTTTCTTTTCATTAGGCGTGTAAGGCCTTGCCTCAGCTGGACATCCCCAAACATGCAGATGCTTAAGACTGGGCATTTTACTCGTCCAAAGTTCATAAGAGATTTTAGTCGCTGCTTTAGTTGGAACCCTATTAAGGATATATGTTGCGGTTTTTAGTGCTTCTCCCCAAAGTGATTCTGGTAAGGTAGAATGACTAATCATACTTCTCACCACGTCCTTAAGCGTTATGTTTTGTCTTTCAACAGCACCATTCATAGTGGGCGAACCCGGAATAATGTATTGTGGGATGATACCTCATTCCTCTAGGAATTTAGCAAAAGGTACTGGACGTCATTCACCTGAACCATCATATCTACCATAGCGCGTATTCACCACCACGGTCAGATCTAGCGCTTTTAATATTCAAGAGAAGTTGCTTTTCAACTTCAGCTTCATAGTTTTTGAAGACATCCAATGACCGTGCCTTTTCATGAATGAGATAAATGAAGCCATATCTTGAAAAATCATCTGTGAACGTTATAAAATACTGTTGACCATTCCAAGAAGCCGAAGGGAATGATCCACAAATATCAGTATGCATAAGCTTTAGGATGCCTGAACACCTGTTGGCTTCAAACTCCTTCTGTTGGTTTGTTTTCCCTTTATATAATTAACACAATTATTAAAATCTGTGTAATCTAAAGGTTCGAGAATTTCGTCTGACATAAGTCTCCTTATTCTCTTTTCAGAGATATTACTCAATCTTTTGTGCCATAACGCAGTTGAATTCTTACTGGTTAATTTTCTTTTAGTATCCCTAGTTGTTTGCAGTGATTCATTAAATGAAGCAATAATATCCAAAGAATAAAGATTATCGTATCCTGATAAAGAACCAGAACCAACCGATTTTGAATCGAGAAACAAACTGAATATTCTATTTCCAAAAGAACGAGAATAACCAAATTTGTCCAATGCAGAAATGAAAATCAAATTCCGTCTAAAAAATATTTCATAAAGATCCAAAAATATTTCTATCTTTAACAATAATCTAAATTTTCCTATTGCCTCAACTTCAACTTTGTTGCAGTCACCAACATAGATGAATGTAGAGCCCAAAATCAGTACATGTAAAACTCATGTATTTATTTAATTAAATAAATTTAAAATGATTTTTAGCGATGCATTATGAATTTGAATTATTTATGTTTATGTGATGAACGTTAAAAATGTTTTCTTGAGTTTCATGTTTCAAGCGATTATTTTATGCGGGATTGAGGAAAAGTGACCGACGACGATATTTGGGAATTTTAAAATGTGGTATTTTATTCTAAGTTAGGATTGGGGTATTTTAGATGATTTATTTAGTTTTTAGCATTTTAAAATCCTAATTTAATTATTAGATGATTTTTAAGATTTTAAACTTTTAAAGTTTATTAATTGTATAGTTTATTTTAAATCAAGAGATTCTATTAAAGTTGGTATGGGGTTAGCATTTTAATTAGCATTTTTTGTTATCATTTTAATTAGCATTTTGTTTAGCATTTTAATTGTTTAATTAAGAAAAAAATTTCCCCCTAATTAATTAAAACACACACACATACCCAATTTTACACACACACTTACACGTCCACTTTGGAGAGAAGAGGTAGGGTTCTTGAGTTTTCATTTCAGCAGCCTCCATATCACCATTCCCCTATATTTTTTTTGAGATTTATGCTGGTTTTGTTGGAATAAATCGTGTCACGTTCGTCTTGCATCAACCTTCGCACCTCCCAGCTTCGGTATCATGGTTTCAGAATTTTTAAAGATTAAAGGCATGTATAATATATTGTTTCTGCATTGATCTTGTTATATTATGTGTTGTGATGTTTATTATGCGTGAAAATACATGTATATTGTGAAAAGTTTGAGCAAAAACATTTGAAATGATTTTTAGATAAAAAACTTTTGGATCTCAAAACGTGTATGCTGTAATTTCTATTTCTGTTAAAAATTGGTTAATTTTTTGGAAACGTTTTCAACATATAAAACGTATTAATTTTTGATACATTCGATTTGAAAGTAAATTCGTAATTATTGGACAAGAAACGAGTGAGTTATGATCGTTTTCGTGGGACTGCTCAAACTGTAATTTTATGAAAATGAGTTCTTGACATGTTCTTGAAATTTATTTGTTGCGGGCTTCGTTGGGGACCGTTGGGTGATCGCTATTGCATTTTGGTACATTGAGTATGAGGTTGAGATAGTTTTTGGTGCTTCGTTCTGTGTCGATAGGCACTTGGTTGCATTAGAAGTCGTATGAATCGTGTTGGTGTCAAAATGTTGTGTTCATGAGTTGCGTTGCATTGCATGTCTTGCTTTGTTGTTTCGGGGTGTTGGTTTGAGTTGAATAATTGCCATCGTGTCCTAGAATGAGTCTTGAGGTGTCGGTTCGAGTCGATAGGGCGTGGCTCAGAGTTTGCATCAAATTTGAGCTTTTGGGGTCGAATGGATGCAGAACTAGCGCGCCGCAGCACCCGAAACTCGCATGTCGGAGCGTTGCCAGTCTCGAGTGATTTAGAATGTCATAACAAATTTTTCATTTCAGGTGGTGAGCGCGACTATTACGTCTAAGCTATGGAAAAAATTAAGTGCATGTAATCATGTTAGTATGTGCAGTAGTGGTCCCAAACGAGATCCAACGAATCCCTCGACGCCATGTAAGTATGTTCGACGTGCAAAAGAAAAATATTTTATGTTTTTGAGGTATGCCAAATGTCTTGTGACCAATTATGAGCGGGTTTGGAAGTCAGTGAACGTGGCCGAGGACCTCTCCATCTCGGTAAAGCATGACCAGGTTTAGATCAGGATTGGAACGCGGTAAAGCATGACAATGGGCCAATCCACCCGGTAAAGAATGACCCGGGATCTCATGTATGTGGTAATGGACTTTCCCCGCCAGCCCAGTACTGTGGTTTTGTAAGTCCAAAAATTAAGTCGACGTAACCCAACTGCATGCAAATCTATGAAATATGAAAAATAAGTAATCAGTTGATTTAATTGCTTAATTGATTATGTGACATGCATGATTATATGTTAAATAGGATTTAATTGTCATTATGCATAAAACTGTATTTTTAAAGGATTATTCAAGTTGCGATCGAAGAACGGAGACCGATGGCTGAAAAACTAAAAATATTTTTTTAAAAAAATGTTTTTAATTATTTAAAATATGGTTGATGGTTTTTCATATTTTTGACAATAAGGAGTTTTGAGGTGATTTTATACACCGGGACGTAAATTTTATCAGTTTTGTTTTTTCAACAAAAATACGAACTTTTTAGCAACCCGGCTAATAAATTCACAAACTTACTTTAACAAAACTATTTTAATAGTTTAGTTAAATCCTAATCAAGCACTAATGGGCATAAACTTATGCTTAATAGGCCTGAGCCTTATTTATGGAATTAATTAGTATTTAAATAAGTTGATCACCCCAAACCCTACACAACAACACAAGCTATTTTCAGAAAATTCTCTTCCAAAATCCTTCACACGACACACACATCTACATTATTTTGAAGAGGAAAAATCGAGAAAAGCTCAAGGAATTCAAGCCAAGGTTCTTGCCCCGTTCTTCGCAAATCGTCAACGAGTAATCATGCTTTTAAAACGCAAAGGCACGCATAATCCTTCCATTCAAACATCATCACATCATATTAAGATTTTATGCATGTTTTGTACGAAGAACAAGTAGCATATGATTTATTTTCAAATTGCATGTACATGTGTTCCAAACTTGATTTTAGAGTCCCTGAATATAGCCACAAACGCTGCACACAACCAAGAGACACGAGCTGTTGCACACAAGTTGTTGTCATGTAATCAAGGGTTTGGTTTTTGTTCTTAAGGGCTCGGCTTGGGCTTGTCTCGGGTCAAGGCTTAGCCATGGTCTGTGAAGTGTCAAGGAAAGAGCCCTAGCCATGCTAGGACTCGAGTTAAGGGGCTTGGGAGGAGTCCTTGCCAACAAGGACTCCTACCCGAGAGTTGCTAGGGAAGTAGCACAGAGTTCAGTGCTTGCGCAGGGGTTGTGGGCTCAACCAATGGGGCTTAGGCTGGGCTAGGTCGACTCTTTGGGTTCCTAGGTGAGTGCACAATGTGTTGGTTCAGGGGCTAGATCGGTTGGCTAAATCCTAAAGAAGCAAGAAGAGTCCTACACCTAAGTGAAGTTCTCGGCCATGCAAGGGTCAGGGGTTGGGGCTTCGGATTTTGGTTTTGGGATGGTTCCTAAGGGTTCCAAGGGTCCAGTAGGGTGTCTAAGGGTTTTTGTCAGAGTTTGGTTCATTATGGCTCGAGGGTGGCTCGGGGGATTCGAGACATGGCTCGGTGCCAACTAATATGGGTCAATTTAGGGTTTTTAATTGAAACACGGCTCACGGGGTCGAGTCGTGGTTCATGAGGGCTAAAATAATATAAAAAGTCCAAATTTTGAGTTTAGGAATTTTATATTAAAGTTTGGAATTTTCGGGATTAAAACGCCTTTAAAACGACTAATAACGAATTAATTAAAAAGTCTAGTATTTAAGCTAAATAAAATTATTGAAATTTTAATTTAGGCTTAAATAGTTATTTGGGTCATGTTAGAATCAACGAAATTAAGAAAAAGTCAAAAATATGGAATTTTATGTCTAGGGGTAAAACGGTCATTTTACACCTAAAAAAATAGTAAACGTCATGGGAGTGTCTTAAATGCTGTTTTATATGCTAATATGATTATTTTCGATGGTTATGAATGTTTATGACATTTTATACATTAAATTACGATTTTTAAATGTCTATGTTTTTTTTTATGATTTAAAAATGGGCATTTAAATGACATGTTGCATGCTTGGTTTCAAAATAAAATGATATTATTATGCATCTTTTTATTGCGTGATGGAAATACGACATGTTGAAAGGCTTGAAGAGATTGTGACTAAATACGTGATATGTTGAAAATATCGTGAGAGTTATGGTCCCAGTGGGAGCCCGACGATCGTGTTTTTTTGGATACGAATACGAATATGTTAATACGTTGGCCAAGACCCAGTTGACTGGTTAGAGTGTCGCTGGTGTCCCCAGCGCCCAGTACTGTGGTTTTCTCTAGATGGATCCATCGCCCAATACGATTAAGAATACGAGCCACAATCACGATATGAATTCAACAAACACGAACATAAATATGAATACGAATATGAATATGTTTATGTTGATATGATTATGTTTATGAAAATGTTTAAGTTTAAAGTTTATGCATTATTATGAAAATGATATTTGAAGTACAAGTATTTTTCACTGTTGTATGTAAATTGTATTACGTATTACTCGTTATCAAGGATATGATATGTTGAGTCTTTAGACTCACTGGGTGTGTTTGATACAGGTGAGTTTGATGGAGGTCTTGATGGTTGACCTGACTGGACTGAAGGTGCACATAACCCGAGGACCAGCGCTTCTACTTTCCACATTTAAGTTTACGATTATGCTAAAAGACTTTTACGACTCTTTATTTATGTTTTTTTTAGAGATTTTTGAGAGGTTTAGTATGGGCTATACTTTTCATATTTATTGCTTTTTAGTGGGTAAAACGTTTTATGATTTTACGATTTAAAATATTTTCCTTTGGTTTTGGAATGTTAGTTTATTGTTTATTTTTAAAATGGTACAAGATATTTTCAAAGTATTTATATATTTATGTAAGAAAATTTTTTTTAGCACATTTTAAGCAAAACAAATAAGGAGACGTTTCAGGTTTAGTCTGATCAGGCACATTTATGTATGGGTCATTTGCTTTGAAACATATTTCTACGCAAAATGATGAAGTTTATGCATGTTCAAATATGTATGATGCAAGTATGTTCTGAAAATTTTTATGATGATGGGACGTCTAAGTTTACGTTATCATAATCAAGTTTAAGTATGTACGTCCTACTTTAAATATGCATGTGGTTTTATTATGTATTACTTGTTACCTTCAGTTTATACGTGTTGAGCCTTTAGACTCACTAGACTTGATCGATGCAGGTGAGGACGAGTATGAGGAGACGAGGAGTGGGGACCAATGAGCCGGGTTTGACTACGCAGGAGGCTAAACCCGAGGACCGTCCATGTTTTAAGAATTTATGAATGTTGATTCAAATACTCTGATTTTCATCAGATTGTTTACGATGTTTAACGTTTACTTTTTGCAAACTTCGATTGTAATTGTTTATATTCCAAATTTTTTTAGATGAGCATATTATTTTAACGCATTTTGAATGTTTATTATTTATTTAAGAAAAATTTTATTTTTATTTTTTCCGCAAATTTCAAATAGTTTAAAATTACGGTACGTTACAATGAATCTTTCAGTATCACTTGGTTTTCGGCAATCCAGGCAACCCTACATAGACACACTGATGTGAGTTGTTGCACCAGAATATATCCACCATGCGTGTCTAGGCACTAAAATTAAATTAACCTCAGAACAAACCATATTTAGAAGCATACCTTTCTTAGCACGCCAAGCATGATAATTACTGCACTGCTTCTTCATATGCCCATCACCACCACAGAAAAAACAACCATAACTTTGAGAATCACTAGGATTCTTCAGTTGTTTCTTCGGAGGCTGTGTATCTGCAGCTTCCTTAACCTTCATATTCTTTCCTTTATCCTTCGAGGTAGAGGCATAATGAGCACTTTCTGTCTTGTCTTTCTTCAACCTTTCCTCTTCTTGGACACAGTGCGAGATGAGCTCATTTAGAGACCAAGTCTCTTTCTGACAGTTATATCTCACCTTGAACTGGTTAAACTGAGGAGGAAGAGATATGAAAACTAGATGCACCAGCAAGTCCTCAGAGAGGTCAAGCTTCAGTGCCTTCAACCTTGAAGCAAGATGAGATATTTCTCGAACAGTTGATCCAGTTTTTGTCTAATGTGACAACATCGGTGACATTGTGCAAGCAAAAGAATCGAGGTCTCATCAACGATCTAAACATATATTGAAGAAGTTCTACATAATCCGGGAGATTGTGAAAAGATGAGACATAGTAGTAGAAAGGGTAGCAGATAACGTTGTTGATCCATTGACGAAGCTCTTGCCAGGATCATTGTTTGAGAAGCATGAAGAAATGAGTCTTAAATCTATGGGTAGTTGGCTATAGTGCAAGTGAGAGATTGTTAAAATAAGTGCCCAAATTGTGGCTTGTGGCTTGAACTTTATTGACTCTTATGTAAAAAAATCTTTATTTTAATAATATTCTACGGTTTTATCTATTTATGACAATTAATTTATTATTATATTCATGTAAGCAGCATAGATGAAACCTTTAAATATACAAAAGGTACCATAAGGTCTGCCTCACAACGTAAGATCATGAAACTCATTAGGAAGTGTAATATATTCTGAACAGGTTCATAGTTGTATCAGCCACTTAAAATAAGGATAAAGTTTGCTTGAGCTTGAAACTAACATCTGTAATGTAAACTCATGTTTCATTGGTAAGGGCATGGAAATGTCTATTCATACATATGAGTGATCATTTGATGATGCACTAAACAATCATCCCTCAAACTGTCCAAATGCACTTATCAAGTGGAAAGCTCGGCGGTTATGGTCGTACACCATTAATTGTTTGACCCAGGATAACATGGAGGCTCTGTGTACTAGCACTGCACTTTTTCAGGTGGCGATGTTGAGTGTGGATTCGAAATAAGTAGGAGCCAACGCATTGTAGTTGGAGATTCACTGTTTGTTTACGAGTGAAGATATCATATCTTATCTGGTGAGTTAATAGTACAAAGAATATCTGGTCAGAGTAAGACATGTGCATTTTGGAAAAGTATTTCCTCAGTTTCATATATCATGTCACTGTTATTACTCGAAGATATATCACTTCATTATCAAATTCATTTACAACTCCCGATATACCAATGATTGCAAATTCGGTTGGGGTATATGAGTTGAAGGAAAAGTACTATACGCTAACTATATCATAAGGTTCTTGTATGTACTATCATTCATACATAGGGGATCATGGGGCGATAATACTAGACGTTCTTACCATGATCTGATGGATACATCAGACTTGATTTCTGACATTCTTGATCAAGGGTTGATAAAAAAATGGGGCTATCCTAGGAGAAGTCTGAATAAGAATAAATGTTATTTTGAATCACATGAAGTTATGAACCCACAGATAGGTATATCTCTGAACTATTGAAGGTCACACAAGTATTTGATTTTGTGTTCTCGTTGAGATAGTCAAGTTTGATAAGTGACTTTAACGATTATAGTTTGATGGAGATCAAACATATTTCTTATAAAGAAGTTTATAAGTAGATTTTATGCGTTGGAAGTTGTGGAAGTTAACTTAACTGCTAATTAAGTTAGCAGAGTATAACTGGCTGTTTGGTGAAGGAGTTCACACAGTGGCAGCTACCAAAAATGAATAGAAATTTTGATTTTCAAAATTTTCAATTTTAATTATATCAACATGATTTGTACCATCAACACATTTACACTGTATGACCCCGTAGACAGGAATATGAGTTCACTATCATGTACAATTTTGTTCCATCTCTCCCCCCTCAAAGTAATTTTTGGCCACTTCAAGTTTCTCACAAAAAAGGTTTGGCCACCTTCCACCACCGTGTCGCCGCCATACCATTGTCAGATTTCTCAAATTCCGGTGATCCAATCTCGACGCAAATTTTGTTTAGATCTCTAGTGTGATCTATATAGAGAATCCAGTTTCTAATCATGGATCTTATTTGACGATCGAAGGAGGAAGATCCGTTCATGGGGCGTCTGTCTTGCATCCTAGAGCCCACGGACCCTGGGGCGCCTCTTTCAAGAACCTCGCCTTGGTTCGCTTGAGTTTTCTTCGTTTTTCCTTCTGCTTTCTATTCACTAAAGCCTAAAACATTCCAACAATACATTTACTAAAATAGGTTTTCATGATTTTTTATTAAATAAAATGAAATTTTTTGTAGTTTTAAAAACTTGGTAATTTTTATTAATCAAAAAACATGTCATGACATCAAATTTAGTTATTGTAAATTGCTTAATTTTGATAATACAATATAAATAATATAGAATAATAATAAAATAAAAACAACTACTAGATGTTAGGATAAAATATTTGACAACATATAAAACTGATTAAATGATTTTTTTTAAATATTTTGAAATACCATAATATCCTCACAAAATATTTATAATACCTTAAATACATATTTCCATATTTCAACATACAGAATATACAGTGTATCTAAATATAAATACATTTAAATGTATCAAATGAACCGTTTATATATAAAAATGCATATACAGTATATTTAGGAAAAATGAAATTCACTGTATTATGGATTCATCTGTTGATCTTAAAATTAAAACCCAATCTATTCACGTTCAAAGTCTGTTGATTTTTTTTGTTTATGATTTCTTCGTGTAAATGTAATTTATATTTAAATGTCTAATAACAATAAAATATAACAGTAACGAAGCAAATGATGTGTGGCAGGGAATTGTTTATATATACTTAGTTGAAGGGGAACATACAATCACAACAAGGATAAATCAAATTATATGATGAACACAAAATTTTACAGTGTCTTTTTTTTTAAAAGTTGATCAAATTATATTAAACAATTAAAATGAAGTTTTTTTCAATTTAAATGAATTGTATTCAATTTACATTAATTAGAATGCAAGTTTTCTTTAAAGCTTTTTTTATTCAATTTAAAAGAATTGTGTTCAATTTTCATTATTTTTAGAATGTTTTTTTCAATTTAGAAGACTTGTGTTGAATTTACATTATTTAGAATGTAAGTTTTCTTTAGAAAGTTTTTAAAAACGTTGAATGACTTGAGAGTGAGGTTTTTAAGGGAGACAAAAACTTGTGTGAGACGGTCTCACGGGTCGTATTTGTGAGACGGATCTCTTATTTGGGTCACCCATGAAAAAGTATCACTTTTTATGCTAAGGGTATTACTTTTTATTGTGAATATGGGTAGGGTTGACTCATCTCACAGATTATGATCCGTGAGACAGTCTCACATGAGACTCACTCAGGGATAGTGGGTAGGACAGGTAATTATACAATAAAATATTTTGATATCTTTCCAGGTAGTTATGATGGTCTTATTTTTTAGAGTGAGTTTCATGTGAGACGGGTCAACCTTACTTATATTCACAATTAAAAGTAATACTCTTAATATAAAAAGTAATATTTTTTCATTAGTAACCCAAATAAGAGATTCGTCTCACATATACGACCCGTGAGAGCGTCTCACACAAGTTTTTGGCCTATTTTTTATATAATAAAACAACAGTAGATCTCTTGTGAGACGGTATCACGAATCTTTATCTATAAGACGAGTCAACTCTACCGATATTCACAATAAAAAGTAATGCTCTTACCATAAAAAGTAATTTTTTTTTTCATAGATTACCCAAATAAGATATTCGTCTTACAAAATACGACATGTGAGACCGTCTAATATAAGTTTTTGCTATAAAATAATAAAAATATATACTATAGACCGAGACACATATGGTGTTTGTGTAACATAAGGCCTTAATTTTATCTGTGTTATATGGGTAAGACATTTATATTTTTAATATGTTTGTCTTAGTTAAGATAGTATAGATCATAGCGAGACAAATGATCTTTTAGAACCATGAAATGCATATTAATATCGAGTAGTCGAAAAATTTTTATTGATGAAAAAAGAAAATTTAATACGCTTAAATCTTATAGAACGAATATTTTGTAGAATGAAGATGGTATTTGTGGTGATTACCATATATTTATTTACCAAATAAATATTATATTATGTGCATGTGATATTGTAACTAGTAATAGTGGCACACGCGATGCGTATGTATACAAAGATTTTGTGCATAAATTGAATAAAAATAATTCTAAATTATCTAATTGAATTTTCTTAACGTACTTCAATATTTTTAAAATCAGTACAAAGGAAGAATAATCAAAAAATTAAAAACAGAATGTGAAAAATGGAAGTTGAAGGAGTTCAGTGGAATAAAAACTGCATTACAGTTTGTAAGTGTATGTAGAGAAAGTGGACAATTTTTATTACCATTTGTTCTTTGAATTTGTGACTATTACAACAATATTTGGAAATATTTATGTATTATTATATTTACAAATTCAAACTTGAACTTGTTTCACGACTTCCTGTGTACCATCATGTATATTGACCTATTATCTGTCTCGTTGTCAACAACCACAAATTGGATAAGTGCAAACCAAGAGTATAAAATACATAAATATACTCGAGTACTAAAAGATCGTAAGAATTCCCACTGTATTGATATCTACATCAGATATCAAAATAATCAGCATTCTAGATGTAAATGCAAATATTTAAAACATAGAGTCAACTGGTAAACTTGAAAATGAAATGTATAAAATCATAGAATAAGTACTATAAATGAATATCTCAACAAGGATTAAAAGAAAATGAATGTTATATGTTATATCTCTTAGTTTTGGTGATAACACACAATGACTTATTGTACTAGATAAAGCTCCCTTTGCATGTATTACAAGTAATCGACTGTTCTATTGACGATTCAGAAAAAGTCATTCAATCGGTCTCAAAGCAGCTTATTTGATCTATTCGACCGCTCGAGCTTACAAGTATGTGGTATAAGACCACTCCATCATTCACTCTATTGGAGCATATTTGAAAACGATCGGGTAATATATCTTCAAATTCAAGTCATACATCTTACAAGGATCCCACCTACTTTATCAGAAAATTTGGTGGACTGATCATGTACTACAAACAAGACATCAGAAGATCTTAATGTTTTCGTACAAAGACACAGCCGAGAGACAGTTACTTTTTGCTATCAACTACTGTTTCTTTCTGCATTAGGAAATTACCAAATTGATCATTTATTGAAGTGTACTATGAGTCAAAAAAGGATGATGGCAGGAGTGCTTTTGCATTAATGAGCTACGATCGAACGTTGAATGTGAAAATGCAAAGAACACTATAAATTGATGATGGCAAGAAAAGCTTCTTACAAAAAAAAAACGATTTGACATACATTCAAAGCCATTTTTCAGAGTCTAAAATTTATATGCACCCTTTACACTTATATCAACTACTGCTCAACAGCTCTCGCTTCAAGGAACATCCATTAGATAATCAAGGATCAACTAGGTCTTATGTCAACTACTCAACCGTTTCTGTCAAGACCGTTTGAGGAGTTGCTCAATAGTTTGAATATAAGAAATCATTATTTCTATATAATTTTTTTGTATTGGTTGTGAAACTTTCTGTCTAAACAATTGATAATACTTAACTAGGAGTTTCAACTTAGGCAGTTGATAAGTTATAAGGTGAAACAGATTGTTACAAAGAGTTGTAAAACCAGAATCTTCTAGGAAAATCCTTCTTATGTAAAAGAAGGGGAGAAGTAGAAGCTTGAGTCTCCGAACATACATAAAAATGATTGTGTCATTTCAATTATTGCATTTATTTATTTTAATTTTTACTTATATTTGAGTATAAATGTGAGGATTGGGGCCGAAGAGGGTGGGGGGTAATCACCGGTACCATGAGGTTGCATAGACAATGAACGGATCCTGGCAGGCTTTTAGACGAAGAGAACATGAATGAACCGATCTTAAATCGGAAGGAGATGGACTCCAAAACTGTTCAGGTATGAGACTGTGCAGTTGAGGAGGACTTAAAAATTTGGTATGTACTACTCATATCATGAAGGTGTATCTTCTTTTCGGCAGCTCATCACATAAAAACTTAAAGTTAAATGTGCTGACTTGGGGAAATTAAACGATGGGTGACCCCCTGGGAAGTTTCCCGAGGTGCGTGTGAGTAAAGATATAAGGACGTTGAAAAGACTCGTCTTGGTATAGTGGAGACAGTCGTT
Organism: Primulina eburnea; assembly: GCF_022965805.1. Lineage (NCBI taxonomy): Eukaryota > Viridiplantae > Streptophyta > Magnoliopsida > Lamiales > Gesneriaceae > Primulina > Primulina eburnea. The sequence continues at coordinate 20,200,572 of NC_133103.1, forward strand.
GAATCTGGGGCGTTACAATAAAATTATCATAAAACCCTTGGAAAAATTTTTCGTACTATTTGTAGTCCGACCGTATTTAATAGTTGTGAAAACCAGGTCTTTTGTAACTAATCCTATCAAGATTGTTTGTATTATTTGTCAGTGTTTAAGAGAAAATTTTAAAATTTTTATTACCCCTCTTCTAATCACATCATCGATCCTGAAACTACCTTAGATTTAAAATCCGCGTTAACTTACATGAAGAAAACATGCAAAAAGATAGGACATTACCTTGATCGATAAGGTCAAGATCGCAAGGACATCAACCGATTGAGGTAAACTATGTGTAGAAAGATTCAGATAAATAATGAACAATAAAATAAAAACCAATGTCTAGATAAAATATGAACATTAAACTACAAATCGATGAGTTCAAAGGATGATTATCAGATTGGGAGGGAGAAGTTTAACTCATAATTTATCATCAAAATCTCTAGAATCCGTAGCATCTGTTGGACGAACAATTAATTGTAAAATTTCAATAAAAGTGGATTGGAAGAGACTGCTTGACGTGTGGTTTGAAAATTTTAAATTAGACAGTTGCATTCACATAAGAATACGAGGAGTTAAAATGGAGAAGATTATATATGAGCAAGATCTAAAGAGAGGATGGAGTAAGTTTCCATCTTACCTGTTAAGATTGGAACTTGGACCTAACTCAACCCCAAAAGCTAGCTCAAGGGGGGAGGATTGTCCAAGCCAATATATGCCACTCAAAGGTTAATTATCTAACCGATGTGGGACATTTAACACACCCCTCTCACGCCCAGGAATGAGCATCTGGAGCGTGGAGTTTACAAATGACCCAATTATGGGCAGAACGGGTGGCTAATTATAGGCAGTCCAACACATAACGGTGAAACCCGGGCTCTGATACCATGTTAAGATTGGAACTTGGACCTAACTCAACCTCAAAAGCTAGCTCAAGGGGGGAGGATTGTCCAAGCCAATATATGCCACTCAAAGTTTAATTATCTAACCGATGTGGGACATTTAACATTACCATAACACGTTGTGAAGGTAATTTCGAAATAGGAAAAATGATCAAATATATATTTATGTGTGTGTTGGGTTGAGAAACTTCATGATGGAAAGATGTGATTTCTCAAAATATTTTTTAAGACATATCGTAAATTGCTTCAGATGTTTCTTCATTCTTTAATCTTGCCTTCCAATATTTAAACAATTCCAACGTTCAAATCTCCTTCGACGTTCAAATGTACTTTTGGCTGACACAAAAGCAATGTGTCTTTTGTATTTTTTCCTTCATAATACGCCACATTAATGATTTTTGGCATCTGTACAGATATGAAAACTCACGCTCTAATAAAATTGTTTAAAGAAAGAGAAAATCATGTATGTATCTTTGTCTTGGTAGAAAACAGTATTCGAACACTTTGAGTCCTCGAATATTGTGCATGCTGGTAGGCGTATAAAATCACTTGATTCACAAGCATACCAATTAAAGACCAATATGCATCTAGAATACTCTTAAACAGTCTAGCTTGAGTCGTGGAAGCAACATGAGGTATAATAAGATTATCAAGCCTAACTTTAGAATTGTTAGCTAGAAGAATATGAAGTCCAACCAAAGTCTTGAAGAATAGGCGATGCAGCTTGAGTCCATGTCATCCAACTCGAAACATGTAAATACATTTAAATAGCAGCTATATCTTGAAACAAATTGATGTTGTTGATAAGTGTAATTTGACACTATATATTATGTGTTTAAACTTATATTGATGTGAGTTTTAATGGAGACTTACATGTTCGGTACTTTTTTTTTCTGTCGCGTATGAATTTAGAAAATATACAATTTAAGGTACAAAAAGGGTGGAAGAGAAAAAATATGGAAATAGAAGTGAATGAAGGACAAAATTTGCAGCTAAGGCGCCCCAACCTTTATTTCTGGGCACCCAAATTTAGTGAGATATAAGATTTTATTTGCGGTCCGGTGCCTAAGCGCTTACTTCTGGACACCTCAGTGCTCGTGTGTCAAAAATGCAAGCGCCTTAGGACTGAAGATGCACAAAAAAGATGAAGTTTGGTTTTAATTAGGCGCTTCAGAGCTTGACGACGTAAGAAACAAAGAAACTCTGGACTCTATGGTTTAAAGGACCAACCCTATCAGATCTTGGGGGATTTTTACTTTTAGAAGTTAAAATAGAGAGGCAAGGGAGAACATCGAAGAGCTAGAGATATTGGTATGAAGACAGAGAAGGTGACATCTGGGGACAGAGAAACATCTTCTATGTCAAAAATATTTATGCTTTAGGCTTTAATATTTGTACTTTAGGCTTTAAACGTCTTCTATGTCAAAAAAATTTCATGAACCTAATACAATTTTTGACAATTTATAGTTGTACTTTAGGCTTAAATATTTTTATATTAATAAATTTCAAGAAGTTATTAAAAATCTATTGAAAATTTGAATACCTCTAGAATTTTATAGAATTTTAAAAAGTCAATGTTGAATACCTCTAAACTTTTATAGAGTTTTAAAAAGTCAATGTTGAATACCACTTGACTTTTTAAAACTCTATGAAACTTTATTTTGAATACCACTAGGCTTCTATAGAGTATGCAAAAGTCTTAATTGAATACATCTAGACTTTTAAAATCTACAAAAATCATTAAAAGTCAATGATTCTCCTACATTGAATACACCCCCCTTCATCTGAGAACGTTCCTAGAGATTGCGAACACGATAAAAATAAATGATGTTTCTAAAGATATTGTGTTTGTTTATGTTTTTCTCTCAGAGATCATGGAGAAAATTGTCTCCAATTAATAACACTAGGCATCATAACCATGTGGATATACATTGTTAAGGAACCTGAAGGAGTTTATGTGGTAGATCTTATCATGTCACTCTCGACTCAATTGTTTGTATATACTACACAAGTAGCAGCATGGAACAAAAGAAGTCAATAGACCTCTAGATCAACTGTAGTACTTATCTAGGAAGAGCCCAGCAAGGTGCAAGCTCAATATGTCAATAATAGGAACTTTTGAGGCTATCAAAGTAACCATTTTCCTAATAATTATCACTTCAGTTTGCATAAATATGAAAAAAATTCATATTCCAACAACAAAAATGTGTTGAATCTTTTTCAGGGTCCGGTATTCAAAGGAGTGATGGTAGATCATCTTGGGAAGATTTAGTAAGTAATTTTGTGTGTGAATCATAAAAAAAATGTAAGAAGATTGAGTCTATGCTAGATGATATGGAGACACATGCCATGAATGAAATCTATTGAGATTCAAATAGCCCAACTTGAAATTGTGATAAAGGACCAACAAAGAGGTAAGTTCCATAGTAATACTTAAGTGAATCCCAATGAGTACTTCAAGTCTATTAATTTGAGAAGTGGGAAGGAAGTTTGAATTGTGGATCCAATTGTCTAAGATGATAAAGAGAAAAAAGTGGAAGAAGTGGTAGTTGAGGGTGACAAGCCGAAGGAAGAAGAGAGTAGAGAGGCCGAATTTTTTCCTGAAAAGCAACCATTACCCAAGACAACTCTTCTGTACCCTCAATGATTTAAGAAAAAAGTTATTGATGATCAATTTGCAAAGTTCCTTGATATTTTTAAGAAGATTCACATCAACATCTTTTTTGCCGATGTTTTGGAGCAAATATCTAATTATACCAAAATCATGAATGATGTGATGTAAATAAAAAAAGAAGTCGCGAGAGTTAAAAACAATAAATTAACTGAGGAGTTCAGCGCAAATCTTCAAAATAAACTAATTAAGAAGTTAAAAGATCCATAAAGTTTCACTATTCCTTGTTTTATTGGTGGTTATCATGTTAATAAAATACTTTGCGATTTAGGAGCAAATATTAATGTTATGTCTTTATCTATTTACAGGGACTTAGATCTTGGATAAGTAAAGCCTTCCACCATCACATTGCAACTGGCAGATAAGTCCCTCTAATATCCTAGTAGAATTGGCGAGGACATGCTCATAAAAGTGGAAATATTTATCTTATCTGCTGACTTCACATGGAGGAAGATCAAGATGTCCCATTGATTTTCGAAAAATTTTATTGGCCACTGTAAAGGCTTGATTGATGTGCACATAGGATATCTAACTTTAAGAGTTGGTGGTGAAGCAGTGCTGTTCCATATTTACAAGGCCGTCGGATGGACTATTTAAGTACTTGTCACAACATTGATTTTATTGATTCTTTCATTAATAACTTTGGTGTAGAAAGAGTCTTGGAAGACTCATAAGATAGGTGATCGAGCAAAACTTGCACTGTGGAATCCTTAATAAAAATATGGTTTTGTATGCTCAAAAATTAAACGCAAGTGCACGATGTCATGTAATAGTATAATATACGCGAGTACAAATATCTGTTCCACTGAAGACTGTATTTGACAATTATTATTTCTAGTTATCAAATCTTTAGCAACGAAAATTTGATTGATTGATTATTACTCTTATGCTCAAATAAAAATGCAAATAAAAAGATTCAGGAATTAAATGATGAGTTATAATATCTAGAATAGTTGATTAAAATTCAATGAGAAATGAATTTTTGGGAATTTCAGTTCACCTACCTCCTTAATTTATCAATTTGTTCGGTAGTGATTTACGCTTCCGATAGGATTTCTTATTCAATTGAACACACTCTCTCGAGCTGTGCCAAACTAATTCTACTAACTGAAGTAATTAAATGTCTTTAATTATTTATCAAGAGTGAATCGCTTATCGATCTATGAGATCCCCTAGTTTTCGTCCGAATGAACTATGATTTCGGCGCGTATCCAATTTCATATGTTTATATAAATTGTAGATCCACGAATTATACTACTCGTTCCTACCACAAGCTATTCTCTCGAACTCACTCGCAATATAAAAACGTTGTTAAAGTTAGCTACGCTCTAATAACACAATGCAAAACAGTAGCACATTCAAGAATAAAGCAACAATCGAAATATAAATTAACTAAATCAAAGTTTGGGGTATGATCCCTTAAATCCCAACAAATATTTAAAGTTTAGCTACTCGAATTCATAGTAAAAATAAACAAAACATTGTTTAACTGATAAAAACTAAATTAGAAATACTAGATTTGACGAAAAACGCAAAGACGATGCCCGGAAATCTTCCTATCTTCAATCCAAGCACGAAATCCTCCCCAAGGCTTGTGGTGGCTGCTCCATAATGTCTCTATTTTTCGTGCCTAAGGTTCCTCCTTCAACCTTCCACCTTCCAAGTTGAATAATAGATAAAATCGGAAACTTTCCTTGTTGAGTTGCACTGGGGCGGTCAAGTTTCACCACCCCAGCGCGCAGTCTTCTTCCCTGCTGTTGTTCTTCGCAACCTCTCGCACTGGGGAGGTCAAACTTTACCGCCCTAGAGCGAGGTATTATGTCCTGTTTGACGGCTAATCTGCCTCTTGCGCTGGGGAGGTCATGTTTCACCGCCCTAGCGCGAGGTGTTATGTCCTCAACTCCATCTTTGGTTAACTTTTCTTCATTTTTCCGTCGTTTTGCTGCACATTAAAATAACTTGGTGAGCAGTGATCATATGCAATAAAGTAAGATGAAATAGACAAAATGCAGACTCCATACAACCCAAAATGATGCAAACTACGACTCACACATTGCATTAGAAACTCGTAAATATGACTTCTATCAGCCCCCTTATACTAACCTTTTGCTTGCCCTCAAGCAAAATAGGTTACAGACCACAACCAAAACGTGAACCAAAACACAAAGTGAAAGTACTAAAAACAACTAGACTGATGGCGAAACAGTAAACTGACATCTCATGCCTCAGCGCGTTTTTGAACAACATCCAATTGGTCAACTTACAGCATGTATTAACACCCCTTTTTTGAAACAACTTACAGTATTTTGATTTGACTCGAAAATGTGCTCGTGTGTGTGTGTTGTGGGTTTCACCAGCTTGTGCTTCAGATAGTGTCATTCGCGAATCATGCAACTCACCAAATCAACAATTCAACACAAGTGTCTCTATCCTGGGTTCTGTTTCTATTCATGACCAACCAGTACACACAAAGAAGCGGAATTTCATAGCTGTCCAACAAGAATTATGGAGTCAATATCCATAAATGTTTCGACCGGTCCAAAAAGATGGGGAGTATACTGATCATTTTCATTATGCACTTGTCAGAATTTTTAGCCGACATTCCTCAACGCCTTACAACTCCATCTTTTTAGCATCGGGATATGATTTCATCCCTTTTTCGCTCCCCCACACCGTACATCCATTTTTTCTGTTTTTTTTTTCAAGTACATAATTTTTTCATGTATACTTCCTGGGCTTTGAATAGAGGGTATATTTATTTCTCTGGCCAAAGGGTGATTTTTGATGTTCGATGGACGATTGGGACGAAGATTATTCCAGAGGGAGTAAAGTTTCTGCTCGAGTGTATGCCACGGGTTAGTCACGAATGTCAACAGAAATTCATTCAAGTTCTACTCGCATCTCATGTTTTTCTAGTTTCGTCACCATTTTTTAAACTCAAATGTCATTTACATTATGCCAAAACCCACTATGTGTGCGAAATAAAAATTTACCATGCGTCGGGGGATTCATAATGCGTGACAAGACTAAGCAACATGCAGTTCATCTAACCTAAAATTATCGTTGGTATTCACTTGTTTTCACCATCAGCTGACACATATGCAAGACACAAACTAGATGACCCCTCTTACTAAGAGAGTACTATGTCCCCATGACACAAAGAGGAACTAAAACAAACTGAAACAAATAAATGAACATACGAATGCAGAACATGGGCACAAATGGAAAATAAATGACGGAAAGAAACAACAAGAAGAACCAAAAATAGATTGCAATAGAAAATAAAATAAAATAAAATAAAATAATGGGAAGCAGTTAACTCCCCTGATCACATCTCATCGTTCTCGTCCTCGGGCGGCACCGCGCCAAGCTCTGGATCGTCGGCCTGGGGATAAGCATAGTGGAAAGGGAATGGAGGCGGGTATGTCGGTGGTTGTAGGTAAGCGGTGGTGTCAAGGCCCAGCGATGCCATCCCGCATACCAGAGACTCCATCGATGTAATGTGTGCACTGTTGACAGTGTTGTACTGATCTTGATGGACCGAAAATGCACACAACTCATCAACCTTATCAATAATGGACCGTCGGGGGGCTGTGGGGGTAGTGGTGGGTGGTTGGCGGCTGCCCCCTCCTCGGGTACCTCTAGGAAGTCGATGGCACGCTTGCCTCTCTTTTTCTTCATCCACAAGTCGTCAATGGGCTTCATTGGTTGTAACCATTCTTCCTCCACATTAACAGCTACCCTGGCTCGCACACACAGCTCGGTAATAATGGTATGAAAGAATAGGGCGATGCTCGAGCTGTGTATGGACTGCTGTACATGAGAAAAGATCAGTCAGCCTACATTAATTGGAATGCTCTCCAGCAGTGCGTAGATCAAGATGGCGCGGTCTTTATGAACGTCACTGGTATGTGACACCGGCGTCAAACGTTTTGAGAGAAATGCATACCACATCGCATGCCTAAACAACAAATATTTTTCCAGAAAACAACTCAGAGTCTTGCACCTAGCCCTCGGGTAATATATGGTTTGCATGATGAATTCAAAATTCAGATTGGCGATTAACGCCTCTAAGTCAGACTCATCTACCACAGGTGTACCCAACAATTTCTTAGTGTGGTGGAGTCGAATGAGACTAACTTACCCCGTACCATAGCCGCTCCATCAGACCGCTCGGCGGCGTTGGCGTAAAATTCACATACAAGAGAAATCACCGCGGCCTTAGGTGGTGCACAAAAAATTCCCATCCCCGTTCCTCAATAGCATTCAACAAATCTAATGATCTGGAGGATAAATCAAACCCCGGCTCCGGAATGGGGCGCCTATTAATTTTAGCATGCTCATATCTATTTTGGGCTTCCTCATTGACAAATTTACCTCGAGTACCAGACGAGGAGGAAAAAAAGCGTGTGTTACTTTAGATTTCTTCGGAGCCATGTATGAATGTGGGTGTGGAGAGATACCAAGGCAAATCCACGTACCTCTTGCAGAAATTGACAGAAGAACGGAGTCACCGGCGGCTTGAGTATTGTGGGAGTGTAGGAACTCAAGTGCCTGCAAATTGAGAGGGGAAGATTGAAGGTGAGAGTCGATTTTTGCAGAGGGAAATATGATGGGAGGAGTGATTTGTTTGTGTGCAGAATGAGGGAAAGAAGAAAAGGGGGCGGGTCAATAACGCGGCGTGCTGGGGCGGTAAAGTTTGACCGCCCTAGCGCGCTGCGTTCTGGTGAAAATCAAAGGGGTCGCGCTGGGGAGGTAAATTTTTACCGCCTCTGTCCCCAACGTTCCAAGGTGTCACGCTGGGGCGGTAAAGTTTTACCGCCCTAGCGCGAATGCCTCGGGTTTTTGCAACTCCAAAATTTTTTATTTTTTTTTTGTAAAACAATAAGAAAAGAGACTAAAATTCGAATTAAATACAAGATAAAGAAAAGAGAGGTAGTATTCAATTTATAGTCGAGAGCTTGACTGTTGGTCAGTTTCAGTTCGGATTGTCTTGGAACCGGGTGATTCCAAGTTGTGGCTCAACTGTGCCATGTAGTGCTTTAGTCGCTGGGCATTGACTGTAAATGTCTCATCCTTTCCATCTTGAAATTCTACAGCTCCCGATGGGTAAACTTTAGAAATCACGAATGGACCAGACCATCGCGACTTCAATTTTCCGAGAAACAGTCCCAACCAGGAGTTGTAGAGTAGGACATTTTCCCCTTCTTTGAATTCCCTTTCGATGATTCGCCATGAGCCCTCTTTGTCTTTTCCTTGTATGACAGTGCGAGATCATATGCCAGATTCCGTAATTTCTCCAACTGATCCAATTGAAGCAGATGTCGTTCACCTGCATCAGGAAAGTTAAAGTTTAGTGCTTTTGTTGCCCAATATGCACGATGCTCTAACTCTACAGGTAGATAACATGCTTTGCCAAACAATAACCTATATGGTGTAGTGCCTATAGTTGTTTTGAAAGCAGTCCTATACGCCCAAAGAGCATCATCTAACCTCACTGACCAGTCTTTCCGACTAACACCTACCACTTTTTCCAAAATCTGTCTGATCTCTCGGTTCGATACTTCCACTTGACTAATAAGCTCTAGTCTAGACAAATGGTCTGCCACCACATTCTCAACACCTTTCTTATCTTTTATTTCTAATTCAAATTCTTGCAACAATAAAATCCACCTAAGCAGGCGTGGTTTTGCATCTTTTTTATCAAGTAAATATTTCAATGCAGAGTGATCTGTGTAAACAATGACTTTGGACAAAACAAGGTATGAATGAAATTTGTTTAGCGCAAATACTACTGGAAGTAATCCCTTTTCAGTTGTTGCATAATTAAATTGAACCTCATATAGGGTCTTACTTGCGTAGTAAATTGTATGATATACCTTGTTTTGTCGCTGGCCAAGCACCCCCCCCACCGCAGTATCATTGGCATAGCACATGATCTCGAAGGGTAGATCCCAATCTGGTGCCACCAAGACAGGAGCCGTCACCAAGCGCTCTTTTAAATCTTCGTATGTCTGCAGAAAATCAGAATTAAAATCAAAAGGCACATCTTTCATAAGTAAGGAAGATAAAGGTTTGGCAATTTTTGATAAAACGCGGATAAAAACCGACGTGGCCTAGAAAACTTCTAACTCCTTTTAAGGATGTCGGAGGCCGTAAGTTCTTGATAACTTCCACTTTTTCCTTATCTACCTCTATTCCATGCTGTGATATCTTGTGCCCCAACACTATTCCTTCTTGTACCATAAAATGGCATTTTTCCCAATTCAGTACCAAGTTCGTCTCCTCACATCTCATCAATACCACCTTAAAGTTCTGCAAACAGTCATCAAAAGAAGAGCCAAAAATCGAGAAGTCGTCCATATATATCTCAAGAAAAGTTTCTATCATGTCATGAAATATAGCGGTCATGCATCGCTGAAAAGTGGCAGGGGCATTACACAAACCGAAGGGCATCCGTCTAAAAGAAAAAGTGCCATAAGGACAAGTGAAAGTGGTTTTCTCTTGGTCCTCGGGCGCAATCATGATTTGATTGTACCCTGAATACCTATCCAAAAAATAATAAAACTCATTACCCGCTAACCTCTCAAGCATTTGATCAATGAAGGGCAGAGGAAAGTGTTCTTTATGGGTCACATCATTTAATTTTCTATAATCAATGCACAGACGCCATCCCGTAACTTTCCTAGTGGGTATTAATTCATTTTTTTTGATTATTGATGATAGTAATCTCACTTTGTTTCGGCTCATATTGAACAGGACTTACCCATGCACTATCAGATATAGGATAGATAATACATGCATCAAGGAGTTTGATAGTTTTTGCTTTTACTACCTCTTGCATCTTTGGATTCAATCTTCTCTGAGGTTGCACAACAGGTGAGTACTTTTATTCCATCAATATCTTGTGCATGCATACTGCTGGATTGATCCCTTTGATATCCGCCACTTTCCATGCAAATAGACTTTTGTGTGCTTTCAAGACTTCCAGCAGTTTGTCCTCCATCACGTCTGTCAAAGAAGAAGAAATAATCACAGGAAGTTTATTATTCTCACCTAGATAGACGTATTTCAGATGTGGAGGTAATGGCTCGAGCTCCAGAGTTGGTGGCTCCTCTAGGCTTGACTTCTGAGGGGTCAAGTCTCTTCGATCCCCCAAGTCCTCTAATCTCATCCTTCATGTCCTCTTCCATGGCTGGTTGACATTGAGGTATGCCACTATTTCGGCTTTCTCTGCATCCAATTCATATTCTCTCAATTCACTAGTAAGAGTGGCTTCCAAAGAATCCCTAAGAGCTTCCTGTGCATAGTTAGACACTAGAGCATCAAAAACATCAATTCTATAACAACTATCAGAATGCAGTGTGTGCTTAAGTGCATTAAAAATATCAAAAGTAATCTCTTCTTCTCCCACTCTCAATCTCAATTTCCCTTCTTTCATATCAATCAGGGCTTGCCAGTTGCAAGGAACGGTCTCCCCAAAATCAAAGACATCTCCATATCCTCCTCCATGTGGAATACCACAAAATCCGCGGGGAAAATAAATTTGTCCACTTTCACTAGCACATCCTCAATCACTCATCGTGGATACTTGACAGATCTGTCAGCTAGTTATAAAGACATCTTCGTTGGCTTAGTTTCTCCCAATCCAAGTTTCTTAAACACAGACAACAGCATAAGATTAATACTTGCACCAAGATCACACAAAGCTTTATGAAAAAAAACATCACTAGTCATTAAAGGAATAGTAAAACTCCATGGATCTTTTAGTTTCGGTGGGATTTTGTTTTGTACAAATGCAGAACAATTCTCAGTCAAGTTTATCATCATGTGATCCTACAACTCCTTTTATTAGCTAATATGTCTTTCAAAAATTTAGCATAACTAGGCATTTGCATCAAAGCATCGGCAAAAAGGATATTGATATGCAATTTTTTAAATACCTCAAGAAACTTACCGAATTGTGCATCAATTTTTGCTTTTTTCAATGCTGCAGGAAAAAGAGGAGGTATAACAATTTTAGATTGTGTAGTGGGTGCTGGTGTAGAGTGAGAAGACTTAACTTTGGATGTCTCAGTCTGTTCATCTGGTACTTGACTATTTTCTTTTGCTCTAGACTCTAAACTTTTCCCACTCTTCAACTTGATGGCCTTCACTTGCTCTTTTGGATTGGTCTCTGTGTTTCTTGGCAAGGTGCCCGGCTCTCTACTTTCTATCATCTTCGCTAACTGCCCAATCTGATTCTCTAGCCCTTTTATTGATGCATCTTGGTTTTGGAGTCTGGTTTCGGTAGATGAGATGAATTTAGACATCATCTTCTCCAAATTGGACTTTTCCTCTCTAGGAGGGTCAGATCTATACATCGGTTGTTTCCCATAAGGTTGTCCTCCTTGTGGTCTATTCTGACTGTTTTGACCACCCCATGAGAAGTTGGGATGTTGCCTCCATCCAGGATTATATGTGTTCGAATACAGATCATTCCTTGAATGGTTTGGACTCCCATTTGATTTACCGGTGCCTCGTTTTGCACATAGAAGGGATTGTCATCTTGACAGTCCTTCACAAAGTGTTAACCTCCACACTTATCACATAATATCTCTTGAAAACTCATAGTTGTTACACCCATATTCAAGCCATCCAATTTCCTTTTCAAAACATCAAGTTGTGCAGCAATAGCAGAAAGGTCAGTTACCTGGTGGACTCCAGCACTTCTCCGCTGGTTGTTACTTTCAGATTGAGGATGATAGCTGCTAGCAGCCATCTCCTCCAACAACTCATATCATTCCTCAGTAGTTTTTCTCAACAGGTTCCCACAAGAAGCAGTATCTATCATAGTACGATTAGGAGTAAGCAAGCCATAATAAAAGGTTTGAACGACTAGCCTAAGTGGCAGTTTGTGATGAGGACATTTTTGTAATAGATCTTTGAAGCACTCTCATGCCTCATATAAAGACTCCTCCTCGAATCGAGCAAATGTGGTGATGTCTGCCCGCAGCTTCATGGTCTTAGATGGAGGAAAGTATTTGATGAGAAACGCCTTCGTCATATCCTCCCATGTGGTGATCGAACCTACAAGCAAACAATTTAACCATGCTTTAGCTTTATCACGTAAAGAGAAAGGAAATAAACGCAATCTAACAGCATCATCAGAAACTCCATTAAATTTAAAAGTATCGCAAATTTCAAGAAAATATGTGATGTGCGTGTTTGGGTCATCTACTACAGATACTCCAAACTGGACTGTATTCTGAATCATCTGAATTATTGTTGGCTTGATTTCGAAGTGATTTTCCCGCACAATAGGCCTCACAATGCTGGGACGTGCACCATCCAAAGAAGGCCGGACATACTCTAGCATTGGTATGCGGCGTGGCATCTCAACATGTCTATCTTCATGGTGTTCCTCCTCATGCTCGTGCTCGTGCCTCTCCATCAGTTCCTTCAGTCTCTGCTGATGTCTTCTCTTGCGGAAAGTTCTTTCAATTTCAGGGTTAAACTGCTCAAGATCCACGTCAAGTGACTTTGGCATGCACCGAAAGAGATATCTGTAACAGAATATTGGGTGTTAATTTAATAAAAATTAAACAATGCTAAAGAAAATAACTAAAAATAAAATTGTGAATTAACAGTCTCCGGAAACGGCGCCAAAAACTTGATCGAGCAAAACTTGCACTGTTGAATCCTTAATAAAAATATGGTTTTGTATGCTCAAAAATTAATCGCAAGTGCACGATGTCAAGTAATAGTATAATGTACGCGAGTACGAGTATCGTTCCGCTGAAGACTGTATTTGACAATTATTTTTCTTTTAGCAACGAAAATTTGATTGATGATTATTACTACTATGCTCAAATAAACATGCAAATAAAAAGATTCAGGAATTAAATGATAAGATATAATATCTAGAATGGTTGATTAAAATTCAATGAGAAATGAATTTGTTGGGAATTTCAGTTCACCTACCCCTCCTTAATTTATCAATTCGTTCGATACTGATTTACGCTTCCGACAGGATTTACTATTCGATTGAACACACTCTCTCGAGCTATGTCAAACTAATTCTACTCAGTGAAGTATTAAATGTCTTTAATTATTTATCAATAGTGAATCGCTTATCGATCTATGAGATCCTCTAGTTTTCGTTCGAATGAACTATGACTTTCGGCGCGTATCCAATTTCATATGTCTATGTAAATTGTAGATCCACGAATTATACAACTCATTCCTTTCACAAGCTATTCTCTCGAACTCACTCGCAATATAAAAACGTTGTTAAAGTTAGCTACGCTCTAATAACACGATGCAAAACAGTAGCACATTCAAGAATAAAGAAATAATCGAAATATAAATTAAATAAATCAAAGTTTGGGGTAGGATCCCCATAAATCCCAACAAATATTTAAAGTTTAGCTACTCGAATTCATAGTAAAAATAAGCACAACAATGTTTAATGGATAAAAACTAAATTAGAAATACTAGATCTGACGAAAAACGCAAAGACGATGCCCAGAAATCTTCCTATCTTCAATCCAAGCACGAAATCCTCCCCAAGGTTTGTGGTGGCTGCTCAATAATGTCTCAATTTTTCGTGCCTAGGGTTCCTCCTTCAACCTTCCACCTTCCAAGTTGAATAATAAATAAAATCGGAAACTTTCCTTGTTGAGTCACGCTGGGGCGGTCAAGTTTCACCGCCCTAGCGCGCAGTCTTCTGCCCTGCTGGTGTTCTTCGCAACCTCTCGCGCTGGGGCGGTCAAACTTTACTGCCCTGTTTGTCGGCTACTCTGCCTCTCGCGCTGGGGCGGTCAAGTTTCACCGCCCTGGCGCAAGGATTTTTGTCCTCAACTCCATATTTGGTTAACTTTTCTCCATTTTTCCGTCGTTTTGCTGCACATTAAAATAACTTGGTGAGCGGTGATCATATGCAATAAATTAACATGAAATAGACAAAATGCAGACTCCATACAACCCAAAATGATGCAAACTACGACTCACACAATCCATTAAAAACACGTAAATATGACCTCTATCAATAAGTGTCTTGTTAACTCAACAATCCATGTGGATGATGATGATGATCGGGACCTTGGAGAGCAGTTTATATCTCTTAAAATTTTCCAAAAGAAAAAGGGTGTGGAGTTCAACAAGAAGACCTTGAGAATGCATCATAAGAGATACCACAAACTACTCCTGAATTAAAGGATTTTCCTAGTCGCTTGTGTTATGCATTCTTGGGTGAATTTGACAGATCCAATAATCATCTCTTCATATCTTAATTCTGATGAAAAATATAAATTATTATGATTTTTGAGAGAATTTAAATCTACGTTGGGATTATATGTGTCTGATATTAAGAGAATTAACCCTACTATTTGCAAGCATGAGATCTTAATCAAGTAGTCATATACTCCATATGTTGATCATCAAAGGATGTTAAACCCAGCTATGAAAGAATTAGTAAAAGGTGAGATGTTGAAATTATTGAATGTTTGTTTTATTTATGCAATTTTTTATGTAGATAAAAAATTCATAACCAACAAAGTGTCTGCTTATGTGTTGTTTTATTGCAGTGTCACATGCTCGTTTATATCTAAGAGTTTCACTAAGACCTTTTGGATTATACCTGAAGAACTTGTAGCCATTAGAGTAGCGACATCTACTAGCAAGGCTATTGAAATACATATAGTTCCTCGCGATTGTAAGATCAGTATTGTGACACCCTGACCCGTTTTAAAATAATAAAACTCGATAATGCGGAAGCTTTAAAAAAATAAACTTGAAGGAAAGTAAGTACTTTAAAAAATTTGGCAGAGTTTCCCCGTAAAAAAGAACTCACCACCTGCCTCAAGCAATAAAACCAATACATCATAAAAACTCCCACAACTAATACATAAAGATATACAAAATCAAAAGCATTGCATTTGATTACCAAAATAATTTAGTCAAGTTTAAACTCCCAAAATATCAAATGTTTTACAACAAAAGATATTCACCACTTCAACCATTTCAAAACAAAATAAATCCTTAACCATCCATAGACCAAATAAGCATTTCATCCTTCCTCCAAGCTTGGTACATTTCCTTCTTCCATCTTGACACCACGCCTTATCAATCTCGGTTACCTGCATCTGCATCTCATGAACATAACTGAAATGAGTTATAAAAACTCAGCAAGTAGACCTTTAAATAACATGTACATATACCATAGTGTAATGAAAGAATCCATACCATTTCTTAACCGTAATATGTCATCAGTCAATAAAATGTGTATATAACAATTATAAGATGGCATCTACAGAACAATTCATTTCTTTTCATTCGTATGGCATTGATAGGTCATCAGTCAATGGTGCACATGTACGTCTCAGTCAAAATCAGTCACAGTACATGTCATTATGTTGATCAACTTCAGTCAAGTGGGTTTAGAATTACCATAGGTAACACCACAATACCATAAAACCATCAAGTCATAAAAACATTCATTGAAATATTTTATCAAACACGTGGTGTGCGTGCTAAAGAATTAGCTCTTTTACTTTGCTCTTGTCAACAATTTCATTTTTTTTCAATATATCATTACATACAATATACAATGATTTAAAGGAGCTAACATCAATAGAAACCTCATTTATCATATATATATAGCACATGAGATGCATTTAAAGGAGAAGTCTACTTAAAACCCAATATACAAGTAGTTGCTTAGTTCTTGAGGGATTCCTCCAACACAATAATAATAATAATACCATCAATCATTATATTAACAACCTTACCTCAACATTCAAACCAAACAACCCAATATCTTTCCTTCAATCACTAACCCAAGGAAAATAGGCTTTCTTACCTTGTTCCTAGACTCTTGAGGAGAAGAACTTCTAATCTCCAAGCAAAGATTAAGGCTTCAATAAAAGATTAATGTCTTGGAAGAAATTGGATTGAAGGAGAAATGAGAACCCTAGCTCTAACCGATGGAGAGAAGAGAAGGAAAATGAGTAAAAAGATGATCTCATTTGATTTTATGCCTTCCCAAACTTCAAAACATGTTTTTTAACTTGCTGGGCGCTCGGGCGGTCACATATTACCGCCCTAGCGCGGACCATATTGTTAGAAACCCAAAAATCCAGAAGCAGTCGCGCTCTGGCAGTCAAATCTTACTGCTCGGGCGCGCTCTGTGCACAACTACTGTAAAGATGGCTTCCGAAACGCCTATTCCCTTCAGAATTACGAAAAGTGGTAAACATTAAAGTTGTAGCCCTATGTCTTGGCTTTCATCTGCAATTGGCTTCATGTCGTTTGAAGGTCTGAGTAAATAGTTATGCTCATTCTCTCAACACGTGTCATTGTAGGAACGACGATACGCACGACACACTTTGGGGCGCTTTTGGCTCGTCTTCCCTGATGATTTGAACAAAACTCAAAACACAAAAGTTATAGCCTTATATCTTATATTTCTAATGAAAGTAGCCTTACATCAATTGGATCAATATACAAAATATAATGCTAAAAACCACAACTACTGCCACAGTTTCATACCGTTACAGCACTTTCATTACCTATTTAACTCAAATTCAATCTTCTATTCTACCCATCAATTATCTATTTCATTCTATAACATTCATTACCATTCATATCATAATGTAAATCCATAAACCATCACAATAAAATTCCGTAATTCATAATAAAAGACATGAACGATCGGCTATTACAAATTTCAATTAGCACATATTCAAAGCTGAATTGATTCAGCTTAATATGGTGCATTTCGATGCCATTCAAGGAAAGATTGGTTAGTCAAGAAACATGCATTGGTGGATTTTAAGAGAAAGAACGTCAAACTTCACGCACCGAACCAAGAAAAAATAGTCTACCATGGCAAGGTCAAGGAACAAAAATCCCTCGTATTTGTTTCTCAGACGTAGAAAGACACAAAGTTTGGTTAAGAAATCTACCTAGCAATGGTAAATGAGGTAAAAGAAAGAGTCAAACTCAAAATAGAAGATATTCCATGTAAGGCCTGAAAATTTCTAAGAACAAACTAGACCGCATAATAATTATTTTATTATTTCATATAATTTATTTAGTGAATAAATTTTAAAAAAATGATTTTTATATTTTATTTGCGATATAGTTTTCAAAAAGTTGATTTTCGGACGAGAATACATGGACACGGTAAAAATTTAATTTATGGTTTTTATGAAGAATTTTTTCAGGAAGGATTGGTCCTTCATAATTTTTCCTTAAATAAATAAATAATGTAGTTGTCCACTTATGAGTTAAAATTTTGTAGCACTCTATTTATTATTTAAAAATATCTTTTAGTAAAATTTTGTAATTTATTTAGTATTGAAAATGCACAATTATATCACTTTTAATTGTGGGATGACAATTTTATGCAAAAAGTTGTATGAGACGGTCCCACAAGTCGTAATTTGTGAGAGACATATCTTATTTGGGTCATCCATGAAAAAGTATTACTTTTTATGCTAAGAGTATTACTTTTTATTGTGAATATCGGTAGGGTTGACCCATCTAACGGATAAAGATTCGTGAGATCATCTCAAAAGAGACCTACTCACACTTTTAAAATTTGAAATTTAAATAGAGTAAACCCTTCCCCTGAACCTTACTTCATGTCAAAGATAGAAAGAAAAAAGAGAGGGGTCGACTGCTAGGGCTTGAGAATGGCCGAATTTTTCTTCGTATTTGGCCAGGGACGGAGCCAGGATCTTGGTTCAGCGTAGGCAACCATATATTATAATTAATAAAGCAAAAAAGAGAGCAATAATTAATCGACAGCTAAAAATAATGTGTCATAAAGTTTGAACACAAGTTACGCACAACCAGTAACATTGATAATTGATGGGAAAACGTCAGAAAAATGAGGAACAACGACGTGTACAAAATCCGAAATCAAAACAAAATATGATATAAAATATACATTCGAAAAATAAGCATTAATTCATTATCGGTTGGAAAAAGCATAGAATTATAAAACAATTGAATGATCGACAAACATTGAGCGAAACAACGAACCTAAAATTTGGTAATATTTTAGATTTTTTAGAAATTATGAAAGATTAATCAGTAATTAAAATGAATTGGAATGCTTGTTACTCAAAGTATATGACGTTCGTGACTCGAAAAAAAAAACACATACAGAAGACTATATAGAGTGTATACTTAGATACTAATAACAAGTAAAAAATTGAGTCTAAAATTTGGATCTATAAATTATGAAAAGAAAATTGGATCAGTGTAGACAACTAAACATAATAATAGCATACACAAATTAAAATTTTAGACATAAATAAATATATATATATAGAAAAAAATTTGGCCCAGTGTAGGCAGCAGCCCACACTGGGCCTATGCTGGCTCCGCCCATGTATTTGGCAATCTTGTTCATGATCAAAATGTTTTCTCATCACCGTCGTCAATTTTGGATCACTCTTTTACAATGTAAATGCAAGTTTTAACTGTTCGTTTGACGAATCCATAAATTCATATTGCGTTTTTTTATTGACGCATAACCTATAGATGGGTTGATAAAAAATCTGCAATTTTCAAGGAACTTTGTCATAGTTTTTATTAAGTTTATGCTATATGCTTGTTGAATATGTAGTATGTACGTGTGTGGCTTATATATATATATATATATATATATATATATATATATATATATATATATATATATATGTAGATAACATGTTGGTGTGTTGTGTATATATATAACCTATGTGTGTGGGCATATTTATTTGGTGCAACATGTGAGTGCCAATGGTTGCTCTGGGCGTGAATGGGGTGCATGCATAGGGTTGCGCTAGGCGCAATTTGCACAAGGGAGGGGAACAAATCTCATGGCTAGGCATGCTAGCAGACAGGGAGGTCGGGGGCTCGAGTGATGTGCATAAGGAACATGCAGGTGTTGCATTGAGTGCAGTAGCGACTCGCTCGAGATCTCCTAGTCCGTCTTTCCATTGGGTATTGAAGAAGTTATGCTCAAACTACTAAAATTTGCTAGATATATGCTGATGCAGAATTTGCGATAATTATGTTGTATGTTTCAGGTTATGAACGACTGGTAAATGAATTTATTTGACATAACTTTGCGAAGAATAATTGTTGGATTTTGAGCTTTCTTGCATATTCAATGTACGGATATTGATTTGAGGCAGTATTGAATTAATTTTGAAATTTGTACAAAAACTGCTCTGTTTGGATAAATGATCTGAGTTCTTGACCTATGTATTTTCAGTTTCGGTTGAAGTATTGACTTGGGTTGGCTCATGATTATTTACTTCAAGTTTGTTAGTAGTGAATCGAGGTTTTTTTATTACTATATCATATTTTTAGTTCGTTTGGGCCGAAATCTTGGATGGAACTAAAATTTAGTTGATATTTTATTTTTGTTGATATTATAATAGACTTCAAGGATTCAAGACTTCTCAACCACATCTTTCGATCTCTTTTGGTAATATTTGAAAGGTAAATTACGGTCGGCAACATACATGGTAAAAGTATCAATTTTATTCTAAATTTTAAATTTATGGCTCGATGAATTACTTGTAATTTTTTAATTATGGTTGTCTTGAGATGAGCTTTTATGATATTGAGTTGATGATATGATTTTCATCATTGCATTGTATCTTGAGCCACTTTTCGATTCAGATTTGATATGGCGGAGGTCGTCTTGATTTGTTGGACGTATGGGGCTATAGATGAGTTGGCATAGTGTATGTGGAGGTCGTTGCTATGACCTGAACACTCTCTATAGGCGCACCATTGTCCTGTGATTGTAGAACAGAGCAACCACTTCGAGCGGGTGAGTCGGTGGATGTTGCTGGGGGATTTTCTTCCCTTGGGTACTCTATGATTAGATGATTCACTTGATCTTGAGATTTATTGTTAGCCCCATCTTCTGATCATGCATTGTATTATATTGCATCTTTATAGATTTCATATGAACTAGTTGTCATTTTAATTCTCATATGTTTTGATTGTATCATACTGGATTTATACTCACTGTCATGACGGATACCTTTTGTTTTCATGTGCTTGACGGTAGGTGAGGCGAGGCCTGGGTTTCCTAGAGTCCAGCTTCAGGCGAGGAGATGCGAGTTAGAGTGAGATTCTTGGGTCTTATGAGCTATTTGATTATATATACTTTAATTATTTTGACTCACTAGTTTATTTTGGCATGTTAAAACTTATATTTCAACATTTGGGACTTGTAAATTATTTTGTCGATGTTTATGTTGGTCTGTGACCTAGAGGTTATGTGTTTTGCTCAATCGTTTGTTTTGTTAGAACTGTCTTTGTCTCTTTGACTTTTGCTTGGGACATGTTTTTATATTTTTTGATGCTCCTATTTAAGAGGAGATGTTGCTTGTTTTATTTTAGAAAAGTTAAAATAAATTCTCTCATTTACAATTATTAGAAATAAATGTCAGACCTGGGGCCTGGTCCCACAGACGATGAGGAACAAGAGATGTTTTAGGGCTGGTGATGATCAATCTCAAAGTTTTGTTTTAGTTCAACTTTACTTCATATGTAATTCGCTTCCTCACATTTCACATTTTGTTTTCGTATTATTGTAAAGACAATGCTTATTTATATAAAAAAGAATGATTTTGTTGTATACTGTAGTTCTGTTATATTGTACTACGAGGCTTGTTATTTCAATGTAAAATTGTTAAGCAATGCGGATTTCATACGTTTCGGTCTCAGGACGTGACATTGAGCGTCATAGTATTTTCGTTGGGCATCCCCCGACGCCACTCACTCGACTATGTGGATCTTTCAGCACCATGTTTCAAATAAATTTTATAATATTTTATTGCTGGTAATCAATACATTTTTTTTGGTCCACCGTTTCCTCAACTAATATGCATATTTGGCATGATCTCACATCACCTAATTATGACATTTATTGGTCGTTTAAGTACATGTGCTTACCATCTTTAACATTAATGGTGAAAGAACACATGTTTTAAATTATTGTCATTAAATCCTTGAAGAAGGAAAAAAAAGCCATTTCATCATTTTTCGGGGCCGAAAGTACAAAACTACATCTCCATCCTTGGTTTACTAATATTGTACAGCTTTTATGTCCAAAGTATTATTTTTCATAATATTTATGGATAGAGTGAAAATTTAGTATAAACAAATTCTTTAAAATGAATATATCATATTTTGAATATAAAATTTATGTGATAGTACCATTTTTTTTAGTGGTATTATACATCTAATTAAGAGGACTCGTTAATATCACCTTCGAAGTACAATTTCGGCCATTTTAATTGCAAAAAAATGGGTCCGCTTTAAATTAATTCTTAATGGAAATTATATGAAATGGTCTCTATATATGTAGTTGAGACGAGGTTTATGAGCGGTCAATTTCACTACTTTTTCCAATTTTTTTATGGAGTAAAACTATATAATATATGGATATCAAGTGTTGCACGAAAGTGATGAATTTGTACATATATTTTTAAGGATGGATTCCATAATTTTAATAAAAGGAATTCATTTAGATTGAATAATTTATATTTTCGAAGAAATTACTGCATGCTACTGATTTTAAAGATAAGGAATGAAGCGCAAACGTCCATGGAAAATAGGGTTAAATAGAGACAAGTAAAAGTGGAATATGCAAAATACACCATAGATTCTCATCCCCTTCATTTTTCTCTCGACAGGGTTAAATAGGCTAAAAAAGACAAATAAAAGTGGAATATGTAAATACACCATAGATGCTCATCCCCTTCATTTTTCTCTTCACAAGTCAAGTTTCCTAACACTAATTTGTTATAAAATCTTGAAGTCAATATAATAACTAAAGCGAAAAATTACAATTTTAGTCATATAAGTCGGTCTGGTTTGAGTTTTAGTCATATAATTTGTTAAAGTATAATTTTCATCCAGTAAATAAGATTTTTTTTTTTGTTTTTGATCATTTTTTTATTTGCGCAAAAATATTAAATATATTATATATTGCTTATTTGACACTGATATTCTGTTATTTGGCTCATGTGACAAAAATAATGTTTATATTATACACATTAAAATATACATAAATAAAAATAACAAGAAATGACAAATTCTTTCCTCCCACTTTGAAGTCTTGGAGGGGGAGGGTTGTATTGCTTATTATTATTTTTATTTTAAAAAAGATGAATATTAATTTGAGTAATATGAGATTTATTATCTCTACATATGTCAAATGGAATGAATCGATGTCAAATAAACCATTTGATGCAATTAATGGTTTCGACAAAAAAAAAAAGAGTAAAAAAAATCCAAGTTTCTATATGAAAACCTAATTTTGACAAATTAGAAGACTAAAGCTCAAAACATATCAATCTGACTAAAATTACAATTTTTCCTAACTAAAGTGATTATCATAATTTTTTATGCATCTTACATTATCAACCTTTAATAGCTAGCTGCCTCAGTTGATAAATTACTATTTCATAATTCCTAATGTATTCACGCTGAACAAATTTCATGAAGATGGCTTAAACATGGTACTAATTTTTTCCTTTTAAAGTAAAAAAAGTATATCCTCAAAATTCATGAAATGAAAACTATGCAAATTTGAGTCCTTAAATTGCCAAAAACATATTGAAATTAATTTCTCTCCCAATGAATACATATAACGCCATATAATGTAATCCCAAACTTCCTCTATTTATTTGAACATATCATATATATTTTATTATACACAAAAGTGAAATCTCGTAAGGTAATAGAACCAAATCTATAACTTATGGAGTCTTGATTTTATCTTCTGTTGCGATGGATTTCTTGCAATGAGCAATGGCGGATTGGATTGCAGCCTGCACCTCCTCCATTGTGCTATCGCTGGTGGTAGGAGTGAGCGTTCCACTTGCCACCAGAAGGCCACTATTTCTAGGAGACGTCCTAATGGAAGCTGGCGCGGAAAATTCTCCTCTCTTCCCTCTTATTTCCTTCTTGTTTCGTACCCGTAAATTCCCCGAAAACGAATAGGCCTGCCGATGAAGTTGGGGGTTCATCCTCCTGTTTCTGAAGGAAAGAAGAGGCTTGATCAATCTCATATACTTTTTCACAGCGTCGCTTATATCGATTTTAGGCTTCCTTTTCTGTTCTTTTTCTTGATGACCACCCTTTATGTCTCTTGTTTCACACCCTTTTCTCCATTTTGGAATCCACGAAAAGGATCTTGATTTCGCTGTCTCCTTTTCTTGCTGAACAGTGCCGTTGCTGTTTCTGTTGCTGCTGCTGCAACTTTCTTGATCAAAAGTGGGATGAGTATGACCAATGTTGATGAGTCCTTGATCGATGGTTCTGGAGTTTGTGATTTTCTCATCTTGAAAATCCTTTATCGGAAGAGTGAAACTGTCAAACGAATCGGCGGAGAAGCGGGGTGAGGCGGGAAGATTGGACAAGAGGTGCAGCGGGAGCAAGTGTCCATGGAAGAAAATCTCATCTGCTGGAGTCAAGTCAATAGCAAATGAAGGGTGGGATTTGTTTTTCTCGGCGTTTTCCGATTGCGGATGCAGAGAGATTGTGAAGGTGAATTCGTGTGCAGGAGAAGCTGAATTTGAAGGCGGCGATGTTGGATTCAGTGTCGCAATTATTTGGCCTTCATTTTGTTTACCTTCTTCCTCGTTTCTAGCCACCTCTTGCTGTATTTCCATGGCAGCTGCGAATCGATGATTAAGAGGCTAAAGACGGTGTGGAATGGGGATTTTTTCGCTGTTTTGTATGGTTATAATTTCAAAATTTATCGGAAAGATAAGGATAATTAGAAGGGATTGGAATCTTTGTTGTGGGGGGGCCTCTTCTGAGTCTATGTTCAAACAGTTTTGTGCATGCTGTGGATTGCGGATCGGTAATTTATTTATGAACCTATCATTTTTTTTTGTCTTTGATCACGTAAGATTCCGTAATGACTTCCTTTCTGTGTGATTGGGTAAATATTCGGACTAAGGCTGAAACGTCTATTATTAAAAATATTGCTAAAATCTTTTTTTTTAAGGCTGAAACATCTATTACTAAAAATATTGCTAAAATCTAATCTCGAAATACACATTTACGTTTCAAAATTATAATTCTATAGACATGCATGCAATATCTACCTTCAATCACATGATTTAAAAATAATAGGTATTCAACTACTGGGAAAAGTATTGTAATTTAAAGGCTCAAATAAACGACATACAAGTCCAGTCAAGCCATAAGCATCTAAATAATAAAGTGTAAGAAAATATCTATGACCTCTCCTATCTCATAAACATGATGTGCGGAAAAGTATAGTCCTCGGGTTAGCGTGCGCACGTCCAGCCCCGCCTCCTCAGTCTTCGGCGCCTCCAATCTCCTCATTAATATGTTCACCTACATCATTTACGCCTATTGAGTCTGAAGACTCAACACACCACAATCGTTATAACAAGTACATATACATAACATGCAACAGTGAAAAGTACTGTACTTAAAATAAATTTCATGATCTTAAAAGCGTGAAAATAAACCTAAACGTGTTCATATCGCATTATATCAACATATACGTGATCAATTTTCTTTAATTGAATTTCGTTCATTGGTTGTGACTTTCGTATCATCGTATTAGTCGATGGATCTATCTACGTATACAGCGGTATCCGACGGCGGAGACATCACCAACAGTATTATCCATCCACTGAGCATTGGTCTTACATGTCATCGTATCATTGTATTTAGTCACAACCAACTCTCTTCCTTCAAAACAGGTCATCATATTCATCACTTATAAAACCATGCATATACGTAAATTTCTCTTATTCAAGCATCCAACGTAATTTTCATCTTACCATAAAAAGGTCATGTTCATGATAGCATATGCATAAAAACGTTTGATTTTGTGATCAGGGCGCTACCAGGAATGTTAACTCGACACGATCATTTTTCCTCTAGAATCCTTAATTGTTCATTTTACTCTGGACCTCAAAATTTCGGCTCGAGGCCCACAAAACTCCTCAAAGAATATTTATAATCATTTCTTAGACATAAACTCTATCCCATTTCATAACTTATATGATTTGTTTTAAAACTTGGATCGGAGTCGTGGTTTTAACACGAATCAACCCAACACTTAACCAAACTTCTCCAAACTTAAACCACGACTCGAACCTACATATCCAGCCCCTAAACCTCTTGTTCCAGACCCCTTATGACCTACGAACAATGCCTGAATGTTGCTGGAATTTTTATGTGCACCTACCAAGAAACCCTAGTATCACCCTAGCCTCGATTTCTTGACTCTAGCCCAAACCGAAGAGGACCAGACCCGAGCCAATCCTTCCTAGCCCACCTCTGGACTCTCTTGGACCGACATAACCCTAGCCCTCATCCCCATGAACTCGGCTAAGTGCGACCACCCGTGATCCATCCGAAACAAGCCCTAACCGACACCATTCCCACCTATCCCTCTCGATCGGCTCTATGACAAGGACTAGCAGCATTCGAGCCATCCTAGGCCACGAATCAGACCTACCAGGGTCTAGTCCAAGGCTTGGAAAAGCCCTTGCACCACTGGCTCACTCAATTCATCTGATCTAACCACACCCGAACCATCCACCAAGGGAACTAGCGCTCGGCCTTCACAAATCCTTGACTACCTTACGACTCCAGCCCCTTGAATCCATGACTCCCAACGTGTACAACCCTTAGACCCTTAGCCGTGGCAATCCCTTACAAAAAAGCCATGAAAACCGTGAGTTACAAACAAGGGCATGCATATTTCATGACAAACGAATGCATAAACGATACAACAACAAAATTTAGGCATTCCTCATGCAAACAACACGTATCAGCATATATTAGCGTGAATGATGAGAAAAATAAAGATTTATGGCGTGCCTTTGCGAATAAACTCTCAAAACTGTGGATATCTACGCGTAGGACGAACACCGAAGAGACAGGGAAGGAACTTTCTTGAAAACCTTGAAGAATTTTCGAGTGGCTGCTGAAGAAACTTTCGAAATGGTGCTGCTGATGTGAGGGAGGGGGCGGCCGAACCAATGGGGAGTAGGGTTAGGGTTTTGAGTGTATGTTTATATAAAATACATAATGTATAATAAGCCATAGTTAAAATAATTACGTTTAAAAGGATTTTAGGCCCATTATGCAATAAAATAAATCCATCAAGCCCAACAACACTCCTGAAAAATATTTCATTTAGGTACATTTTTGAAAATATTGTCCGAACCCTCTTAAAGTCCTCCAACTCGCTGTAATTTGCGTATCGGTTAAAGATATGATCCGACGAGTAAAAATACCCCACCAAGACCCATTTCGAAAATTACACTTAATTACACCATATATTAAATAATTAAATATAATTTTTAATAAAAAAAATTTCCTAAATATCCCTGGTTTCCGTTCCTCGTTCGAGCGCGAAATACGACTTAAAGCCCTAATACATGAAACTTTAAATTAAACATGAACCAACGCACATATCGTGCAATAAACATGCATTAAATACATAAATATAATTAAACACATATTTTAAATAAAAACCCTAGATTGAATACAGTCAGGTTATATAGTTCGAATTTCCTAGACATTACGAAGGCAATATTTTACAAACTATACTAAGCAAATCCTGTGTGACAAACTCACTTGAAAAGGTATTGGCAGTGGCGGAGCCAGGAATATAGCTCTACACAGTCTATAATTTTAAACTGCAAACTATTTTAATATTTTAAATTGATCTACCCCAGCTAATATCATAATAATCCAAAATTTATATATAATTTTTTTAAAAAAAATAATTGAGCCACCCACGCTACCATGTGGCTCCGCCACTGATTGATAAGGAAAATCAAACTCTTAATCATTGTCCAAACACTCATTTATTCCAACAATTCGAACACCTCAGAAACAGAGCAAACATGTTTTGGCTAGGGGGCATATAGGTGTAGTGTGAATCAATCCGAATGTTACTAATTTTTTATATCTGAATTTAAACTCAATGTTTTAAATATATTATTCAAATCTAAAAATAACAAGTTTGATTGTGTATGCAATATCAATAATTTCGAATATCAGTATGATTTATTTTACACACCTACCTATCGAAAGTTTCTCTAAAACTTTCGTACCATTGGCTAATATATATTATTGGATTTTTAAACTGTTTCACGGAGAAAATCAATTTTTTTTAGTTTCACCCTTTTTTTTCCCGATCGATATATGGGTAAAAATGACCAATTATTTAGTTAATATTATGATAGTTGTAACGTACGTATACTAAATTTTCACATTAAAGTAGGTCTCTCGTGAGACGGTCTCACGAATATTTATCTGTGAGACAAGTCAACCCTACCGATATTCACAATAAAAAGTAATGCTCTTAAAATAAAAAGTAATATTTTTTCATTAATGATTCAAACAAAAGATCTGTCTCACAAAATACGACACATGAGACCATCTCATACAAATTTTTACCTTCATATAATTAGATCTGATTATAAAAAATTCTAAGCAACTATGGCAACATAATTGCATAAATCTTTGTTATATGTACGATGGAGGATAAGTTGAACTAGTTGACTCTACGTACGATGAGCAAATCCTTTTCCGATCTCATTTTAAATGTGAAAGGAAATATTAGTCTAAGTCTAAATTTTGACTAGTGAACAAACTGATACATCAACTGTCCAGTTTGGTTAGAATAATCGGATTTTAATGTCCTTGTACATATATAGTAATCATATATATTTTATTTATTCAAATTTATTCAATTATTTATATGATGCAATCTCTACATATATCTCATGCACCAAACATATATTGCTATTTTAGTAAGTTTTTTGTGAGACGATCTCACAGATCTTTATCCGTGAAACAGGACAACTCTATATATATTTATGATAAACAATACTGTTAGCACAGAAAATAATATTTTTTCATTGTTGATCCAAATAAGATATTCGTCTTACAAAAATTTTTGTGTTGCTATATCGGGAGAAGGTGTAATCTCATCCATTAAATGGGATGAGATTTCCTATTTTCTGGGTGGAAACTCAAATAGGCCGCACTATTGACAAAAACTAGTGTAAGATGGTCTCACATGTCGTATTTTGTGAGACGAGTCTCTTATTTGGGTCATCCATGAAAAATTATTACTTTTTATGCTAAGAGTATTACTTTTTATTGTGAATATCAATGGGACAGACCCTTCTCACAGATAAAGATTCGTGAGACCGTCTCACAAGAGACCTACTATAAGTTATTTAGTAGTCGTCTTAGGACTCACAAGAGACCTACTCTAAGTTATTTGACGCAGTACAAAGTGCTGCGACACATCTCTTTTATTTTTTTTTAATTTTTTTATTTGTTTTTAAATAATTATAAATATTTAATATTTTATTATATATTAATTATATAATTAATATTTTTTTTTTAAATTTTTAAAATAATTTCCTCTTGAAACTTAAATCTTAATTTAAATTTTTTTAAAACTTTTTTTTAAAATTAAATAGATATTAAATTAATTTAATAAACAACCAAATTATATTACTAGTATATTAAAATGATACATTTTACAACATAATATGAAATAATTTTAAAAACAACAACAAAATTACGATACAAACAATAAAATTTATTAAATGATATTTAGTAATATGGTAAACCAGATCCTGATCCTCCAATATCGCCAAAATAAGATCCAAAGTTGTCTCGATTTTCAGCTTGAAGTCTCTTTTGAAAAATCTTTTCTTGTTGAGTTCTAGTGTATTCACGCAAATTTGGATCAATGATTTTGCTCAAATCTTTGTATAAAATTCTACCCTCCATTTTTCTTTCCTCTTGTTGAAGTCTCATCCTTTGGTGTTCTTCAATCTCGATTTGCAATCGTGGCAAATCCAGCACGTTCGTGGCGTAAAAACAATTTGCATGATATAATTACAGCATGCATTATCATGCACAACATGATTATTGAAGATGAACGTGACCTCAGTGCACCTATTAAAGATGCAAGGGAAGCACCGCTTGCCGATGTGGAAATGGTGGTCAATGACGAAAGTACAAGATTCGAAGAATTTCTCTCTCGGTATAAGAAAATAAAAAACAGAGATGCTCACTATGAACTACGAAATGCGTTAATTGAGCACTTATGGAAGAATATAGTAATTCTAATATTTAATATTGTGCTTGTATCGTATTTATTTCTTAAAATAAATATTTGTATCATTTTCAATGTTTTTATCTTATATATAATGTTATGCTTGTATTGTATTTTATTCTTGAAATAAATATTTATATCGTTTTCAATGATTATATTGAAATAAAATATTTGTATCATTAAATAATTATTTTATTTATATAAAATAATTAATCGATTTTCTAATAAATAATGAAATAATATAATTAGATTTATTATGTATAATTGTGCAATGGAATTATAAATAGTTATTATTGAATTAAAATTAATATTATAAGAATATTCTGAGAATATTCTTTCTTAGTGTAGAATGTAGTGTAGATAGGTTGGAGATGAATTTAGTGTTACACTATTGTAGTGCAGAATGTAGTACAGTGGGTTGGAGATAGTCTTAGTAGTCGTCTTAGGAGACCACCTAATTTAATATTTAGATTTTTTTTTTTATTTCTTTTTCAAAAAAGATTCTTGAAATTTTTTCAATTAATTTATATGAGTCGTGTATTTGACTAATGACAAGAGGATTGGGCCACACACACGTAAACATGATAGTGCTTGGCTTGAAAAAACTTGGCTTGGCAAGTAAAATCTCAATCATAGAAGCAATTATTAGATCGATCTTCTCCACAGAATTGAACCACAAAAAGAATCCGTGGTAAGATAAGCGTAAGGAAAAGGGATATTGCAAAGTTCTTGTCTTATGTCACGTTGCTTGCTTGCTGGCTGGCTGACTGTCCTGTCTTCCTAACACTTTTTTTGTCTTCAAGAATATAACAACGACAATTCAAGTGCCTAAGGGGAAAATTAGCAGGAAACCCAAAAGGATTTCCTACCGAGGAATTATCGTACCGTAAACAATATATATGTATGTTGTGCCAATAATAATTTTATAAGAATATATACGTAGATATAGTGCTGAAACTTCTGTATGGTATCGATATATGACGTTGTATATCGAAAAAACACTTTATATATTTTTAAATTTATAACTTTAGTATTAAAAAATATTATGTATTTTTTAATTTATATATTGTTTCGATATTTCAGTGTTTATCGAAATTTTTCATAT
Source organism: Primulina eburnea (assembly GCF_022965805.1). Classification (NCBI taxonomy): domain Eukaryota; kingdom Viridiplantae; phylum Streptophyta; class Magnoliopsida; order Lamiales; family Gesneriaceae; genus Primulina; species Primulina eburnea. The sequence goes on from NC_133103.1 coordinate 20,231,429, forward strand.
TTCGTAATGTTATCATACCGAAAATTTTGAAAATTAGGAATTTTTCGATAGGATCACATCAATATATAGAAAATTTCGATATTTTTCGTGCCTCTAGAAGCTACACCTTTCTCAATGATGTTTGGAGTTAAAAAAAAAAAGACATCATGCGGAAAAATATTTAATTTTTTTAAATAATTCAGATAAAAGATGTGTCAGTACTGTTGAAATAATATATTTGAATATTGAAAAAGTAATAGTTGAATATTTGAATGTTGAAAATAAGAGTTGTAAAGTTAGAAATTTGTGTGTGATGATGTAGGTAATGATGTATTTTATTTTTGGATTATGTGTAATGAAACTCTATAAATAGATCTCTCATTTGTGAAGAAAATCACAATTGAGTAGAGAGAAAAATATTATAAAGTGTGTAGTTTGGTAAATTTTGAGAGTTTGAGATTTTTACTTTTTACCATAAATTTTTACTTTTTCACAACACGTTATCAGCACGAAGCTCTAAAAGTCCTACATACTTTTCCAAGCTCCAAACTGAAGAAAAAGGTAAAAAAAGTAATAATATTTATTTTACTGTTATTTATTTATTGTGTATTTATTTAATAAATAATATAATGTTATTATTAGAAATAATAAAAATAAATTTTTCATAAACTTGTTATAAATCCTGGGAGGATGTTAAGACGACATCCCACACTCCCGGTAAGGGATACGACAAGTATAAAATCCTATAACGTTTTTAAACAAAATAAATTATGACACTCATTATAATATTATGATATGATATACATAATTATTTAAACATGTCTAATATTATATACACCATATTATTACCATAAAATTATACAAATACATACATTTATTTTTTTGTACACCAACGGTCATAAACGGTAACAAACGGCTAGTTTTTGCCCTATAAATATCATCTCACAAACACATTCAATCACTCCAACTTTCTCTTCTTCTCTAAAAAATTATTCATCATCAAATTTTTCGAAGAAAAAAGAAGATGACTTTCTCAAGGATATTTTTAATTATTTTGGTTATCATACTCACGAGTCTTGTATTTATCGGAGAATATCCTCCTCGTGCGTTTTCTTTATTTTTACAAATACTTGTACTTGTTGTTTATCCGTTACTTTGTATTGCAATATTTATTAACTAATAAAATGCATCGTAATTTTTTTTAGTACCACCATATCAAATTTAATAAAGCTCGAATTTATTGCGCTCGACATCACGGGAAAGAATTATATGCCATGGACTCTAGATGTAGAAATGCATCTTGAGTCATTGGGTCTAAGCGAGACCATTAAAGAAAATGGCATATGCACGTCACAAGAAAAGGCAAGAGCCATGATATTTTTGCGTCGACATCTCGACGATGAATTGAAATGTGAATATCTGATTGAAAAAAATCCCATGGCTTTGTGGAAGGGATTAAAAGAAAGATTTGAACATATAAGGGAAGTTATACTTCCGACCGCCCGGGATGAATGGAATACACTGAGATTCCAAGATTTTAAAAAAGTCAGTGATTACAATTCGGCGATGTATAGAATAATCTCGCAATTAAAATTTTGTGGACATGAGGTCACAGAATCTGAGATGCTTGAAAAAACATTTTCCACATTTCATGTATCAAATATTACTCTACAGCAACAATATAGAGTACGTGGATTTGCGAGATATTCTGAGCTCATCGTCTGTCTTCTTGTGACGGAAAAGAACAATGAGCTATTAATGAGAAATCATCAGTTCCGACCCACTGGATCAACAGCATTTCCCGAAGTAAATGCTGTAAGTAAAAATGAATTTAAACCTCGGAACCAAAATCAAATTCATAGACAAGATTTTGGTCGAGGTCGAGGTCGAGGTCGTGGACGTGGACGTGGACGTGGAATTGGCCGTGGTCGTGGACGCGGTCATGGTTTTGAAAATAATAGAGATAGTTATTTTTCTAACTCATCTCAAAAGAGTGTGGGGACCCGGACGCTAATCATCTTCTTACTCGTCGTTGGGATTTAATTATCAGTTCTGATAAACATGGTCTAAATTTTTTTTTTCTTTTTAAATTATAACTGCGGAAGGTAATGGAATCTAAATACTATACATGTCTGTATATAAAAATACAAATTCAGTATTAAAATACAATAATGTACAACATTCTAATCTAAGGTTCACTACTAAAGTTCTAGTAGTAAAATCCAATCTACTGTAAGTCCGGAATCACCACGCTAAACTCGTCTTCTCTCATCATCTTCTCGACCCTGATCCAGCCCCACCTGTTGTCATGCACACATACAAAACACGACAACAGCCGGATAACTCCGGTGAGAATAAATCCCAGTATAAGACATGGTAAACATGTATATAACAAACTAATTTATAAAACATGCGATCATGTATAAACACAATATATTTCATAATCTATGAAATTAAGCATGCAGCTCAAATCAGATAAACATGCATATAAACAATCTAAATCATAAAACATGCTAGCACAACTGAGAGCAATAACGATGGGTCCCATGATCTAGGAGCCACATCCATATAAGCATGAAGTCCTAATCAAATCATGTCTAGACTTGACTCGATCTATAACTCTAGGGATCCCGGGGTGAATAAGACGATCTATCACCTACTCTCCGATCGGGGTGACGGTACGTCTTATTCCTAGACTTCGGCCTGATCTGTATCCACATCTACAATAGGGGCGGTGATCTTCCCCTAAGCTGTGATATCGCCGAACGTATAGAAGTCTGCCTGATCTCCAGACTGTCCTATCTTAATGCATGAATACAAAATCTGTAAACAAGCATAATCATCTTAATGCGATGTAACATGATCTGTAAACAAGGCATAGCAAGATTTGCAGACAAGTTCTATAAACAAGAATATAGTATGTATGTGATTTATTGGGAAACTCAAATGGTGATCTCAATTGAGTTGTTTCTTCCCGAATATCACATGAATTATACCTTTGTCGTCCCCGTCTGAGGAAGACGAAGTCTTGAAGTCCAGTCTGTCCATATCCGATCTGAAATGACAAAATCAAATACACTGTATCACTGTGTAGCTCAATTCACAATCTGTTCTGATCAATACTCAATTCAGTATACAATCTGATCAACGTCTGAACAAGATACAATCTGAGTCGTATCAATAATATCCCGATATAATCTAAATCATATCTGAATCTGATTAATCTGTTCCAGCATATGAATATCTAACAATACATCTTCAGAGATGCTGAAATACAAAACACCGACATACATATTCTTTCTTTGATCTGACTTCACATATCTACTGAATAATCTATCCAGACATACAAGAATAATCATCTATTCATTCTTCAATCAAGAACAATACAAATCTAGTGTTTAATCTAAATCAATATCTTCTGAAAATCATCACAATTGTATAAACAGTCTGTTCTTAAATCTGACTTCGATTATACAATACCTACTATAGCAGAAACACCATATCTGAATCACATGCAATTCTAACAATATGATATTTCTAAAACATCTCAAAACGTAATAAAACTTACGTCCTTGCGTAGCACCAATCGAGAGGAACACGATACTGCGTTCGGATTCGAATTTTGATACACGGATTCTTCGAAATCACAAATCTAAAAGGCGTAAGGATTTTTCCCTCAACCCTTCGACCATTCTCTGAATTTCTGAGGACATCCACGTGCAATCTATCTATATATACTGCATGCATCTCTATAAAACGTGGCGTAGTCATTCGCACTGCCCGTCGCACCGCGGGTGCGGTCCTTGCTGCACCGCGGGTGCGCTCATGTTTCGGATACGCATCAATGTTCCAAAAGCTCAGACCGCGGGTGCGGTCATGTCTTGTACCGCGGGTGCGGTCTGGCACCGCGGGTGCGGTGTATGCAAGACCACGGGTGCGGTCTTGCTTCGCCCAAATTCTTACCCTACTGAACTTACACCGCGGGTGCGGTGTACACAAGGGCGCGGGTGCGGTCTTGCACATTCTAAAATTTATAGTTTTGATCCGAACAACATCCCATAATCTTATCTGATCAATTCTACAAGTCTTGGGATATTTCATTAATCTTGTCTAATTAATTCTACGACAATTCTGGGGCATTACAAAGAGCGTCCCAAACCATCCACAGAAAAGGCATCATGAGAATACAAGTGTTAACGAAAATCACTCAAAAAGATATGAAAGTTCTTGTTACAGATGTGGTACTCCAGGACATTGGTCCAAAGTTTGTCGAGCCCCTGAGCACCTTTGTAAACTTTATAAAGAATCATTAAAGGGGAAAGAAAAAGAGACCAACTTCACTAAACGCAGTGACCGTTTGAGTGATTCAACTCATTTTGATGCTGGTGATTTTATAAATGATTTCTCTGGAAATGATCAACATGTTGGTGGGATAGAAATGAACAATTTTGATGCTACAGAATTTCTCAATGACTTCTCTGAAAATGAACAATTTAATGGTAGAATATAAATGTACAATAATTTATTTTTCATGTATTCATGTAATAATGTTTTATTGTACAATTATTATATGTGTTATATTTACATATGTATTTTCAGTAATTTTATTTCATTTCATATTTTTTTGAAGTTCAAATATGGAAAATGCTATGAGCAAAGCTGAAGTTTGCATACTCGATAGTGGTACAACGCACACTATCCTCCGAGATAAAAGATATTTCTTGGAACTAAAACCAACAAAAACAACGGTGAATACAATATCAGGTCCTGTAGATTTGATAAAAGGATGTGGTAAAGCACAATTTTTGTTACCTAATGGTACAAAATTTTTGATCAATGATGCTTTATATTCACCACAATCGAAAAGAAATTTGTTGAGTTTTAATGATATATATTCCCATGGGTATGATACTCAAACAATGAATGAAGGGAATGAGAAATATATGTGTCTTATCACATATAAATAAGGAAAGAAATATGTGATTGAAAAACTATCAATGCTCCCTACTGGATTGCATTATACACATATAAGTCCCATTGAATCAAACATGGTAGTTGATAATTCTTCGATATTAACCAATTGGCATGATCGATTGGGACATCCTGGTTCAACAATGATGCGAAGAATTATAGAAAATACACATGGTCATCCACTGAAAGACCAGAAGATCTTTCAGAATAATAAGTTTCAATGTAAAGCATGTTCTCTTGGAAAACTTATTATAAGACCATCACCGGTCAAAATCCAAACTGAATCACCAATGTTTCTTGAACGTATTCAGGGTGATATTTGTGGACCAATCCATCCACCATGTGGACCATTCAGATACTTTATGGTATTGATTGATTCCTCCAGCAGATGGTCACATGTATGTTTATTGTCAACTCGAAATGTTGCATTTGCAAGATTACTTGCTCAAATAATAAAATTGAGGAATCAGTTTCCCGATTATACAATCAAGAAAATTAGACTTGATAATGCTGGTGAATTTACTTCCCAGACTTTCAATGATTATTGTATGTCTATGGGAATCATTGTTGAGCATCTTGTTGCTCATGTGCATACACAGAATGGATTGGCTGAATCATTGATTAAACGTCTGCAAATGATTGCTAGACCAATGATTATGAAAACAAAGCTCCCTATTTCTATATGGGGACATGCAATTTTACATGCTGCTTCATTAATTCGCATCAGACCAAGTGCATATCATAAATACTCCCCGTTACAGCTTGCATTTGGTAAAGAACCAGACATTTCTCATCTGAGAATTTTTGGATGTATGGTGTATGTGCCTATTGCACCACCACAACGAAAGAAAATGGGACCTCAAAGAAAGGTTGGAATTTATATCGGTTATGATAGTCCATCAATCATTCGATATATTGAACCTCAGACAGGAGATGTGTTCACAGCACGTTTTGCTGATTGTCATTTTAATGAGGAAATCTTCCCAATGTTAGAGGGAGAACAGAAACATACCGAAAAAGAAATTACATGGTATGTATCATCATTGTTACATCTGGATCCAAGAACAAAACAATGTAAAAAAGATGTACAACAAATTGTACACTTGCATAGAATAGCAAATCAAATACCAGATGCATTTGCAGACACAAAAGGGGTAACTAAATCATATATACATGCTGCAAATGCCCCTGCTCGAATTGAAATTCCAAATAAACAAATGGAAGATACTCATGATGTCATTAAACGCCTAAAGCGTGGAAGGTCAGTTTGTTCCAAGGATAAAAATCCTCGAAAAAGAAAATTCATAGAGAAACACGATGATCACAAAATAAAGAATGATGTTTCTGAAGAAACATATGATGATCACAAAATAGAGAATGGTGTTCCTGAAGAAACACATGATGATGAAAATGTTCTGTCAGAACCACAAACTGACGAGAATCATGAAATCTCTATCAATTACATTAATACTGGAAAAATATGGAACTGAAAGGATATAGATGAAATTGATGATATATTTTCTTATAATGTGGCAATCGACATCATAAATGATAACGAAGATCATGAACTAAAATCTTTTGGTGAATGTAAAAATCGGCAGGATTGGATAAAATGGAAAGATGCCATCCAGGTTGAATTAGATTCGCTAAATAAACGTAATGTTTTTGGACCTATAGTCCTTACACCTGAAGGTGTAAAACCTGTTGGATACAAATGGGTTTTTATTCGAAAGCGAAATGAGAAAAATGAAATAGTAAGATATAAAGCTCGACTTGTTGCACAAGGTTTTTCTCAAAGGCCTGAAATTGATTATGAAGAAACGTATTCTCCTGTGATGGATGCAATTACGTTTCGGTATTTGATTAGCTTGGCGGTATCTGAAAATTTAGAAATGCGTCTTATGGATGTTGTTACAGCTTACTTATATGGATCACTTGATAGTAATATATATATGAAAATCCCTGAAGGATTTAAGATGCCTGAAGCACAAAGTTCAAAACCCATGGAATGTTATTCTGTGAAATTACAAAGATCATTATATGGGTTAAAGCAATCAGGTCGAATGTGGTATAATCGACTAAGTGATCACTTGATGAAAAAGGGATATGTAAATAATTCAATATGCCCTTGTGTTTTCATTAAGAAAACAACATCCGGATGCGTAATTATCGCTGTATATGTTGATGATTTGAAACATCATTGGAACGAATAAAGAAATTCAAGAAGTTGTGTCATACTTGAAGGAAGAATTTGAAATGAAGGATCTTGGAAAAACCAAGTATTGTCTGGGTTTACAAATTGAACAAAAAGAATGTGGAATGTTTGTTCACCAGACAAATTATACAGAAAAGATCCTTAAACGTTTTAATATGGATAAAGCAAATCCTTTAAGTACTCCAATGGTTGTTAGATCATTAAACATAGAAAAGGATTCATTCCGTCCATGTGAAGATGATGAAGATATTCTTGGTCCAGAAGTGCCATATCTAAGTGCCATCAGTGCCCTTATGTACCTTACAAATTGTACAAGGCCTAATATATCTTTTGCCGTGAATCTGTTGGCAAGATTTAGCACATATCCAACAAAGAGACACTGGAACGGAATTAAACATATATTTCGTTATCTACGAGGAACGACAGACTTGGGACTTTTGTATTCAAAAGATGCTAATCCAAGTATAATTGGTTATGCTGATGCTGGATACTTATCTGATCCACACAAGGCACGTTCCCAAACTGGATATGTATTTACTCGTGGAGGCACTGCAATATCTTGGCGTTCACAGAAACAAACGCTCGTAACAACTTCATCAAATCATGCCGAGATTATTGCACTACATGAAGCAAGTCGTGAATGTGTGTGGTTAAAATCAATGACCCAACATATCCAAATTTCATGCGGATTATCATTCGATGAGAAGCCTGTGATACTATATGAAGATAATGCTGCAAGTGTTGCTCAAATGAAAAAAGGATACATAAAAAGCGACAGAACTAAACATATTCCTCCTAAGTTCTTCGCATTCACCAAGGAGCTTGAGAAGAATAAATGTATTGATGTTCGTCACATTCAATCAAGTGAAAACTCATCAGATCTCTTCACAAAGGCACTTCCTACGTCAATATTCAGAAAGCACATATATAATATTGGGATGCGCAATCTACGAAATTTGTGAAGAATTGTTCATGTCAACATCAGGGGGAGTTTACGTGACTGCACTCTTTTTCCCTTACTATGGTTTTTATCCCAATGGGTTTTTCCAAGTAAGGTTTTTAACGAGGCAGTACAAAACACGTAATGAAGACATCATCGTATCATGATCATCATCACAAGGGGGAGTGTTGAAATAATATATTTGAATATTGAAAAAGTAATAGTTGAATATTTGAATGTTGAAAATAAGAGTTGTAAAGTTAGAAATTTGTGTGTGATGATGTAGGTAATGATGTATTTTATTTTTGGATTATTTGTAATGAAACTCTATAAATAGATCTCTCATTTGTGAAGAAAATCACAATTGAGTAGAGAGAAAAATATTATAAAGTGTGTAGTTTGGTAAATTTTGAGAGTTTGAGATTTTTACTTTTTACCATAAATTTTTACTTTTTCACAACAGGTACATCCTATGTTGATTTGCTTCTTTTAATTAGCGGCCTCCATTGCCAAACGGAAAATAATTAAAGAAAATATATACGAGGTCCGATGCGCACGTGCAGAAATGCACACGTGTTCACGCATTCACTCGGGGTAGAAAAGTGGGCACAGGGGGTTAGCTAGCTAGCTACGAGAATTTTCATATGGCTGTCCAGTTTGAAGTCTCCAGCGTGTTTGGTTGAGTGGATTAAATAAGGATAGATTAATAATCAAATATTTATCGTTAAAATTTTAAGTTGTTTTAATAATCATTTTGACCCGATTTAAGATCCAACTTTATGGATAACTATTTGATTAATAAAATTGGATCTTAAACCGGGTCAAAATAATTATTAAAACAACTTAAAATTTTAACGACAAATATTTGACTATTAATCTATCCTTATTTAATCCACTCAACCAAACACACTCGTTACGTGTATTATCAATCAAAACACTAATTACAAATATTCTAAACATTGAGATCCAACAAAAGAATGTATTTGATTTTAAATCTTATATTAGAGAGATAAGATAATTTAACTCAATGGTTACTACTATAAATTAAATAGATAAGATAATTTAACTCAATGGTTACTACTATAAATTAAATAGATAAGATAATTTAACTCAATGGTTACTACTATAAATTAAATTTAAAAGATAACGTCAGGATCGTTTCTTCTGTTGAACGCGATCATAAAATGACACTTAAGTTGTTATATGCTTAAACTGTTAGATATTTTTTGACAAATTACTTTATTTTACTGCGGCAACATTGACTTCTTGAAATATTTCTACACCAAGAACAAACACATCTACTTTCAAAAAGAACATTCCCTTAAGATTTCTTATTATTTCATTGATAACACTTATTCTATTTCATGTCATATTTATTTGTAAGTTTATTTGTACAAAAACAACATAACTAAACACTTGAAATATTTTACATGGAATATGTTGGTAGCCGACATGCAATAAATGCATGTCGGGTGAAATAATCAAAGTTGGCTAGCTGAGTTTTAAACGTGGGTTGCCATTCAAACATTCAGACGGAAATTTCATGGAGGGCGGAAGACGTGTTTTATACGCGTCTTCACACGGTCAGGGGGCTCTATAAATAGAGCTCCCCCTTCATTCTGAAATCATCCATTCTTCGAGTTTTCTCTCATCTTATAAGCATTTGAGTGCTTAGTTCTATAATATTTGTGAGGTATTTTGTTCTCCTGTATTAAGAGAGTGTGTGTTCTCTTTGGAAACACAGTGAGTGAGTTGTACACCACAAAATATTATAGTGGAAATTCTTTCATCTTGCCCGTGGTTTTTACCCTAATAATTTTTAGGGGTTTTCCACGTAAATCTCGGTGTCCAGTTTATTTTTATTTTCGGGTTTTACTATCTCAAATTCCGCACATGGGACCAACAAGTGGTATCAGAGCCTTGGTTCAAAATTTCTTAAAATTTTGAGTATGCTCTGTGGTTGCAGCCTAGACTGATCTTCCACATCAGAAAAGATTTTTTGAGATTTTTTATTTCAGGCGGGTTTATTTTGTCCGGTCTACTAAAATTGTTGTAGACATAATGGCGGGAAGGTATGATATAGCAAAGTTCAATGGAAGCAATTTTATGCTGTGGAAAATAAAGATACAAGTAGTTTTAAGAAAAGAAAATTGCTTGGCGGTTATTGGAGATAGACCGGTGGAGATTACAGATGATGGAAAGTGGAATGAGATGAATGATAACGCTGTTGCCAATTTATACTTGGCTATAGCAGACGAAGTTTTGTCAAGTATCTCTGAGATAAAAACAGCCAAAGTTATCTGGGATACTCTAACAAAGATGTACGAGGTCAAGTCGCTACACAATATGATTTTCCTAAAGAGAAGGCTTTATACTCTTCGGATGGCGGAATCCTCATCGATGACCGACCATATCAATACACGAAATACTCTATTTGCCCAACTCACTTCCATGGGGCATAAAATAGGGGAAAATGAACGTGCAGAGCTTCTACTTCAAAGTCTACCAGATTCATACGATCAACTTATCATCAACATTACCAACAATATTCTGATGGGCTTTCTAAGATTCGACGATGTCTTAACTGCGGTTCTCGGAGAAGAAAGCTGGCGCAAGAATAAGGAAGATAGGTTGGTATCCTCGAAGCAGGCAGAGGCGTTACTGATGATAAGAGGAAGATTTATGGACCGTGACTCCAGTGGGAGCCAAAGGCGAGGTAAATCAAAGTCAAGAAGTAAGAAGAAAAATATTTACTGCTTTAAATGTGGCGGTAAAGGGCACTTCAAGAGAGAGTGTACGAGTATCGAGAAGAGTTCTCAAGGAAATGTGGCCAGTACTTCAGGCGGTGGTGAAATATTATTCAGCGAAGTGGCAACTGTTGCGGAAGGCAGGCACAAATTTTGTGATGGATTCAGGAGCGACGTGGCACTTGACGTCTCGGAGAGAATGGTTTGTCATTATGAACCAGTCTCAGGAGGATCTGTATTCATGGGAAATGATCATGCCTTGGAAATCGCTGGGGTCGGTACTATCAAAATTAAAATGTTTGATGGCACCATTCGCACCATACAGGAGGTACGACATGTGAAAGGACTGACAAAAAAATATTTTGTCCTTGGGGCAATTGGATGACATCGGATGCAAAACTCGGATCGAAAACGGAATCATGAAAATTGTGAAGGGCGCACTTGTGGTTATGAAGGCGGAAAAAGTTGCTGCAAATCTGTATGTACTTTTGGGAGAAACACACAAAGAGGCAGAACTAGCTGTTGCATAAATTGGTTCAGGAGAAGAATTAACAGTGTTATGGCATAGAAAGCTCGGGCATATGTCAGAACGAGGGTTGAAAATTCTCTCAGAACAAAAGCTGCTGCCGGGACTTACAAAAGTGTCTACCCTTTTGTGAGCACTGTGTTACCAGTAAACAACACAGATTAAAGTTTGGCACTTCTACTGCCAGGAGCAAAAGCATATTGGACCTGATTCATTCAGATGTTTGGCAAGCACCGGTTGTATCCCTAGGAGGAGCGAGATACTTTGTCTCGTTCATTGATGATTTCTCTAGGAGATGTTGGGTGTATCCAATCAAGAAGAAATCAGATGTTTTCCAGATCTCTAGATTTCAAAGCGCGGGTTGAACTTGATTCTGAAAAAAAAATCAAGTGTCTGAGGACTGACAATGGAGGGGAATATACCAGTGACGAGTTTGATGCATTTTGTCAACATGAGGGCATCAAAAGACAATTCACGACGGCTTACACACCTCAACAGAATGGATTGGCGGAGCGGATGAACAAGACCTTGTTGGATAGAACAAGAGCTATGTTGCGGACTGGAGGTCTAGAAAATTCATTTTGGGCAGAAGCGGTCAAAACCGCTTGTTATATTATCAATCGTTCTCCTTCACTGGCGATTGATCTTAAAACTCCGATGGAGATGTGGACCGGGAAGGCGACAGATTATTCTCATTTGCATACATTTGGAAGTCCTGTGTACGTTCTGTACAATGAGCAAGAAAGATCGAAGTTGGATTCGAAATCCAGAAAATATATCTTCTTGGGTTATGCTGATGGAGTAAAGGGGTTTCGTTTGACCGGGTGAAGACGCGTATAAAACGCGTCTTCCGCCCTCCACGAAATTTCCGTCTGAATGTTTGAATGGCAACCCACGTTTAAAACTCAGCTAGCCAACTTTGATTATTTCACCCGACATGCATTTATTGCATGTCGGCTACCAACATTTCTCCCACTTGGAGATTTGATTGAGAATCAAACATATCTCCACACATCCTTTCAATCTTGCCATTACCTGCTGCTTACGTCTCTGCTAGGCCACTTGAGAATCTACACCACTCAACCTTATCAGTATTCATTGGCTTGGTCAGAAAATCAGCTTTGTTATCCTTCGTATGGATCTTCTGCATATCCACGCTTCCTTCTTCTACTACTTCTCGCACAAAGTGAAATTGTACTCCAATGTGTTTCGTCCTAGAATGAAAGGCTGGATTCCTTGCGATGTGCAAGGCACTCTGACTGTCACAAAACAAAGGAACATTCTCTTGTTTGTGCCCGATCTCCTCCAATAACCTTTTAATCCATATTGCCTCCTTGCACGCTTGAGTAGCTGCCATGTATTCTGCCTCTGTTGTAGATAACGCCACAACTGTCTGCAGTTTTGAAACCCAACTTACTGCTCCTCCAGCAAGCGTAAACACATAACCAGTAGTAGATTTCCTCTTATCAGGATCACCTGCATAATCTGAATCGACATAGCCCCTGAGTGTAAAATCTGATCCTCCATAACATAATGCAGCATTCGAGGTACCCTTAATGTATCTAAGGATCCTCTTAACAGTGCTCCAATGCTCTCGTCCAGGATTCGCCATATACCGATTAACTGCTCCCACTGCTTGAGCAATGTCCGGTCTTGTACAAATCATGGCGAACATCAAACTTCCCACTGCTGATGCATATGGTACTCGAGACATCTCCATCCTCTCTGCTTCACTGCTAGGACACATCTTGGAGGATAACTTGAAGTTAACAGGAAGAGGGGTCGATATTGGCTTACTATCTTGCATGTTGAAGCGTTGCAAGACTTTCTTCAAATAATTTTTCTGGGAAAGCCAAATCTTTTTATTACTTCTGTCTCGGTGAACTTGCATCCCTAGAATCTTGTTTGCTGGTCCCAAGTCCTTCATATCAAATTCCCTAGCCAACTGTGCCTTCAATTCTTGGAACTGATCTTTGTTGGGGCCTGCTACCAACATATCGTCCACATACAACATCAAAATAATATAATCATTACCAGACCTCTTGAAATACGTACAAGGGTCTGCACTCAATCTGTTGTATCCAAGGCTCATGATATAGGAATCAAATCTCTTGTACCAACACCTCGGCGCCTGTTTGAGACCGTACAGAGATTTCTTCAACCTGCAAACAAAGTTTTCTTTGCCTTTTTCCGCAAAACCTTCTGGCTGGAGCATATAGATTTCTTCTTCAAGATCTCCATGAAGCAACGCCGTTTTCACATCTAGCTGTTCTAGATGTAGGTCAAACACCGCACACAATGCCAGCACCACTTTGACTGTTGTAAGCCGAATCACAGGAGAAAATATCTCATTGAAGTCAATGCCTTCTTTCTGAGCATATCCTTTTACCACCAATCTAGCACGATATCACTCCACTTGGTTATTGCCATCACGCTTGATCTTATAGACCCATCTGTTTCTAATGGCTTTCCTTCCTCGTGGTAGTGTAACAAGATCCCAAGTTTTATTTCTGTCTAATGCCTCCAACTCTTCTTGCATTGCTATCATCCACAAGGATACATCCGAGCTTTGAGTAGCCTCGTGGAAACTCAATGGCTCACCATCCTCTGATAATAGACAATATGCAATGTTGCTTTCAGTGACATAATCTGAAAGCCAACCTGGTGGTCTTCTGTCTCGAGTTGACTGCCTCACATTGGAAACCTCAGACTCAACATGATCTTGTTCTTGTTCTTCGTGCTCTGGTACGGCTTCACAAGAAACTTGACCTTCGTCCGTCTTATTTTCCACCTGAAATATAGTAGTTTCTGAATTCAATGTGCCTTTGTCTCTCTCTACTTTATCTTCCTCGAAGATAACATCCCTGCTGATGACAAGCTTGTGAACAGTAGGATCCCACAAGGGGGCTCTATAAATAGAGCTCCCCCCTTCATTCTGAAATCATCCCTTCTTCGAGTTTTCTCTCATCTTATAAGCATTTGAGTGCTTAGTTCTATAATATTTGTGAGGTTTTTTGTTTTCCAATATTAAGAGAGTGTGTGTTATCTTTGGAAACACAGTGAGTGAGTTGTACATCACAAAATATTATAGTGGAAATTCTTTTCATCTTGCCCGTGGTTTTTACCCTAATAATTTTTAGGGATTTTCCACGTAAATCTCGGTGTCCAGTTTATTCTTTATTTTCGGGTTTTACTATCTCAAATTCCGCACGTGGGACCAACAGAATATTCATTCAGATTTCAGTCTGTATTCCTTATTTATTACCTTGCTCTATGTGAAAAGCCAAAATAAACGTTACCGATATGTTAGGTTAGCCTTTTAGGTGGTTGATCCTAGCAAACTCATTGATTGACCTATAATCGTTAGTGAAGTTGATGTGGGGCATAATAATTGTTCATCTCAATCAATGGTATGTTCTCTTTAGAATAATATCATCGTCGTAGATCTGAACATTTTTTTTTAATTTTACCATGTAAGAACCATATTTTGGATATAGATCTATTCCTAATAGTAGATTGAACGAAAATAGATTTTCCATTAATATGTTGATATTCCATATATTCATGTTGTTGGATCTAGGGTTTTCTCGTGCCCAAACACAGAGGAAGTTTTCGAAAAAATTTCTTTTAACGTTCAAAATATTGTTTGGATACTCGTATGGTTTCAATAAAATAAACATACAAATTATGTTTAGTAATATACATTTGGTGAATTAATTCACTCTGCTCCAACTATTCCGGTGTTAGCGGATATAGCTCTTGTTGAATTTCCCTACGAACTTTAATTTCTTCGATCTCCGAATCAGCTCCACGACTGGAATATTTATTCCTTTTCTAAATGGCACTAGAAAAATAAAATATATTTTTCGTAGAGATAGATCACTAAAAACCGGCAGAAATCTCAAACTTAGAGTAACTAAATTTTTCTTGTTTTTGAGAAGGGAATTTTCGAGAGCTTTTTGGAATTAGGGAGAGCCGAATATTGAAATCTCTCTAAAAGCTTTCAGATGTAGGGGTGTCAAAATTAGACACGACCCACCAACCTGACACGGTTCAACCCGAAAAAAATCAGGTTTGGGTTTGGGGTTTTCGGGATCGGGTCAGATCAGGTTGGACCCGATAACTGACCCGAAAAAAATGATCAGGTTGGGTTAGGTTCGAGCCAACTCGGGTTGACACGAGTTGACCCGAAAATTTTAATTTTTTTAAAAAAATATAATTAGTAAATATTGCCGACATTTTTATATATTATATGTCTGAAAAAATATTTATTGTATATTTATATCATAATTTAATATTTATTTTGAATATTTTTGATTTTTTATACAATTGTTCATTTGATTTAGTAAATATACTTTATTTTCTATAATCAAATTTAAAACATATATATGACGGAGATTTTGTTACTATACGTGTTTAAATTAAAATATTATTTTTTAAATTTTATTTTTAAAAAAATTAAAAAAAATTAAACACCGGGTTAATCGGGTTGATTCGGATTTGGGTTTGGGTTCGGGTTGGCTCGGGTTCAGGTTGGGCAATTTTTGAATAGTACTATTGCTCAACTCGACTCAACCCACCCGAATTGACACCCCTGTTCGGATGGCAACTAACGTAAATTTGGAATCAAAATCCTCATTTTAATTTTCTAATCCTTAATTTACTTAATTAATCTCATTAATTAAGTTAATTAAAGATTCTAAATATATGTCATATCATAGACAATCTTGATTTTAATACATATTTTTTTTTCAAGAATATCATGCATTAATCTATTTTTCTTTGTCTGGAAGTTACTAAAATTATGGTATCATAAATATTTCCATATTATATAAATCAATACCATATTTTATAAAAACTTAATGGGCTATATTTTAACTCAATTAAAATATAATTTAATTATTAAAGCTCATTTGAACTTTAATAAATTAGCACGATGAGCTTATACTATAAGCTCATTATTTGCTCTCATTACATTAATCTCATCATAATCTCGATTGGTGATAAAATATCATCGATGTGACAATTTCAACTTGTTTGTTATGATGATGAACACTTTAATTTCGAGATCACCAATGTCTAAATAAGGTAAGTGCACTCCCTTCGACTTTTTTAGCATTCATGCTCTCCAAAATTCTATAACATTTTATAAACTTTATTTATAAGCTTATCGATTGATCATATCAAACTTATTTCTTATAAATTCAACTCATTGAATTTATTATCTAAACGTCTAAACGAGAACAAGTAAACCAGTGCTTGTGTAGCCCTCAATAGTTCAGGGATAAAGCTAGTCGTGGGTTCACAATTCTTTGTGATTCAGAACAAATTTCTTTATTCGGGCTTACCCTAATTTGCCCCATTTTATGTATCAATAATTGATCATGAAAATTTCAGAAATTATATTTTTGATTAAACCCATCGAATCATGGTAATAGCGTCTAGTAGCTCGCCCCATGATTCCCTATGTATCACTGATAGTGCTTGCAAGAATCAGTCGGTTACGATTAACGTACAGTACGATCCCTTCATCTCATATATCCCAATCGAATCTGCAACCATTGGTTCATCGAGGGTTGCATAAAAATTCGATAACTATGTGACACATCTTTGAGAATAGATAGTGGCATCGCATGTACAATTGGAGAACTCCTTCTCTAACTTACATCTCATACTCTGCCCAGAGATTCCATGCACTATTATTTCATTTTTTTAGGCAACCAAGGAACAAGCAGATGGCGCAAATCATTTCTTGTATCAGGAAAATTATGAAGAGAGGCCGCCAAGCATTTCTGGCGAGTAATGTGTCAGTATCTAAGACAGCCGGTCAGAGACTAGAGGATGCCGAGATTGTCCTAGCGTCTTTCCTGAATACGTTTTTGGCATTCCACCAGACAGAGAGGTGGATTTTTCTATTGAACTGATGCCGGGTACAGTGTCAATTTCTAAGGCACCCTATCATTTAGCACTTGCATATATGAAAGAGTTGAAAGATCAAATTCAGGACTTGCTGGAAAAGGGTTTTATCCGCTAGATCTTTTCTCCATGGGGCGCATCGGTACTGTTTGTGAAGAAGAAGAACGGTTGTATAAGACTCTGCAACCATTAAAGAGAGTTGAACAGAGTCACCGTCAAGAATAAGTATCCTTTTCCTAGAATCGTTGACTTATTTGATCAGCTGCAGGGAGCATCAGTGTTCTCGAAGATAGATATTCGTTTGAAATATCACCAGCTGAAGGTATGAAAGTCTGACGTGCACAAGACGGATTTTAGGACTCGATACGGGCACTACGAGTTTATGGTGATACCGTTCAGTTTGACTAATGCACCAGCGTTCATTATGGATCACGTATTTCAGGCATATTTGGATCAGTTCATCATAGTCTTTATAGATGACATACTGATCCATTCAAAGAGCATGGAGGAACACATTCAGCATTTGAGGATTCGATTGTATGTGGGTGGGAACCCCAATATGATATGTTTATGACCCTTACACGGTGGGATTATAACCGTTATATGGTCTCGCCCCCTTAGAGGAGTAAAAATTAGGGACTGATATCAGTAAACCATAGAAAGTAGAGGAATCTCAGTGCCTAGTCAATGATATACATGTGATAGGAGTCTTGTTGTACATGAATTATGTTTTGAAATTCTATGCATGTTGTTATGTTGTGCTCGATATGACCCCCCACTTGCTGAGTGACAACCATATCACTCAACCCTTACAATCATTTCCCAGATAAACCCGAGGAACAACTCGAGGAAAAGCAGTCGAACCAGTTTTGGGGCTGGTGAAGATTTCGAGATTTAAGATTTAAGCTTAAGCTTTTATTTTAGTTGTAATGTTTCCACATTAAATTCTGTCGTTTTTCGGTTATTAGATTGTAAAGACATTGTTATTCTTTGAAATTTATTATATAAACTGGTTTTGGTTTATATTGTGATATGAGGTTGATTGTTTTAAATTGTGTTATTGTTAAATAACGCCGGTGTCGACTAACCTCGGTCTCGGGGCGTGACAGATCTAGCCTCGACTGTATATGATAAAATTGAGGTTTTCTTATTGCTGAACAAAAATATCAGCCTATCTCCAAGAAATTTATATGATTTGATGTTACTTTTTCTGTAAATCTGACAACCTGCATAACCTGCATCTGAATATGCAATCATGTTAAATTTTGAGTCTTTGGGGTATCAAAGACCCACACAAGTAATGCCTTTCAAATGCTTAGTATTTCTTTTATCTGCTATGTAATGTTATTGTTTAGTATTAGCTTGAAATCTAGCACATAAACATATCAAACATAATGTCTAGCCGAATATCAATCAAATATAATAGTGATCTGATTAAGTTTTGATACATTGTTACCTCGACTGAGATTCTCTCTTCATCTTTGTTTATTTTGATTGATGAGCTTATGGTAGTAGAGACAACAACACAATTTTTCATTCCAAACTTCTTATCAGTTTTTGTTTTTTTGCACTCTTCCTAGTTCATGAATGTGTCATTGTCTAGCTTTTGACGTTCAATCCAAGAAAGAAAGTTAATATTTCCATCATGCTCATTTCAAACTTATCTTGCATTATGTTGGAGAATTTCTCACATAACTTTGGGTTTGTAGAACCAAAGACAACATCATCAACATAAATTTGAGAAAGTAAAGTATGATCACATTTGGTAAACTTAAGTAAATTTTCATATACAGTCTCAATAACAAAATAATGATCAGGCTCAAAACTATGTGATTACATAAATTAGACAATGTATCATACCAAACTCAAGGAGCTTGCTTTAAACCATATAAATTTTTATCTAGTTAAAACATAATCATGATGCACATGACTAATAAATCTAGGTGGTTGTTCAACATATACTTCATCATTTAATAAACCATTATGGAAGGAAGATTTCATATCCATTTGATATACTTTTAAATCATTAAAGGAGACAAATTCTAGAAAGATTTTAATAGCATCAAATCTAGCCAGAAGAAAAAATTATTCATCAAAATCTATATTATCTAGGGGTGTCAATCGGGTGGGTTGGGTCGGGTTTCGGGTCAACCCGCGAAATTTTTTTTTTTTTTTCCCCAACCCGAACCCAACCCGAACCCGAAGCAACCCGAAAACCCCCAACCCGAACACGAACCCGTATAACCCGACTCAACCCGTATAACCCGCCTAACCCGAAATTTATTTATTTTTTTTTAAAAAATAATGAAAACAATCGAAAAAAAAATAAATATAGAAAAAAAACTTTCAAATTTAAAATTTTCAAAAAGTGTCTCTAATCAACGTGAAATGTTAGGAGAAAAAAGTTTTTAAAAAAATTACATGGTACGTGTCTCTTTGGTATTTTAAAATGAAACTTTTATCTTTATTTAAAAAAAATTAAATATGAAATTATATTTCAAAAAAATTGAAGAGATTGGGACTAACAGCTAGCTGCTAGCATTACCCGATGTTTTCAAGGCACATATGGCTACTTTCGTTTGCTTTCTTATTAAATTTTGAGTATGATACAGACTTTTTATTTTTGGCTCATAAACATTTCAATTCTCCAAAGTATATTGATTCCATTCAATTTTTAAACCTTAGTGCATGGTAATAGAAGTAATTTAATATACAAAATTTAAGTAATATGTACCACAAACTGGTTCTTGTATAAATACAAAATAAAACATAAATTATTTCAAATGAAGAAAAAAAACATCATCTGCTATAATATACTGACATATGTGAGCATATAGCTAACATTTTTAATAATATTGTAACGTCCCAGATTCGATGACTGTCCTCACTGTATCACGACGGGTCTTTCCAGCGTGCTTATGTCCTCACTCACACGCACCCTAGGAAACTTCCCAGGAGGTCACCCATCCCAAAATTGCCCCAAGTCAAGCACGCTTAACTTTGGAGTTCTTATGTGATGAGCTACCGAAAAGAAGATGCACCTTCGTGATGTGAGTAGTACCAATCAAATCTTTTTAAGCCCTCTTCAACTGTTCAGTCCATTACATTGCCCAGTCTCGAAATCCCTCTCATTCCCGTGTGGGTCGGTTCATTCATGTTCCCTCCACCTAGAAGCCTGCCAGGAGCCGCTCATTGTCCGTGCAACTGATGGCACCGGCGATCACCCCCCGCCCTCTTCGGCCCCGGGCCTCACATGCCCACCAGCTTCCGCTTGGTTCGTCCCCGAACCACACCGTACTAAGAGAGGTCGGCTCTGATACCACTTGTAACGTCCCAGATTCGACGACTGTCCTCACTGTATCACGACGGGTCTTTCCAGCGTGCTTATGTCCTCACTCACACGCACCCTAGGAAACTTCCCAGGAGGTCACCCATCCCAAAATTGCCCCAAGTCAAGCACGCTTAACTTTGGAGTTCTTATGTGATGAGCTACCGAAAAGAAGATGCACCTTCGTGATGTGAGTAGTACCAATCAAATCTTTTTAAGCCCTCTTCAACTGTTCAGTCCATTACATTGCCCAGTCTCGGAATCCCTCTCATTCCCGTGTGGGTCGGTTCATTCATGTTCCCTCCACCTAGAAGCCTGCCAGGAGCTGCTCATTGTCCGTGCAACTGATGGCACCGGCGATCACCCCCCGCCCTCTTCGGCCCCGGGCCTCACATGCCCACCAGCTTCCGCTTGGTTCGTCCCCGAACCACACCGTACTAAGAGAGGTCGGCTCTGATATCACTTAAATTATACCCTCAAATTCCAGAAGGTTTTCGGTTAGCACCCTACCCCTTTTAATAAAAACTCTCGGCCCACCCTTTAACCATTATTCTCCAACACTTGTCTCAAATCCATTTAACAATTTGGTGCACCTTCTACCACAACGTGTCCAGCGCCTTAATGAAGGTCCTAAACCATGCCTAATCGAGTCTTAAAGTTTCTGTACTAACCAAAACCCCAACAATATATAATAGCATGTCATCTCTCGATCAAACAAAACTTACAAGGATCGCGCCTCTCTCTTAACCAGCCACCCGTGACTTAATCCCAACATCTTCCTAGACTTTAAAAGGTCTGAAACATGGGCTTAGTTCAAGCCCATGCACCGCCGTTCCTCCCATCAGTTTGCTTATCAAACCAAAACGACCAAACCGAGCCCGTCTCCTTCTTTCTCGATCTACAGCGCTCGGGACAAATCCAGCACTGACCGAGCCCCTCTAAGCCTCTTCTCAGACCCCCAAGGGTCTGGTCTAAGCCTCGGAGAGGTCCCTGCGGCGCTGGTCTACCCTGCACGCTGAAACCCAAGATCGAGCCACCCAACCCAATCCTTTCTCTCGGCCCTTCAGCCTGTACAATCTGCCGAAAGTTCTAAGCCTCCAAGACCATTCCTTGACATCACCAGCAATCCCTAAACAATCCAGGGTCGCAGCCCTTTGCACCAAGATCCGAAAACGTGAGCAGTAAATGTGGAAATGCATGAAACACAACAACACCGACACATCCTCATGTGCAGCTACTGGATCGAAAGTTTCTACATGTTACAACACACATTAAACGTAAATATGGCGTGAATGATGCAGAAAAAGAGTAAAAGCGTGCCTTGATTAAATATTTGATGCACAAACACTCGAGGGGAAGCAACCGAGATGTAGAGTAGAAGCTTGAGTTTGAAGAAATGAATGCACCGAATTCTTTGACTGCTGCAATTCACGAAGAGGGTTCCTGATTGGAGGGGTGGGCGGCTGATGGGAGATTAGGTTTAGGGTTAACGGTGTTTAAGGTTAATTATATAGATAACAAATGTATTTATGGGCCTATATTGTTTAATTTAAAAGTTAAAAAGGATAATTAAGCCCTATAAACTCAAAGTAGGCCCAATAAGCTCAAACCCACTCCCGAAAAATATTCCGAGTTGAAAAGAATTTGAAAATATTAGCCGAACCCTTAAAAAGTCCCCCGATTTGATAAAATTTACGTACCGATAAAAATAACAATCATGCGGGTAAAAAAACCCAAAAATCCCCATTTTTTGAAAAATACAGTTAAAAATGCTTTAACTTAATTTATAACAACAAATCATGTAATAAAATAATTTTCCTGGAAATTCTCCGGTCTCCGATCCTCACTCGAACGTGAAATGCAACTTAAAATTCTAATGCACGAACTTTTAAAATTTCGTGAAGCAAATCCTATCATGCATGAATTATGCATAAAATGCATAAAATAATTAAACATGACTTTATTAATTTATCTCAATACTCCATCTCCAGACCGACCTCACTTAAATACTGAAAAGATGACGATTAAACTACTGCGTAAAATAAATAAATTCAAAGAAAAGAATTTAAATACTCAAGCAATTAAATTACTAGGAATTATGCATGGTTTATACGCAATCCAAATTACGGGACGTTACAATCTCTCCCCCTTAAATTGAATTTCGTCCCCGAAATTCGCTTATCCTTGATAATCACGAAGTTTAAACTTAGTTCTAATATTCCAATATTCCACGCTTCCGCTGCGCTACTCTGATAAAATAATTGCTGTGCTGTCCTTACGTTTCTTCAATCCTAATTAAATTGCCTAACAAAATCTCGTTTGCGAATCGCAACTTAAAACGACTTATAGTAACTTAGCTATATTTTCTATAACCTCGAATTTCAACTTTTCTCAAAATTACCAATATTAGAAATGACAGTCCGAATTTTATTGCGTCTTACTTTTCTTATAGTGTACCCGTGATGTTCATTGATCTCTTACATTTGTATTTATGTATTTCACTCTAAGAAACCTTAGCACCAAAATTTACTGATCGATTCATATCCTCGAATATACACTTAACTGTTAAACCTTATCTCAATCTCATAATAATATTAGGCTAAGTTTCTTGAATCGAATCTCTATCTTACGGCACTAAACTTCCATAACTTAATTATTTACGAGTACATCCCGAATGTAAAATTGTTGCA
Source organism: Primulina eburnea (assembly GCF_022965805.1). Taxonomy (NCBI): domain Eukaryota; kingdom Viridiplantae; phylum Streptophyta; class Magnoliopsida; order Lamiales; family Gesneriaceae; genus Primulina; species Primulina eburnea. Next base: position 20,254,741 of record NC_133103.1, read on the forward strand.
ATTTCTTATACCTCAAGTAACGTTAATTCATAAACCCAATTATACAACATCGATATTTTACCTAAATTTTAAAGCCTTTCGAGTTCCAATTACATGCTTAAACTATTATTTTCTCAATTAAAGTTGAGGCCTACGACCCTTGGACTTCCATCATTGAAACGAATGTCGCATTCTTATGTATCCTTAAGGCTTAATTAGTACTAGCGTATAAAACTTACTAAGTCACCCCATGTTAATGTTGGACTAATTCTAATAAACCAACTTCACTTATAACCCATAAAATTCTAGAATTCCCATATCAAAATTTTAGATTTCTTATTCGTTAAAAATCTTAATATTCATCTATTGATAACTTATATCGAACACAACAAATTTTCTTTTGTTTTTATTTCCCCAAAATTCCGTATGAACAAATATTCCATAAATTTGAAATTCAAACTTACCTAATCCAAATAGCTTTGAATAAAATAATCCCAATACACATATCCGTTTAGTCCCAAGTTTGTTAATGACTTCCAACATTTCCCAAGACAAGGTGTCTACCTCACCTCTTGCATTGGTCTATCGATTAAACTAACCCTCATTGTACCCAACTTTGAAAAATTTTAAATTCTCACAAGGTATAATCTTAACTGTTAAGATCATGATCACTAAAACTTGTGACACATCAACTTACGTTCCCAAAAATTTACTAACTCAATGTTTATTCTTATAACTTAACTAACCGATCAAATTTACCTTAAATCGTCATCACTTTAAATTTCTTAATTTGCCACAACATTATTCACTAACGCTTAAATTTTTACGCCTAAGATTGATTCATCCTACAATGTTCTTGATTACCATTCATTATAACAGTATAACTAAAATATCTAAATATTCTATATTTCCTTCGAGCCTAAATAACCGAAAATTCCTATCATCCAATTTTTCATAAAATCTCGAAATTCCATAATTACCCATGAGTCCTCAGTATTCCCAATTTCATTTTATAGATTTCCTGTATCATAAGGCTCAGTAGCCTTAAGTTTATTAAACCCAAAATTAATTCCCATAACACGTCTTACATTTCTATAAATACTTAAAATCCCAAGTGTTCCTCAAAAGTTCGCATTTACTCCTTAAAATTTTTGAAAATTGCAATCTGACCCTTACAGTTCTCCAAATTGTACATTTATTATCCTAAAGATTGTCGTAGTCTTCAAATTGCTATTGCTTATATAAAAATCCTCAAAAATTTACTCGACTAGCAACCAAGAACCATCGATAATTTCTTTCCTCAAAAGCATTCATAATTTTCAAGATTAACTTATGACTCACAAGGGGGGCATCAGTACTACTGAATATAGTCAAATCATTTTCAATTTCTCCTAAAGCCCAACATTCAGATTCTTAGATATGTCCAATTCCAAACGTAACCAACGTGCATAATTCCATAATTTATTTTCAAACGAACACTGAAATACTGAAAATCTGATCGTAAACTATTTCATGGAAGCATGCTGTCAAAATAATTCATGCTTTAAATAAAATGCTGAAATATAAAACTTACAGACCGAAGACGTGACTTCGTGAGGCCCGGGGCCGAAGAGGGCGGGGGGTGATCGCCGGTGCCATCAGTTGCACGGACAATGAGCGGCTCCTGGCAGGCTTCTAGGTGGAGGGAACATGAATGAACCGACCCACACGGGAATGAGAGGGATTCCGAGATTGGGCAATGTAATGGACTGAACAGTTGAAGAGGGCTTAAAAAGATTTGATTGGTACTACTCACATCACGAAGGTGCATCTTCTTTTCGGTAGCTCATCACATAAGAACTCCAAAGTTAAGCGTGCTTGACTTGGGGCAATTTTGGGATGGGTGACCTCCTGGGAAGTTTCCTAGGGTGCGTGTGAGTGAGGACATAAGCACGCTGGAAAGACCCGTCGTGATACAGTGAGGACAGTCGTCGAATCTGGGACGTTACAAGTGGTATCAGAGCCGACCTCTCTTAGTACGGTGTGGTTCGGGGACGAACCAAGCGGAAGCTGGTGAGCATGTGAGGCCCGGGGCCGAAGAGGGCGGGGGGGTGATCGCCGGTGCCATCAGTTGCACGGACAATGAGCGGCTCCTGGCAGGCTTCTAGGTGGAGGGAACATGAATGAACCGACCCACACGGGAATGAGAGGGATTCCGAGACTGGGCAATGTAATGGACTGAACAGTTGAAGAGGGCTTAAAAAGATTTGATTGGTACTACTCACATCACGAAGGTGCATCTTCTTTTCGGTAGCTCATCACATAAGAACTCCAAAGTTAAGCGTCCTTGACTTGGGGCAATTTTGGGATGGGTGACCTCCTGGGAAGTTTCCTAGGGTGCGTGTGAGTGAGGACATAAGCACGCTGGAAAGACCCGTCGTGATACAGTGAGGACAGTCGTTGAATCTGGGACGTTACAAATATCCTCACAAGTTTCTCATTAAGAATGTGTAATCTTGTGATTGTGTGTAATAGAATTTTAGTTGTCTATGTATAATATTAATTTTTCAACACAATAATTAGATAAATATTCAAAACACATAATGATAATAATAACATTTAATTCAAATACATAATAACAAAAGCTATTCAAAAAGTCTTCAAACATAACAAAATAATTTTCAACTTTCAAGTGACAATCAAGCTCCGCTTCTGTCTTCTGACTTCTTCATTGTCCTACATTTGTTTGTAGAAGTCAAACATTTAAATAACATTTAAAAATTAAAATAGGAAAGAGTGAAAATTTTCAAAAATTATGAATTTATAAAATTTAACTTACTTTTCAATACTAGGTAGCATAGCATTGTTAGAATCATCAAGCATCCGTTGAAGCATTGTTTGATCCAGCATCCTCATTTATGAATAAATTCATAATATTTTCAGTCAAATCATCCAACCTCACCTCGGTGGTTTCTACAAAAATAAAATATTAGTAAAACAGGTAACTTTAAAATGAAATTAACAAGAAGAATCACTAACCTTTCTGTCCAACTAACCAATCTCTACAACAAACCAACGCCTCAACAACATCAGGTTTCATTGCACTACGATATTGGTCAAGTATCCTACCACCCGTGCTAAAAGCTGATTCAGAAGCAACTGTAGAAATTGGAACACTCAAAATATCTCTGGCCATTTGTGCAAGTTCAGGATACCTAAATTGGTAAGCTTTCCAAAATGCAAGAACATCACAATTTGAAGATCTGTCAATTTTCGGCTCATCCAAATAAAGATCTAATTGACTCTTTTGAGCTCTATCATTTAATTCTGTTCTTTGAAATGTGTCAAATTCCTACATCATAAATTAAACGTATTGGTAACGAAAAGTAAAAATTAGTGAGAAAAAAACTATCGTAAATAGTAAATACCTTCAAAACATCCATGCATCCACTGTTTGAATTTAGAGGAAGAGAAGCATTATCATCAATGCCACTGTGAGAACTCGTAGATGTGTTGCTACTACTTGATTTAGAAGCAAGGCCCATATATTCCTCAAACAAAAACACTAATTTAGACTTCACCAGACTTAATTCGTTACTACCATATCCGTATAACTTGTTGTAACAAAACTCAACAAACTGCATCTTGAACATGAGAGGGATAAAAATAAAGCATAGTACACACAAAAGGCAAGGAAGATGACTCGATCTAGCCGTCTCATTCTATTGACTATCTCAGTCTAGCAGAACCTACGGCTCTGATCCGGCACCTGTTGTGGGGTCGCGGCTCTAACTAAATGCTTTTGGGAAAGGTGGATGCGTTGCTAGAAGGAATGTGGGTCAAAATGTTGCTTTTAACATTAATTCAAATGTTAATATAAACATGCACAAGAACTGTCTCTACTTTAGTCAACAAACATAAATCCAAGTCTTGTTTCTTTACATTTTAATACACACTAGTGTTCAAGTAGACCAACTACAAACCACATATAGTACGTGGACACTAAGAACTAACTAGTCCTTCTCTAGGCGGCAGCGCAGTATCTCCACGGCTGATCTTGATCTCTCATCTTGGTCGTGACCGCTAGTCTGATCCTCGGATGGCCTCCGCACCTGTTGTTAGGGGCAACATACAGCACAAAACAGGCAAAATCGCGGTGAGAACAATCCCAGTAGAAGACATGTTAGACATGCAGATAAGCACAATATAAATGCATGACATAACAGCATGAAATAATCAATAGCAATATGGTTCAACAACTATGAGACAAAATCAAGATAAGGCAGACAATCAAAATCAAAAATCAAACGATATCGGGACGGCGACTCGACTTCTAATTCTACCTAGGGATACCCGGTGTGAAGAAGATGCAACAAGGCCTCCCCCACGCTACTCTCGCGCAATCATGGTGGGGGTAGCATCTTATTCCTAGACTTCGGTCCTGTTTTATCGATGATCTACATCGTAGGTAATCTTCTCCAAATGCGTCGATCGGTGCCCAACCGAACAGCGAGAAATTTGGAAGGTCTGCCAAGGACTCCCTAGCTTAAATGCGTGAATATAAATATATAACAAGCTAAACATAACAAGTACAGGACAATCTAGTATGTGATTTTGGGAACTCAAAATCATTCTGATTCGGTTGTATCTTCCGCGAATCCAAGCATGAATTATAGTTAATAGCCTTCTTGTCATACAATCTTGGGCGTGTCCGAAGTAGAGATGTTTCGAAGCTTTAAAGACTAATCTAAATGACATATTCAAGCAAGCTATCATCTTCAACTCAATTCACAGCATAATTGATCAAATAATCAATCCTGCAATACAATTCGACGGGCATAAAGGGGGCGCGAATCATTGGGGCGATAACCGAATAACTCAAGCAACAAGCAACTAATATCAACAAACAAGCTCTAATCCACAACAATACCAAGCCAAACACAATGAGTCAACACCATCTAGTTTGGGCTACACTGAAATATTAAAAATAGGGGCAGATATATCCGTTCTTCGATTGGTTGGCGATGCTATCTACGATCACGGCATAATCATTATAGGAAACAAAATAGAAATAACAAAATAGAAATAAAATCTGATTTCTCCGCAAGCAACTCAACTTCAAACATGCTGAAACGAAAGTACTTACAGCCCTTGATAGTCCCTTGATGAGAGGAGCAAGAATCTATGCGTGAATTGAGTTTGGTTGGTTGGATGTTAGCAGAAACGCAATTCTAAGGGCTAAGAAGAAAACTTGTAGGATTCTTTCATTCTTTTCATCTTCTCGCCGCTCGCCTTTTATTTCGGAAATGGTGAAGGATTCAAAGACAAAACATCAATATTCATGGCAAAGGGGGCAAGTGGCATTATTTTTTCTTTCAAGCAACCATTCACATTTTTCATGTTTGTTTTTCATATTCAAGGGGCAACCCGTCGGGCACCGCGGTGCGCTCCTTCTCGACTGGCGGGTGTCGGTCAGCTCACAGCATGCCCATCTTAAAATTCAGAAAGGCATCCGCTCTTAAAATTCAGAAACAGCAGCGAGCAGGGGGGGTGCGGCTGGGTTTTGTTACCGGCAGGGTGCGGTCATAGTCCTGTATGCGCAAAATCCAACTTTCTGGCCCAGCAAAACCGCGGGTGAGTAGAAAAGTGGAGTGCGATGGGCGGTCTCCGTCCCTTGTATTCAAAACTCTCATTTTCAACGTTCGCTTTTCTACATCTGTTCTTCAATTACGCCTTATTCAGAATAGCATGATAACAAGTCACAAGTGGTCACGCAAGAATCTTGGGCAGTAACAAACGTAATGCCCAATCTTTTCCGGTTATGTTGAAAGTCTTCTCCAGTATTTGTTTAATCTCTCGATTCGTTGGCTATCAGTTTGTCCATTTGACGGAGGATGATAGGCGCAAGTGCCACGCTTGTGCTTCACATAGATTAGCCAAAAGTGAGTTGAAAAATTCTATTGGGCAAAAATGTTACCTTCTCACTTATGAATGGCTCTCACTCGGTGTTCCAAACTTGGTGAAAATGTTGCTTATGCATGAATTTTATAGCTAGCAATAAGGGCTTCATTAGTACTGTTTGCGATTGGCTTCCACCCATTTCGACACAATAATCCATAGTGCGAGATCACGCGCAACCGCGCGCGCGCAAGTACGAGCCAACAAGCAGACGCCTACGCGCCATCGCGCCAGTTCTCGCGCTAGCGTGCACACATGCACCGCCAGACACAGCAACTCGCGCGCCACCGTGCCAATTCATGCGCCACCGCGCGCGCGCCGCTTTCCAGATTAATATATAAGGTGCGAGTAGGTCAAAACTGGGGGACACACGCCGTTTTGGACGAAAATACAGGAAGAAGACTCGGAGCGAAGGCGAGACGAAGGCAAGACACGCGAAGATCGATTACAAAGACGAAGAGCGACAAATCTGGGGACAAAGACGACACTTCGGATTTGTTATCTGTCTTTTGCGTTTCTATTTTCTCATATGTCAATGTCTAAAACTTTGAACATGCGTCGTTTTTATTTCAATTTCGTGATGAACTAATTTCCCATTCTAGAGAATGATGTAGCTTTGTGGACACGATGATTTGACGTGGTTATTTTATAAGATTGAATTTCATTTCATGTTTACTTGTGTTTCTCTGTGTTTATTGCACTGCAATTTACTGGCCATAAATTGTTTGTTGTTTGATTAACTCTACAACTCGGGAGAAGGACTAGGATTATAGATCATTAGAACACATCGTTAAATGTTTATAGCGTTCGGAAGGCGTATAACCTTAGCGAGGCTTAGTAAGAACATTGTCTGCATTTACCTATGAAACTTAGATTCTAATTAGGAATAATTGAATCGAAGTTGATAGATACAGTTATTCGTCACTTGGGAAAGGGGGAATAGAATAATCTAAGTGTTCTTGGCCATTAAATAATTGGAATTCATGAATATAAATTCAACTGTGAATTTTTTATCGTGGAAACTTTGTTAAATCATTTCTCTAGATATTTTCTCTTATTATTATTTCTCAATTCAGTGATTTAATTAATTCATTGTTTTCAATTAATTCGTTCAACCAAACCAACCTTTTATTTGATTTTTCTAAATAAAGTTGAGACTGTTTTAATTACGAGCACTGACATACATTTTTATACACACTCCTCGTGGGAACGATATCTGTACTCTAACCAGTACTAAAACTTGACACCGTACACTTGCAGTAGAGAAAACTCGCAACAGCGAACTGGCTCCGATTCGGGGATCGAAATTGAAGATTCTTTCATACCAGGGCGTCAATGAGAAAGACAACAAATTATATGCGTGGTTTAATCTCGAATCATGGTGACTTATGCGAGGAACCGACATGTATACTGAAATTGTTCTTGAATACTTTAACACTTTTTTCACATCAAATTATGCTGCTCCAGAGGATATTCAGGTGGTCACTGATTTCATAAGCCTTCGGTACAGATAATATGACTAATTCATATGTACCCCTTTACGGCGCAAGAAATAAAGAGAGCTCTTTTTGACAAACATCCGAAAAATCCATGAGTCCTGATGGTATATTAGCCTTATTTTATCAAAGATGTTGGAAATAATTGGCGAAGAGTAACCGAGGCAGCACTCAAAATACGAATGGTGGAGCAGATTTGAAGGTGTTGAACTCTAACTGTTGTTTCACTGATGCTGAAAGTTCACTAGCCAATGATGACGAAATATTTTTGGCCCATTATAATGTGCAATGTGTGCTATAAAATAATAGCCAGAGCGCTAACAAACCGTTTGAGACCGATCATGACACAAATAATAAGGGAATCTCGAAGTGCTTTTGTGCCAGGTAGATTAATTTCAGACAACATTATTGTGGGCTTTGAACTAATCCACTGGTTTACGGAACAAGATATTAGGGAAAAAATTGATATGCCGCTCTCAAACTTGATATGAGCAAGCATATGATCACGTGGAATGAAATTTCATTGCACAAGTTATGCGCAAGATGGGTTTTTTTCAGAGCATTGGATTGGCTTGATAATGTATTGTATCACATCTGTCTCGTACTCTTTTTAAATAAATCAGGACATTATGGGAAACATAAAACCACAACGAGGAATTCACCATGGTGACCCTCTCTCACTTTTCCAATTTGTTCTATGTGCACACGGATTCTCATAAATTATCACCGTCTCTCAAGAACAGGGTAATATCTATGAACCCAAAATATCTCCTTCGTGCCCATCGATAACCCACATTTTCTTCATAGACGATAGCCTAGTATTTTTTTTGAAGCCACAGCGGAAAATTGCAAAGAGGTATGCAGATTTCTAAAATTGTATGAGTCAGCTTTTGGGCAGCTAGTTAATTTTGAGAAGTCGGCTTTATCCTTCAGTCGAATACAAGATCTGAAACAATTGATGTAGTAAAGGCTGAGTTGACGATTCTAGTAGTGTAGGGCCATGGGGTATATTTGGGCCTTCCGACCTTTTCTATGCAAATTAAAAGGGTTCAGTTTGAATACCTGACTCAATGAGTAGGCCAAAAGTTCAAGCAATGGGAAAATAAATTCTTTTCAGAGGGTGGAAAAGAGGTTCTAATTAAATCGGTACTCCAAGCTATACCGAGATATGCAATGGCTTGATTTCGCATTCCTAAGGCTAATTGTGAGGACATCGAAAAGATGTGTGCTAATATTTGGTGGGGAGTGATAAAGGGAGGAAAAGAATGCATTGGAAAAAACTGAATATGATGTGTAAACCAAAAAGTCTAGGTGGTATGTGGTTTCGTAAGATAGACATCTTCAACAAGACTCTTCTCGCGAAACAGATCTGGCGTATGATAACAAAACCGGAGTCTCTATTTACAGGAGTTCTCAAATCTATATAGTTCAGACATAATGATGTAATGGAAGCCAAGCTAGGACATAACCCTTCAAATATATGGAGATCTTTGTTATGGAGCCGAGATTTATTAAGGGAAGGACTCATATGGCGAGTTGGTAACAGGAACTCAATATGAATATTTGATGAAAAGTGGATACCGAACTTCCAAAATAGCCTGGGACAGATTCTTAAAGAGGCAAATGACCAATCCAAGGTCCAATCACTCATAACCTATAATCAATGGAACATGAGCCTTGTTAAGAACAAATTTCCAGCCTTTGTTGCTTCAGAGATCATCCCTATCCTCCTACCTCCGAATGATAAATAGGACTCGAGGTTCTGGCTCCATGACAAGAAAGGGAAATATTCAGTGTGTGAGGGCTACATGTTGGGATCAGGTTGCATACACCCCCTTGAAAATCAATCGGAAGTTACAATGAAGTCATTGTGGAAATTTATATGGTCTCCTCTTTGCCGCCAAAGGTACGGATTTTTTGGTCGAAAATATATCATGATGCTATTGATACTTTGTAATGCCCGAAATTTTTATTACTGTAATCCGATATGATTTGTGGATAATTGTGATGTGATTATAGACAAAACAGATCAGACCGGGATAGCCTAAAAGAAGAGTGGAATTTTGTGCGAGGAATGAGCCTCGCGCATATGCGCGACCAGACCGGCACATATGCGAAGAATAGACAGAACACCTCGCGCATATGGGCGACGTGTACCCGCGCATATGCGCGAGGGTACCCGATAGTAGTGAAGATTTTTAGGGACCTCGCGCATATGCATCGAAGGAGGGCGCGCATATGCGCGAGTCACCGTGATGCTACGTGTCGAGACAGAATGTCTCGCGCATATGCGCGAAAGAAGGGCGCGCATATGCACGAGAAGTCCAGCATGCATACGAAGTTGACACATGTATTGAGCACCACTTAATATGTATTTTGATTCATTTCTTCAGCACTTCTTCAGCAGAGAACCTCCCGAGAGTCCATGAAGAATAGCTCCAAGCTATATTAGAAAAATGATTATGCAAAATCCAACCGCCCGATTGTCGACCCGAGTTCATATTCTTGCTCCTCTTGTTACAAGCTACTAAAGGATGTAAGTATTACTAAATTTCAGCATGTTTTGAAGTGGAGTTGTTGGGAGAAATCAAATTTTGATTTCTATTATGGGTTATTGTGATGTTGGTGATAGTATATTCGAAACCGGATTGAAGTAATGATACCGTATGCGATTATTGTGATTTTCTAGAATACATGTGTATGAGATTATGCAGATTTTGAGTCCCATGGTTGATGGTTATTGAGAATTATGACCTGTTAATATCACATATGTTATTTAAGTTGACCGGTATCGCGAGATTACACCGTTATGCCGTCGAAATGTACCGAGATTGAATATTAATCCGTATGTATATTCCTTTGGGTTAGAGATTGATATGGTACATTTTATACATGTCATTTCAAATTTGTACAGACAGATTGATATCGTGAATTCAAGACTTCGACGTGTTCAAACTGACACTACGACAAGAAAGGTATAATTCAATGTTGATTCGGGAAGACACAACTCAAATTAGATCCTATTTGAGTTTCCCAAAATCACATACTAGATTGTTTATTATTTGATATGGTTATTCCTTCTTGATAGGGTTATGCCTTTCTATTGAGTTATAGCAATGCACATGAGATAGGTGAGTCGTTGGCAGATATGCCAAGATACCGGATGTTCGGTGGTGTCGATGTACGTAGGAGAAGATCGACTCCTATTGTAGATATTCGATACAGAGAGGGCCGAAGTCCGGGAATAAGACGTACCGCCACCCCGATTGGGAGAGTAGGTGGGAGATTGTTACGTCTTATTCATACCGGGATCCCTAGACTTAGATATGAGTCGAAGTCGAAGAGTTTTATCTGTATTCACTAATGTGTCATAATTACTGATTCATGTATTACGATTTTGTATTTACTCGCATGACATGCATGTATACATTTTTATACTGGGATTTGTTCTCACCGGAGTATCCGGCTATTGTTGTATCTGTATGTGTGCATGAAAACAGGTGGAACATGATCAGGGTCAAGGAGATCGTGACTGAGATTGGATAGCATGGTGATTTCGGGTGTAGAAGATGAACTAGTAGTTTACATTTGATATGTAGTTTGTTGTAAACACTAGTTTGTATAAATATATAATGGAAGAAGACATGTACTTACCTTTAATGAAATAATTAGAGCTATCACTTGTGCATGATTTATATACAATAGTTTATATTGTTTAAAAGCAAAAATTTTCTGACTCATTTTCTAGCAAAGATCCACTTAATCCCAAAGATAATTGAATTAGAGCCCGGGCCCACATACTTGTTGGAATTTATTATCACGTCATGTTCCGGTTACGGGTCGCTGTCCCTTATGTATCTATAGGGTGGATACAACAAGCCACGCCCTCTTCTCATGTGCTAAGAGCAAAGCTTGCTGGAAAGAAACTGATTTTTACAACCTCATTGATAGTATTAAGTGCCATGATTCACGTGATATATGTTTTCAGTTGATGAACGAACTAGAGAGGCAGAAGTTTGAGGAAATGGATACGTATATGTGGGCGATATGGAAGGAAAGAACTAGTTTGTTGCACACTGAGGGGGGAAGAACACATAGTAAATCAATTGGGTGTGCATGTTCTTCCTAGTTGAATATAAAAGTGCGAAATGCATGGAAAGGCCGACTTCAGACCCAACCATTGTAGAATCACGGACGAGATGGCTACCTCCTCCTTCGTGATTTCTTCATCTGGATGTGGATGATTCTTATAACACAAATCCGAATACATACGCAATTGAAGGAGCTGTGAGAGATTACCAAGGAAAGCTGATATGTGTTTTTGGACAGAAAATCAAGCAACCCTTATCTGTTACACATGGAGAACTGATAGCATTATACGAAGGGCTAAAGACTCTACGTGATAAAAATTATCAAGGAGTCCACGTCACATCAGATTCTCTACTGGCGTGGCAAGCAGTCACCAAGCCACATGAGGACTTTGGATACGTGGGAACCATTATGGCAGAGATCAGAGAGTTGACGAAGGGCCCATTGGTATCACATATATTCCATATCAAACGATCGGCTAACGCGATAGCACATGCTCTGGAAAAATTTTCTATTTCATCTCCTACACCTTTATTTTGCGTGTCGGGTGATTTTCCGTTCTGGTTTGACAAACTTTTAACCGATGATCTTTGATTATTGAATAAAGAGTGCAAGTTTTCTTGAAAAAAAAAAAGAAATCCATATTTGTATAATTCTTTAAATTATTATAAAATTAGTTATTACTTAATTTAATCTGTTTCAAAATTCTTACCAAATGAAGTCATTTGAAATTTATCTCAAATTTTTTTGTTCTAAATTCAAATGCACCAGCCAAATTACAGATAAGAAAATCTCATTCACTTGCCTAGTTTCAAGATTTTTATAACTAAATATTTTGCAATTGTTAAATTTAGAAAATGTTGTTTACATTCCCACACACAATTTACATATGATCTTTTTATTTAAAATATTTTCCCAGTTACTACAATTTTTTTTTATAAAGTGCACATAAAATTGGTGTTCATTAAACTTCTATATCACAACTATACTTGGTTAATCAAAAAGACAAGTCTCCATTGCCCCCAAGTTCTTCTATTCATCTCTCTGGTTGAGTGTAGTCCGTTGGTCTCCTTCCCTTATATAACGATTGAATGAATTTAAACATCGCTTATAATCCATTGACTAAACGTCGAAATTCAAATCCGATACGGACAAAAAATTTGTTTTATCATGGAATTTTACGATTAATAAAATCGTTTTCAAGTACTAAAACAAGCTTATGTAATAATCTGGAAAGGTTATGCCATCCAATGCAAGATTTTTGGGGACAATATGCAAATTGAAAAATTTGATAATTCGGAGGATTGCAAGAGAACGTGATGAACAGTAGAAGAGATTCAATCATCACATAAAAATAAATAAAATAAAATAAAATATTATTAATATGAAACAATATGGGCATTCTGTATGGCACGTGGTTGTCACGAATCTTTATCTGTGAGATTTCTTAGCATAAAAAAGTAATAATTTATCATGGATGACCCAAATAAGATATCCGTCTCACAAAATAAGTCCCATGAGACCATTTCACATAAGTTTTTGCCTTCTAACTTAATTAATTACATGATCAACGAATCTGATGATCCAACAAGATGGCTTAACTAATCATGCACAACAGGCTTTCCAGACCTATATATGCACAGACCCAGGGCAAGAGGTTCGTGCCTTTTCGCGAAGGATTCACTAATCCACAATTAATCGAAATAAATTTGACCAAAAGTGAATAAATGGAGTATCACAATTTTGATGCAAACTAATTCATATCTAAATCTCTATATTGCAATTAGGGCTCCTTTAAAAAGAATCTAGGAATGAACAATCTCTCAAGTGATCAAAAGTCTAGCGCAAGCTAATACAGAGATTCATATAATCACAAGTGCAGTGTTTCAAAGAATAATCATATAGAATTTAAATAGTGTTGTGACGTGAAAATAACAACCACCTCTCACTTTAAAAAAATAAATAAAAATAGGATAAAGAGGAAAGAGATAGAGAAGAAGACGATGAAATGATATAATTGATAGATGAATTTTGTATGGTTTATTTAGTTTTTTTAAACTATATTAAACTTTTTACTCTTAATCTCTTATTTTAATGAATCAATTTTTTTCGTAAAATTTAATGGATAATATATGAATATGGATATAATTATTATTTGAAAAAAAACAATTGACGGATTAGCCCGTCGAACCCATGGTCCAAGATGGCATCGATGATTTTTAAAAATTAAACATGAAAAACAAAAAGCATGTAGTACAAAAAATATTCAAAACAAGTTTTTATCATAAAAAAAAAAAACATTTTCTTTACAATGCAAGAAAAAAAAATCCAAAAGTGAAATAGCGGAAGCTATTACAACTTAAATAAATTAAAGTATCAGAATGAAAATTGGACGAATTGGAATCCATCTTCTTTACCAGCTCCAAAATATAGTTTTTTCCTTCCTCATCTATCTGATCATCGTTTTTGTCTGGGATGAGACTTAAGGATAAGTTATTAGAAAACGCTCAGCAAGTAAGGCCGATCGAATATAACCAATAAAAAATATATATACATTTATATATAGAAGTTCAAAAGTGACATTTCACATAGCTTGTCGCAACAAAGATCAAGAAACAGAATGTGCTGATTTCAATATAGCTCCAGAACGTAGCATAAACAAAAAAATAATCATTTTATAACACTGAAATTAATTTTATTTTCATGGTTTATTGATTAATCCCTAATTATTAATCTTTTAAGTGGTTATATGATATTGATTAGTCCCTAATTATTAATATTTTAAGTGGTGATGTCATATAATCATTATAATCTCATCATGCAGGAGCTATATCATATTAAAATTTATCATAATTTCGGAATTCCTTTTCCATTTCAAATTTTAATCACAACAGTTTTTAAAATTCAGATATTGAACAAAACTTAACGAAACGAAATGGAATGAAATTATCTAATAATAAACAAAGAAAAGTATGTTTGATCGCTTTAATACACATATATATTATTTTAAAACAAAAAACCCACATACATATTCTTGATCAAAACGTGAAGAAAACTGGTTGGTAGCTTCGAATGTGCAAGGGATCGAAAGCATTATGCTCGTCGGATGGTTTTCCCGTGTGGATATGACCAAAACCCCATTAATCTAGCCCATGTAGGACAAGTCCATATGGAAAAAAAAATGTTTCTTGTCCTATTTTGATACACAACAATAAGCTAAAATAATAAACAAAAGAAAGAGAGTAAAATGAATTTTTGGATTTTCATACGTCTTCAAATCAGTCAAGTACTCGTAAAAGAGTCCGCGACACCGTCAGATCATACTGGATTTTTCATCATGTTTATAAAAAGGTTACATATATATGTGGAACGGCATGACATCGATTTTTAAATATTTTTACAAAAAAAATCCTAGACAACGAATGAAAGCTAGTATTTTCTCACATATCACTACAAGAAAAACGTCCAATGACAACGTACCTACGATAACGGTTTTTTTGAAAAACCGTTGTCGTAGGTGTGTTCTGACAACGGTTTTATAAAAACCGTTGTCTTTTAGGGGGTAAAAGACAACGGTTTTCTGTCAACGACAACATTTTTCTAAAAACCGTTGTCTATTAGTGTGTTTTTTTGGACAATCGACAACGGTTTTTAAAAACCGTTGTGGATTGGCATGGCTTTTGGACAAACAACAACGATTTGGGAAAACGTTGCCATATTTAGCGACAGCATTTCTAAAACCGTCGCTATATTGAACGACGGTTTTATGAAAACCGTCTCTCATTTCAAATTAGCGACGGTTTTAGACAAACTGTCGCTACATATTGCGACGGTTTTAGATAAACCGTCGCTACTGGTAGCGATAGTTTAAAGTAACTCTGTCGCATGTTTAAAATTAGTGATTGTTTTACAACATCCGTCGCTAAACTTAGCCACGGTTTTGTACTAACCATCTGGGATATCACATGCTCGTAGTTTACTTCTCTATCAGGATTTTTTTTGGTTTTCTACATTGTTTTTATCCGGTAATCTTATTTTCCAAATATTTATTTTATTGTTGAATGATTTTTCAATTTTTGGCAATCATCAACTATAACTCATAAGAATAAATGTTGTTTTTAGTCATGATTGATTTTTACTTATAACTAAAAGTATGTATAGCATATATTTTCTTCAACAACATAACCAATAAATTGTTCTGTAATTTCTTTAAATATCATGATATTTGTAATATCATTTTTATATATTTAGTATCAATATTATCAACATATAACTATAAGTTTAATAAATTTTTAACAATTATTTCTCAATCAATGTGAGAAAAAATTGAAAATCTTTTCAAATGACTATATCTTAGAACTGTGTCATCGTTTAATTTGACGCAATTTAGGAAAGTCATTTCGTTCGTAATTTTTAGAAGATTTGGAATAATGATTGGATGCATCATATCATGGAGATGATATAGTTTCAATCTCATAAACAAAACAAATTTATTTCTATCGAGTTTACGTTTTTATAATATTTTATATATTGTAGGACCAAGCGCTTGCCGCTTTACTAAAAGTATAGCTAGTAGTAATGGTGCTACTCAAATCTTTTAAATCGCACAGCAGCTCAAGCACTACGGTTCGATCGCTCTACCAAGCACGAACAATTATTCCACCCAACAATCTCCCTCCCAATAATTGCACTCCTTGCAATCAATAGGAATTGAACCCGTGAAATTTGCTCTGATACCAATTGCAAGCGCTTTACCAAAAACTATAGCTGGTGGCAATGGTGCAAGTCAAATCTTTTAAATCGCAGAGCAATTCAAACACCACGGTTCGATCGCTCTACCAAGCAGGGATAATTGTTGCACCCAACATATATTGTGGAACGACATACAAAATTAATTATTGTATTTTAAAAATCTTGAGAAGGACACGAATAATGAAATTAAGATATGTATATCAAAGTATTTGTCTTATTCAATATCTCATCTAATAATACAACTGTTTAGATTTCATGAGCATTTTATAATAGACAAAATTAATTTGATGAAATATTGTATAATTCAATTTGAATTTCACTATTCGGCTAAGTGAATTTATTTGACGAGTAGTTTTCTATGTTACCATCATATATCTCATGAATTAGTGTTTTAGCCACTTTAACTAAAGTAATAGACAAAAACAACCTCTTAGCCACCTCGAAATCTATCGAGATAAGATTGGAAGAAATAAAGTGCAACCGGCTCAATGTCCCAATTTACTAAAAATACACAAAATTGATCTATTGTGTTCACAAAGCTTTAGAATAATTGTTCTCATATCATTAAAAATAGAATGAGAATTATACACATTTTTTTTCATGTATTTTTTTCTGAATGAAAAATTTTTTCTTTTTGTTTATTCTTTGAAAATGTTGATATTTTATATGTCATCAATATGTTGCAAATCATGAAGTAGCAACACAATCACTATATAACCTTTAAAGGTTTACAAATACAATTTTCCAATTTCTTCTTCATTGTGCTGCGTTGAAATTTAAATATGAATCATTCTTGATCTTAATATCTTGCTTTAAATACGCCTTCAAATATATATGTATATGTTTCATGTCACTTAGTTAGGCCTAATTTTAAATATCTAAAAAAATATGTTTGAATTACATAGTAATACGCAACATTATTTTTTTTTAACATGTTTTTTCATCCATTATGTTTGTCATAACTTTTTTGTTCAAAATTTGATTCAATTATTAACTACATCTATGAAGAACTAGGAATGTAAATGAGCCGAGCCGAACCGAACAGTATCAGGCTCGGGCTCGGCTCGTGAAACTATTTGCTCGGGCTCGGCTCGAGCCTTTGGTTTGAAGCTCGGGCTCGGCTCGTTCGGAAGTTATGAAGCTCGGGCTCGGCTCGAGCTCGGCTCGTTAATGGCTCGTTTATCTTGTTTAATGAGCCTGGCTCGGGTTCGGCTCGTTAAACAAGCTCGTTAAGCAAGCTCGTTTCTGCTCAGAAGACCTCGCGCATATGCGCGCTCTGTTGCGCGCATATGCGCGAGGAGACCAGTAGCTACGATGCGAGAACAGAGGCACTCGTGCATATGCGCTGAAGTGTGCGCGCATATGTGCGAAAAAACCGTCGCTATTAGCGAGGGATTGTTTGAAAAACCGTCGCTGATTAAATCAGCGACGGTTTGTTAGCGACAAACCGTCGCTAAATGTTCAGTATAGTTTAGTTTCCTTTGTTAATCTGCGCGGTTCATCTTATTACTTCAGCATGAACTTATTTTTCTTATTTTTTTACTTCATCAACATTGATATGGCGAAGTAAAATATAATAAAAAAATATAGTGAAGCCCGTGTTTTTAAACATCCGAAGTAAAATATATTATTTTACTTCGCTTGTGTTATTACTGAAGTTATTGGTAATGTATTACTTCGTAATTTATTATTGCCGAAGTAAAGCCTGCCGAAGTAAAATCCGATTTTTCTACTAGTGTTATAACATTGTAATTTCTGTAAGATACACTTTAGAATTTTGAATAAATGATTATTATATATATAAATATAATGAATTACGTGGGCCTATATAATTTTGGACCATATCATATTATAATATGATACTATATAATATATCACGTACGTGGCCTTGTATTTTTGGACCTCACAATGCTAAGGTTTCTTCTATGCAGCGACATTAGATATCTAGTCGGTTGCCTTTGATGTCTGATATTCAGTTTATTATATTAAAATATTTTAATTTTTTTTATATATTTACTTTAAAGTATAATTAATTTCAAACCATAATATTTTTAAATAATAAGATTATATACGTATAATCATATGTAGAATTAATTAGGAGTGAGAGTGCATACGCTAGATTCATTGCCGTAGCAGCAATAACAGATTGAAACTTTTGAACTTTTGTCTCTACATACGCTAGAAGTGAGAGTGCATACGCTTGAATTAATTTATATCATTGCATTAACAGATATTTATATCATTGCATTAACAATCCAACAAATATGAGTTTCTTAAGTAGACTAAATTCATTGCCGTAGCAGCAATATTCAAACACACTCAGGCTGAAACTTTTGAAATTTTGTCTCTAATTGTTTTGCCCACTGTATTTGGAGATGAAACCAAACCAGAATCAGAGCTAGGGTTCGCGACCTATACGATCTCCAAACTCTCGATTCACGCCTCAATCAAAGTCGACCCAGACGGTACAAGGATTTTCAGCCCTCGGCGTCGGCGGAAGAACGGAGAGTCGTCGGAAATCGTACGCGGTTTAGAGGTGGACGGGAATGGGGTCTCGCTACCTATACACGCTCAAATCTACCGATTTCTGCTTCGATAATGGTCGACCGGACCTGGGCTACGACCGGAGACCCTCAGCGACGGCGGGCGGAGGTCGGGAGGTGCGGATTCGGGGGGAATAGGTGAGGTTACGGGAATAGCCGAATAGGGTTTGGGATTTGGAATAGATGAGAATGAGGATACGGGAATATGCCATTATTGCCATAACATTCACATTTTTAATATAATTTTTAATTTTTAATTTATTATTATTTATCATATATAATTATCTCAAATTCGAGCTCACGATCTACCTAAACGAGCCGAGCTCGAGCCCGAGCTCGTGAACCACTTAAACGAGCCGAGCTCACGAGCCAGCTAAACGAGCCGAGCTCAATTTTGAGCTCACGAACCTATTATCGAACATGTTCACGAGCTAACGAGCCGAACATCATTAATTTCAAGCTCGGCTCCACAAAATTGTCGAGCCCAAAATAAGGCTCGGGCTTGGCTCGATAAGCTTAACGAACGAGCCCGAACGAGCTTTATAACGAGCCGAGAATCGAAAAGCTCGCGAACAGTTCGGTTCATTTACATCCTTATGAAGAACCAATAAATTAATTAAAGAATGACTTAAAAAACCCCATGAACATGACAAAATATAAAACAAATGAAAAGATAAAAAAGAAAACTCACATATGAAAGTCAAGTAAACTATTAATTAACATATTAAAATAACATACTTAAAAATCAAATAAACATGACAAAATATAAAATAAATAAAAAAGTAAAAAAGTAAGCTCACAATTGAAACTTATATATTTATAATTATATATATATATATATATAAAAGATTTATTTTTTAGTTAAAAGATCAGTTAGAAATGAATTTTATACTTTGTATAAAATTAAATTGCACTCTTTGTATGTAAAACCGATGCTGGAATATAATTTTGACTTGTTTGATGTAGAATACATGGACGAAAAGAGTTTTGATTCGGAGACGATATAAACATCTTAGTTAATTAACTGACCGATAAAAAAGATTGAATAGGTATATCAGAAAATTGACAGTACGTAAAAACGGAAAAGAATCAATTGTATTCAAGAATCGCATGAAGTACACATAAAATTAAAAAATTGAACTCCCAACCCAATTATTCTGTCTTTTAGAGCAAAATTTGCCATTTAGGATTACAGAAAACCATCCCCACCATGTACAATCAACACCACGTTTCTTACTGTATAAACTGATGTTTACGATGACTTTGATGAATGTGACTTCTTTCTGGCCAAGAACATGAAGACTCGAGGGAAGAATGATTTCTTCTTTTTCTTGGTGGCTCTTATTTCTGGAGATGGATTCGTCTCCGTGTTACTCGTAAATGAACTTTGACTTGTCCTCCAGTGTGTAGAAGAATCGGGTGAGCTTATAGCATTCTTGGATTCTTTTTTCTCCTCAAAGCTTGCTCTCGAAGTTTTATCCAAACTCCCTGCTGCTGAAATGGATTCTCCAGCTTTCCGCCTTTGCTCGTGCTCAGACCTCCAAGTTCTTAGCTCTTGTTCGACTCCCAATTTTCCTTCAGTTGCATTCTCGGCCCTCTGCAGAGAAGCTTTTAGAGCATTCTTTCTTTCGGACAATTCAATATTTACTTCTTCTAGCCTTTTCAAACTCCTTGCCTCCGATTCTTTTGCTACCTCAACTTGAGAAAGAGCAGCTGCTATCCGTAGGTTTGCCTGCTCCTCTGCTTCATGGGCTTTCTTGCTAAGCTCATAGTATTCTTCCAAGGAAAGTGTTACTCCCGTTGGTGAATCCTCACCATCGTTCTTCCCATTAGCAGATTCGCTCTCCTCCAATGCATTTATAGCCGCCAGTGCCAATTTCTCGGAGGCCTTCGCAGCTTCAATTTCCTTTTGAGTAGCACGTAATCTACTTTCCAAGGTACTTGCTACCGCCTTTGCTTGTTCCGATTCTTCCTTGGCCTTTCGAAGCTCTTCCCGAGCTGTTTCTGCAAGTTCCTTTGCTCGTTCCGCCTCTTGAGCCACCTCTTGTACTTGCTTTGGAAGGTCCAACAGCTTCTCTCTTTCCTCTTTCTCTTTCTTTTGAGCAAGAGCTATTTCTGACTTTGTCCTTTTCAGCTCAGCTTCCAGAGATGCAACTGCAATTGACGCCATTTCTTCCCTTTGTTTAAGGGCGGCTGCTTCCAATTTTTCTTTTTCCAGTTCCAAATTCAATGATGAAGCAGCCACCTTCAAGATCTTGACTTCATCAGTCGCTTTCTGGATGTTGACCTTCACTTCTTCAAGCTCATTCTTTGCTCTATCAATGGCCAGCTCAATATCAGCACGGGTTTTTTTCAGTTCCTCGAGCCCATTTTCTGAAGTTCCTCCTTCACCAGTTTCAATCTTTACTAGTGATTCCATATAAGTAGCCAATTCGTTTTTCAAATCTTGCAGCAATGTTGTCGCAGAATCCAACTTTAATTTGAGATCCTTCACGGATAATATTTTCTGATTCAGTTTCTCAAGCTCCCCCTCAGCCTGTTCCAATTCCTTCTCCCAGATAAGAGTATCCTGTTCTTTTGCCATAACTGCTCCGGCTCTATGTTCCTCTGCTTCCAGATGTGCCCCTTGAGCAGATTCCAATGATTCCTTGGCTGTAATAAGTTCGATCGTCAGGTCCTCAACTGATTTTTCGATTTCTTTAGACAGAGAGACAGCTTCTTCTGCTTTTTTGACAGCGGCATCTTTCTCGGCAACCAACAACGTGTAGTCTTTTCTTAGTTGTTCCAATTGATCTTTAACAGTCTTAAGCTCTGAAACAGCAGCCGCATGCCTTGCTTTGGCGACCTCGACCTGCGCCTTGGCAGCAAAGCTGGCTCCATCAGCAATCCCTTGTTCCAATTCTTCGACTCTGAGCTTTGCAAGTTCGGCATCCTGTTTTGCCTGTTGTTCATCGGTTTGAGCTCGTTCAAGATTAAGCTTTAATTCTTCTATTAGCCTTTTAGTGTCGTCTAGCTCTTTCAGAACTTGAGTTTTTGCCTCTTCAGCGGCTTCAGATTGTTTCTTGCACAATGGTATCTCATCCCGGACTTTCTCCAATTCTTGATTGATGACTTTACGTCTCTGAATGGACAACCAGGATTATTTAGAGCTAAACAAATCTCATGTCACAAGAAACGTAAAAATACACATAAGATGAAAGGTACCAGACAATAAAAACAAGATTATACCTCCACTGTCTGCACACGGTGAGCTTTCCAGTCAACAATCCCTCCGAACTTTGAAACAGCAGCTTTCACGGATTCAAAAGGGGCTGCTGTGTCGATTTGACCTCTTTCAAACTCCGAACTACGGAGAGGTTTAGACTGTGGCGCATATTTTGAACTCCCACTAGAAATTGAGGGTACTTTCAGATGGGACCGCCCAATGCTACCATTTCTCCCTCGAGGGGATGAAACGGGAGCAATATAACCATCCTCAGGAGATGGCCTAGCAACTATTTTCGGTCTGATCTTGGTGTCATTATTGTTGGGGCTTTCAGGTGCTTCTGTAGACTCGTTGGATTCTACATTCCCCCCGTGGATCGTTGGAGCAACACCAACTGATCGACCCTCATCATTTGGAGATGAAAATACAGGAGGAGGCGAAGAATATGGAGGTGCATTAGCTTGAAAGTCTTTAGCACCCTCCATTCTAACCAAATGCTGAGAGGAGAGTCAAACAAGAACTCGTCAACTGAAAAGAGAACCAAACTCACGCAAAAACAAGAATTCAACCAGACCAAAAAATTAGTATCAATTCAATACTTACAAAAACTACGAATTGAATTTATTATAAAGGTTAATCACACCATGAAATGGAGAAAGAATGACAATATCAAATCCCTTTGAAAACACGAAAAGATGAAACAAGTCAAATTATGTATGTCATCCCAATGAAAACTCCCTCCTAAACCGAAACTGAATATCCCGACAAAGTTATTCAATTATTTTCTATATCATATGAAAATAACAATCAATAAAAAGAAAACAACAATAGTCTAATTCAACGGTTCGTTTATATCCTCTCAATGAAATCTTGGTCTCAAACTGCATGCAAGAATCTTCCATGGCAAGCAGATAATTACTGATAACATCTGAAATCCATTTAACAAGCAGCAACCAACCAAAGATGCTCCCAAAGAAGTTGCAAATCCAATCCCAAATCCAATGCATCTCAAGAATTTAATCAATATTATATTAATAATAATAAACAAAAAGGTACAACTAAAATAATTCCGGACCCAATTAAACCGAAAAATTCCCAACCAAGAAAATGCACCATAAAAAGAGAGAAAACGTACCAAGAGTCACCAGAAACACCAAGAAAAGCCTAAAGTCCAATGGGGAGCTGCGAAGGCCCTCCCAATATTTGCCCACAAAAAGTAAGAGAAAAAATATACAACTTTTGTCTTCCAATAACTTTTTTTCAACACCCCACAAAATCTGGGAAATTCTTGCTCAGCCCAAAAATAGTAAATCACAGGTAAAAATGTTTAAATCATAAAAAAGGAATATACGGAGAAGAAATTAATATACACTGCTCTGTTCCACAGATGCAGATACAAGATTGCATTGTCTGTAGACGCCCGTTGTGTGACAATGAGGTGAGCGTAAAAACACGTGTATGGAGCCTACTTTTGCGGATTGTTGCCTGTTTTCTTGGCCTTCTGTAGTTCTATTTGTTTGCAAAAAATATATATATATATCGTTTCATTATTTATTTATTTTATGAAGATTTATTTGTGGTGTCACACGAGAAGAAATCTTGAATGAATAACACACACAAGAAAATCATAAAAAAATGTACAACGATTCAAAAGCTTTTTTTCCCCTTTCATCGCTTTATTTAGGCAGTATCAGGCATGGTCACCTCAATTCTTGATGTGTTTTACCCAAGTTTGCAGTGCAGCTATTACCTTTTCTATTATTTTTTCTCTAGAAATGAAACATGCAATTACATTTGTATAGGTATTATTTTACACTTTAATTTTTGTTAATGTATAACAAATAATTAAATCTAAACTAAAATAAAACTATCATCGATTCCTTCACAATTAATTGACATAACTAACAACACATTTTTTCCAATTTTTAAGATATTAATCAAAATTAATATGTTCAAGTACCAACGTTAAAGAAAAAAAAATGGGAAATCAAAATTAATCTGTACAGGTACAAACATTACAGAAATAAAAAAAAATGGGAAACAACTTCTACCAATGTTAAGCATTGAAAAATGAAAAGTAATCTATAAAAAATGAACTAAATGGGCTTTGCATGTAAGTGTAAAATGACAAGTTAGATGTGGAAATAATATATTTAGCAATTTGAAAACTTCGAAAGTTTAATCTTGTTAGAATTAAATATACATATTATAATTTGCAAAATGCTTATCGATTCTATTTAAAAAATTGATTTAGCTTACAAGATCGAATGATATGAGTACTATCGTATTTTTTTTACAGCCATATTTGTATTTATTATAGTAATTTTATTTTCGTTCATATTTGTAGCTACATGATTATTATTTCATGTGGTAATTGTGCTTAAAGAAATAAGAATGACGGAAGTGGAAGAAGCTTGTAAAGGTGGAATAGAAAGGAAAAAGATAGAGTTGGGATAAAAGTGGAGGAAGCGTAGATAGCTGCCTAAAATCGGACATCAAACATATGCTCATATAAAATCTAATCAAACGACAACTCTATAAGAAGGTTGTTAGAGATTTGAAGACAGAGTATCCAGGGACGGAGCTACCCCAAAGGCTGGGGTGGGCTTCAGCCCTGGATCAAAAAAATTTATTAGTAATTATAATATATATGTAATTGTAGCCTACATTAAAATTTTATCCAGTCCATATATTTACTAACTTAGCCCACTAAAATTATTTTCAACCCATTTAATCATAAGGCAAATTACTCTATCAACAATTGTACTTTTGTAAGCAAGGGCCTTAAGTTGAAAAAAGCTGTGAGGGTGGGGATTTGAAAGAAATTTCTGGTAAGAGATTTGAAAAAGCTTGTGCGGGAGAGAGCCTCGATTGAGTTCCACGAGGTGAAATTATTGTTTTTTGCTACTTAATTAGTTTATTCCATTTATTATGTAGAAAGATTTAAACTATGACTTAGTTGATTTTGTAGTTATTTTTCAGCTTATGTAGTGATGAGTCATAGAACATTAGATTTTTGGTATGTATATAGCTTGATATTAACTTCCGTATGATGTATATTTTTAGTGGATTTTATGTTTTCCGCCCCAACACGAGTTTCGAGCAAAAAATTTCACTCGGGCACTATGACGAGGAAAATCTTCCGCCCTAGCATGCTTGCCTCGCGGCTTCGGTGCATTTTTCTTAAAGATTTTATTTGTCTTGTTTTAACGCTTCATGTTTTTACGGCAACAACTGAACGATCATTCTCAATTATGAAATTTCTTAACACCTCACTCTGGAATAAGATGAA
Organism: Primulina eburnea; assembly: GCF_022965805.1. Lineage (NCBI taxonomy): Eukaryota > Viridiplantae > Streptophyta > Magnoliopsida > Lamiales > Gesneriaceae > Primulina > Primulina eburnea. The sequence continues at coordinate 20,280,034 of NC_133103.1, forward strand.
AGAAGAGTTTATTGGCACATTATATGATTATCTACGTGGAAAAAAAGTTTAGTGCAAGGATAGATATTGATTCAATAATCGATGAATTTTATTCGATGAAAAACCGCAGAGCAATAGCTTATATCTAGTTAATGTCACTATTGTTTATCTAGTCATTCAGTCCTAGGTCAAAAAAATTTATGTCTACGTCCCTGAGAGTATCGATATTGAATGCATGATATCGACTATATAGTCTTTACACTTAGTAACACTATTGATGTTGATGGATTTATGACCTGAACTTCATTTTTTCAAGATTCTGAAATATTAACTGTAATTTTTGTAACGCCCAGATTCGAGGACTGTCCTCACTGTATCAAGACAACTCTTTCCAGCGTGCTTATGTCCTCACACACACGCACCCCAGGAAAATTCACAGGAGGTCACCCATCCCAAAATTGCCCCAAGTTAAGCACGTTTAACTTTGGAGTTCTTATGTGATGAGCTACCGAAAAGAATACGCACCTTCTTGATATGAGTAGTATATATCAAATCTTATAAGCCCTCTTCAACTGCACAGTCCAATACCTTAACAGATTCCGAACCCCTCTCCTTCCGGTGTAAGATCGGTTCATCTATGTTTCTTCCGTCTAGAAGCCTGCCAGGAGCCGTCACCGGTGATCACCTCCCGCCCTCTTCGGTCCTGGGCCTCACAATTTGATTCATTAAACAATAGATAAGAACACTAAAGCCAAAGATTAATAAAAGAAATTTGAAAATTTACTAATAAGGAAAAGATAGCAACGACTATAAGGGCATCCACAATGGTGGATATTTGGGTAGCCATGTCATCAAAATATTTTGGCTATCCAAATATCCACCATTGTGGATGCTGTATATTTGTGCTATTCAAATACCCGGTTACAAATTTGTAACCGGATATTACATTTTTTTTAATTTAATCAAGCCAGCGTGAGAGACACGCGTGTGCATTGCACGCGCATGCGAGAGAAACCTGCAGCGTGAATCACGCTGCAGGTTTCTCCTTCACTTTTTTTTTGTTTTTTTAATAGTTTTTAATTATATTTAATTATGATATAAATAATTAAGTATATATAGGATATGAATTGTGCACAACTTTCACTATTTTCCAAACCTTTGAATATTTTGAACGTTGGGTTTTGAACGTTACCCAACGTTCAAATTTTATTCTATAAATACATAAATTTGTAAGAAATTAAAATCCATAGTTTTAACATCTTATAAAAATATTTCTCACAAAAAAAAATTACATACAAAAATTTTTTGGAATGGTTAATAATTCCAATAATTGTTTTAGGGATTTTTTGAACTCTCCAAATATCGATGAAAGTTTAAGTAGAGAAAATTCTCGAGTTTGTCCGAGTGTCCAACATCCTCCATTTCCATTTCTTACTCAACATCCACAGAATTTGCAACATTTTCCATATCCACCACTTATTTTTTGAACGCCCCTCTCGCTCCGTGGAATACATGTCCCCCAGAATATTGGCAGAGTAGCCAGTATTTGGTGCAAGCTCCATCTCATGGAATTAATCCTCTTCAATCACCGGGGCTTCAATCAACTGAATCGAGAAGGGCTAGTGTTGATGCAAGTGACAGTGATAAAGGGCTAGAAGCACCTTATGAATTCCGAAATTCACAATTTCCTCCTTTCTCGTCCCAAATAGGACTTGAAAATATTACTATCAATCAGGCAAGCGAGACAGGTCAAGATTCAGATGGAGATCATGGCAAGCGGACAGCGTGGAAAGTAGCAGATGATAAGCTCCTTGCAGCAGCATACACAATGATGAGCGAAGACCAAACCATGGGTAATGCCCAAAAGAGTGAGTCTTTTTGGAAACGGGTTGTAGAATATTACAATACCAATCGAGACAAGAAATCTAAAAAAAGGACTGCAGAGAAAGCCAAAGCACACTGGGCTGCGGTGAAAAGGATCGTGAATAGATATAATGGAATTTACAATAAATGGTACACAGATCGGCCAAGTGGATGGAGTGACGAGGATTTGATGATGCGGGCTCATGAAGAATACAAGAATATCTTCAAATCTACTTTTCAATATGAACACGTGTGGAGGATAGTTAAAGATAGTCTATGTATGCGCCTCAATCCTCAGGACACCGGTTTGCAAAGAAGGCAAGGACATCTGAATCTTCAGGTGCACATACTGACTCGTCTAATGCTACACCAAGTGTTGATACAGAGTAAAATGAAGCCCGATCTCGCCCTATGGGACATAAGGCCGCAAAAAAGAAAGGCAAAGAAAGAGTGACCCATGTTGATCAAATTACCGAGGCTATGCAACAGTCAGTAACACAGATGGAGGAATATAATAACAACAAGAAAGTGGATCAACTCATTCAAGCTCATAAACTACTCATAATGGACACTCGAGGTATGACAGATGAACAACTTCACAACCATCTAGCTGATTTGTGACCAGCTCAAAAAAAGATTGAATATGTAATGTGGTTTGAAATTTCTATTTGATGTCATGTATTTTATTATGTGTGTGGTTGTAATTTATTTTTTTAAATCATGTATTTTAGTGTGTTTTTATTATGTGTGTGGTTTGCAATTTGTGTTTTTAAATCATTTATTTTAGTGTGTTCTTATTATGTTTGTGGTTTGCAATTTATGTTTTTAAAAATATTGAACATGTAATGTGATTTGAAATTTCTATTTTTAAATAATGTATTAATTTGTGAATGATCTATAGTATATATTATACATATACATACATACGTACACACATATATATATGTGTGGATAAAAGTATGAACTAGCCGTTACAAAACAGCCGTTACCAACTAGCTGTTACGAAATAGACCTTACGAAAATGTAAATAAGTAGGAAATGAATCATTCATTATTCTTCACAATACATCCCGTCTGCATTCTCTCTTATACTCAACTATTCATTTGTTCCAAAATGTCTCAAAATCCTACTCAAAATAACAGAGAAAACATTCCAGAAGATACAACATCGGATCCTGGTGAAGAATTATTCATGATGATGGTGCATAATCAACATAGAGCGGCTGAATTCATTCAAACTTCTTATGGAAATGCACAAAGAAGACGATCAATTAACAGAGAACGTGTAGGTGGGCACATTCAACTTGTTAATGATTATTTCTCTACTGAGCCGGTTTACACCGATGACATGTTCCGACGACGATTACGAATGAGAAAGGAGCTGTTTTTGCGCATAGTCATTGATTTGCAAAATCATCCAGGTGGATATTTTAAATGGAGAGAAGATGCTGCGAGAAGAAAAGGCTTATCCCCACTTCAGAAATGCACGGCGGCTATCCGCCAACTAGCTTATGGAGGGCTAGCCGACCAATTGGACGAGTATCTAAGGATGGGTGAAACAACTGCACTTGAATGCTTGTCCAACTTTTTTCAATATGTTATGCAAATATATGGGTGTGTGTACTTAAGAAAACCCAACGCAACCGACATCGCTCGTTTGCTTGAAATGCATGAGCTAAGACATGGTTTTCCTGGCATGTTAGGAAGCCTTGATTGCATGCATTGGGCTTGGAAAAATTGTCTAGTCGCATGGAGAGCCCAGTACACTCGAGGCGATCATTGTTACCCAACAGTTGTGCTCGAGGCAGTTGCATCAGCCGACTTGTGGATATGGCACGCCTTTTTTGGAGTGGCTGGGTCTCGTAATGAACATCAATGTCCTTAACGAGTCGCCTCTTTTTAATGACTTCTTGAAAGGAAATGCACCGGATGTTAATTTTCTTGTGAATGGTACACAATATACTAAAGGATACTACTTAACAGATGGTCTATACCCGGAATGGGCCAGTTTCGTGAAGAGTTTTTCATGCCCACAGGATCCCTAAAGAATGAAATTCAAAGAAAAACAAGAGGCTGCAAGAAAAGATGTTGAATGGGCATTTGGGGTTCTTCAAGCTCGTTGGGCAATTATAAGAGGCCCAGGGAGACATTGGTTTATGGATAAATGCAAAGAAATCATCTATACATGCATTATCTTACACAACATGATTGTTGAGGATGAAGGTCATGCAATATCAATGTGGGATTTTGAAGAACGAGATAATTTCATAGCCAATCAGGGTTCAACCATAGAATTTGACGAATACCTTCGAAGAAATACAGAGTTACGTGATAGTCATATGCATCATCAGCTTCGTCACGATTTGGTTGAACACATTTGGGAGACATGTCGTCGTGATGAGTGAACGAATGGTGTATTTGACTATATGTGTGGTTTGTAATTTATGTTTTCATGTCTTATTTTTAGTATCTTCGTAAATTACTAATTTTCAATTATTATTATTATAGATGTTTTATGGTTTGTAATTTTTTATTATTAATGTTATAAATATTGTTTTGTGTTAAATTAGTTTTATATATTCGTTATAAACTTTTTAATTTTTTAATTTTTATTTTTTTACAAATTTGTCATTTAAAAATAAGCATTATAAACTTTTTAGTTTTATATTTGAATAAAAATATAATACCAAATAGTAGATGAAATTAATTAAAGTAATGGAATGATTTTATTTAAATGAAAATAAAATATTAATTAAAGTAACAGTGGGACCCATAAATATTTGGTTGGTGTGATATTTGATTGTGAAATATGAGATATTTGAGTAATGAAATATTTGATTGATGATGTGGAGTTCGAGACCCACAAATATTTGATGGAAATACCCTTGTTATTGTGGATGGCCTAAGGTTTTCATACTTAAGAACCCACTTGATTGATTCATTAACTTGGTAACTTCATTTTTTCAAGGTCTGAAAATATTAACTTTAATTCAATTCGTATAACAACCGATAAGAATACCATAACAAGAGACTAATTAAAGAAATTAAAGGATATGAACATAATTTGCTTGAACCTCATGGTAAGAAAGAAAGTAAAGTTGAGTATGATATAACTGGAAGAAACTTACAGAGAGGTGGCAGATATACTATAAGAAAAAAAAAATAAAATACATAGAACTAAGAAGTGAAAAGCAACTTTTATATATATAGATTTGATATAGTATAATCTAAAGCTCTTAATAGGTTTATACACATTTTTTACAACTAAACATTTTGTATACTACGAGATAACTATTTTATTATTCATTTAATATACATTTTGGTTTTGATGCATATATCTAGTTCTACATATATATATATAGTTCTACTTCAATACCAGTTACATATTGTAGCAAAAGAGAAAGATTTGATGCATATCTAGTTCTACATATATCTAGTTCTACTTCAATACTAGTTGCATATTGTAGCAAAAGAGAACGATTTGATATGCATCAAAACCAAAATGTACATTAAATGAATAATAAAATAGTTATCTCGTAGTATACAAAATGTTTAGTTGTAAAACATGTGTATAAACCTATTAAGATCTTTAGATTATACTATATCAAATCAATATATATATAAAAGTTACTTTTCACTTCTTAGTTCTATGTATTTGCTTTTTTTTTTCCTTATAGTATATCTGCTTATACCTGTTGCATATTGTAGCAAAAGAGAGAGATTTGATATAATCTTAAGTATTGTTCGTAAGATGACGACCTATACTGGGTTGAAGTAAAATTTTTTTATTAGTTCTTTAAATTCTTTTTGAAATAAACAGTTGTAGTGACATTGCTCGCAGTCTATAAAAGTACAATAAAGATGGTTTTCCATTGGATTTGATTAACAAACAGAACTTTTGGTTAGCAAAAGAGAGTACTGAAATATTATAACACGGGAGGACGTTAACCTTCAAGCAACTAATAATATAAGTATATATAAGATATAAAAACGGAGGAGACTAAGTGAATTTTCAGATATTATGTAAGATAGGTTGAGTCATAGATAATTTATGACAAATGTTATGACTTGTTTGTCCACTTCAACACAAGTATGCTAGTTACGGGTAAACTATTGACAGATCATGATATTTGGTTGATTTGTTCTATATGTAAAGTCTTAGAAAAGTTAGTTATCACTTTTTCATGCTATGTATCAATGGAATTAACATTGTTATAAACAACAGAGCCATCTTAAATCATATTCAACTTGTGAGGCAATTTTCAACCAAGAAGGTGTTGAAGACATGAATGCTGATGTCATATAATACTCACTTGGTATGCAGATAAGAATATTGATGTGTCATAGTTATGTATACAAAATATGCAATAGAAGTTGATTTTTTACCTAAAAAGTGAATTTAGCAAACAATTTATTTGATGGTTTCTTCCACCTGTTATGGTTGAAAATTTTAGTGTTGAATAATGATAGATGTGCAGTTATAATCTATAAAAGATGAAGTAAATGTGCTTACACGTGCATGCGACCTACCGAAGTAACTAAAGGCGGAGAACCGGGCTTGCTCACAAAGCTAGCTTACTAAGGAATTTGTCGTTGATTGCACGAGTTAGCCAGCAAACCCCCTGGCTCATCTCTCTCTCTCTATAAAAAAAGCCCTTCTAGTTAGACTTTCGGATTGGAAATAGGGATTTTAAGCAAAAGAGTCCATACTTTTCTCTACTTGTGGACACCTCGAATCCTTCATAGTACTGATGAAAATGGAAGACGCTTGTGGAGGTGGAAATAGCAAGGAAAAATGTTGAGTTAGGATAAAAGTGAAAGAAACTTAGATGCTTTAAATTTTACATGAAACATATGCTCATGTTAAAACCTAATCAGATGACAACTATATAAGTAGGCTATTACAAATTTGAAAACAAAATATCAATATTGAATGCATGACCATGACTATAAGGTTTTCATATTTAACCTTATTGATGTTGATGGATTTAGGAACTTCATAATGTCAATTTTTCAAGATTTCAAAATATTAACTGTAATTCAATCTATTGAACACTAAAGCCAAATATTAATAATAATAATATGATGGTAGGTATAAAATAAGTTTATTATAAAAATTAGAAAATAAAATAATAAAACTCAAATTTGTGGGTCCACAGCCCGTTTATTTCTTCTGGTCACCTTACCCCTTTCCATCTCATCTCATCTCATCTGTGACCCTATTCAACTTCTGTTTTTTTAATACAATTTTTTGAGATTATGCCTTTAGAACATACTCAAAACTGGGAGTCAACTACTGTTTTTCAAGATACTTTAAAATATATAACAAAGAAGATTACAGTAGTAAAGTAGAATGATGGAAAGATAGAAAGGTATTGAACAAGATGTATGTCGATTATTTTTTGTTTTTTTACCTAGGGATAAGTGGGTTTTGTTGGGGAAAACTCATAAACTGCAGAATCCATCATGCTAAATCATTAAGAATTTGATTGGAAAACTTAAGCGGAAGCGTACCTGAATCCATATTTATGAATTCTTTAGAATGTGCCTTGATCTTCCAGATCTACGTGCTCTTTCCTTGAGAGAATCTTTTAGTTTTCTCTTTTAAACTATTTTCTTGATGGGCGAGAGAAAGAACACAATAATGCGAGATCTGGGGACCATGACCCATATATATAGATAATGTTTATCATTATCTTCTGATATTTCTGTTTTAGCTCATCATAATAACAGAAATTACACTTATGCCTCTATACATTAATGGCCCACAACCTATCAAATAAATAAAAGCCCAATAACCCGAAACTTTAGTTGATCACTTTATTTTGGGCTTAACTTAATAAGGTACCCACAATACATAATTATTCACATATAAGCCCATATAAATAAAATTGATCCAACAATCTCCCACTTGGGCTATATGTGCGACCTTATAATTATGTTTGTGAATAACCTTATGAGCTCAAAATTGTTGTCATTCCAAAATATATCTAAACCAATCCGGTCCATCAATCACATCAACATTGGATCAAAGCATTCTTCGCTACACTCAAGGTAGTTGGACCCATCAATGGTCATATATGCCAACACAACTGAATGATATGGATCATGAAGTGTATGTGTAGCATGGAAAATTCATGCAATGTGACCGTGACATGCCTATTTCCAACTAGTCCTCCCTTAACCTTATTGAGATCAAACTTTAAACCATAATCTGAGCGAATTAACTTGAAATTTATTTCTGGAGAAAATAAATTTACATAACTGTAACTGAAAATTTCTACAACGAAAAAGCATTTAAAATAACAAACTCCAACTAAAATTTAATTTCCTCAATTGACATAACACACATACTAGCAGTGTGCTCGTGAAACTGTCTGGGTGGTAGTCCCTTAATAAGCGGATCCACAACCATGGAGTTTGTACCGATATGCTCAATAGACATCTTTCAACTCTGAATTCTTTCTTTAACAACCAGAAACTTGATGTCAATGTGTTTTGACTTCGTCGAGCTCCTGTTGTTATTGGTACATAACTGCTGATTTATTGTCACAATGTTATCTTAGTGGCCTTTCAATGCCATCGACAATGTGCAGTTCCGTGACACAATTTCGCAACAATATTCCATGATTGGATGCCTCATAACATGCTACAAACTCAGCTGTCATGGTGGAAGAGGCTATAAGTGACTGTTTAGCACTCTCCAAGGAAATGAAACCTCCAGCAAGGAGATAGATGTCGCCCAACGTAGATTTCATACTGTCTTGGAATCCAGCAAAATCAGAGTAAGTATACCCAATTATCTCAAGCTGATCCAACCTTCGATATATGAGCATGTAATATTTTGTTCTCTGTAGGTTCTGTAAAACCTTTTTGACTGCTTTCCAATGTTCCAATCCTGGATTACTTAAATATCGTCCCAACATTCCTGTCACGTACGCAATATCTGGATGTGTACAAACCTTAACATACATCAGACTCCCCAATGCAGATGCATAGGGAATCTTCTGCATTTCATTTTCCTCAAAATCATTCTTTGTGCATTGTTTGAGACTAAATTTGTCTCCCTTAGTCATAGGGGTATCCGTTGGTTTGAGACTAAATATCGCTTGAGAACTTTTTCGATATAGCCTTTATGACATAATCCAAGAATACCTCGAGAACAATCCCGACATATCTGAATACCCAGTACAAAAGATGCATCACCAAGATCTTTCAATTCAAAATTATTAGCTAGAAATCTCTCGGTGTCATGCAACAACTATATATCGTTACTAGCGTGCAGAATGTCGTCAACATATAAAACAAGAAAAATATGCTTACTCCCACTGAACTTATGGTACACACAATCATCGACCAAATTCATTTCAAAACCAAACGAGATGATCACTTGATGAAATTTGAAATACCATTGTCGAGATGCCTGCTTGAGCCCATAGGTGGATTTCTTTAATTTGCAAATCATATTATTTATGTCTTTGGGCACAAAATTTTTTGGCTGCACAATATAAATCGTTTCATCAATGTCACCATTTAGAAACATAGCCTATACATCCATCTGATGAAGCTCAAGATCGAAATGCGCCACAAAAGCCATTATAATCGTTAAAAAGTCTTTCGAAAAAACCGGAGAGAAAGTCTCTTTATAATCAATGTCTTCTTTCTGTGTAAAGCCTTTAGCGACAAGACGAGCCTTATATCTTTCCACATTGCCTTTCGAATCCCTCTTGGTTTTAAATATCCATTTACAACCAATGAGCTTCTTACCTATAGGCAATGGGACAAGATCTCATACGTCATTTTCCTTCATGGAATTTATCTTTTCTTTCATGGCATCATTCCACTTTCGAGAGTTAGAACTTTTCATGGCTTGACGGAAGTTAATAGGATGATCATCCTCCATAAATCAAATGTCTGCCTCATGTTCTTGAAGAAATAAAATGTAATAATCTGGCACTGCATTTCTCCGCTCTCTAGTGGATATCCTTAATGGCATAGGTTCTGGAGGTGCTTCAGTTCGTTCATCTGGAATGGGAGGATCTCTAACATTGTCTTCCTGTATTGTGTCTTGGTCAAAGTGAGGAATCTGATCCTGATCAATGTCCAAGACACATGTGGGAATATTTACATATTCCTCTTCAAAGACAATATCCCTGACTTTTTCTCCCCCCTTGCCCTCCCCGCCCCCCCAAACTCAACATCCTCAAAGAACCGAGCATTTCTTGACTCAAAAATCGACTACTCATGGGATCATAAAACTTGTACCCCCTGGATCTTTAAGAGTATCCAATAAAATAACAACTAACCATTCTTGAGTCCAGTTTCTTTTCATTAGGCGTGTAAGGCCTTGCCTCAGCTGGACATCCCCAAACATGCAGATGCTTAAGACTGGGCATTTTACTCGTCCAAAGTTCATAAGAGATTTTAGTCGCTGCTTTAGTTGGAACCCTATTAAGGATATATGTTGCGGTTTTTAGTGCTTCTCCCCAAAGTGATTCTGGTAAGGTAGAATGACTAATCATACTTCTCACCACGTCCTTAAGCGTTATGTTTTGTCTTTCAACAGCACCATTCATAGTGGGCGAACCCGGAATAATGTATTGTGGGATGATACCTCATTCCTCTAGGAATTTAGCAAAAGGTACTGGACGTCATTCACCTGAACCATCATATCTACCATAGCGCGTATTCACCACCACGGTCAGATCTAGCGCTTTTAATATTCAAGAGAAGTTGCTTTTCAACTTCAGCTTCATAGTTTTTGAAGACATCCAATGACCGTGCCTTTTCATGAATGAGATAAATGAAGCCATATCTTGAAAAATCATCTGTGAACGTTATAAAATACTGTTGACCATTCCAAGAAGCCGAAGGGAATGATCCACAAATATCAGTATGCATAAGCTTTAGGATGCCTGAACACCTGTTGGCTTCAAACTCCTTCTGTTGGTTTGTTTTCCCTTTATATAATTAACACAATTATTAAAATCTGTGTAATCTAAAGGTTCGAGAATTTCGTCTGACATAAGTCTCCTTATTCTCTTTTCAGAGATATTACTCAATCTTTTGTGCCATAACGCAGTTGAATTCTTACTGGTTAATTTTCTTTTAGTATCCCTAGTTGTTTGCAGTGATTCATTAAATGAAGCAATAATATCCAAAGAATAAAGATTATCGTATCCTGATAAAGAACCAGAACCAACCGATTTTGAATCGAGAAACAAACTGAATATTCTATTTCCAAAAGAACGAGAATAACCAAATTTGTCCAATGCAGAAATGAAAATCAAATTCCGTCTAAAAAATATTTCATAAAGATCCAAAAATATTTCTATCTTTAACAATAATCTAAATTTTCCTATTGCCTCAACTTCAACTTTGTTGCAGTCACCAACATAGATGAATGTAGAGCCCAAAATCAGTACATGTAAAACTCATGTATTTATTTAATTAAATAAATTTAAAATGATTTTTAGCGATGCATTATGAATTTGAATTATTTATGTTTATGTGATGAACGTTAAAAATGTTTTCTTGAGTTTCATGTTTCAAGCGATTATTTTATGCGGGATTGAGGAAAAGTGACCGACGACGATATTTGGGAATTTTAAAATGTGGTATTTTATTCTAAGTTAGGATTGGGGTATTTTAGATGATTTATTTAGTTTTTAGCATTTTAAAATCCTAATTTAATTATTAGATGATTTTTAAGATTTTAAACTTTTAAAGTTTATTAATTGTATAGTTTATTTTAAATCAAGAGATTCTATTAAAGTTGGTATGGGGTTAGCATTTTAATTAGCATTTTTTGTTATCATTTTAATTAGCATTTTGTTTAGCATTTTAATTGTTTAATTAAGAAAAAAATTTCCCCCTAATTAATTAAAACACACACACATACCCAATTTTACACACACACTTACACGTCCACTTTGGAGAGAAGAGGTAGGGTTCTTGAGTTTTCATTTCAGCAGCCTCCATATCACCATTCCCCTATATTTTTTTTGAGATTTATGCTGGTTTTGTTGGAATAAATCGTGTCACGTTCGTCTTGCATCAACCTTCGCACCTCCCAGCTTCGGTATCATGGTTTCAGAATTTTTAAAGATTAAAGGCATGTATAATATATTGTTTCTGCATTGATCTTGTTATATTATGTGTTGTGATGTTTATTATGCGTGAAAATACATGTATATTGTGAAAAGTTTGAGCAAAAACATTTGAAATGATTTTTAGATAAAAAAACTTTTGGATCTCAAAACGTGTATGCTGTAATTTCTATTTCTGTTAAAAATTGGTTAATTTTTTGGAAACGTTTTCAACATATAAAACGTATTAATTTTTGATACATTCGATTTGAAAGTAAATTCGTAATTATTGGACAAGAAACGAGTGAGTTATGATCGTTTTCGTGGGACTGCTCAAACTGTAATTTTATGAAAATGAGTTCTTGACATGTTCTTGAAATTTATTTGTTGCGGGCTTCGTTGGGGACCGTTGGGTGATCGCTATTGCATTTTGGTACATTGAGTATGAGGTTGAGATAGTTTTTGGTGCTTCGTTCTGTGTCGATAGGCACTTGGTTGCATTAGAAGTCGTATGAATCGTGTTGGTGTCAAAATGTTGTGTTCATGAGTTGCGTTGCATTGCATGTCTTGCTTTGTTGTTTCGGGGTGTTGGTTTGAGTTGAATAATTGCCATCGTGTCCTAGAATGAGTCTTGAGGTGTCGGTTCGAGTCGATAGGGCGTGGCTCAGAGTTTGCATCAAATTTGAGCTTTTGGGGTCGAATGGATGCAGAACTAGCGCGCCGCAGCACCCGAAACTCGCATGTCGGAGCGTTGCCAGTCTCGAGTGATTTAGAATGTCATAACAAATTTTTCATTTCAGGTGGTGAGCGCGACTATTACGTCTAAGCTATGGAAAAAATTAAGTGCATGTAATCATGTTAGTATGTGCAGTAGTGGTCCCAAACGAGATCCAACGAATCCCTCGACGCCATGTAAGTATGTTCGACGTGCAAAAGAAAAATATTTTATGTTTTTGAGGTATGCCAAATGTCTTGTGACCAATTATGAGCGGGTTTGGAAGTCAGTGAACGTGGCCGAGGACCTCTCCATCTCGGTAAAGCATGACCAGGTTTAGATCAGGATTGGAACGCGGTAAAGCATGACAATGGGCCAATCCACCCGGTAAAGAATGACCCGGGATCTCATGTATGTGGTAATGGACTTTCCCCGCCAGCCCAGTACTGTGGTTTTGTAAGTCCAAAAATTAAGTCGACGTAACCCAACTGCATGCAAATCTATGAAATATGAAAAATAAGTAATCAGTTGATTTAATTGCTTAATTGATTATGTGACATGCATGATTATATGTTAAATAGGATTTAATTGTCATTATGCATAAAACTGTATTTTTAAAGGATTATTCAAGTTGCGATCGAAGAACGGAGACCGATGGCTGAAAAACTAAAAATATTTTTTTAAAAAAATGTTTTTAATTATTTAAAATATGGTTGATGGTTTTTCATATTTTTGACAATAAGGAGTTTTGAGGTGATTTTATACACCGGGACGTAAATTTTATCAGTTTTGTTTTTTCAACAAAAATACGAACTTTTTAGCAACCCGGCTAATAAATTCACAAACTTACTTTAACAAAACTATTTTAATAGTTTAGTTAAATCCTAATCAAGCACTAATGGGCATAAACTTATGCTTAATAGGCCTGAGCCTTATTTATGGAATTAATTAGTATTTAAATAAGTTGATCACCCCAAACCCTACACAACAACACAAGCTATTTTCAGAAAATTCTCTTCCAAAATCCTTCACACGACACACACATCTACATTATTTTGAAGAGGAAAAATCGAGAAAAGCTCAAGGAATTCAAGCCAAGGTTCTTGCCCCGTTCTTCGCAAATCGTCAACGAGTAATCATGCTTTTAAAACGCAAAGGCACGCATAATCCTTCCATTCAAACATCATCACATCATATTAAGATTTTATGCATGTTTTGTACGAAGAACAAGTAGCATATGATTTATTTTCAAATTGCATGTACATGTGTTCCAAACTTGATTTTAGAGTCCCTGAATATAGCCACAAACGCTGCACACAACCAAGAGACACGAGCTGTTGCACACAAGTTGTTGTCATGTAATCAAGGGTTTGGTTTTTGTTCTTAAGGGCTCGGCTTGGGCTTGTCTCGGGTCAAGGCTTAGCCATGGTCTGTGAAGTGTCAAGGAAAGAGCCCTAGCCATGCTAGGACTCGAGTTAAGGGGCTTGGGAGGAGTCCTTGCCAACAAGGACTCCTACCCGAGAGTTGCTAGGGAAGTAGCACAGAGTTCAGTGCTTGCGCAGGGGTTGTGGGCTCAACCAATGGGGCTTAGGCTGGGCTAGGTCGACTCTTTGGGTTCCTAGGTGAGTGCACAATGTGTTGGTTCAGGGGCTAGATCGGTTGGCTAAATCCTAAAGAAGCAAGAAGAGTCCTACACCTAAGTGAAGTTCTCGGCCATGCAAGGGTCAGGGGTTGGGGCTTCGGATTTTGGTTTTGGGATGGTTCCTAAGGGTTCCAAGGGTCCAGTAGGGTGTCTAAGGGTTTTTGTCAGAGTTTGGTTCATTATGGCTCGAGGGTGGCTCGGGGGATTCGAGACATGGCTCGGTGCCAACTAATATGGGTCAATTTAGGGTTTTTAATTGAAACACGGCTCACGGGGTCGAGTCGTGGTTCATGAGGGCTAAAATAATATAAAAAGTCCAAATTTTGAGTTTAGGAATTTTATATTAAAGTTTGGAATTTTCGGGATTAAAACGCCTTTAAAACGACTAATAACGAATTAATTAAAAAGTCTAGTATTTAAGCTAAATAAAATTATTGAAATTTTAATTTAGGCTTAAATAGTTATTTGGGTCATGTTAGAATCAACGAAATTAAGAAAAAGTCAAAAATATGGAATTTTATGTCTAGGGGTAAAACGGTCATTTTACACCTAAAAAAATAGTAAACGTCATGGGAGTGTCTTAAATGCTGTTTTATATGCTAATATGATTATTTTCGATGGTTATGAATGTTTATGACATTTTATACATTAAATTACGATTTTTAAATGTCTATGTTTTTTTTTATGATTTAAAAATGGGCATTTAAATGACATGTTGCATGCTTGGTTTCAAAATAAAATGATATTATTATGCATCTTTTTATTGCGTGATGGAAATACGACATGTTGAAAGGCTTGAAGAGATTGTGACTAAATACGTGATATGTTGAAAATATCGTGAGAGTTATGGTCCCAGTGGGAGCCCGACGATCGTGTTTTTTTGGATACGAATACGAATATGTTAATACGTTGGCCAAGACCCAGTTGACTGGTTAGAGTGTCGCTGGTGTCCCCAGCGCCCAGTACTGTGGTTTTCTCTAGATGGATCCATCGCCCAATACGATTAAGAATACGAGCCACAATCACGATATGAATTCAACAAACACGAACATAAATATGAATACGAATATGAATATGTTTATGTTGATATGATTATGTTTATGAAAATGTTTAAGTTTAAAGTTTATGCATTATTATGAAAATGATATTTGAAGTACAAGTATTTTTCACTGTTGTATGTAAATTGTATTACGTATTACTCGTTATCAAGGATATGATATGTTGAGTCTTTAGACTCACTGGGTGTGTTTGATACAGGTGAGTTTGATGGAGGTCTTGATGGTTGACCTGACTGGACTGAAGGTGCACATAACCCGAGGACCAGCGCTTCTACTTTCCACATTTAAGTTTACGATTATGCTAAAAGACTTTTACGACTCTTTATTTATGTTTTTTTTAGAGATTTTTGAGAGGTTTAGTATGGGCTATACTTTTCATATTTATTGCTTTTTAGTGGGTAAAACGTTTTATGATTTTACGATTTAAAATATTTTCCTTTGGTTTTGGAATGTTAGTTTATTGTTTATTTTTAAAATGGTACAAGATATTTTCAAAGTATTTATATATTTATGTAAGAAAATTTTTTTTAGCACATTTTAAGCAAAACAAATAAGGAGACGTTTCAGGTTTAGTCTGATCAGGCACATTTATGTATGGGTCATTTGCTTTGAAACATATTTCTACGCAAAATGATGAAGTTTATGCATGTTCAAATATGTATGATGCAAGTATGTTCTGAAAATTTTTATGATGATGGGACGTCTAAGTTTACGTTATCATAATCAAGTTTAAGTATGTACGTCCTACTTTAAATATGCATGTGGTTTTATTATGTATTACTTGTTACCTTCAGTTTATACGTGTTGAGCCTTTAGACTCACTAGACTTGATCGATGCAGGTGAGGACGAGTATGAGGAGACGAGGAGTGGGGACCAATGAGCCGGGTTTGACTACGCAGGAGGCTAAACCCGAGGACCGTCCATGTTTTAAGAATTTATGAATGTTGATTCAAATACTCTGATTTTCATCAGATTGTTTACGATGTTTAACGTTTACTTTTTGCAAACTTCGATTGTAATTGTTTATATTCCAAATTTTTTTAGATGAGCATATTATTTTAACGCATTTTGAATGTTTATTATTTATTTAAGAAAAATTTTATTTTTATTTTTTCCGCAAATTTCAAATAGTTTAAAATTACGGTACGTTACAATGAATCTTTCAGTATCACTTGGTTTTCGGCAATCCAGGCAACCCTACATAGACACACTGATGTGAGTTGTTGCACCAGAATATATCCACCATGCGTGTCTAGGCACTAAAATTAAATTAACCTCAGAACAAACCATATTTAGAAGCATACCTTTCTTAGCACGCCAAGCATGATAATTACTGCACTGCTTCTTCATATGCCCATCACCACCACAGAAAAAACAACCATAACTTTGAGAATCACTAGGATTCTTCAGTTGTTTCTTCGGAGGCTGTGTATCTGCAGCTTCCTTAACCTTCATATTCTTTCCTTTATCCTTCGAGGTAGAGGCATAATGAGCACTTTCTGTCTTGTCTTTCTTCAACCTTTCCTCTTCTTGGACACAGTGCGAGATGAGCTCATTTAGAGACCAAGTCTCTTTCTGACAGTTATATCTCACCTTGAACTGGTTAAACTGAGGAGGAAGAGATATGAAAACTAGATGCACCAGCAAGTCCTCAGAGAGGTCAAGCTTCAGTGCCTTCAACCTTGAAGCAAGATGAGATATTTCTCGAACAGTTGATCCAGTTTTTGTCTAATGTGACAACATCGGTGACATTGTGCAAGCAAAAGAATCGAGGTCTCATCAACGATCTAAACATATATTGAAGAAGTTCTACATAATCCGGGAGATTGTGAAAAGATGAGACATAGTAGTAGAAAGGGTAGCAGATAACGTTGTTGATCCATTGACGAAGCTCTTGCCAGGATCATTGTTTGAGAAGCATGAAGAAATGAGTCTTAAATCTATGGGTAGTTGGCTATAGTGCAAGTGAGAGATTGTTAAAATAAGTGCCCAAATTGTGGCTTGTGGCTTGAACTTTATTGACTCTTATGTAAAAAAATCTTTATTTTAATAATATTCTACGGTTTTATCTATTTATGACAATTAATTTATTATTATATTCATGTAAGCAGCATAGATGAAACCTTTAAATATACAAAAGGTACCATAAGGTCTGCCTCACAACGTAAGATCATGAAACTCATTAGGAAGTGTAATATATTCTGAACAGGTTCATAGTTGTATCAGCCACTTAAAATAAGGATAAAGTTTGCTTGAGCTTGAAACTAACATCTGTAATGTAAACTCATGTTTCATTGGTAAGGGCATGGAAATGTCTATTCATACATATGAGTGATCATTTGATGATGCACTAAACAATCATCCCTCAAACTGTCCAAATGCACTTATCAAGTGGAAAGCTCGGCGGTTATGGTCGTACACCATTAATTGTTTGACCCAGGATAACATGGAGGCTCTGTGTACTAGCACTGCACTTTTTCAGGTGGCGATGTTGAGTGTGGATTCGAAATAAGTAGGAGCCAACGCATTGTAGTTGGAGATTCACTGTTTGTTTACGAGTGAAGATATCATATCTTATCTGGTGAGTTAATAGTACAAAGAATATCTGGTCAGAGTAAGACATGTGCATTTTGGAAAAGTATTTCCTCAGTTTCATATATCATGTCACTGTTATTACTCGAAGATATATCACTTCATTATCAAATTCATTTACAACTCCCGATATACCAATGATTGCAAATTCGGTTGGGGTATATGAGTTGAAGGAAAAGTACTATACGCTAACTATATCATAAGGTTCTTGTATGTACTATCATTCATACATAGGGGATCATGGGGCGATAATACTAGACGTTCTTACCATGATCTGATGGATACATCAGACTTGATTTCTGACATTCTTGATCAAGGGTTGATAAAAAAATGGGGCTATCCTAGGAGAAGTCTGAATAAGAATAAATGTTATTTTGAATCACATGAAGTTATGAACCCACAGATAGGTATATCTCTGAACTATTGAAGGTCACACAAGTATTTGATTTTGTGTTCTCGTTGAGATAGTCAAGTTTGATAAGTGACTTTAACGATTATAGTTTGATGGAGATCAAACATATTTCTTATAAAGAAGTTTATAAGTAGATTTTATGCGTTGGAAGTTGTGGAAGTTAACTTAACTGCTAATTAAGTTAGCAGAGTATAACTGGCTGTTTGGTGAAGGAGTTCACACAGTGGCAGCTACCAAAAATGAATAGAAATTTTGATTTTCAAAATTTTCAATTTTAATTATATCAACATGATTTGTACCATCAACACATTTACACTGTATGACCCCGTAGACAGGAATATGAGTTCACTATCATGTACAATTTTGTTCCATCTCTCCCCCCTCAAAGTAATTTTTGGCCACTTCAAGTTTCTCACAAAAAAGGTTTGGCCACCTTCCACCACCGTGTCGCCGCCATACCATTGTCAGATTTCTCAAATTCCGGTGATCCAATCTCGACGCAAATTTTGTTTAGATCTCTATTGTGATCTATATAGAGAATCCAGTTTCTAATCATGGATCTTATTTGACGATCGAAGGAGGAAGATCCGTTCATGGGGCGTCTGTCTTGCATCCTAGAGCCCACGGACCCTGGGGCGCCTCTTTCAAGAACCTCGCCTTGGTTCGCTTGAGTTTTCTTCGTTTTTCCTTCTGCTTTCTATTCACTAAAGCCTAAAACATTCCAACAATACATTTACTAAAATAGGTTTTCATGATTTTTTATTAAATAAAATGAAATTTTTTGTAGTTTTAAAAACTTGGTAATTTTTATTAATCAAAAAACATGTCATGACATCAAATTTAGTTATTGTAAATTGCTTAATTTTGATAATACAATATAAATAATATAGAATAATAATAAAATAAAAACAACTACTAGATGTTAGGATAAAATATTTGACAACATATAAAACTGATTAAATGATTTTTTTTAAATATTTTGAAATACCATAATATCCTCACAAAATATTTATAATACCTTAAATACATATTTCCATATTTCAACATACAGAATATACAGTGTATCTAAATATAAATACATTCAAATGTATCAAATGAACCGTTTATATATAAAAATGCATATACAGTATATTTAGGAAAAATGAAATTCACTGTATTATGGATTCATCTGTTGATCTTAAAATTAAAACCCAATCTATTCACGTTCAAAGTCTGTTGATTTTTTTTGTTTATGATTTCTTCGTGTAAATGTAATTTATATTTAAATGTCTAATAACAATAAAATATAACAGTAACGAAGCAAATGATGTGTGGCAGGGAATTGTTTATATATACTTAGTTGAAGGGGAACATACAATCACAACAAGGATAAATCAAATTATATGATGAACACAAAATTTTACAGTGTCTTTTTTTTTAAAAGTTGATCAAATTATATTAAACAATTAAAATGAAGTTTTTTTCAATTTAAATGAATTGTATTCAATTTACATTAATTAGAATGCAAGTTTTCTTTAAAGCTTTTTTTATTCAATTTAAAAGAATTGTGTTCAATTTTCATTATTTTTAGAATGTTTTTTTCAATTTAGAAGACTTGTGTTGAATTTACATTATTTAGAATGTAAGTTTTCTTTAGAAAGTTTTTAAAAACGTTGAATGACTTGAGAGTGAGGTTTTTAAGGGAGACAAAAACTTGTGTGAGACGGTCTCACGGGTCGTATTTGTGAGACGGATCTCTTATTTGGGTCACCCATGAAAAAGTATCACTTTTTATGCTAAGGGTATTACTTTTTATTGTGAATATGGGTAGGGTTGACTCATCTCACAGATTATGATCCGTGAGACAGTCTCACATGAGACTCACTCAGGGATAGTGGGTAGGACAGGTAATTATACAATAAAATATTTTGATATCTTTCCAGGTAGTTATGATGGTCTTATTTTTTAGAGTGAGTTTCATGTGAGACGGGTCAACCTTACTTATATTCACAATTAAAAGTAATACTCTTAATATAAAAAGTAATATTTTTTCATTAGTAACCCAAATAAGAGATTCGTCTCACATATACGACCCGTGAGAGCGTCTCACACAAGTTTTTGGCCTATTTTTTATATAATAAAACAACAGTAGATCTCTTGTGAGACGGTATCACGAATCTTTATCTATAAGACGAGTCAACTCTACCGATATTCACAATAAAAAGTAATGCTCTTACCATAAAAAGTAATTTTTTTTTCATAGATTACCCAAATAAGATATTCGTCTTACAAAATACGACATGTGAGACCGTCTAATATAAGTTTTTGCTATAAAATAATAAAAATATATACTATAGACCGAGACACATATGGTGTTTGTGTAACATAAGGCCTTAATTTTATCTGTGTTATATGGGTAAGACATTTATATTTTTAATATGTTTGTCTTAGTTAAGATAGTATAGATCATAGCGAGACAAATGATCTTTTAGAACCATGAAATGCATATTAATATCGAGTAGTCGAAAAATTTTTATTGATGAAAAAAGAAAATTTAATACGCTTAAATCTTATAGAACGAATATTTTGTAGAATGAAGATGGTATTTGTGGTGATTACCATATATTTATTTACCAAATAAATATTATATTATGTGCATGTGATATTGTAACTAGTAATAGTGGCACACGCGATGCGTATGTATACAAAGATTTTGTGCATAAATTGAATAAAAATAATTCTAAATTATCTAATTGAATTTTCTTAACGTACTTCAATATTTTTAAAATCAGTACAAAGGAAGAATAATCAAAAAATTAAAAACAGAATGTGAAAAATGGAAGTTGAAGGAGTTCAGTGGAATAAAAACTGCATTACAGTTTGTAAGTGTATGTAGAGAAAGTGGACAATTTTTATTACCATTTGTTCTTTGAATTTGTGACTATTACAACAATATTTGGAAATATTTATGTATTATTATATTTACAAATTCAAACTTGAACTTGTTTCACGACTTCCTGTGTACCATCATGTATATTGACCTATTATCTGTCTCGTTGTCAACAACCACAAATTGGATAAGTGCAAACCAAGAGTATAAAATACATAAATATACTCGAGTACTAAAAGATTGTAAGAATTCCCACTGTATTGATATCTACATCAGATATCAAAATAATCAGCATTCTAGATGTAAATGCAAATATTTAAAACATAGAGTCAACTGGTAAACTTGAAAATGAAATGTATAAAATCATAGAATAAGTACTATAAATGAATATCTCAACAAGGATTAAAAGAAAATGAATGTTATATGTTATATCTCTTAGTTTTGGTGATAACACACAATGACTTATTGTACTAGATAAAGCTCCCTTTGCATGTATTACAAGTAATCGACTGTTCTATTGACGATTCAGAAAAAGTCATTCAATCGGTCTCAAAGCAGCTTATTTGATCTATTCGACCGCTCGAGCTTACAAGTATGTGGTATAAGACCACTCCATCATTCACTCTATTGGAGCATATTTGAAAACGATCGGGTAAGATATCTTCATATTCAAGTCATACATCTTACAAGGATCCCACCTACTTTATCAGAAAATTTGGTGGACTGATCATGTACTACAAACAAGACATCAGAAGATCTTAATGTTTTCGTACAAAGACGCAGCCGAGAGACAGTTACTTTTTGCTATCAACTACTGTTTCTTTCTGCATTTGGAAATTACCAAATTGATCATTTATTGAAGTGTACTATGAATAAAAAAAGGACAGGAGTGCTTTTGCATTAATGAGCTACGATCGAACGTTAAATGTGCAAATACAAAGAACATTATAAATTGATGATGGCAAGAAAAGCTTCTTACGAAAAAAACGATTTGACATACATTCAAAGCCATTTTTCAGAGTCTAAAATTTCTATGCACCCTTTACACTTATATCAACTACTGTTCAACAGATCTCGCTTCAAGGAACATCCATTAGATAATCAAGGATCAACTAGGTCTTATGTCAATTACTCAACCGTTTCTGTCAAGACCGTTTGAGGAGTTGCTCGATAGTTTGAATATAAGAAATCATTATTTCTATATAATTTTGTTGTATTGGTTGTGAGACTTTCTGTCTAAACAATTGATAATACTTAACTAGGAGTTTCAACTTAGGCAGTTGATAAGTTATAAGGTGAAGAAGGTTGTTACAAAGAGTTGTAAAACCAGAATCTTCTAGGAAAATCCTTCTTATGTAAAAGAGGGAGAGAATTAGAAGCTTGAGTCTCCGAACATACATAAAAATCATTGTGTCATTTCAATTATTGCATTTATTTATTTTATTTTTTACTTATATTTGAGTATAAATGTGAGGCTTGGGGCCGAAGAGGGTGGGGGGTAATCACCGGTACCATGAGGTTGCATAGACAATGAGCGGATCCTGGCAGGCTTTTAGACGAAGAGAACATGAATGAACCGATCTTAAATCGGAAGGAGATGGGCTCCAAAACTGTTCAGGTATGAGACTGTGCAGTTGAGGAGGACTTAAAAGTTTTGGTATGTACTACTCATATCATGAAGGTGCATCTTCTTTTCGGCAGCTCATCACATAAAAACTTAAAGTTAAATGTGCTTGACTTGGGGCAATTAAACGATGGGTGACCCCCTGAAAAGTTTCCCAACGTGCGTGTGAGTAAAGATATAAGGACGTTGAAAAGACTCGTCTTGGTATAGTGGAGACAGTCGTTGAATCTGGGGCGTTACAATAAAATTATCATAAAACCCTTGGAAATTTTTTTAGTAATATTTGTAGTCCGACCGTATTTAATAGTTATGAAAACCAGGTCTTTTGTAACTAACCCTATCAAGATTGTTTGTATTATTTGTCAGTGTTTAAGAGAAAATTTTAAAATTTTTATTACCCCGGTTCTAAACACATCATCGATCCTAAAACTACCTTAGATTTAAAATCCGCGTTAACTTACATGAAGAAAACATGCAAAAAGATTAGGACATTACCTTGATCGATAAGGTCAAGATCGCAAGGACATCAACCAATTGAGGTAAACTATGTATAGAAAGATTCAGATAAATAATGAACAATAAAATAAAAACCAATGTCTAGATAAAATATGAACAATAAACTACAAATCGATGAGTTCAAAGGATGATTATCAGATTGGGAGGGAGAAGTTTAACTCATAATTTATCATCAAAATCTCTAGAATCCGTAGCATCTGTTGGACGAACAATTAATTGTAAAATTTCAATAAAAGTGGATTGGAAGAGACTGTTTGACGCGGGGTTTGAAAATTTTAAATTAGACAGTTGCATTCACATAAGAATACGAGGAGTTAAAATGGAGAAGATTATGAGCAAGATCTAAAGAGAGGATGGAGTAAGTTTCCATCTTACCACAACACGTTGTGAAGGTAATTTCGAAATAGGAAAAATGATCAAATATAGATTTATGTGTGTGTTGGGTTGAGAAACTTCATGATGGAAAGATGTGATTTCTCAAAATTTTTTTTAAGACATCGTAAATTGCTTCAGATGTTTCTTCGTTCTTTAATCTTGCCTTTCAATATTTAAACAATTCCAACGTTCAAATCTCCTTCCACGTTCAAATGTACTTTTGGCTGACACAAAAGCAATGCGTCTTTGAACGTTGTCTTCCACGTTCAAATGTTTCAAGATATAACTGCTATTTTAACGTCTTTGAACGTTAAAATTGTCAAAGCCAAAAGTCAACGTTCAAATCTCCTTCCACGTTCAAATCTCCTTCCACATTAATGATTTTTGGCATCTGTACAGATATGAAAACTCAAGAGAAAATCATGTATGTATCTTTGTCTTGGTAGAAAATAGTATTGGAACACTTTGAGTCCTCGAATATTTTGCATGATTGGTCATAATTTTTTGTATGTCTAGCTGGTAGGCGTATAAAATGACTTGATTCACAAGCATACCAATTAAAGACCAATATGCATCTAGAATACTCTTAAAGAGTCTAGCTTGAGTCGTGGAAGCAACATGAGGTATAATAAGATTATCAAGCCTAACTTTAGAATTGTTAGCTAGAAGAATATGAAGTCCAACTAAAGTCTTGAACAATAGGCGATGCAGCTTGTCCATGTCATCCAACTCGAAACATGTAAATACATTAAAATAGTAGTTATATCTTGAAACAACTTGATGTTGTTGATAAGTGTAATTTGACACTATATATTATGTGTTTAAACTTATATTGATGTGTGTTTTAATGGAGAATTACGTGTTCGGTACTTTTTTTTTTGTGTCGCATATGAATTTAGAAAATATACAATTTAAGGTACAAAAAAGGTGGAAGAGAAAAAATATGGAAATAGAAGTGAATGAAGGAAAAAAATAGCAGCTAAGGCGCCCCAACCTTTATTTCTGGGCACCCAAATTTAGTGAGATATAAGATTTTATTTGCGGTCCGGTGCCTAAGCACTTACTTCTGGGCACCTCAGTGCTCGTGTGTCAAAAATGCAAGTGTCACGCCCCGAGATCTGGGTTAGTTGACACCGGCGTTATTCAACAATCACATAATTGCTAAACAACAAGCCTCGTAGTACAGTATAAACCAAAACCAGTTTATATATTATAAATACCATAAAAATGGAATCGTCTTTACAATAGTACATCTGAAACGATAAAAATCTGCGGAAGCGTTTATAACTTGAATTAAAAACGCACGAGAACATATTCTTCATTAAAATTCTTCATGCCTCCACTATCAGTCCAAAAACTGGTGTCTGATTCTTCTTTCTCTATTTCTTCTTCTGATTTGTCTGGGGAAGGTAGAGTAAGGGGTGAGTATTTTGGGAAATACTCAGCAAGTGGGGGCCGTTCGAGCACAATATAACAACATGCATAATTTCGAAAATCACATGACTTGCACTTGCATAACATCATTCATATCATATGCATAACATTTACTAGCACTGAGATTCGTCTATTTTCTATGGTTTACTGATATCAGTCCCTAATTTTTACTCCTCTAAGGGGGCGAGGCCGTATAGCGGTTATATCCCCCACCACGTAAGGGTACGTCATGGTTGGGATTCCCACCCATATCCAGTCGACTCCTCACAGTGCTCAAAATCGTATGACAATCAACACAATAAATAAGTAGAAGAAGAATGTACTCGACCGTATTTTTCAAAAAACGAAATAAATAATATGCATAACGAGATTTAATCTTTAAAACAAGTCCACTTACCTTAGACTGGAAGAAAACGTGAAGAACTCGGAAAACATAGAAGAATCATGCAACCAACCCCTCGAAGACGCAGCAGCACATCTACCGGAAAATCAGTAGTCTTGAAAAATTCACTGTGCCTTATTACACCGTTGGATCGAACTCAAACTTTTACAGTACGTTCATAAGTACGTTAAATAAATTATGAACGGTGGAGATCGGGTTTGGAAGTCGTTTAGGCCTGTTCATACAGAAAAACCGTAGGCATGCTGAATTCCCGCCTAAAATCTGAGCAGGTTTTTTGCGAAGGCTATAAACGAAAAACTAACCGTTGGATTTTGCTGAAATTTGGATATGTCATGTGAAACATACCGAAGCATATTCTGAACGGTGGAGATCGGATTCCGAGCACCCGGGAGAGAGAACGAATTTCTGAACTTTGAAAGAATTTTGATGACTAGTGCAGAATTTTGAAGAACAAAAAAATTCAAAAATTTTTGGGAGCACTTGTGAGAGCAAATTTCGAAAATTTGTTTGCTAGAATGAGGGGTGAAATTTTTAAAGGCTTAGGGGGTATTTATAGGTGTTGGGTGAGAATCTTACCATAAACCGATTGATTTTCCTTCCAAAATTGCGAGATAATTATTCCTTAATTATCGAGATATGTATTTCATATTTAATGATATGCTTCCTTGTTGAGAAAATATGCCTTGTATGTAATATTTCCTTCCAATTTGATTGATATCCAGCCTTATTTCGAAATTAATACATGATTTGTACTGAATTTTGAATTTCATGTATTTATTGACTTGAAATTTCCAATACCATGTATTATTTAATATTTTCAAATTTATTATAACTCAAAAATAAATTCTTATACATGTCTATATTTAATTAATTACATGCCCAAAAATTTGGGTGCTCACATCCCTCCCTCCTTATTGAAAGTGTCGTCCTCGAAACTTGAGTCGGCTTGACCTTGGAAAAAGGTAGGGATATTGCTTGCATATTTTCCCTTCAAACACTCATGTAGTTTTCTTGTTATGTTTGTTTTGACCATTGCACCTTGACGTAAGGATTGATACGTCGTCTCAATACTTGGTTTTTAGTGTCCACAATATGAATAGAGATATCTTCATATTTCAGCTCTTCCCCCATGTTACATTTGATCATGAACGATTCAATTTCCATAACATGGCCTGTGTTTGAGGTGTATTTCCTTAGTTTAGACTTGTGGAATACATTGTGGATTCTAGACATAATCTGGTGGCAATGCTATTCTGTAAGCCAATGTGCCAATCTCTCCAGAATTTTGAATAGTCCTACGTAACGAGGTTTCACTTTTTCAGCTTTACTGAATCTGATGATTCTTCTAATTAGTGAGACCCTTATATAAGCTTTTTCACTCAATGTGAATTACATTGATCTCTTTTTAAGATCAGACTAACTCTTTTGTTGGTCTTATGCAGCCTTGAGTCTGTTTCTGATGATGGTCACTTTTCCATTGTCTCTTGGATTAGTTCTAGCCTGGTGATGAATGTCTTCTCTATTTTGTCCTAGTACAGTGGTGATCGATATTTTCATCCGTAAAAGGCTTCAAATGGAGTCATTCCAATATTGTTGTGATAACTGTTATTGTAAGCGAACTGTATCAGTAGTAAATGTTTACTTCAATTACTACTGAAGTCTATTGCACATGCCCACATTCTCTAGGGTTTGAATCATTCTCTCTGTTTTGCCATCAGTTTGAGGGTGATGAGTCATACTAAGAGTAACTGTTGTTCTCGTGGCTTCTTGAAAGCTCTACCACAAACGTGACACAGATCTTGGATCTCTATCCGACATTATGATTGTAGGCACTTTATGCAGCCCTATAATGTTATCCATGTATAGAGTAGCCAACTTGTGAATATTATAATTCCTTCGGACGAGTAGAAAGTACACAAATTTTATGAGTCTATCTACGATTATACGTACCATGTCGTGACTCTGTATTGACTTTGACAATTTTACAACAAAATCCAAGGAAATATGTTCTCATTTTCATTTTAGGATTTTAACGGTTGCAGTAGTCTTTCCAGTCGTTGATGCTCGACTTTCACTGGTTGGCATACTTATCGTTTAGATTTAAACTCGACGACATCTATTTCCTTCTGCTACTCCAGAAACTTTCTTTCAAGTCCCTATACATCTTTGTACTGCTTGGATGGATTGGGAATGTTGACTTATGAGCCTCTTCATCACTTCTTATCGAAGATTGTTGATGTCTGGCACACATAATCGTCTTCTCATCCCAAGGATTCTGTCTGGGTCAAGATGAAAATCTGACAATTTTATTTCCATGACTTGTTCTTTGAACTTCTCTAGTGTCGTGTCTCTACTCTATTTTGACTTGACTGCTTTCTGAAGGCATGGTTTCACGGAGAGTGATGCTAGGGTTATCTTACCCATGTTTTTCCGACATAAAGCATCGACAACCTTATTTGTCTTGCCAGAGGGATAGCTTACTGTCAAGTCATAGTCCTTGAGTAACTCTATCCACCTTATTTGCCTCATTTTAAATTCTTTTTGCATGAAAAAAATACTCGAGGCTTGGTGGTCTGTGAATATTTCACACTTGGCATCGTAGAGATAGCGTCTCCAAATTTTTAAAGCAAAGATCACTGCTTCCAACTCGAGATCGTAAGTAGCGTAGGTTTGCTCATACGCCTTCAGTTGACTCGCCTGTCTTGCATGAGTACGCATCTGATATCTTTCTTTGATTCTTTACTGTAGATGGTAAAATCCTTGTCCTCAGTAGATAATACCAACATTGGTGTAGATGCTAGCTGCTCCTTTAATGTTTGAAAGCTCTTTCACATCTTTCTCTTCAGTTGAATTCATAGTTCTTTTGTACGACTCGTCTGTGATGCGACTATTGAAAAGAAGCCCTCGATGAATTTCCGCTAATAGCCTGGTAATCCAAAGAAGCTTCTAATTTCGGTTGCATTCTTATGTTTCAGCTAATCTAGAATTGCCTTTAAGTTCTTAGTTCCATTGATATTCCTGATTTCGATCTCACATGACCTTATTTTGAATGCTGACATTGGGGTGTCTTCTACTATGACCTTTAGCTGATTATAGCTTGACCTCAGGTCGAGCTTGGAGAAGATCGTAGCTCCTTTACGTTGAAAAAAATTGTCTATAATTGGAAGATGATATTTATTCTTGAATGTGATCTTATTGAATTCTCGATAATCTATATACAATCTCATACTTCCATCATTCCTCTTTACAAAAAGGACTGCAGCTCCCCAGGAGGATGCACTTGTCCTTATTAGTTTTTTTGTCTAACAACTCTTGAAGTTGTTGTTTTTTTTTAGCTCCTTGAGTTCATCTGGAGCCATTCAGTAATGTGTATTGGAGATTAGTGCATCACTGGTACTAAATTTATCTGGAACTCTACTTCTTAGTATGAGAACATTCCAAGAAGCCTTTCTGAAGAGAAAAAAAAAAGACGTCCGAAAATTTTCGTATTACTGGAACATCTTCCAACTTTAGCTCATCTCCTTCTTGCACTTTGTTCACCATTGCTAGGTAAACTTCTTCTCCCGATAGTATGGCTTTCCAAGTCTAGGTAACAGAAAAATATATTTCTGTTCCTTGGCATTGCCATGGTACCCTATTTCTTCTTGGTTCGGAGTTCAGAGTTTGACATTCTTACTCTGGTCATCTACTATTGAACGGCTCTTAGATAACCAATTCATCCTTAGGGTGACGTCGAAATCTACCGAAGTGAGTTGAATCAAGTCGGCACTGAACATACACGAATTGATACTAATTTTAACTTATCTTGAAATTATCCCGATTACTATCTCAAAATTAAAACCCATATAGAATATTGAAACTTAACTCAGTATTAGTCTATAGCTTATTGACTTAAATCCCGAAAATTATAACCTATTCGTTACCTCAAATAATTATTCTTTTACTAAATCTTACTTTCATCAAGATCACGAGCCTATCACGCTCTAAAACAAGGAGTTCATTGAATGTCATTCTCTTTGAATCATTATTAGTACCATAAAAGTCATAACTTATTGTACTATACTTTCCTTGATACCCATCAATATCTCATAACTTATTTTTTATTATTATTATTATTATTATTATTATTATTATTATTATTATTATTATTACGTAAGGTTGTAGCCTACTTGTTATCCCAAAATAATATAAATTCCTTAACCAGATGATATTTTCTCACAAGATATTCCAATGTCCTACATATTTAAAGTTAACGCTTAATATTCTTAATAACCCAAACATATTGCTCACACAATTAACTATCGACACAAAATCAACTTCTATAGTACAGTACCTGAAACTTATGATATAATCCTTATATCAACTTTTCTTATATTAGTTTTCATAAATAACTTATAATCCTCGAGTCAATTTTTTTTCCTTAAATGAGAAGCTTAATCCAACTTATCTCTGATAGATATATTCCCAAAATAAATACAAATACTAATTGTCTTCATAATAAAATTTCAAAAAAAATCGATAAGTAGTTCAAGAAATACGTTGAACGAGATTTTCGAGAAAGTTTCCAAAAGTAGAAAGATAGAAAAAATACGTCGAGAGGATTCTAGAACAGTCGACAGAATAAAATTCTGAGTTTCCTATGAAAAGTTATGAATTCTACGAAACTTTCCTAAAATAGCAAAAAACGAGATTTCGAAGGTCTAAACAAAATATTTTCTCGTTTTCGGACCACGCCCCGAGACCTGGGTTAGTTGACACCGGCGTTATTCAACAATCACATAATTGCTAAACAACAAGCCTCGTAGTACAGTATAAACCAAACCAGTTTATATATCATAAATACCATAAAAATGGAATCGTCTTTACAATAGTACATCTGAAACGATAAAAATCTGCGGAAGCGTTTATAACTTGAATTAAAAACTCACGAGAACATATTCTTAATTAAAATTCTTCATGCGTCCACTATCAGTCCAAAAACTGGTGTCTGATTCTTCCTTCTCTATTTCTTCTTCTGATTTGTCTGGAGAGGGTAGAGTAAGAGGTGAGTATTTTGGGAAATACTCAGCAAGTGGGGGCCGTTCGAGCACAATATAACAACATGCATAATTTCGAAAATCACATGACTTGCACTTGCATAACATCATTCATATCATATGCATAACATTTACTAGCACTGAGATTCGTCTACTTTCTATGGTTTACTGATATCAGTCCCTAATTTTTACTCCTCTAAGGGGGCGAGGCCGTATAGCGGTTATATCCCCCACCGCGTAAGGGTACGTCATGGTTGAGATTCTCACCCATATCCAGTCGACTCCTCACAGTGCTCAAAATCGTATGACAATCAACACAATAAATAAGTAGAAGAAAAATGTACTCGACTGTATTTTCAAAAAACGAAATAAATAATATGCATAACGAGATTTAATCTTTAAAACAAGTCCACTTACCTTAGACTGGAAGAAAACGTGAAGAACTCGGAAAACATAGAAGAATCATGCAACCAACCCCTCGAAGACGCAGCAGCACATCTACCGGAAAATCAGTAGTCTTGAAAAATTCACTGCGCCTTATTGCACCGTTGGATCGAACTCAAACTTTTAGAGTACGTTCATAAGTACGTTAAATAAATTATGAACGGTGGAGATCGGGTTTGGAAGTCGTTTAGGCCTGTTCATACAGAAAAACCGTAGGTATGCTGAATTCCCGCCTAAAATCTGAGCAGGTTTCTTGCGAAGGCTATAAACGAAAAACTAACCGTTGGATTTTGCTGAAATTTGGATATGTCATGTGAAACATACCGAAGCATATTCTGAACGGTGGAGATCGGATTCCGAGCACCCGAGAGAGAACGAATTTCTGAACTTTGAAAAAATTTTGATGACTAGTGCAGAATTTTGAAGAACAAAAAATTTCAAAAATTCTTGGGAGCACTTGTGAGAGCAAATTTCGAAAATTTGCTTGCTAGAATGAGGGGTGAAATTTTTAAAGGCTTAGGGGGTATTTATAGGTGTTGGGTGAGAATCTTACCATAAACCGATTGATTTTCCTTCCAAAATTGCGAGATAATTATTCCTTAATTATCGAGATATGTATTCCATATTTAATGATATGCTTCCTTGTTGAGAAAATATGCCTTGTATGTAATATTTCCTTCCAATTTGATTGATATCCAGCCTTATTTCGAAATTAATACATGATTTGTACTGAATTTTTAATTTCATGTATTTATTGACTTGAAATTTCCAATACAATGTATTATTTAATATTTTCGAATTTATTATAACTCAAAAATAAATTTTTATACATGTCTATATTTAATTAATTACATGCCCAAAAATTTGGGTGCTCACAGCAAGCGCCTTAGGACTGAAGATGCACAAAAAATTAAAGATGAAGTTTGGTTTTAATTAGGCGCTTCAGAGCTTGACGACGTAAGAAACAAAGAAACTTTGGACTCAATGGTTTAAAGGACCAACCCTATCAGATCTTAGGGGATTTTTACTTTTAGAAGTTAAAATAGAGAGGCAAGGGAGAACATCGAAGAGCGAGAGATATTGGTATGAAGACAGAGAAGGTGACATCTGGGGACTGAGAAACATCTTCTATGTCAAAAATATTTATACTTTAGGCTTTAATATTTGCACTTTAGGCTTTAAACATCTTCTATGTCAAAAAAATTCATGAACCTAATACAATTTTTGACAATTTATAGTTGTACTTTAGACTTTAATATTTGTATATTAATGAATTTCATGAAGTTATTAAAAGTCTATTGAAAATTTGAATACCTCTAGAATTTTATAGAATTTTAAAAAGTCAATGTTGAATATCTCTAGACTTTTATAGAGTTTTAAAAATTCAATGTTGAATACCACTTGACTTTTTAAAACCCTATGAAATTTTATTTTGAATACCACTAGACTTCTATAGAGTATGCAAAAGTCTTAATTGAATACATCTAAACTTTTAAAATCTACAAAAATCATTAAAAGTCAATGATTCTCCTACATTGAATACACCCCCCTTATTTCTCCCTCTGTCACTTCACCTCACATCTTTTCTTATCTTCTCTTCTCTCCTCTCATCTATCTCTATCACTCTCTCAAATTTTCAAAATGTGCCTCTATATATATTTTCATATTTCCTTTCAAACTTTTCATTTTTGGCTGATTGTTCATTTAATAATTTTTTATTTTAATATGATAGAAAATTTTGAATTCTAGAATTGATTTATATAAATTAATGTGATATCAAGAATAATAAAAGATGAACCAAAAAAATGCCGTTTAATTCTTAATAATTGAATAGCATCGCAACAACCATGATTTTTTAAATTATTTTTAACATTTTTAATTAATATGTAAGTTATGATATTTTTGTACAAAATTGTATCCACACAATGATAAATAATATCCTTTTCACATGTATATTATCAATTTAAAAACAAGGTTACATATTAATCAATTGATGTATTTTTAAAAATTTATAAACATGCATACAAACCCACATATATATATATACACATGTAAGTATTAAATTATTTTACTTTAAATAAGTAATTTTATTTATTAATATAAATAATGAAAAATTATTTCAAATTGAATATGTTATATATGTCAAATAATTATTAGTTCAAAGAAATTAATAAAAAATAATATGTTATAATTAAGTACAAAATTTATAAAATCCTATAAAAAAATTTCACAAAAGTCTATAAAAATCTTGCAAAAAAATCTACATGAATCCACATAAATTTGTTTATAAATTTGTGAGATTTTGCAAAATTCAATAAAAATCTTACAGAAAAGTCTACATTAATCCACATAAATCTGTTTATAAATCTGTGAGATTCTGTAAAAGTCAATAAAAATCTATCAAATCCATAAAAGTCTATCCTTTGAAAAAGTCATTAAAAGTCGTCAAAACTCTGGATTAAATACATCCCACTTAATTTCTAGAGGAACTATATATCTTGTTTTGAATCTATGTTTTGACTTTTTTATTTATTTATTTGAATTCTTCTTCATTTATTTATGTTGTCCTGGTAATGCTTTCAATTTATTGTTCATAGATTGATTGATATAATAATCATTATCTATCACTTGATAGAAGTGATCTAGATTGAGATAATAAGAAAAGATATCGTGGACATTTATATAGTTCGGAAGACATGTAATCCCATTGACGTAATTGAAGGAACAATAATGCATCTATCATTCGATATTAGGTTTTTGATAGGAGTATCAAAATAAATATTATATGGTAAGTTTTATTTGTCACTTGGAAAATAGAATATAAATAATTAATTGTTATTATCTAATAAACATGATGAATTTAGGAATATAGACGTTAGTAAGTTTTATTTGTCACTTGGAAAATAGAATATAAATTATTAATTGTTATTATCTAATAAACATGATGAATTTAGGAATATAGACGTAAATAGGAATCTCACATATTGGATAACCAAGTAAAATCGAACATCTAGATCCATTTTATCATTGAACTCTCAATATTAACATTTGCATAACTTTAGTTTGATTTTCAATTAATCGATCCAAACCCATTTTAAATTTGTATATAAAATTAAGACTATTCTAATTACAGTACTGAATATATACATCTAAATATTTTAGTCTCATGGAAACAATTCTTTATTCATCATATATTAAAACTTGATATGATGCGCTTGCGAGGGAAAATCATGAAACAAGTTTTTTGCGTCGCTACTGGAGTGAATTTTATTTGAGTTATATCAATTGGTCTTGATTTTAATTTAGAGATAATTTTATATTTTCTATTTAATTACCTGATGTTTTTTCTCTTTGTTTGCAGTTTATGCAAAGATCTCAAAGTCTCGACAAGCTAATCTTTGATCCGGAGATCGAAAAAATTGCTAGGAGATTAAGGAAAGCAAGAAGAGAAGAACTCAAGAAAGTGGTTGAAAATATCAAGAATAACAATAAGCCACCCCATGCGGTTCCCAACAGAGACCACTTCAGGCCAGTAATCAACAACAATTATTTTGGCATAGCTCGTGGAACCATCGATGCAAAAAATTTCCGGTTGAAGCCAACATTGATTAAAATGATGCAGTAGAACCAGTTTGGATGCTCAGATACCGCAGATCTTCACCTTCATCTGAGAATGTTCCTAGAGATTGCGAATACGATAAAAATAAATGATGTTTCTAAAGATATTATTAGACTGTGTTTGTTTCTGTTTTTCTCTCAGAGATCATGGAGAAAATTGTCTCCAATTAATAACACTAGGCATCATAACCATGTGGATATACATTGTTAAGGAACTTGCAGGAGTTTATGTGGTAGATCCTATCATGTCACTCTCGACTCAATTGTTTGTACTTACTACACAAGTAGCAGCATTAAACAAAAGAAGTCAATAGACCTCTAGATCAACTGTAGTACTTATCGAGGAAGAGCCCAACAAGGTGCAAGATCAATATGTCAATAATAGGAACTTCTGAGGCTATCAAAGTAACCATTTTCCTAATAATTATCACTTCAGTTTGGATAAATATGAAAAAAATTCATATTCCAACAACAAAAATGTGTTGAATCTTTCTTCAGGGTCCGATATTCAAAGGAGTGATGGTAGATCATCTTGGGAAGATTTAGTAAGTAATTCTGTATATGAATCATAAAAAAAATGTAAGAAGATTGAGTCTATGCTAGATGATACGGAGACACATGCCATGAATGAAATCTATTGAGATTCAAATAGCCCAACTTGAAATTGTGATAAAGGACAAACAAAGAGGTAACTTCCATAGTAATACTTAAGTGAATCCCAATGAGTACTTCAAGTCTATTAATTTGAGAAGTGGGAAGGAAGTTTGAATTGTGGATCCAATTGTCTAAGATGATAAAGAGAAAAAAGTGGAAGAAGTGGTAGTTGAGGGTGACAAACCGAAGGAAGAAGAGAGTAGAGAGGCCGAATTTTTTCCTGAAAAGCAACCATTACCCAAGACAACTCTTCTGTACCCTCAATGATTTAAGAAAAAAGTTATTGATGATCAATTTGCAAAGTTCCTTGATATTTTCAAGAAGATTCACATCAACATCCTTTTTGCCGATGCTTTGGAGCAAATACCTAATTATACCAAATTCATGAATGATGTGATGTAAATAAAAAAAGAAGTCATGAGAGTTAAAAACAATAAATTGTTTGAGGAGTGCAGCGCAAATCTTCAAAATAAACTACCTAAGAAATTAAAAGATCCAGAAAGTTTCACTATTCCTTGTTTTATTGGTGATTATCATGTTAATAAAGTACTTTGCGATTTAGGAGCAAATATTAATGTGATGTCTTTATCTATTTACAGGGACTTAGATCTTGGATAAGTAAAGCCTTCCACCAGCACATTGCAACTGGCAGATAGGTCTCTCTAATATCCTCGTAGAATTGGCGAGGACATACTCATAAAAGTGGAAATATTTATCTTATCTGTTGACTTCACATGGAGGAAGATCAAGATGTGCCATTGATTTACGAAAAATTTTATTGGCCACTGTAAAGGCTTGATTGATGTGCACAAAGGATATCTAACTTTAAGAGTTGGTGGTGAAGAAGTGGCGTTCCATATTTACAAGGCCGTCAAAGGGATGGACTATTTAAGTACTTGTCACAAAATTGATTTTATTGATTCTTTCATTAATAACTTTGGTGTAGAAAGAGTTTTGGAAGACTCATAAGATAGGTGATCGAGCAAAACTTGCACTATGGAATCCTTAATAAAAATATGATTTTGTATGCTCAAAAATTAATCGCAAATGCACGATGTCAAGTAATAGTATAATATACGCGAGTACGAGTATCGTTCCACTGAAGACTGTATTTGAAAATTATTATTTCTAGTTATCAAATCTATAGCAACGAATATTTGATTGATTGATTATTACTACTGTGCTCAAATAAACATGCAAAAAAAAAGATTCATGAATTAAATGATGAGATATAATATCTAGAATGGTTGATTAAAATTCAATGAGAAATGAATTTGTTGGGAATTTTAGTTCACCTACCTCCTTAATTTATCAATTCGTTCGATAGTGATTTACGCTTCCGACAGGATTTTCTATTCAATTGAACACACTCTCTCGAGTTATGCCAAACTAATTCTACTCAGTGAAGTAATTAAATGTCTTTAATTATTTATCAAGAGTGAATCGCTTATCGATCTATGAGATCCCCTAGTTTTCGTCCGAATGAACTATGACTTTCGGCGCGTATCCAATTTCATATGTCTATGTAAATTGTAGATCCACGAATTATACAACTCGTTCCTATCACAAGCTATTCTCTCGAACTCACTCGCAATATAAAAAATTTGTTAAAGTTAGCTACGCTCTAATAACATGATGCAAAACAGTAGCACATTCAAGAATAAAACAACAATCGAAATATAAATTAACTAAATCAAAGTTTGGGGTAGAATCCTCATAAATCCCAACAAATATTTAAAGTTTAGCTACTCGAATTCATAGTAAAAATAATAACAACAATGTTTAACAGATAAAAACTAAATTAGAAATACTAGATTTGACGAAAAACACAAAGACGATGCCCGGAAATCTTCCTATCTTCAATCCAAGCACGAAATCCTCCCCAAGGCTTGTGATGGCTGCTCAATAATGTCTCAGTTTTTCATGCCTAGGGTTTCTCCTTCAGCCTTCCACCTTCCAAGTTGAATAATAGATAAAATCGGAAACTTTCCTTGTTGAGTCGCACTGGGGCAGTCAAGTTTCACTGCCCCAGTGCACAGTCTTCTTCCCTGCTGGTGCTCTTCGCAACCTCTCGCACTGGGGCGGTCAAACTTTACCGCCCTAGAGCGATGTATTATGTCCTGTTTGTCGGCTACTCTGCCTCTCGCGCTGGGGCGGTCATGTTTCACCGCCCTAGCGCGAGGTGTTCTGTCCTCAACTCCAACTTTGGTTAACTTTTCTCCATTTTTCCGTCGTTTTGCTGCACATTAAAATAACTTGGTGAGCGGTGATCATATGCAATAAAATAAGATGAAATAGACAAAATGCAGACTCCATACAACCCAAAATGATGCAAACTACGACTCACACAATGCATTAAAAACTCGTAAATATGACCTCTATCAACCCCCTTATACTAATCTTTTGCTTGCACTCAAGCAAAATAGGTTATAGACCACAACCAAAACGTGAACCAAAACACAAAGTTAAAGTACTAAAAACAACTAGACTGATGGCGAAACAGCAAACTGACATCTCATGCCCCAGCGCATTTTTGAACTATATCCAATTAGTCAACTCACAACATCTATTAACACCCCTTTTTGAAACAACTTACAGTATTTTGATTTGACTCGAAAATGTACTCGTGTGTGTGCTGTGGGTTTCACCAGCTTGTGCTTCAGATAGTGTCATTTGCGAATCATGCAAGTCACCAAATCAACAATTCAACACAAGCTGTCCAACAAGAATTAAGAAGTCAATATCCATAGATGTTTCGACCGGTCCAAAAAGATGGGGTGTATACTGAACATTTTCATTATGCACTTGTCAGCAT
This sequence comes from Primulina eburnea, assembly GCF_022965805.1. Classification (NCBI taxonomy): domain Eukaryota; kingdom Viridiplantae; phylum Streptophyta; class Magnoliopsida; order Lamiales; family Gesneriaceae; genus Primulina; species Primulina eburnea. The sequence goes on from NC_133103.1 coordinate 20,318,171, forward strand.
TTTGAGCTGACATTCCTCAATGCCTTACAACTCCATCTTTTTAGCCTCGGGATAGGATTTCATCCCTTTTTGGCTCCCCCACACCTTACATCCATTTTTCTCTTTTTTTATTTTTTATTTTTCAAGTGCATAATTTTTTCATGTATACTTCCTGGGATTTGAATAGAAGGTATGTTCATTTCTCTAGCCAAGGGGTGATTTTTGAGGTTCGATGGACGATTGGGACGAAGATTATTCGAGGGGGACTAAAGTTTCTACTCGAGTGTATGCCACGGGTTAGTCACGAATGTCAACAGAAATTCATTCAAGTTCTACTCGCATGTCAACAAAAATTCATTCAAGTTCTACTCGCATCTCATGTTTTTCTAGTTTCCTCACTGATTTTTAAACTCAAATGTCATTTACATTATGCCAAAACCCACTATGTGTGCAAATAAAAATTTACCATGCGCCGGGGGATTCATAATGCGTGACAAGACTAAGCAATATGCAGTTCATCTAACCTAAAATTATCATTGGTATTCACTTGTTTTCACCATCAACTGACACATATGCAAGACACAAACTAGATGACCCATCATACTAAGAGAGTGCTACGTCCCCATGGCACAAAGAAGAACTAAAACAAACTGAAACACATAAAAGAACATATGAATACAGAACATGGGCACAAATGGAAAATAAATGACGGAAAGAAACAAAAAGAAGAATCAAAAATAGATTGCAATAGAAAATAAAATAAAATAAAAGAATGGGAAGCAGTGAACTCCCCTGATCACAGCTCGTCGTTCTCTTCCTCGGGCAGCACCACGCCAAGCTCCGGATCGTCGGCCTGGGATAAGCATAGTGGAAAGGGAATGGAGGCGAGTATGCCGGTGGTCGTAGGTAAGCGGTGGTGTCAAGGCCCATATTGTACGATGCCATCCCGCATACCAGAGACTCCATCGATGTCATGTGTGTACTGTTGACAGTGTTGTACTGATCTTGATGGACCACAAATGCACACAACTCATCAACCTTATCAATAATGGACCGTCGGCGGGGCTGTGGGGGTAGTGGTGGGTGGTTGGCGGCTGCCCCATCCTCGGGTATCTGGGAAGTCGATGGCACGCTTGCCTCTCCTTGTCTTCATCCACAAGTCATCGGGCTTCATTGGTTGTAACCTTTCGTCCTCCACATTAAAAACTACCTCGGCTCACACACACAACTCGGTAATAATGGTAGGAAAGAATAGGGCGATGCTCGAGCTGTGTATGGACTGCTGTATCTAAGAAAAGATCAGTTATCCCACATTAATTGAAATGCTCTCCAGCAGTGCGAAGATCAGGATGGCGCGGTCTTTCTTAATGTCACTGGTATGTGACACCGGCATCAAGCATTTTGAGAGAAATGCATACCACATCGCATGCCTAAACAACAAATATTTTTCCAGAAAACAACTCGGAGTCTTCCACCTAGCCCCCGGGTAACATATGGTTTGCATGATGTATTCAAAATTCGGATTGGCGATTAACGCCTCTAAGTCAGACTCATCTACCACAGGTGTACCCAACAATGTCTTAGTGTGGTGGAGTCGAAGGGGACTAACTTACCCCGTACCATAGCCACTCCATTAGTCTGCTCGGCGGCGTTGGCGTAAAATTCACGTACAAGCGGAATCACCGCGGTCTTAGGTGGTGCACAAAAAGATTCCCATCCCCGTTCCTCAATAGCGTGCAACAAATCTAATGATCTAGAGCATAAATCAAACCCCCGCTCCGGAATGGGGCGCCTATTAATTTTAGCATGCTCATATCTATTTCGGGCTTCCTCATTGACAAATATACCTCGAGTACCAGACGAGGAGGAAGGAAAAGCGTGTGTTACCTTGGATTTCTTCGGAGCCATGTATGAATGTGGGTGTGGAGAGATACCAAGGCGAATCCACGTACCTCTTGCAGAAATTGACGGAGAACGGAGTCACCGGCGGCTTGAGTATTGTGGGAGTGTAGGAACTCGAGTTCTTGTAAATTGAGAGGGGAAGATTGAAGGTGAGAGTCGATTTTTGCAGAAGGAAATCTGATGGGACGAGTGATTTGTTTGTGTGCAGAATGAGGGAAAGAAGAAAAGGGGGCGGGTCTATAACGCTGCGCACTGGGGCGGTAAAGTTTGACCGCCCCAGCGCGCTGCGTTCTGGTGAAAATCAAAGGCCGCGCTGGGGTGGTAAATTTTTACCGCCTCTGTCCCCAACGTGCCCAGGTGTCACGCTCAGGCGGTAAAGTTTTACCGTCCTAGCGCGAACGCCTCGGGTTTTTGCAACTCCAAATTTTTTTAATTTTTTTTTGTAAAACAATAAGAAAAGAGACTAAAAATCGAATTAAATACAAGATAAGGAAAAGAGAGATAGTTCTCAATTTATAGTCGAGAGCTTGACTGTCTGTCAGTTTCAGTTCGGATTGTCTTGGAACCGGGTGGTTCCAAGTTGTGGCTCAACTATGCCACCCATGTAGTGCTTCAGTCGCTGGGCATTGACTGTAAATGTCTCATACTTTCCATCTTGCAATTCTACAGCTCCCGATGGGTAAACTTTAGAAATCACGAATGGACTAGACCATCGTGACTTCAATTTTCCGAGAAACAGTCACAACTGGGAGTTGTAGAGTAGGACATTTCTCCTTCTTTGAATTCTCTTTCGATGATTCGCCTATCATGAGCCCTCTTTGTCTTTTCCTTGTATGATAGTGCGAGATCATATGCCAGATTCCAGAATTCCTCCAACTGATCCAATTGAAGCAGATGTCGTTCACCTGCATCAGGAAAGTTTAAGTTTAGTACTTTTGTAGCCCAATATGCACGATGCTATAACTCTACAGGTAGATGACATGCTTTGACAAACAATAATCTATATGGTGTAGTGCCTATAGATGTTTTGAAAGCAGTCATATACGCCCAAAGAGCATCGGCTAACCTCACTGACCAGTCTTTCCGACTAACACCTACCACTTTTTCCACAATCCGTTTGATCTCTCGGTTCGATACTTCCACTTGAATAATAAGCTCTAGTCTAGACAAATGGTCCGCCACCACATTCTCAACACCTTTCTTATCTTCTATTTCTAAGTCAAATTCTTGCAACAATAAAATCCACATAACTAGGCGTGGTTTTGCATCTTTTTTAGCAAGTAAATATTTCAATGCAGAATGACTTTGGACAAAACAAGGTATGAATGAAATTTGTTAAGCACAAATACTACTGGAAGTAATTCCTTTTCAGTTGTTGCATAATTCAATTGAGCCTCATCTAGGGTCTTACTTGCATAGTAAATTGTATGATATACCTTGTTTTGTCGCTGGCCAAGCAACGCCCCCACCGCAGTATCATTGGCATAGCACATGATCTCGAAGGGTAGATCCCAATCTGGTGCCAACAAGATAGGAGCCGTCACCAAGTGCTCCTTTAAATCCTCGTATGCCTGCAGACAATCAGAATTAAAATCAAAAGACAAATCTTTCATAAGTAAGGAAGATAAAGGTTTGGCGATTTTTGATAAAACACCGATAAAAACAGGCGTGGCCTAGAAAACTTCTAACTCCCTTTATGGATGTCGGAGGCGGTAAGTTCTTGATAACTTTCACTTTTGCCTTATCTACCTCTATTCCATGCTGTGATATCTTGTGCCCCAACACTATTCCTTCTTGTAACATAAAATGACATTTTTCTCAATTCAGTACCAAGTTCGTCTCCTCACATCTCATCAATACCACCTTCAAGTTCTGCAAAGAGTCATCAAAAGAAGAGCCGAAAATCGAGAAGTCATCCATAAATATCTCAAGAAAAGTTTCTATCATGTCATGAAATATAGCGGTCATGCATTGCTAAAAAGTGGCAGGGGCATTACACAAACCAAAGGGCATTCGTATAAAAGCAAAAGTGCCATAAGGACAAGTGAAAGTGGTTTTCTCTTGGTCCTCGGGCGCAATCATGATTTGGTTGTACCCTGAATACCCATCCAAAAAACAATAAAACTCATGACCCGCTAACCTCTCAAGCATTTGATCAATGAAGGGCAGAGGAAAGTGTTCTTTACGGGTCACATCATTTAATTTTCTATAATCAATGCACACACGACATCCCATAACTGTCCTAGTGGGTATTAATTCATTTTTTTCATTAGTGATGACAATAATCTCACTTTTTTTCGACACACATTAAACAGGACTTACCCATGCATTATCAGATATAGGATATATAATACAAGCATCAAGGAGTTTGATAGTTTCTGCTTTTACTACCTCTTGCATCTTTGGATTCAATCTTCTCTGAGATTGCACAAGAGGTGTGTACTTTTATTCCATCAATATCTTGTGCATGCATACTGATGATTGATCCCTTTAATATCTGCCACTTTCCATGCAAATGCACTTTTGTGTGCTTTCAAGACTTCCAGCAGTTTGTCCTCCATCACGTCTGTCAAAGAAGAAGAAGAAATAATCATAGGAAGTTTATTATTCTCACCTAGATAGATGTATTTCAGATGTGGAGGTAATGGCTTGAGCTCCAGATTTGGTGGCTCCTCTATGCTTGACTTCTGAGGGATAAAGTCTCTTCGATCCCCCAAGTCCTCTAATCTCATCCTTATTGGCCTCTTCCATGGCTGGTTGGCATTGAGGTATGCCATTATTTCGGCTTTCTCTGCATCCAATTCATATTCTCTCAATTCAGTAGTAAGAGTGGCTTCCAAAGTGTCCCTAAGAGCTTCCTGTACATAGTTAGACACAAGAGCATCAAAAGCATCAATTCTATAACAACTATCAGAATGCATTGTGTGCTTAAGTGCATTAAAAACATCAAAAGTAATCTCTTCTTCTCCCACTCTCAATCTCAACTTCCCTTCTTACACATCAATCAGGGCCTTGCCAGTAGCAAGGAACGTTCTCCCCAAAATCAAAGGCATCTCCATATCCTCCTCCATGTGGAATACCACAAAATTCGCGGGGAAAATAAAATTTTCCACTTTCACTAGCACATCCTAAATCACTCATCGTGGATACTTGACAGATTTGTCAGCTAGTTGTAAAGACATCCTCGTTGGCTTAGGTTCTCCCATTCCAAGTTTCCTAAACACAGACAACGACATAAGATTAATACTTGCACCAAGATCACACAAAGTTTTATGAAAAACAATATCACCTATCATTAAAGGAATAGTAAAATTCCATGGATCTTTTAGTTTCGGTGGGATCTTGTTTTGTACAAATGCAGAACAATTCTCAGTCAAGTTTATCATCATGTGATCCTCCAACTCCTTTTATTAGCTAATATTTCTTTCAAAAATTTAGCATAACTAGGCATTTGCATCAAAGCATCGGCAAAAAAGATATTGATATGAAATTTTTTAAATACCTCAAGAAACTTACCGAATTGTGCATCAAGTTTTGCTTTTTTCAATGCTGCGGGAAAAGGAGGAGGTATAACAATTTTAGATTGTGCATTGGGTGCTGGTGTAGAGTGAGAAGACTTACCTTTGGATGTCTCAGTCTGTTCATCCGGTACTTGACTATTTTCTTTTGCTCTAGACTCTAAAATTTTCCCACTCTTCAACTTGATTGCCTTCACTTGCTCTTTTGGATTGGTCTCTGTGTTACTTAGCCAGGTGCCCGGCTCTCTACTTTCTATCATCTTTGCTAACTGCCCAATCTGATTATCTAGCCCCTTTATTGATGCATCTTGGTTTTGGAGTCTGGTTTCGGTAGATGAGATGAATTTAGACATCATCTGCTCCAAATTGGAATTTTCTTCTCTATGAGGGTCAGATCTATACATCGGTTGTTTCCCATACGGTTGTCCTCCTTGTGGTCTATTCTGACTGTTTTGACCACCCCATGAGAAGTTGGGATGTTTCCCCCATCCAGGATTATATGTGTTCGAATACAGATCATTCCTTGAACGATTTAGACTCCCACTTGATTTACTGGTGCCTCATTTTGCACATAGAAGGGATTGTCATCTTGACAGTCCTTCACAAAGTGTTCACCTCCACACTTATCACAGAATATCTTGTGCCACCCATATTCAAGCCGTCCATTTTCCTTTTCAAAACATCAAGTTGTGTAGTAATAGCAGAAAGGTCAGTTACCTGGTGGACTCCAGCACTTCTCCACTGGTTGTTCCTTTTAGATTGAGGATGATAGCTGCTAGCAGCCATATCCTCTAACAACTCATATCATTCCTCAGCGGTTTTTCTCAACAGGTTCCCACAAGCAGCAGCATCTATCATAGTACGATTATGAGTAAGCAAGCTATAATAAAAGGTTTGAACGACTAACCCAAGTGGCAGTTCGTGATTAGGACATCTTCGTAATAGATTTTGAAGCACTCCCATGCCTCATATAAAGACTCATGCTCGAATTGAGCAAATGTGGTGATGTCTGCCCGCAGCTTCATGGTCTTAGATGGAGGAAAGTATTTGATTAGAAACGCCTTCGCCATATCCTCCCATGTGGTGATCGAACCTACATTCAAACAATTTAACCATGCTTTAGCTTTATCACGTAAAGAGAAAGGAAATAAACGCAATCTAACAGCATCATCAGAAACTCCATTAAATTTAAAAGTATCACAAATTTCAAAAAAATCTGTGATGTGCGTGTTTGAGTCATCTACTGCAGATCCTCCATACTGGACTGTATTATGAATCATCTGAATTATTGCTGGCTTGATGTCGAAGTGATTTGCCCGCACAATAGGCCTCACAATGCTGGGACGTGCACCATCCAAAGAAGGCCGGACATACTCTAGCATTGGTATGTGGCGTGGCATCTCAATATGTCTATCTTCATGGTGTTCCTCCTCATGCTCGTGCTCGTGACTCTCCATCAGTTCCTTCAGTATCTGTTGCTGTCTTCTCTTGCGGAAAGTTCTTTCAATTTCAGGGTTAAACTGCTCAAGATCCACGTCAAATGACTTTGACATGCATCGGAAGAGATATCTGTAACAGAATATTGAGTGTTTTTTAATAAAAATGAAACAATGCTAAAGAAAATAACTAAAAATAAAATTGTGAATTAACAGTCTCCAGCAATGGTGCCAAAAACTTGATCGAGCAAAACTTGCACTGTGCAATCCTTAATAAAAATATGGTTTTGTATGCTCAAAAATTAGTCGCAAGTGCACGATGTCAAGTAATAGTATAATGTACGCGAGTACGAGTATCGTTCCACTGAAGACTGTATTTGACAATTATTTCTCGAGTTATCAAATCTTTAGCAACGAAAATTTGATTGATTGATTATTACTACTATGCTCAAATAAACATGCAAATAAAAAGATTCAGGAATTAAATGATGAGATATAATATCTAGAATGGTTGATTAAAATTCAATAAGAAATGAATTTGTTGGGAATTTCAGTTCACCTACCCCTCCTTAATTTATCAATTTGTTCGATAGTGATTTACGCTTCCGACAGGATTTCCTATTCAATTGAACACACTCTCTCGAGTTATGCCAAACTAATTCTACTCAATGAAGCAATTAAATGTCTTTAATTATTTATCAAGAGTGAATCGCTTATCGATCTATGAGATCCCTTATTTTTTGTCCGAATGAACTATGACTTTCGGCACGTATCCAATTTCATATGTCTATGTAAATTGTAGATCCACGAATTATACAACTCGTTCCTATCACAAGCTATTCTCTCGAACTCACTCGCAATATAAAAACGTTGTTAAAGTTATCTACTGTAGTATCCCGATGCCTAATTTGAGTTAATTATTGGATTAATTGTATTTCGGTGGGATCGGAAGGACCGAACCGGGTTCGGATCGTCCGAAGTTGGTTCGGATCGTCCGAAGTGGGTTCGGATCGTCCGTTCTGTTCGGAGTCAGACGAGTCATGTCATGTCAGAGTTCGGATCGTCCGATCAGGGTTCGGATCGTCCGAAGACAGGTGGCTGGACACGTGGAAGACATGCAATGTTCGGATCGTCCGAAGTGGATCGGATCGTCCGAAGTGTACCGGATCGGAGCGTCCGAAGTGGATCGGATCGTCCGATCGTTGTCTATAAATAGAAGCGCGAGGCTTCACTTTTCACTCGCCAATTCCGAGAGTTCCAGAGCGTTTTAGTCGTTTCTGATGGGTTTCTAGTCTTTTCCCGAGGTTCGGGCACTAGCGGGGAGCTACTGGTTTTGTAGCGGAGCTGTGCTCTAGTTGGGGGCTAGCGGCATCAGTGGGCTGACTACGGACGCAGGTATAGTTTTGGGTTCCCTTTGAGATTTGGGAGTATCTATTAGTCTAGTTAAGGCTTTTAGATGTGGTTTAGTGATATGGTATCACTTGGATTGTAGGCTTGATTCTAGGGCTGATTGCTAGGATCTACTGGTTTGAGGTACGAAAGTACTATCCGAGATAGCAGGATTGAGTATGCTTTACTATGTGTTGCATGTTTATATGTTGCATTATTATCTGTCATATGATGCATGGTTTATTATGCGGCATTTGCATAATCATGTTGAGCCTGATTATCTTTGAGATAGCCTGTTGAGAGGGTGCTCAGCCCTCATTTGTTGTGGATGGTTGGACCCCGTTGGCCGACGGTGGTCAGGTCACCGGTATATCCACAGGTTCATTTGGTATGGGAGCCACCTCCTGGTGCGACGACGCAGAGTGCTACATACCTTGACGTCATTTGTCTGAGCAGTATTTCGATATACCCAGATCCTGGTATCCAGTACATTTTGCATACATGCATGTCATAGTCTTGTATACTCATGCTTTCGGTACTGAGCGTTTTATGCTCACGTCCTCGGTTTATCTCTGTTTTGGACACCCTATTCGATGGGGCAGGTCTCAGGTTAGACGGTCCAGGAGGGAGTGGACAGGGAGCTGGCAGAGGTTGACCTGTAGTTGTTGGTATTTGTTCTTGGAATTTAGTTCGATCTGGTTGTTTAAGTATTTTGTACTTACAGATTCGATTGGGTTGTATTATTGTTTTTCCGCTGTTTACCTGATTCAGTTTTAAATGTTAATTTTGCATGCTTAAGTTCTGATTAGTAGGTGATTCTGGAACGGGTCACTACATTTATGGTATCAGAGCATGCATTAAGATTTTGGGATTTAGAATTGTTCTTTTGGGTTTAATCTCTGGTAACTTTTGTAGCTAAGAGATGTCTGGTTTTGACGACGATGCTAGTAGTCATGGCAGCGTTGGACGCTGGGGAGACCGCGACGATCGGGAGCGTCGTCGAGAGCATCGAGAACGTCGTCAACACCGTCGTGATGAGCCTCGGAGTTTTAGTATGCATCGGTTCTTGCAGATGGGGCCGAAACCTCTTTCAGGCGGTGAGACCCCGGATGTTGCGGAGAACTGGCTTGAGAGGATGGAGAGCTGCTTCAAGACTTTTCAGTGCTCGGCGGAGCAGCAGATTGATACCCTTGATTTCTTGCTGGAGGGTGGTGCGCGCAAGTGGTGGAGGTCTACCTCTGCACCGATAGTTCAGCGACAGGGTCGAGTTCTTTGGGCCGATTTCCGAGCCGCTTTCATGTTGCTTTACTTTCCGCCAGCTCTTCTGCAGACCAAGGCGATTGAGTTGATCAATCTGAAGCAGGGAAGTTTGTCTGTTGATGAGTATCAGCAGAAGTTCTTTGAGTTGCTTCCATATGTTCCGCATGTCAGTGACAATGCTATGGCCAAGTATAACCATTTTCTTCAGGGCCTCAATCAGGAGATTTATGATCGGGTTGTTGTCTGCGATGATCCGACATCGTATGAGGGCCTTGTAAATCGTTGTCGCCAGGCTGAGGGCAGTTTGTTGAGAGGTCGAGCCATGCAGTCTGCTCGTCCTACTAGTTCTTTGGGTCCCCGCGCCCAAGCATTCAAGAAGGCTGGATCTACTTCTTCTTCCTCTGGATCTGGAGGAGTTCACCATTTTGGGAAGAAGAGGGGCCCGTGTCAGCACTGCGGGAAGGATCATCCGACGGAGCGTTGTCGCAAGGTTGCGGGTGTTTGTTACAAGTGCGGTGAGATGGGCCACATGAAGAGAGATTGTCCACAGACGGGCGGAGGATCAGGATCTGGTTCTCAGGCTTCAGTTCATCAGAGGCCACAGCAGGGACAGTCTACTCAGGGTTCTAACCTCCGACCGCGTACTCAAGGGCAGGTCTTTGCTCTTAACCAGGATCAGGCAGCTGAGGAGAACGAGAGAGTTATCGCAGGTGTGTTTTTATTATGTGGATTACCTGCTTACGTTCTCATTGATACTGGTGCATCGCATTCATTCATATCTGCGAGATTTGCTAAGCGTCATAAGTTACCTTTCACTTCTTTGGACGTTGTGGTATCTGTTTCCACACCGATGGGTCATTCGGTGCTAGCTAAACGTCTAGTTTTGGGTTGTCCTCTAGAGTTTGAGGGTAATGTTTTAACTGCTAATTTGATGATTCTTGCGATGGAGGATTTTGATTGCATTCTGAGAATAGATGTGCTGACTGTGTTCAGAGCTACTGTGGACTGTTATCAGAAGTTTGTGCAGTTTCGTCCAGTTGAGGGCGACAGTTGGTTTTTCTATGGAGAGGGAGCGCGACCCCCGATGCCTGTGGTTTCTGCTCTGAAAGCCTGTCGTGCTTTAGAGTCGGGCGGGGAAGGCTACCTTATCTATGCTATTGATTCGTCCGCAGGTAGTATCGGTGTCGGTGACATTCCAGTGGTTTGCGATTTTCCGGATGTTTTTCCCGAGGAGATTCCTGGTTTTCCTCCTGTTCGGGAAGTAGATTTCGGCATTGATTTAGTGCCAGGCACGGCACCAATCTCTAGAGCTCCTTATCGTTTAGCTCCATCGGAGATGCAAGAATTGAAACAGCAGTTGCAGGATCTTCTTGACAAAGGGTATATTCGACCCAGTGTGTCCCCGTGGGGAGCACCAGTTCTTTTTGTCAAAAAGAAGGATGGTTCTATGCGGCTCTGCATAGATTATCGGCAGTTGAATCGTGCGACGATAAAGAATAAGTATCCGTTGCCACGGATTGATGATTTATTTGATCAACTGCAAGGTACCTCTGTGTATTCCAAGATTGATTTAAGGTCTGGTTATCATCAGCTTCGAGTTCATCAGGGAGATATATCGAAGACTGCATTCAGGACCCGGTATGGGCATTATGAGTTTCTGGTTATGCCTTTTGGGGTGACGAATGCACCAGCAGTTTTTATGGATCTGATGAATCGGGTATTTCGGGATTTCTTGGATAAGTTTGTTGTGGTGTTTATAGATGATATCTTAATCTATTCGCATGATCAGCAAGAACACGCACAACACTTGAGGATTATTTTACAGACACTTCGCGAGAATCAGCTTTATGCGAAGCTAAGTAAATGTGAGTTTTGGATTGACAGGGTTGTATTCCTTGGTCATGTCATTTCTAGCGAGGGAGTTTCAGTTGACCCGAGCAAGGTGGAAGCGGTATTGAACTGGTCGCGTCCGACGACAGTAGCCGAGATCCGCAGTTTTCTGGGATTGGCTGGGTATTATCGCCGTTTCATTGCCAACTTCTCTCAGATTGCTAAGCCACTCACTCAGCTCACTCGGAAAGATGTTTCATTTGAGTGGACATCAGAGTGCGAAGAGAGTTTCTGGGAACTTCGCAGACGTTTGACATCTGCGCCTGTTTTGGCTTTACCGTCTGGATCTGGTGGTTTCAGTGTTTACACCGATGCCTCTTTGCAGGGACTAGGGTGTGTTCTGATGCAGAATGAGCATGTGATTGCTTATGCGTCGAGGCAGTTGAAGCCTCATGAGGAAAACTATCCTGTTCATGATCTGGAATTAGCAGCGATCGTTTTTGCTTTGAAAATCTGGCGCCATTATCTGTATGGTGAGCGATTTGAGATCTTCACTGATCATAAGAGTTTGAAGTATCTGTTCACTCAGGCTGAGTTGAACATGCGTCAGCGTCGTTGGATGGATCTACTCAAAGATTACGATTGTGAGATCAAGTATCATCCAGGATCTGCGAATCTCACGGCCGATGCTCTTAGTCGCAAGGTGAGATTATCTGCTCTTCAGACTTGTGCTGTATCTGGGATTATTCAGGATTTCTGTTCGATGGGATTCAATTGTAAGCATCGGAAGGGAACAGAGAGTATCCGTATAGCTACTATTTTGTCCGAGCCAGTTTTGTATTCTCGGATTAGAGATGCTCAGATGTCTGATTCTAAGGTTCAGAAATTAGCTCGGTTGGCTGATGGAGATAATACTTCTGGATTCCACTATCAGTCCGAGGGTCTTTTGTGCTTATCTGGTCGTGTTGTTGTACCGGAAGATGACACTTTGAGGGAGGAGATTTTGTCCCAGGCTCATCGTAGCAAGTTGAGTGTTCATCCAGGGAGCAACAAGATGTATAAGGATTTGAGGACTCGATTTTGGTGGAAAGGTATGAAACGTAATGTTTATCAGTATGTCTCCAAGTGCCTTGTCTGTCAGCAGGTGAAGGCTGAGTATCGACGACCCGGAGGTTTGTTACAGAATCTTCCTATTCCGGAGTGGAAGTGGGAGCATATCACGATGGACTTCGTGACTCACTTGCCTATGTCTGTGGGGAATAGAGATGCTATCTGGGTGGTAGTGGGTCGGCTTACTAAGTCTGCCCATTTTCTTCCGTATAACAGAGATTTCACTTTCGATCGGATGGCACGGTTGTACATTCAGGAGATTGTACGGTTTCATGGTGTGCCCGTGAGTATCGTTAGTGACAGAGATCCTCGTTTTACATCTAGATTTTGGGGCAGCTTTCAGCAAGCTTTGGGCACTACCTTGAGTTTGAGTACTGCATATCACCCAGAGACTGACGGTCAGTCAGAGAGGACTATTCGTACTCTTGAGGATATGTTGAGATCTTGTGTGATGGATTTCGGGCCAGCTTGGCAGGATCATCTGCCACTGATAGAGTTTGCATACAACAACAGTTTTCATAGGAGTATTGGTATGTCTCCGTTTGAAGCATTGTATGGTCGACGTTGTCGTACTCCTCTGTTCTGGGAAGAAGTCGGAGAACGACAGGTCGAGGGTCCAGAATTGATTCAGCAGGCCATGGACAAAGTTCTTGTGATCAAACAGCGGATTAAGACTGCTCAGGATCGACAAGCGAGTTATGCGAACACCAAGCGCAGACCTCTTCATTTTGATGCAGGCGAGAAAGTGTTTCTCAAGGTATCACCTTTTCGGAGGATTCTGAGATTTGGACTCAAGGGTAAGCTATCTCCGAGATTCATTGGTCCTTTTGAGATCTTAGAATGTGTGGGAGATTTGGCCTACAGATTAGCTTTGCCACCGTATCTGTCTAGTGTTCACAATGTGTTTCATGTGTCCTTGCTGAGACGATACGTAGCGGATGAGTCTCATGTTTTGCATCCAACAGAAGTTCAGCTGAATCCGGATTTGTCTTTTGTAGAAAGACCGGTTTCGATCTTAGACCGGAAGGATAAGGTGCTGCGGAATAAGACTATTCCTCTTGTCTTAGTGCAGTGGCAGCGCCGAGGTACTGAAGAAGCTACTTGGGAACTAGAGAGTCGCATGCGGTTAGAGCATCCAGAAATGTTCTAGTTGTAGTATTTTCAGTTATGATTGTAATTTCAGTTGTGCTTTCAGTTGTAATTCATTCTTAAGTTGAATGTATTGTTGTTCAAAATTGTCATTCTTCAGACTCGATTTCGCGGACGAAATCCTTTTTAGAGGGGGAGAATGTAGTATCCCGATGCCTAATTTGAGTTAATTATTGGATTAATTGTATTTCGGTGGGATCGGAAGGACCGAACCGGGTTCGGATCGTCCGAAGTTGGTTCGGATCGTCCGAAGTGGGTTCGGATCGTCCGTTCTGTTCGGAGTCAGACGAGTCATGTCATGTCAGAGTTCGGATCGTCCGATCAGGGTTCGGATCGTCCGAAGACAGGTGGCTGGACACGTGGAAGACATGCAATGTTCGGATCGTCCGAAGTGGATCGGATCGTCCGAAGTGTACCGGATCGGAGCGTCCGAAGTGGATCGGATCGTCCGATCGTTGTCTATAAATAGAAGCGCGAGGCTTCACTTTTCACTCGCCAATTCCGAGAGTTCCAGAGCGTTTTAGTCGTTTCTGATGGGTTTCTAGTCTTTTCCCGAGGTTCGGGCACTAGCGGGGAGCTACTGGTTTTGTAGCGGAGCTGTGCTCTAGTTGGGGGCTAGCGGCATCAGTGGGCTGACTACGGACGCAGGTATAGTTCTGGGTTCCCTTTGAGATTTGGGAGTATCTATTAGTCTAGTTAAGGCTTTTAGATGTGGTTTAGTGATATGGTATCACTTGGATTGTAGGCTTGATTCTAGGGCTGATTGCTAGGATCTACTGGTTTGAGGTACGAAAGTACTATCCGAGATAGCAGGATTGAGTATGATTTACTATGTGTTGCATGTTTATATGTTGCATTATTATTTGTCATATGATGCATGGTTTATTATGCGGCATTTGCATAATCATGTTGAGCCTGATTATCTTTGAGATAGCCTGTTGAGAGGGTGCTCAGCCCTCATTTGTTATGGATGGTTGGACCCCGTTGGCCGACGGTGGTCAGGTCACCGGTATATCCACAGGTTCATTTGGTATGGGAGCCACCTCCTGGTGCGACGGCGCAGAGTGCTACATACCTTGACGTCATTTGTCTGAGCAGTATTTCGATATACCCAGATCCTGGTATCCAGTACATTTTGCATACATGCATGTCATAGTCTTGTATACTCATGCTTTCGGTACTGAGCGTTTTATGCTCACGTCCTCGGTTTATCTCTGTTTTGGACACCCTATTCGATGGGGCAGGTCTCAGGTTAGACGGTCCAGGAGGGAGTGGACAGGGAGCTGGCAGAGGTTGACCTGTAGTTGTTGGTATTTGTTCTTGGAATTTAGTTCGATCTGGTTGTTTAAGTATTTTGTACTTACAGATTCGATTGGGTTGTATTATTGTTTTTCCGCTGTTTACCTGATTCAGTTTTAAATGTTAATTTTGCATGCTTAAGTTCTGATTAGTAGGTGATTCTGGAACGGGTCACTACAGCTACGCTCTAATAACACGATGCAAAACAGTAGCACATTCAAGAATAAAGCAACAATCGAAATATAAATTAACTAAATCAAAGTTTGGGGTAGGACCCCCATAAATCCCAACAAATATTTAAAGTTTAGCTACTCGAATTCATAGTAAAAATAAGCACAAAAATGTTTAACGGATAAAAACTAAATTAGAAATACTAGATTTGACAAAAAAAACTCAAAGACGATGCTCGGAAATCTTCTTATCTTCAATCCAAGCACGAAATCCTCCCCAAGACTTGTGGTGGCTGTTCAATAATGTCTCAATTTTTCGTGCCTAGGGTTCCTCCTTCAGCCTTCCACCTTCCAAGTTGAATAATAGATAAAATCGGAAACTTTCCTTGTTGAGTCACGCTGGGGCGGTCAAGTTTCACCGCCCCAGCGCGCAGTCTTCTGCCCTGCTGGTGTTCTTCGCAACCTCTCGCGCTGGGGCGGTCAAACTTTACCGCCCTAGAGCGATGTATTATGTCCTGTTTGTCGGCTACTCTGCCTCTCGCGCTGGGGCGATCATGTTTCACCGCCCTAGCGCGAGGTGTTCTGTCCTCAACTCCAACTTTGGTTAACTTTTCTCCATTTTTCCGTCGTTTTGCTGCACATTAAAATAACTTGGTGAGCGGTGATCATATGCAATAAATTAAGATGAAATAGACAAAATTCAGACTCCATACAACCCAAAATGATGCAAACTATGACTCACACAATGCATTAAAAACACGTAAATATGACCTCTATCAGTAAGTGTCTTGTTAACTCAACAACCCATGTGGATGATGATGATCAGGACCTGGGAGAGCAGTTTTTATCTCTTAAAATTTTCCAAAAGAAAAAGGGTGTGGAGTTCAACAAGAAGACCTTGAGAATGCATCATAAGAGATACCACAAACTAATCCTGAATTAAAGGAATTTCCTAGTCGCTTGTGTTATGCATTCTTGGGTGAATTTGACAGATCCAATAATCATCTCTTCATATCTTAATCCTGATGAAAAATATAAATTATTATGATTTTTGATAGAATTTAAACCTACGTTGGGATTATATGTGTCTGATATTAAGAGAATTAACTCTAATATTTGCAAGCATAAGATCTTAATGAAGTAGTCATATACTCCATATGTTGATCATCAAAGGATGTTAAACCCAGCTATGAAGGAATTAGTAAAAGCTGAGATGTTGAAATTATTGAATGTTTGTTTTATTTATGCAATTTTTTATGTAGATAAAAAATTCATAACCAACAAAATGTCTGCTTATGTGTTGTTTTATTGCAATGTCACATGCTCGTTTATATCTAAGAGTTTCATTAAGAAGTTATGGATTATACTTGAAGAACTTGTAGAACCATTAGAGTAGCGATATCTACTAGCAAGGCTATTGAAATACATATAGTTCATCGCGATTGTAAGATCAGTATTGTGACACCTTGACTCGTTTTAAAATAAAAAAAAACTCTATAATGCTGAAGCTTTAAAAAAAATAAACTTGGAGGAAAGTAAGTGCTTTAAAAAAATTGGCAGAATTTCCCCGTAAAAAAGAACTTACCACCTGCCTCAAGCAATAAAACCTATACATAATAAAAACTCCCACAACTAATACATAAAGATATACAAAATCAAAAGCATTGCATTTGATTACCAAAATAATTTAGTCAAGTTTAAACTCCCAAAATATCAAATGTTTTACAACAAGAGATATTCACCACTTCAACCATTTCAAAACAAAATAAATCCTTAACCATCCATAGACCAAATAATCATTTCATCCTTCCTCCAAGCTTGGTACATTTCCTTCTTCCGTCTTGACACCACGCCTTATCAATCTCGGTTACCTGCCTCTGCATCTCATGAACATAACTGAAATGAGTTATAAAAACTCAGCAAGTAAACCTTTAAATAACAAGTACATATACCATAGTGTAATGAAGGAATCCATACCATTTCTTAAATGTAATATGCCACCAGTCAATAAAGTGTGTATATAACAATTATAAGATGGCATCTATAGAACAATTCATTTCTTTCATTCGTATGGAATTGATAGGTCATCATTCAATGATACACATATACGTCTCAGTCAAAATCAGTCACAGTACATGTCATTATGTTGATCAACTTCAGTCAAGTGGGTTTAGAATTACCATAGATAACACCACAATACCATAAAACCATCAGCCATAAAAACATTTATTGAAACATTCTATCAAACACGTGGTGTGTGTGCTAAAGAATTAGCTCCTTTACTTTGCTCTTGTCAACAATTTCATTTTTTTTCAATATATCATTACATACAATATACAATGATTTAAAAGAGCTAAAATCAATAGAAACCTCATTTATCATATACATAGCTCATGAGATGCCTTCAAAGGAAAAGTCTACTTGCAACCCAATATACAAGTAGTTGCTTAGTTCTTGAGGGATTCCTCCAACACAGTAATAATATTAATACCATCAATCATTATATTAACAACCTTACCTCAACATTCAAACCAAAAAACCCAATATCTTTCCTTCAATCACTAACCAAAGGAAAATAGGCCTTCTTACCTTGTTCCTAGACTCTTGAGGAGAAGAACTTCTAATCTCCAAGCAAAAATTAAGTCTTCAATCAAAGATTAATGTCTTGGAAGAAATTGGATTGAAGGAGAAATGAGAACCCTAGCTCTAACCGATGGAGAGAAGAGAAGGAAAATGAGTAAAAAGATGATCTCATTCGATTTTATGCCTTCCAAAACTTCAAAACATGTTTTTTAACTTGCTAGGCGCTCGGGCGGTCACATATTACCGCCCTAGCGTGGACCATACTGTTAGAAACCCAAAAATCCAGAAGAAGTCGTGCTCTGGCGGTCCAATCTTACCGCTCGGGCGCGCTCTGTGCACAGCTACTGTAAAGATTGCTTCCAAAACGCCTATTCCCTTCAGAATTACAAAAAGTGGTAAACATTAAAGTTGTAGCCCTATGTATTGGCTTTCATCTGCAATTGGCTTCATGTCCTTTGAAGGTCTGAGTAAATAGTTATGCTCATTATCTCAACATGTGTCATTGTAGGAACGACGATACACACGACACACTTTGGGGCGCTTTTGGCTCGTCCTCCCTGATGATTTGAACAAAACTCAAAACACAAAAGTTATAGTCTTATATCTTATCTTTATAATGAAAGTGACCTCACATCAATTGGATCAATATACAAAATATTATGCTAAAAACCACAACTACTGCCACAGTTTCATACCGTTACAGCACTTCCATTACCTATTTAACTCAAATTCAATCTTCTATTCTACCCATCAATTATCTATTTCATTCTACAACATTCATTACCATTCATATCATACTGTAAATCCATAAACCATCACAATAAAAATACTGTATTTCATAACAAAAGACATGAACGATCGTCTATTACAAGTTTCAATTAGCACACATTCAAAGCTGAATTGATTCAGCTCAATATGGTGCATTTCGATGCCATTCAAGGAAAGATTGGTTAGTCAAGAAACATGCATTGTTGGATTTTAAGAGAAAGAACGTCAAACTTCATGCACCGAACCAAGAAAAAATAGTCTACCATGGCAAGGTCAAGCAACAAAAATCCCTCATATTTGTTTCTCAGACCTAGAAAGCCACGAAGTTTGGTTAAGAAACCTACCTACACTACAAGAAAAATGCCATACGGCAACGGTTTTTAACCGTTGTCGTAGCCATTTTAAAACTGTTGTCAAAGCCAGTGTTGTTAAATGGTCCGCTCAAAAATCGTTGTCAAAGCCAGTGTTGTTAAATGGTCCGCTCAAAGACAACGATTTTTGACCGTTGTCGTAGCTACATTTTGCGACGGTTCTGAAAACCGTCGCAAATGAAAAACTGTTGTCGTAGCTAAAATTTGCGACAGTTTTGATAACCGTCGCAAATACCGTCGCTAAATTTAGTGACAATTTAAAATAACCGTCGCTAAATGTAGCGACGGTATTCATGTGCAAACTCGTCTCTACTTAGCGACGGTTTATTTATTCTGTCGCTAATATTTTTGGTAAAATAAAAAAAAATTAAGAATTTTATAAATCTGTGTTTTGAATTGGTACAATCGTATAAGAGATTAAAAAGTTTAAGTGTCGTGACGTGATAAAATTGTGTAAGAGATAAAAATTCTAATTGTTATGAAGTGGTAAAAAAATCGTGTAAGAGATAAAAATTTTAAGTGTTGTGAAGTGGTAAAATCATATAAAAGATAGAAATTTAGTGTCGTGAAGTTGTAAAATCGTGTAAGTGAGAAAAATTTTAATTGTTATGAACTGAAGTGGAAGAAATTGAAGCAAATTTACATGTATTTATAGAGAGTAGTGAAAGAAAATGGAGGGAAGTGCAGGGGGAACGAATTTTTTTGAAAATGGCGACAGTTTTAGTTAAACAGTCGTGAAATTATAAATCGGCGACAGTTTAATCTAAACCGTCGCTAGATGTAGAGACGGTTTATTTTCAACTGTCGCCGAATTTAGCGACGCTTTTGGAAAAACTGTCGCTCGTTTTAAACATGCGACAGTTTTTCTTTAACTGTCGCTAAATTTAGCGACGGTTTATATTATACCGTCGCCGATTTATAATTTAGCGACTGATTCCTAAAACCGTCGCTAATTTTATCGACAATTAAAGAAAAAACCGTCGCTAAATATGCCACAAAATACACTTCCCACAACGGTTTTCTCTAAAAACGTTGTCGAATGTCCCAAAAAAAACGCTAATAGACAATGGTTCTATAAACCGTTGTCTTTGACCCTAAAAAACGCTCAAAGAAAACGTTTTATAAAACCGTTGTCTTTGACCCTAAAAACCGTTGTCTTCTAGCAATGGTAAATGAGGTAAAAGAAGAGTCAAACTCAAACTAGAAGATATTCCATGTAAGGCCTGAAAATTTCTAATAACAAACTAGACCGCATGATAATTATTTTATTATTTAATATAATTTATTTAGTGAATAAATTTTAAAAAAGGATTTTTATATTTTATTTGCGATATAATTTAAAAAAAGGTGATTTTCGGACGAGAATACATGGACACGGTAAAAATTTAATTTATGGTTTTTATGAAGAATTTTTTCAGGAAGGATTGGTCCTTTATAATTTTTCCTTAAATAAATAAATAATGTAGTTGTCCACTTATGAGTTAAAATTTTGTAGCACTTTATTTATTATTTAAATCTATCTTTTAGTAAATTTTGTAATTTATTTATTATTGAAAATGCACAATTATATCACTTTTAATTGTGGGATAACAATTTTAGGCAAAAAGTTGTATGAGACAGTCTCACAGGTCGTAATTTGTGACAGAGATATCTTATTTGGGTCATTCATGAAAAAGAATTACTTTTTATGCTAAGAGTATTACTTTTTATTGTGAATATCGGTAGGGTTGACTCGTCTCACGGATAAAGATTCGTGAGATCGTCTCACAAGAGACTTACTCACACTTAAAAAATTTGAAATTTAAATATAGTAAACCCTTCCCCTGAACCTTACTTCATGTCAAAGATAGAAAGAAAAAATAGAGGGGTCGACTACTAGGGCTTGAGAATGGCCGAATTTTTCTTCGTATTTGGCAATCTTGTTCATGATCAAAATGTTTTCTCATCACTGACTTCATCTTTGGATCACTCTTTTACAATGTAAATGCAAGGTTTAACTGTTCGTTTGACGAATCCATAAATTCATATTGCGTTTTTTTTATTGACGCATAACGTATAGATGGGTTGATAAAAAATCTGTATATATATATATATATATATATATATATATATATATATATATATATATATATATATATATATATATATATATATAGCTGGTTTTTCTGGCCAAATTAAGGGTTGGTGGGACTATTATCTTACAAATCAACAACAAGAAGATATTTTAAATTCTATAAAAACTGATGAAGATGGAATACCAATTTCTACCCAGTGATACTTAGGGGGATAATTGAACACCAATAGAAATATTCATAAACAATAATAATAAAAAGCAATTAATAAAAAGAAAATGCAATAACAATAAATAAAGTAGGCGGTTTAACCAGCCATATAATATGTATAATAATATATATATATATATATATATGCGGAATTTAAAGACAGGAATTTAAATACAAGAATTTAAATGCAGGAATTTAAAGATCTTTAAAGATTTGAGGTTCCTCCAGTTTCTGATTGCATATAATCTTTAAAGGATTATATGTAGAGCATACTTTTGCAAAGAACACCACAAAATCTTCAAAGATATATATATATATATATATATATATATATATATATATATATATATATATAATATATATAGGTATTTATATATATATTTAGGCGGTTTAACCGGCCATATAATATATAATATATAATATATATATATACAAGTATTTAACACATAAATAAAACACACCTTGGAATCAAAATAAGAACTTCAATATATCTTCAAAGGATTTACAAATTCTTCAAGAACATAAAGCTTGAAAGGTAAGAACACCTTGAATGTGAGTGGAGAAAGTAGGAAAAGTAAGAAACAGAAGAGAGAAGAAAGGAAGTGAAAGTGGGAATCAAAACTTGGTATCAAAAAACTTGCATTTCCTTGGAGGCCTTGTCTTCTTTATATAGACATCTTCAAGGGTATTTTCGGAATCTGGAATAGTATTTGTCCTTGTCATGTTTGCATCATTTTGATGTCATTTTCCATATATATATATTTATATATGTATATATATATATATATATATATATATATATATATATATATATATATATTTTTATTACAATTTTTACAATACAAAATTTACAATTCAATAAAAATCATGTGTCTAAATTGTGCATTCCTTCTTCATCGAGTAAATCTTCAAGGATAATATCTTCTTCTGAGGAGTAGAAGATTTCTTCTATCTTTTGGTCTTCTAATTCTTCCAAGAATCTGTTGTACATTCTAGTATAAAAATAAAAAGTTTTTGGAGCATCTGTATGAAAATCTGGAAAATGATCAACGCATGGTGATGAGCTCAATATGTAGATTTTGTAAATCTGATTCATAAAATACAGTCTGTAGTCTTCGTTTCTCTTTTCGATGAATTTATGCTTGAAGGCTAATGTCTGTAATCTCTGATGTTTTATTTGTTTTTGGATTGTAGCACTGCAAATGGTTGGATGATGGACTTTGGGTTCCGCTTCTTGTTTTTGCCATTTAAAAAAGGGACTGACCCAAATTCTGTGAACTGCTGGTTCTAAATCTGTTCTAATCCATTCTGGACATGTTGATCTTATTTCTAATTTTACTTCATTATTGCCGATATCAAAGATATAATGGATTGCACTTTTAAGGGCAACACTGTTGAGACTGTCTATGTTATCTTTATCTGTAATGATGATTTCGGAAACTAATCCTAAATCTAATAAGGAATTTATACTTATTCTTTCTTCCTTATTATTAAACTGAAAGAAAAAATCTCTAAATGATGAAAAATGTATTTGGGTAGAAAGGATGTAGAATTGAAGTTGACAAGAACAATTGTCTATGTCTAAAGTTTCTTTTTCACAATCAATTTTATGTTTGGCATATTCATTTATTCCTTTTAAAGGAATAATTTTTATGCCATTAGGTTTTAAGAAAAGAATTTCTTGGATCATTTGGAATTTTTTGTAGAAATTTTCTTTGGCTTTTGAGAAAATAATGTCATTTATTTGGGTAGGTAATATGCTTAATTCTGTAAGTGGTCTAAAGAAAAATCTTGTTGGGCTCAGTTTTTGGCTAGAATTAAATAGACTAGGTCTGTCTAATAGACTGGGTTTGTCTATTTCAAAATCTTGAATCTTTTTAAGAAGGTCCAAGTTTATAAGGTTTGCCTTAAGGTCTGCTTCTGTTTTTTGTAATTTTTCCGTAAATTCCTTTATTTTATCAGACATTAATGATTTCGAATCATTTAGTCTTTTAAAATTTTTTACCATCGTCTCGCAATGATCACAAAATTTAAAATCAGTTTTTAAAACTTTTTTAGGAATTTCATAAACACTCTTTTTTGGAAAATTATTTTCATGGGCTATTTGTTTACCATAACTCTTTTGGGTATTTATATCTTTTCGGATTGGATAATCAATAAAGTAATTTGGACCAATAAAATGGTTGGCTGATTCTAGAGCTTCAGGAAGGGTTTTAAAACTTTTATAAAAAGAATTTTGATAATTTTTAATAACTTCAACCACTCGGGTCCAATGGTTGTAGACTCCTGTCACCTTCCCTTGGTAAACAACATAATATAATATGGTTTCTGAATCAGCTTCATGTGATGATTGGGAAGAAAGATTTATTTGATTGAAATAATAGGCCAAGGCATTTACGCCTATGACTTTGTGATTGGAATCGTTTGGTTGGACGTTCCATATTGAATTTAATAAAGTTTTTTGGGATTTTTCTAGATGAAAAGGTTTTGAAGTCCTGAAACATTTTTGTGAGTTTTGAGGATAAACAGGGAGATTGATATCTCCAAAAGAAATTAATTCTGTGGGGGATTTCTGTTGGGAATAATTAACTTTGCTTGATGACGCCATTTTCCTACATGGATCAAATAAATTTGTTAGAATTCTTTCATAATTCCCATAAGTTTTTATTCTTTTTAGAGAAATATTATTTTGAAAATTTTTTCCTTGAATTAGTGCATTAATACTATTTTCATATATAGAATATGTTTTTATTAAATTGAGGTTTTTTGTACAAGGTTTTTCTAAGAATTCAAAATCTAATTTTTTATAATTAAATTTAAAAGAGATGGAATTATTATTTACTTTATATGGAGTAATTAATTCTATAAAGGGTGTTCCTAGAATTATAGTATGATGTATGTCATTAACTAAAATAAATGTAGTTTTAATAAAAACTCCATTGTTTAATATTGATGCTTCTGTTTTTGAACTAACATTTAATTTAGAATTGTTAGCAGCCGAAAGCTTTTCATTAGTTTTTTCTTGAAATTTTTTAGGTACTATCCCTGATTTTATACAATTTAAATCAGCACCAGTATCAAAAAGTGCTATTGTACTAATTTTAAAATTTTCTGAAAATACCAGATTTATTTTTAGTATGTATTTTCTAGAGGTTATTTCTCTTAATACAAAAAGAAAGTCTTCTGGAATTTTTTCAAGGTTTTGAATGTTTTTTATTTCATTATCTTCAGATTCTTCGGAATTTTCAATATTAATATTATCTAATATTTCTTTGATTATTTCAGAATCTTGTTTTTGTTTTTCTTTTATTTCTTTTAGTTCTATTTTTATTTCTTTTATCTCTTTTTGTAAATCTTGGATTGTTATCTCTTTATTTTTTGTTTTCTTTCTTTTTCTAAAATATTGGTTAGGTCGTAAGTATTTTTAGAAGTATTTGGTAAAGTAGTATATTTTATTTTTTGTTTTTTCTTCTTTATTTTCTTTGAGAGATTTTAAAATTTTATTAAGATATTCTTTTTGAATATTGGGATCATTTATGTCTTTTAGAATATCAAGAAGGAATTGTTGATCTTTTGAAAGCATGTTAATTTGTTTTTCAGATTCATTACTAGATGTAATTAATTCATCTATTTGTAAAGATTCATTTTCATCTTTAGAAGAAAAATTTTCTAATTCTGACTCATAAGAATCAATTAAAAGATTAGAAATTTTATTTAATATTTCTTCATTTAATTCTAATTCATTTAACTGTTTATTCAATCTACAATAATTAGCAGTATGTCCTTTTTTATGACATTTATAACATTCAATATCTTTAAATGATTTTTTAGGATATTGTTTGAAATTTTAAAATTTCTTATACGGTTTCTTATAAAAATCTTCTTTTGGTTTAAAATTTCTCTTATCGTATTTAAAATTTTTTCTATATGGCTTTTCATTAGATTCACTACAGTTTCCTAAGCATTTAGAAGGAGAAGGTTTATTAGGATTTAT
The DNA here is from genome assembly GCF_022965805.1 of Primulina eburnea. Taxonomy (NCBI): domain Eukaryota; kingdom Viridiplantae; phylum Streptophyta; class Magnoliopsida; order Lamiales; family Gesneriaceae; genus Primulina; species Primulina eburnea. The sequence continues at coordinate 20,343,211 of NC_133103.1, forward strand.
ATCGAATTGTTGACAGAAAGTTCCTAATTCTTGTTTCGTTCTTTTCATTTCCCATTTTAAATTTTTTTGTAATTTTAGATCTTGACATATTTTTAAACCTTCTTGTTGAGTTAAACTAATTAATTGACCATAAGTAAATTCATTATAAGGAATTATTTGTTTTCCACATGATTCTCTAATTTTATTTCTAACCTTTTCTCCTAAAAGAGTTGGTAATCCCGCTAGGAATTTTTCTTTCCAAAATGGTTGATTAGAGTCTTCCCTAAGCATGACTCTGGTTAGAAAAGTATTTTTATACCATTGAAAATCACTTAATTTTTTACATTTAAGATTTGATAATAATTCAGCATTTTTATCTTTTAAATGTGAAGGATCACCTATAAAGTGTAAAGAGATTGTTAGGATTAAAGTAGCTACAGCATCTTGTTGGGGATTTTCATCTTGATCTAAAATTGGTATTCCATCTTCATCAGTTTTTATAGAATTTAAAATATCTTCTTGTTGTTGATTTGTAAGATAATAGTCCCACCAACCCTTAATTTGGCCAGAAAAACCAGCTATAAGGAGTTCGGCTATGGTTCTATCTTGTGTATTTGTTTGAGTTTTATAGGCATTTGCTGCCATAGTCATTTGTTGTAAAATACTAAGAATATTATATTCAGTCATTCCATCTATGTTCCAATCATAAACGGAAGAAGCATTAAAACGAGATTGTGTTATGGGTTTTATTATTCCTAAATCTGGAGCAGGAATAATTTGTAACTTTTGTGAAGATTGATTCCAATCAATTTTATTGATTTTATTTGTAGGATTTTGGAATTGTTCTAAAGCTTCACTAATATCTGAATCATGATTTAAGGTATTTATTCTAAGATTAGAGTTTGGTGTTTCAGGAATAGTTTGATCTATGGGTTGATTTGAGCTACTGGCTGTTGTATCCATTTTACTTAATTTATCTTGTATTAATTTTATAAATTCAAAATTATTCTCTTTGATATTTTTAACACTATTTTCAGTTATTTGGTATGGTTTAAAAATTGGGTTTTTGAGTTTACTATTCGAGGTTTCTATTTTAGTTGTTGGTTGTTTTTGTATTTGTTTTTCTATCCGATCTAGTTGTTTTCCTATGGTATTTAAATTTGTATTTGTGAAATTATTTTGTATTATGATGTTTTTTATATTAATTTTTTCATTATCTCCTGGATTTTTTATAGGAATTGCTTCAATTTGTTGATTTTGTACTAGTATTTTAATTCCTTGTAAAGGAGGATGATTAGATTGAATTTTTCTAGAATCAGTAATAGTTTCCCATTCTGGTGATTTATTTCTCATTGTAATAGGATTAACATAGTTTGAAAATGGGTATTCTAAGGAATTTTGAGAGGAGTATATTTCAAACCAATCGAAGAATAAAATGTTAATTTTATATTTATTTATAAATTCATAGAATTTTTCTTGAATATCTTTTCTGGTATTCATAAAATTTTCAAAAAACCATAATCTTTTCGCTTTATTATGTATATCATAAAAATCTTTATGTAGAAAGTTTTTATCTATTTGGAATTCTTTTTCTATAACATTTAGTTCATTAATTATATTTTCTGTTATTGAGGAAAAAGTTGGACTTGTTGGATCTTGTTCTGATTCAAATTGTTGTTCTGGAATATTCAATTGTCTTCCTATCTTATTTTTGGTATATATAGGTCTAGGTATTTCTGAGGTATAATCTACATTTCTTATTATAGAATTGGGTATATCTGATGTAGAATATCTAGGTTGGGTTTTATAAGGAGAGTTTATTTGTGATATTCTTCCTAAATCTATAGTATCTGAAGTTGAAGAATCATCAGATCTACTGTTATGACTACTTGCTCTATCAAAAGAAAGTTTAACTCTTCCATCTAAATATTGAGTTATTTCTTTTAATTGGGTGTTGGGTTCTTCTTGTTCTATAAATTCTGTTTTGGCAATACCTTCTAAAATCCATTCTTCTGGAAGTGTTATATCTTTCCATTGAATCGGTTTAGGAATTACTGTATTAGATTTTCTTAAATCTGTTTGTAATAAAAGAGTTTCTCCTTTTTTACTATGAAATTTTACTTTTGTCGCAAAAGCAGAAATCATGGCTTTATAATGTACTTTAAAAATTAAGGCTACGGGAATTGAACCTTGAAGCATATTATAATTATGAGTTTTAACTTGTAGAACTAAAGATTTTAAAATATTTTTATCATTTAAGGAGACTGAAAAATTTGGATAGCAATCAAAAGAAATTGGTCCCGTACACAGACTAGATTCAACGGAACTTAACAAGGAGTCTTCAAAGTTTGTGAATCTGGCATCTCTTAAAATAGCAAGAATAGAGGTATTTAATCCTTTTTTTGTTAAAGGTTTTATTCCAACTTGGACTAATCCAATATGAAGGTATTTATAATTTTTATCTCTATGTTTTTGTAAAGAATTTTGAGAAAATAAATTTATTGTTTCAAAAGGTTTTGTAAGTTGAATATCTCTTTCTTCTGTTTTAATTGTAAAATCAGTTTTGAAAAATTGATATCTAGAAGTTTTATAGATTTGATCTTTATTTACTAGGAATTTCCCAATTATCAATTGATTTATCAAAATCTTCTATGACTATTTCTTCGGTATTTATTATCCTTCTATTCTCATAAGAAGTTGAAGTAGCGGAGTTAAGAGAAGTATATCTACAGAAAATTGAATTCATTTTATTAAAATTTGTGTTTCGATTTTTAATTTCTCTCTACAATCCTAAGCAATTCTATGGTTTTACAGCCTTAACGTTAGGACTTACTACCCAGACCTTCTTAGGCAAAAACACTCAAGAGAAATTAAATTTCTAAAACTCAAATTAAAATATCGTAAAAACAATTCTTATGAATCTTTTTAAGAAGGTCCAAGTTTATAAGGTTTGTCTTAAGGGCTGCTTCTGTTTTTTGTAATTTTTCCGTCAATTCCTTTATTTTATCAGACATTAATGATTTCGAATCATTTAGTCTTTTAAAATTTTTTACCATCGTCTCGCAATGATCACAAAATTTAAAATCAGTTTTTAAAACTTTTTTAGGAATTTCATAAACACTCTTTTTTGGAAAATTATTTTCATGGGCTATTTGTTTACCATAACTCTTTTGGGTATTTATATCTTTTCGGATTGGATAATCAATAAAGTAATTTGGACCAATAAAACGGTTGGCTGATTCTAGAGCTTCAGGAAGGGTTTTAAAACTTTTATAAAAAGAATTTTGATCATTTTAATCATGATTTAAGGTATTTATTCTAAGATTAGAGTTTGGTGTTTCAGGAATAGTTTGATCTATGGGTTGATTTGAGCTACTGGCTGTTGTATCCATTTTACTTAATTTATCTTGTATTAATTTTATAAATTCAAAATTATTCTCTTTGATATTTTTAACACTATTTTCAGTTATTTGGTATGGTTTAAAAATTGGGTTTTTGAGTTTACTATTCGAGGTTTCTATTTTAGTTGTTGGTTGTTTTTGTATTTGTTTTTCTATCCGATCTAGTTGTTTTCCTATGGTATTTAAATTTGTATTTGTGAAATTATTTTGTATTATGATGTTTTTTATATTAATTTTTTCATTATCTCCTGGATTTTTTATAGGAATTGCTTCAATTTGTTGATTTTGTACTAGTATTTTAATTCCTTGTAAAGGAGGATGATTAGATTGAATTTTTCTAGAATCAGTAATAGTTTCCCATTCTGGTGATTTATTTCTCATTGTAATAGGATTAACATAGTTTGAAAATGGGTATTCTAAGGAATTTTGAGAGGAGTATATTTCAAACCAATCGAAGAATAAAATGTTAATTTTATATTTATTTATAAATTCATAGAATTTTTCTTGAATATCTTTTCTGGTATTCATAAAATTTTCAAAAAACCATAATCTTTTCGCTTTATTATATATATATATATATATATATATATATATATATATATATATATATATATATATATATATATATATATATATATATATATATATATATATCTGTAGATAACATGTTGGTGTGTTGTGTATATATATAACCTATGTGTATGGGTTTTGGCTAGGCAGAATGTGTGAGTATTTATTTGGTGCAACATGTGAGTGCCAATGGTTGATCTGGGCGTGAATGGTGTGTATGCATAGGGTTGCGCTAGGCGCAATTTGCACAAGGGAGGGGAACAAATCTCATGGCTAGGCAGGCTAGCAGACAGGGAGGTCGGGGGCTCGAGTGATGTGCATAAGGAACATGCAGGTGTTGCATTGAGTGCAGTAGCGACTCGCTCGAGATCTCATAGCCCGTCTTGCCATTGGGTATTGAAGAAGTTATGCTCAAACTACTAAAATGTACCAGATATATGCTGATGCAGAATTTGCGATAATTATGTTGTATGTTTCATGTTATGAACGACTGGGTAAATAAATTTATTTGACAAAACTTTGCGAAGAATAATTGTTGGATTTTGAGCTTTCTTGCATATTCAATGTACGAATCTTGATTTGAGGCAGTATTGAATTAATTATGAAATTTGTACAAAAACTGCTCTGTTTGTATAAATGATCTAAGTTATTGACCTATGTATTTTCAGTTTCGGTTGAAGTGTTGACTTGGGTTGGCTCAAGATATTTACTTCAAGTTGGTTAGTAGTGAATCGAGGTTATTTTATTACTATATCATATTTTTAGTTCTTTTGGGCCGAAATCTTGGATGGAACTAAACTTTAGTTGATATTATATTTTTGTTGATATTATAATAGACTTCAGGGATTCAAGACTTCTCAACCACATCTTTCGATCTCTTTTGGTAATATTTGAAAGGTAAGTTACGGTCGGCAACATATGTGGTAAAATTATCAATTTTATTCTAAATTGTAATTTTATGGCTCGCTGAATTACTTGTAATTTTTTAATGATGGTTGTCTTGAGATGAGCTATTATGATATTGAGTTGATGATATGATTTTCATCATTGCATTGTAACTTGAGCCACTTTTCGATTCAGATTTGATATGGCGGAGGTCGCCTTGATTTGTTGGATGTATGGGGCTATAGTTGAGTTGGCACAGTGTATGTGGAGGTCGCTGCTATGACCTGAACACTCTCTATAGGCGCACCATTGTCCTGTGATTGTAGAACACAACAACCACTTCGAGCAGGTGAGTCGGTGGATGTTGCTGGGGGATTTTCTTCCCTTGGGTACCCTATGATTAGATGATTCACTTGATCTGGAGATTTATTGTTAGCCGCATCTTCTAATCATGCATTGTATTATATTGCATCTTTATGGATTTCATATTAACTAGTTGTCATTTTAAATCTCATATTTTTTGATTGTATCATACTGGATTTATACTCACCGTCATGACGGCTACCTCTTGTCTTCATGTGCTTGACGGTAGGTGAGGCGAGGCCTGGGTTTCCTAGAGTCCAGCTTCAGGCGAGGAGATGCGAGTTAGAGTGAGATTCTTGGGTCTTATGAGCTATTTGATTATACTTTAAATATTTTGGCTCACTAGTTTATTTTGGCATGTTAAAACTTATATTTCAACATTTGGGACTTGTAAATTATTTTGTCGATGCTTATGTTGGTCTGTGACCCAGAGGTTATGTGTTTTGCTCAATCGTTTGTTTTGTTAGAACTGTCTTTGCCTCTTTGGCTTTTGCTTGGGACATGTTTTTATATTTTTTGATGCTCCTATTTAAGAGGAGATGTTGCCGTTTTATTTTAGAAAAGTTAAAATAAATTCTCTCATTTATAATTATTAGAAATAAATGTCAGACCTGGGGCCCGGTCCCACAGACGAAGAGGAACAAGAGATGTTTTAGGGCTGGTGATGATCAATCTCAAATTTTTGTTTTAGTTCAACTTTACTTCATATGTAATTCGCTTCCTCACATTTCACATTTCGTTTTCGTATTATTGTAAAGATAATGCTTATTTATATATATAAAAAAAAGAATGATTTTGTTGTATATTGTACTACGAGTCTTGTTATTTCAATGTAAAATTGTTAAACAATGCGGATTTCATACGCTTCGATCTCAGGGCGTGACATTGAGAATCATAGTGTTTTCGTTGGGAATCCCCCGACGCCACTCACTCGACAATGTGGATCTTTCATGTAACATACCGCACTTTTACTACTTAAAATTTGCAGAAGAATTAAAAATTTTCTTAAATATAAATATCCATACGGTCGTCAACTGATCGTTCATAAAAAATATATCTTTGAAATCATCCATCACCAATAAAAATTTTGCTAAAAGAAAAGCTGGCTCAAAACATCTCGCATCAAAACATAAAATCAGAGTATTAATATTTTCATGCTTAAAATCTTAGAATAACGTGGGCGGTCCTCGGGTCTAGCCTTCCGCTAAGTCCAAGCCTGCTCCTTGGTCCCCACCCCTCGTCTCATCATGATCATCCTCACCTGCTTCGATCAAGTCTAGTGAGTATAAAGACTCAACACGTATAAACTGGAATTAACGAATAATACGTAATAAAACCACATGCAATTTCAAAATAGAGCGTACATACTTAAACTTGAACTTGGAATAAACTTGAACATACGTACATATTTTAGACGTGCCATAACGTGAAACTTTCATAAACATGCTTACATACTTGAACAGACTTAAACATACATAGCTTCATCATTTTTACGTAGAGGATGTTTCAAAGAAAGTGACCCATACATAATAAATGCCTGATCAGACAAACCGCAGTACTGGGCTGATAGGGATGTATCAACTGCCACATACATGAGATCATCGTTCATAATTTAACGGGCTGATTGGTCCCCGTTCATAATTTAACGGGGTGGAGAGTTCCTCGGCCATGTTCACGGACTTCCAAACCCATTCATAATTTGGTCACAAGATATTTAGCATACCTCAAAAATAAAACATTTTCTTTGCACGTTAACATACTTATTTGGCGTTGAAGGAATCATTGGGCTTCGATCGGGGCCGTTGCTGCACATACTAACATGAATTCAAATGCTTAACTTGCATAACTTAGACGTAGGTATTTTGGCTTACATCCAAGTTAAATCTTTTCCTTAGGACGTTCTAGATTCTCGTGACTCGACCTTGTTAAACAATACACTAAACCATCACATGAAATCTCAACTGATCCCTAAGATAATTCCCAAAGACTGGAGTACACGGACCCCGTGCACCCCTCCGGGTCTGGGTCCGGGTCCGGGTAGGTACTGTATGTGTATACTTGAAGAAAAGGGAGGACACATACATTGTGTCATGGTCCGTCAAAGGGTCCGTCTAGACTCTGTAAAAAGACACCGAAAATAAGTGAGGACACGGACCCCGTGCTAGGGTCCGTCTAGTCTCTGGAATTTGGCACCGCGAAGGAAACAAAGACACGGACCCCGTGCCATGGTCCGTGAGAGGGTCCGTGTACCTACGGGGAGTGCAAACTTACGAAATTCCAATACACGCCATGCTTATCATTCTAGACTCGATTGTAAAGACCATGAACCGACACCCCGAGACCCATCCTAACATGCCATAACATTGAACCAACTTTATACAACACCCAAAGCAACGACGTCCACCCTACGACACATACAATTCAAAAACGTGGCAATTGACACCAACTCGCTTCCTACGACTTCTAATGCACAAGTGTGCTTATCGACACCAAACGACATAACAAATAACAACCCAACATCATACTAATCATACTTAGACGCATCAACGATCACCCGTCGATTCTCAACGAAGCCTGCAACAATAAAATCTCAAAAACGCATCAACACATAATTTTCTGAAAAACGAAGTTTGATCCGTTCCACGAAAAACGTCATAACTCACTCAATTTGTATCCAAATATTTCGTTTTTTTATATCAAATCGAAAGTATCGAAAAGTTCTACATTTTTTGTGTCGAAAGCTTTCTCAAAATCCCGACTGAAAAATCGCATTTTTTAACATAACAGCAAGTTACGAAATTTCAGATCTAAAAATATTTCAAAAACTGATCCAAACCATTTTCCGCTCAAACGACGAACGTCGCACATATATTTTTACGCATAAAACGGCGCAACACATAATATGACATGATCAACACAGTAAAAGAGAGATTATACGTGCCTTTTGATGATAAACTTTACTGACACGGCGATACCGAAGCGGAGAAAGAATAGAGGTTGATCCGGGACGATGGTGGCTCGATTATCTTGCAATAAAATCGCCAAAAACTTGCTGGAAAATTGAGGGGAAGGGGACGATTGCTTGTTCTCTCAAGAACCCTAAGTTTTCTGTCTTTAAAAATCTGAAAATGAATGTGTATGTGTGTTGTGTGTTTTAGTGTGTGTAAAAACGTGTAAGTGTGTGTGAGTGTGTGTACGTGTGTGTGAGTTCCATAGAAATATCAATCCAAGTTCTTTTTAAGAATAGCACGCAAAAGTGTTCCCAAAATTCTATTGACAACTTCAGTTTGTCTATCCGTTTGAGGATGACAAGTAGTAGAAAATAACAATTTTGTGCCAAGTTTAGCCCATAAAGTCTTCCAAAAGTAAATAAAAAATATAACATCGCGATCAGAAACAATAGTCCTAGGCATGCCAATTAGTGCTAATTTAATTGATAAAAATACTAATAAAGGTTAACACACACTAATTTTAACAAGACTCTTAAATTAATATAACACCCACCAAAATGCTAATTTTAAAAGTTTTAAACTCTTAAAGTTACCAACTAAATGATTTAGGCTCAAAGATGCTAAAACTAAATAAATCATTAAATTGCCCTATCTTCAACTTCAAATAAATTACCACATTTAAAATCGCCAAAATCGTCACCGGTCTCTTTTTTCCTCGATCCCGCCTCGAGTAATCGCCTGAAACATGAAATTCAAGGAAAACGTTTTAATCTGCATCATATAATAATTTAAAAAATGAAAATTCATAGATCATGAATTAAAACACAAATTAATGAAATAAACATGCATTTAAACCATTTAATAAAATACATGAAGAATTTAATACTTGCACGCACGTGGTTCATGTGGAACTCAAATTTTCGAGACGTCACAATCTATCCCCCTTAATTTGAATTTCATCCCCGAATTCTCTTATCCTCGATAATCCAAAAGTTAGATTCTTAATTCTAGTATCCCAACGATACACGCTACCGCTGCGCTACTCTAAATAAAATTAAGTCTTATGTTGTCCTTACGTCTCTTCAATCCTAATTAAATTGCCTACCAAAACCTCGTTTGCGAATCACCACTTAAAACGACTTATGGTAACTTAGTTTACTTTACTACGACATCAAATTCTGACTTTTCTCGTCGTTCCCAATATTTGAAATGGAGGTTCAAACTTATCGTATCTTACCTTCTTTATACTATACATGTAATGTCAACGACCTATTACATTAGCATTTATACAGTTCAACTTAAGAACTCTTAGCACCAAAGGTTACTGATAAACTTCTATCCTCGGCAATACACTTAAAAGTTAAACCTTAACTTAACCGCATAATAATATTGGCCAACAATCCTTGAATCGGATCTTTCCTTACAACACCAAACTTACGTAACTTAGCTATTTACAAGTACGTCTCAAATATAAAATTGTTGCCAATCTTTAATTTCGAGTAACAAAAATCCATAAAACTCAACATACACAATGTTGATCTTCTACTTAAATAATAAAACCTTTCTAGCATCAGTCACATGCTTAAAATATTTTCTTCACGATTACAATATAGTTGAGGCCTAAGACACTTGGACCTTCCTCATTGGAACGAATGTTCCACTTAGACGTATCCTCAATATTCAATTAATTCTAGTGTATAAAACTTAATAAGTTTCCTTTGTTAATGATGGATTTTTTCTCAATCTCGAAAATTCCACAATTACTCAGAAGTCCTCGGCGTTCTCAATTTCATTTTATAGGTTTCCCGTATCATAAGGTTCAATAGCCTTAAGTTTAATAAACCAAAAATTTAATTTCCATAACCCGTCTTACATTTCTATAAATACTTAAAATCCCAAATGTTCCTCAAAAGTTCGTATTAATCCTCAAAAATTTCAGACTTTGCAATTTGTCCCTTAAAGTTATCAAAATTTATATTTTTGGCCCTACAACTCTTCGAAATTTGCATTTTTGTTCACAGAAAATTTTCGATTTAACCCCATTAACCTTAAAATTCTCGAACTCAAAATTAAATCCCAAAATTTGGTAAATTCGAAAATAATCCCTTAGAATTTTTTTTTGCACTTAGGTCCTTAAAATTCGCAATTCATGCAATTCAATCCTTAAATCTAACTAGATAGAGCATGCATCCTAAATAAATTATACATCTTTATACTTACAAAGATCGTAGCAGTCTTCGAATCATTAATCCTTACATGAAATCCTCAAAAGTTAACTAAACTAGCAACCCCGAACCATCTATATTTTCTTAGAAATTTACATGCCACAAAAGCTTTTATAATTGTCAAGTTTAACTTATGACCCACAAGTAGAACATCGGTATTACTAACCAAAATCAATATGCTCAAATCATTAATAACAATTCGTAACCAATAGTCGAATTCTCAAGCATGTCCAATACCACAAAACCAGCATGCATGAAAGTCATATAATTTCACATTCATGTCGTAACATGCAATAAAACTTTAAAAGATCCATTCTCAAATCATAACGACAGGCAAACATGTAATCTAAAATATATGTCATGTAAACATACAGGTGATAGAAATAAAACATGCACATATTGAAATCATGACTTGATGCTTACTACTTAAATACTTCAAAACTTACAGACTTGAGGTGTGACTTCGTGAGCTTCTCGCAACTGGCAGTAGGCATAACCATTTACAAGAACACCGTTCTGATACCAACTGTAACGTACCGTACTTTTACTACTTAAAATTTGCAGAAGAATTAAAAATTTTCTTAAATATAAATATCCATACGGTCGTCAACTCATCGTTCATAAAAATTATATCTTTGAAATCATCCATCACCAATAAAATTTTAAAAGAAAAGCTGGCTCAAAACATCTCGCATCAAAACATAAAATCAGAGTATTAATATTTTCATGCTTAAAATCTTAGAATAACGTGGGCGGTCCTCGGGTCTATCCTTCCGCTCAGTCCAAGTCTGCTCCTTGGTCCCCACCCCTCGTCTCATCATGATCATCCTCACCTGCATCGATCAAGTCTAGTGAGTATAAAGACTCAACACGTATAAACTGGAATTAACGAATAATACGTAATAAAACCACATGCAATTCAAAATAGAGCGTACATACTTAAACTTGACTTGGAATAAACTTGAACATACGTACATATCTTAGACGTGCCATAACGTGAAACTTTCATAAACATGCTTACATACTTGAACAGACTTAAACATACATGGCTTCATCATTTTTACGTAGAGGATGTTTCAAAGCAAGTGACCCATACATAATAAATGCCTAATCAGACAAACCGCAGTACTGGGCTGACAGGGACGTATCCAGTGCCACATACATGAGATCTCCGTTCATAATTTAATGGGCTGATTGGTCTCCGTTCATAATTTAACTCTTTCCAATGAAGATCTAAACCCGTTCATAATTTAACGGGGTGGAGAGTTCCTCGGACACGTTCACCGACTTCCAAACTCATTCATAATTTGGTCACAAGATATTTAGCATACCTCAAAAATGAAACATTTTCTTTGCACGTTAACATAGTTACTTGGCATTGAGGGATTCATTGGGCTTCGATCCGGTCCGTTGCTGCACATACTAACATGAATTCAAATGCTTAACTTGCATTGTGAGGCCCGGGGCCGAAGAGGGCGGGTGGGCGGGGGGGGGGGGGGTTGTGATCGCGGTGCCATCAGTTGCACGGACAATGAGCGGCTCCTAGCAGGCTTCTAGGTAGAGGGAACATGAATGTACCGACCCACACGGGAATGAGAGAGATTCCGAGACTATTCAATGTAATGGACTGTACAATTGAAGAGGGCTTAAAAGATTTGATTGATACTACTCATATCACGAAGGTGCATCTTCTTTTCGGTAGCTCATCACATAAGAACTCCAAAGTTAAGCGTGATTGACTTTGTAAAATCCGAGATCTCGATTTTATCGTGATAGTAGTTGTAAATTTTTTTGATTGGATAATTCTACCGTGTACAATAATTTTACTCAAGAATTTAAATAATATCGTGTATATTATTTTTCAGATTTTGAGATATGCAGAATTTTACCAGATATAGACCTAAGATTTGATATACCGGGATAAAGATTTAAGCAGGAAGATAACTCAATCTTGGATTACAAATCTTGAAGAAAATATCATGTGATTTTCGAAAATATGGGAAGATTTTGTTAAGAATTTTCGAAAATAGTAGGGAAAGTCTACGCGATAAATACAGAATGGGAAGAATTTAAAAGATTTAGCCACCTAGATTTTAGGAAAAATAATCCAAATATTATTTGTGGAAAAATACCACTAAATTTCGGATTTAAGTAAGCAAATTTGTGGGATTTAAGAAATATAATTTTTATTATTTTAGGAAGTCAAAAATCTACCGAATATGGGGAATTAGACACAAAAGTCGAAATTTTGCAGACTGGGCAAGGCATAATTTCGAAAATTACCTTGGGATATATATATAAATTTCGAAATTTAGGATAAAGAATAAATATAGATTTGATCACGATTTAGATGAAGATTTGATTCAATTCAAACGCGATTTGATACACGATCAGGATAGCAGCCAACCCCTATAAATAGAAGGGCTCAGTGTCTCGAAAATCACACCATTTTACTCTCAAATTTCGAGTTCCCCTCCCCTAGTTCCTTAGGATTTTCGAGCACAGCGAAGCGTTGCCGCAGTCCAGCCACCGGAGTTTTCACGTTTTTCTTCAAGAAATTTAAGGTAAATGGGCTTGTTTTAAACTGTGTATTTTCGGTGCATTTATTTTCGTATTTTCGAAATTTCGGTCGAGTACAATTCTTCTTCTACACCCTTCTGGTTATGATATTTTGCATGAATAAATGTTTTGACACTGTGAGAATTCAACTTGATATGGGTGGGAATCCCAACCATACGTACCCTGACGCGGTGGGGGAGATAACCGCTATACGGCCTCGTCCCCTTAGAGGAGTAAAAATTAGGGACTGATATCAGTAAACCATTGAAAGTAGAGGAATCTCAGTGTCAGGTCAATGATATGAATGTGGTACGAGTCAAAGTATGCATGGTGTGTGTGTGTATGTGTTTCGAATTTTATATGCATGTTGTTGTGTACTCGAACGGCCCCCACTTGCTGAGTATTTCCCCAAATACTCACTCTTACAACCTTCCCAGATAAATCCGAAGAGAAATCAGAGGAACAAGTTGAGCAAGAAGAGTCGGATCAATTTTGGGATGGTGGAATTATTTTAAAATCGAGAATTTTGCTGCAAAGATTTTAAGAACTTTAGTAGGTTTATTTTAATTGTAAACGCTTCCGCAATTTATTCAATTTATTTAGTTGTAAAGACAATGGTTGTTTTTTTGCGAATTTATGAAATAAACTGGTTTCGGTTTATACTGTGCTACGAGGCTGGTCGTTTTTCGATTTTGTGATTGATAAGCGACGCCGGTGTCAATCCCGAGTTTCGGGGCGTGACATTTTAGTGGTATCAGAGCTGCCAGGTTCAAAATCCGAGTGGAAGAATCGAGTTTCAAAAAAAAAATTTCGGAAATTTTCGTATTTCGGCCAAACAGGGCCTTACGAGCCGCCGAGCTTCTTCGCCGATCCCGGCCGTTTCAGGTACCCGTTCTTCGTTCGGAGACCATTTCCAGAATCGTCTCGACGAAACGAACCAAAGCCCTCAACCAATTTAAGATTTAGAGTTCGGGTGAAGCCGTAATTTCAGATCTAGGAATTTGGGTATAAACCCTAAAACACCGAAAACATTTGCGTCCAATTACCCTACCATTCCTACTCCGATTTTCAATTAATTTTACCTATATGATACGCAATTCATGGGCAACGTTTAGCACCAATCATTTTAGGATCGGATCGACCGATCGGAAACGCCCAAATTCGAGTTTAGTGAGCGAGTTGCACGATTCTCCGATGAAATTAGGTAGCTTTCCGACCGAGTCTGGACGTTCCATCACTGGTTCCGTGACCCTTACACTGTCGCCGACATGCGCCTTTACTCCGACCATACTCTGGCGAGTCAACCCGGCGAGTCAACTCAGCCGAGACAACGAGTCAACCCGCCAGCATGTGTTCTTCAATTTTTTTCGTAGGAAACTCCGAATTCGGTTCTGTCAACTGTTCTGGAACCCTTTCGACGTAATCTTTCAATCCATATGTTAATCTCTAGACTTTCCATTTTTGAAAAATATCTCGAAAAATCTCGTTCAACGCGTTTCTCGTAGTGCTTATCGGATTTTTATGGAATTTTACTAAGGAAACAATTAGTATTGACCGATATTGTTGAGATTGTATTTATCTGAGATAAGTTGATTTAATTTTCTGATGTAAGGTGAAATATTTGATTTGGGACAATAAATTATTTTTGGGAAGAAAAAAAAAACTAGTATGTGAAAATCTGAGATAAGAGTTATAATAAGTTTTGGATATTCCAAGATGGAAGTTGATTTTGGGCAATAGTTAAATGTGTAAACGTTAATTTGGGGTCTTAAGAATGCTAAGCGTTAAATTTAAATATGTATGATTTTGGGTTATCTTGTTTAAATGAATTGGGAGACAATATCTTAAGGTTTAGTAATTTATATTACTTTGGGATAACCAGTAGATTACGACCTTATGTAAAATAATTTACGAGATATTGTTTGGTATTGAGGAAAAAGACAGTATAATAAGCTTTGAATTTTGTTACGGTACTAAGAATAATTAAAAGAGAAAGACATTCAGTAGAAATAGTTGTGGTAGAGCTCTCTAAGCTAATGGTCTCGAGGAAAGTAAGGTTTAGTGCAAGTAAGATTTAGAACTAGAATTAATTGAGGATTAATTTTATTCGTACAAGGTTGAATAAGATTTTATTTTATGACGAATGAGTTATAATCTTTGGGATTTAAATCAGTAGAGTATAGATTGATATTGAGTTAAGTTCCAAGATTTTGTATGAGTTTTAAGTTTTGAGATAGCAATCATAATAATTTCAACGTAAAATAAAATCATCATCTATTTGTGTATATTCCGTGCCGACTTGATTCCAAGTACATTGGTAGATTTCAATGTCATCATATGGA
Source organism: Primulina eburnea (assembly GCF_022965805.1). Lineage (NCBI taxonomy): Eukaryota > Viridiplantae > Streptophyta > Magnoliopsida > Lamiales > Gesneriaceae > Primulina > Primulina eburnea. The sequence continues at coordinate 20,358,486 of NC_133103.1, forward strand.
TGGTTTGGTAATCTAAGAGCAGTGCAATAGCAGATTGCCGGAGTAAGAATTTCAAAATCCAAACCGTGAACCAAGAAGAAATCAGGTATCATGGCAATGCCAAGAGACAGAAATACATTTTTTCTGCTTCCCAGACTTGGAAAGCATAAAATCAGGCAAAGAAGTTTGCCTAGAAATGGTGAACGAAGTGCAAGAAGAAATTGAGCTCAATCTGGAAGATACCCTAATGATGCGAGAATTCCAGAAAGTTTTTCTGGAAGAATTCTCAAGATATTCTCAGACCACGAGGTTGATTTCAAATCAATGTGGTTCTCAGTGCTGCACCAATTTCAATAGCGCCATACCGAATGATGCCAACTGAACTCCAAGAGCCAAAAGAACAACTCGAAGAATTGCTAGAAAAGAAGCAATTCCAACCGAGTACGTCTCCATAAGGAACTCCAGTACTGTTTGTGAATAAGTAAGATATAAGTATGAGATCGTGTATAGATTATAGAGAACTCAATAAGATCACAATCGAGAATAAATATCTTCTTCCAATGATAGACGATTTTTTTCGATCAACTTAAAGAAGTTACAACTTTTACAAACTCGGCCTGAGAAAAGACTACTACCAATTGAAGATCAGGGCTGAAGATTTTCCCAAAACAGCCTTCGGAAAAAAGGGTTCAAGCCATTACATGACAATTTTTTAGCGTTGTTCACTGAGGAGATCTTCATTTTCTTATCAAGTGAAGAAGACCAAAAAAATAATATCTCACTTTTCATAGGTCAATGGAGAGGAAATTCTATTCCAGTTCAATAGTAGTGAGTTTCGGCTACAGAACGCCACAGACATCAGGAGCTTTCTTGGACTGACAGGTTATAACAGAAAGTTTGTCGAAGGTTTTCCTCAATCGACATACCACTGACTAAACTCATTCAGAAGAATTCCAAGTTCGTCTAGGACGAAGGTTGCGAGAAAAGTGTTCAGACGTTAAAAGAAAAGCTCGCATCCACGCCAGTGCTAATCTTACCCACTGAAGATAAGGAATTCACCATCTACAGCGACGCATCTAAGGAAGGTTTGGATGTGTACTCATGCAAGAGGGAAGAGTAATAGCCTACGCATCAAGGCAGTTGAAGCCGCACGAAAAGAACTATCCTACGCATGATCTTGAGTTAGCAGCAATTGTCTTCGCCTTAAAAATTTGGAGGCACTACCTCTAGGGCGCCAAGTGTGAAATTTTCACGGATCACCAAAGCCTCAAGTACTTGTTCACCCAAAAAGAACTAAACATGAGGCAAAGGCGATGGATCGAACTACTGAAGGGTTACGACTTGACTATAAGTTACCATCCAGGTAAAGCGAACAAAGTGGCCGATGCTCTGAGTCGGAAAAATGGAGGCAAGATAACTCTAGCTTCACTCTCCGCTCGGCCATGTCTGCAAGAGACCGTCAAGTTAAATCAGGACCGAGACCCCGAGCTAAAGAAACTTAAGGAACAAGTCGAAAGCGGGAAGTCTCAAGATTTACAAATTGATGACAAGGGAGTCGTTTGGATGAAAGGACGACTGTGGGTACCAGACAGCGATAACCTCCGTCAAGAGATATTATCAGAAGCACACAAGTCCAAATTTTCAGTCCATCCAGGAAGTACAAAAATGTACAGAGACCTTAAGGATAATTTTTGGTGGAATGGAATGAAAAGAGATGTGGCAGACTTTGTCTCAAATGCCAAGTGTGTCAACAGGTCAAAGCAGAGCACAAGCGACCTGGAGGATTATTGCAATCTTTGGAGATACCCGAGTGGAAATGGGAGCACGTCTCCATAGACTTTGTGGTAGGATTACCAAAGTCAAGGCAAGGTCAGGACGGAATATGGGTAATTGTAGATAGACTTACAAAATCTGCACAATTCCTACCCATCCGTATGAACTAGAATCTGGACAAGTTAGCTACACTGTATATGGACAATATTGTACGACCTCATGGAGTACCAGTGAGCATCCTATCTGATAGAGACCCAAGGTTTGTCTCACGTTTTTGGAAGAGCTTCCAAGGGGCCATGGGAACCAAAGTTACTCTTAGCACGGCCTATCACTCTCAAACCGATGGCCAAACCGAGAGAACAATTCAAACCCTAGAAGACATGCTGCGAGCATGCACCCTAGAGTTCAGTAGCAATTGGAGCAATCATCTACCATTGATCGAGTTTGCTTATAATAACAGCTATCACAACAGTATTGGGATGGCTCCATATGAAGCTCTGTATGGAAGGAAATGTCGGTCACCCTTATATTGGGATGAAGTGGGAGAAAAGACAGTAGTAGGACCCGATCTCGTACAGATAACAGTAGACAAGGTTACAGTGGTCCGAGAGAAACTCACGGCAGCTCAAGACAGACAAATGAGCTGGGCCGACCTGAAAAGAAGACCAGTGGAGTTCAACGTTGGCAAAAAGGCTTACGTAAAAGTATCACCTATGAAAGTAGTTGTCCGATTCAGTAAAGCTGGGAAGCTAAACCCTCGTTATGTGGGACCCTTTGAGATTTTGGAGAAAGTGGGCACGCTAGCTTACAGATTGGCACTGCCACCAAGTATGTCTAGAATTCACAACGTTTTCCACGTGTCCCAACTACGGAAATACATCTCAGACCCAAGTAACGTGTTGGAAGCAGAACCGCTCATGATCGAAAGTAACTTGGGAGAAGAGCTGAAGTACGAAGAAGTTCCCATTAGAATTGTGGACACCAAGGACCAAGTACTAAGACGACATATCATCCCCTACGTCAAGTTGCAATGGTCGAACCACACGGAAAGAGAATCCCCGTAGGAGCTAAAGAAAGGATGAGGAACCAGTACCCGTACCTCTTCATAGACCAAGCCAACCCAAGTTTCGAGGACGAAACTTCTCATAAGGAGGGAGGGATGTAAAATCCGAGATCTCGATTTTATCGTGATAGTAGTTGTAAATTTTTTTGATTGGATAATTCTACCGTGTACAATAATTTTACTCAAGAATTTAAATAATATCGTGTATATTATTTTTCAGATTTTGAGATATGCAGAATTTTACCAGATATAGACTTAAGATTTGATATACCGGGATAAAGATTTAAACAGGAAGATAACTCAATCTTGGATTACAAATCTTGAAGAAAATATCATGTGATTTTCGAAAATATGGGAAGATTTTGTTAAGGATTTTCGAAAATAGTAGGGAAAGTCTACTCGATAAATACAGACTGGGAAGAATTTAAAAGATTTAGCCACCTAGATTTTAGGAAAAATAATCCAAATATTATTTGTGGAAAAATACCACTAAATTTCGGATTTAAGTAAGCAAATTTGTGGGATTTAAGAAATATAATTTTTATTATTTTAGGAAGTCAAAAATCTACCGAATATGGGGAATTAGACACAAAAGTCGAAATTTTGCAGACTGGGCAAGGCATAATTTCGAAAATTACCTTGGGATATATATATAAATTTCGAAATTTAGGATAAAGAATAAATGTAGATTTGATCACGATTTAGATGGAGATTTGATTCAATTCAAACGCGATTTGATACACGATCAGGATAGCAGCCAACCCCTATAAATAGAAGGGCTCAGTGTCTCGAAAATCACACCATTTTACTCTCAAATTTCGAGTTCCCCTCCCCTAGTTCCTTAGGATTTTCGAGCACAGCGAAGCGTTGCCGCAGTCCAGCCACCGGAGTTTTCACGTTTTTCTTCAAGAAATTTAAGGTAAATGGGCTTGTTTTAAACTGTGTATTTTCGGTTCATTTATTTTCGTATTTTCGAAATTTCGGTCGAGTACAATTCTTCTTCTACACCCTTCTGGTTATGATATTTTGCATGAATAAATGTTTTGACACTGTGAGAATTCAACTTGATATGGGTGGGAATCCCAACCATACGTACCCTGACGCGGTGGGGGAGATAACTGCTATACGGCCTCGTCCCCTTAGAGGAGTAAAAATTAGGGACTGATATCAGTAAACCATTGAAAGTAGAGGAATCTCAGTGTCAGGTCAATGATATGAATGTGGTACGAGTCAAAGTATGCATGGTGTGTGTGTGTGTATGTGTTTCGAATTTTATATGCATGTTGTTGTGTACTCGAACGGCCCCCACTTGCTGAGTATTTCCCCAAATACTCACCCTTACAACCTTCCCAGATAAATCCGAAGAGAAATCAGAGGAACAAGTTGAGCAAGAAGAGTCGGATCAATTTTGGGATGGTGGAATTATTTTAAAATCGAGAATTTTGCTGCAAAGATTTTAAGAACTTTAGTAGGTTTATTTTAATTATAAACGCTTCCGCAATTTATTCAATTTATTTAGTTGTAAAGACAATGGTTGTTTTTTTGCGAATTTATGAAATAAACTGGTTTCGGTTTATACTGTGCTACGAGGCTGGTCGTTTTTCGATTTTGTGATTGATAAGCGACGCCGGTGTCAATCCCGAGTTTCGGGGCGTGACAGACTTGGGGCAATTTTAGGATGGGTGACCTCCTGGGAAGTTTCCCAAGGTGCGTGTGAGTGAGGACATAAGCACGCTGGAAAGACACGTCTTGGTACAGTGAGGACAGTCGTCGAATCTGGAGCGTTACATGCATAACTTAGACGTAGGTATTTTGGCTTACATCCAAGTTAAATCTTTTCCTTAGGACGTTCTAAATTCCCATGACTCGACCTTGTTAAACAATACACTAAACCATGACATAAAATCTCAACTGATCCCTAAGATAATTCCCAAAGACTGGAGTACACGAACCCCATGCACCACTCCGGGTCCGGGTCCGTGTAGGTACTGCATGTGTATACTCGAAAAAAAGGGAGGACATGGACCCCGCCGCGTCAGGGTCCGTCCAAGGATCAGTCTAGACTCTGTAAAAAGACACCGAAAATAAGTGAGGACACGGACCCCGTGCTAGGGTCCGTCTAAGGGTCCGTCTAGTATCTGGAATTTGGCACCGCGAAGGAAACAAAGACACGGACCCCGTGCCCTGGTCCGTGAGAGGGTCCGTGTACCTACGGGGATTGCAAACTTACGAAATTCCAATACACGCCATGCTTATCATTCTAGACTCGATGGTAAGGACCATGAACCGACACCCCAAGACCCATCCTAACATGCCATAACATCGAACAACTTCATACAACACCCAAAGCAATGACGTCCACCCTACGACACATACAATTCAAAAACATGGCAATTGACACCAACTCGCTTCCTACGACTTCTAATGCATACGTGTGCCTATCGACACCAAACGACATAACAAATAACAACCCAATATCATACTAATCATACCTAGACGCAGCAACTATCACCCATCGATTCCCAACGAAGCCTGCAACAATAAAATCTCAAAAACGCATCAACACATAATTTTCTGAAAAACGAAGTTTGAGCAGTCCCACGAAAAATGTCATAACTCACTCAATTGTTATCCATATATTTTGAATTTTATATCAAATCGAAGGTATCGAAAATTTCTACATTTTTCGTGGTGAAAGCTTTCTCAAACTCCCGACTGAAAAATCAGTTTTCAACAGAACATCAAGTTACGAAATTTCAGATCTAAAAATATTTCAAAACTGATCCAAACCATTTTCCGCTCAAACGACGAACGTCGCACATATATTTTTACGCATAAAACGACGCAACACATAATATGACATGATCGACGCAGCAAAAGAAATATTATACGTGCCTTTTGATGATAAACTTTACCGACACGACAATACCGAAGCGGAGAAAGAAGCAATGTTGATCCGGGACGATGGTGGCTCGATTATCTTGCAATAAAATCGCCGAAAACTTGCTGGAAAATAGAGTGGAAGGGGGCGGCTGCTTGTTCTCTCAAGAACCCTAAGTTTTCTTTCTTTAAAAATATGAAAATGAATGTGTAGGTGTGTTGTGTGTTTTAGTGTGTGTAAAATCGTGTAAGTGTGTGTGAGTGTGTGTACGTGTGTGTGGGTTTTTGATTCGGAGAAATTAGTGCTAATTTAATTGATAAAAATACTAATAAAGGTTAACCCACACTAATTTTAACAAAACTCTTAAATTAAAATAACACCGACCAAAATGCTAATTTTAAAAGTTTTAAACTCTTAAAGTTACCGACTAAATGATTTAGGCTCAAAGATGCTAAAACTAAATAAATCATTAAATTGCCCAATCTTCAACTTAAAATAAATTACCACATTTAAAATAGCCAAAATCGTCACCGGTCTCTTTTTTCTTCGATCCCGCCTCGAGTAATCGCCTGAAACATGAAACTCAAGGAAAACGTTTTAACCTGCATCATATAATAATTTAAAATAATACAAATTCATAGATCATGAATTAAAACACAAAATAATGAAATAAACATGCATTAAAACCATTTAATAAAATACATGAGGAATTTAATAACTTGCACGCACTTCATGTGGAACTCAAATTTTCGGAACGTCACATCTCAGCACCATGTTTCAAATAAATTTTATAATATTTTATTGTTGTTAATCAATACATTTTTTTGGTCCACCATTTCCTCAACTAATATGCATATTTGGCATGATCTCACATCGCCTAATTATGACATTTATTGGTCGTTTAAGTACATGTGCTTACCATCTTTAACATTAATGGTGAAAGAACACATGTTTTAAATTATTGTCATTAAATCCTTGAAGAAGGAAAAAAAAAGCCAATTCATCATTTTTCGGGGCCGAAAGTACAAAACTACATCTCCATCCTTGGTTTACTAATATTGTACAGCTTTTATGTCCAAAGTATTATTTTTCATAATATTTATGGATAGAGTGAAAATTTAGTATAAACAAATTCTTTAAAATGAATATATCATATTTTGAATATAAAATTTATGTGATAGTACCATTTTTTTAGTGGTATTATACATCTAATTAAGAGGACTCGTTAATATCACCTTCGAAGTACAATTTCGGCCATTTTAATTGCAAAAAAATGGGTCCGCTTTAAATTAATTCTTAATGGAAATTATATGAAATGGTCCCTATATATGTAGTTGAGACGAGGTTTATGAGTGGTCAATTTCACTACTTGTTCCCATTTTTTTATGGAGTAAAACTATATAATATATGGAATATCAAGTGTTGCACGAAAGTGATGAATTTGTACATATATTTTTAAGGATGGATTCAATAATTTTAATAAAAGGAATTCATTTAGATTGAATAATTTATATTTTCGAAGAAATTACTGCATGCTACTGATTTTAAAGATAAGGAATGAAGCGCAAACGTCCATGGAAAATAGGGTTAAATAGAGACAAGTAAAAGTGGAATATGCAAAATACACCATAGATTCTCATCCCCTTCATTTTTCTCTTGACAGGGTTAAATAGGCTAAAAAAGACAAATAAAAGTGGAATATGTAAATACACCATAGATGCTCATCCCCTTCATTTTTCTCTTCACAAGTCAAGTTTCCTAACACTAATTTGTTATAAAATCTTGAAGTCAATATAATAACTAAAGCGAAAAATTACAATTTTAGTCATATAAGTCGGTCCGGTTTGAGTTTTAGTCATATAATTTGTTAAAGTATAATTTTCATCCAGTAAATAAGATTTTTTTTTTTTGTTTTTGATCATTTTTTTATTTGTGCAAAAATATTAAATATATTATATATTGCTTCTTTGACACTGATATTCTGTTATTTGGCTCATGTGACAAAAATAATGTTTATATTATACACATTAAAATATACATAAATAAAAATAACAAGAAATGACAAATTCTTTCCTCCCACTTTGAAGTATTGGAGGGGGAGGGTTGTATTGCTTATTATTATTTTTATTTTTAAAAAGATGAATATTAATTTGAGTAATATGAGATTTATTATCTCTACATATGTCAAATGGAATGAATCGATGTCAAATAAACCATTTGATGCAATTAATGGTTTCGACAAAAAAAAAAGAGTAAAAAAAATCCAAGTTTCTATATGAAAACCTAATTTTGACAAATTAGAAGACTAAAGTTCAAAACATATCAATCTGACTAAAATTACAATTTTTCCTAACTAAAGTGATTATCATAATTTTTTATGCATCTTACATAATCAACCTTTAATAGCTAGCTGCCTCAGTTGATAAATTACTATTTCATAATTCCTAATGTATTCACGCTGAACAAATTTCATGAAGATGGCTTAAACATGGTACTAATTTTTTCCTTTTAAAGTAAAAAAAGTATATCCTCAAAATTCATGAAATGAAAACTATGCAAATTTGAGTCCTTAAATTGCCAAAAACATATTGAAATTAATTTCTCTCCCAATGAATACATATAACGCCATATAATGTAATCCCAAACTTCCTCTATTTATTTGAACATATCATATATATTTTATTATACACAAAAGTGAAATCTCGTAAGGTAATAGAACCAAACCTATAACTTATGGAGTCTTGATTTTATCTTCTGTTGCGATGGATTTCTTGCAATGAGCAATGGCGGATTGGATTGCAGCCTGCACCTCCTCCATTGTGCTATCGCTGGTGGTAGGAGTGAGCGTTCCACTTGCCACCAGAAGGCCACTATTTCTAGGAGACGTCCTAATGGAAGCTGGCGCGGAAAATTCTCCTCTCTTCCCTCTTATTTCCTTCTTGTTTCGTACCCGTAAATTCCCCGAAAACGAATAGGCCTGCCGATGAAGTTGGGGGTTCATCCTCCTGTTTCTGAAGGAAAGAAGAGGCTTGATCAATCTCATATACTTTTTCACAGCGTCGCTTATATCGATTTTAGGCTTCCTTTTCTGTTCTTTTTCTTGATGACCACCCTTTATGTCTCTTGTTTCACACCCTTTTCTCCATTTTGGAATCCACGAAAAGGATCTTGATTTCGCTGTCTCCTTTTCTTGCTGAACAGTGCCGTTGCTGTTTCTGTTGCTGCTGCTGCAACTTTCTTGATCAAAAGTGGGATGAGTATGACCAATGTTGATGAGTCCTTGATCGATGGTTCTGGAGTTTGTGATTTTCTCATCTTGAAAATCCTTTATCGGAAGAGTGAAACTGTCAAACGAATCGGTGGAGAAGCGGGGTGAGGCGGGAAGATTGGACAAGAGGTGCAGCGGGAGCAAGTGTCCATGGAAGAAAATCTCATCTGCTGGAGTCAAGTCAATAGCAAATGAAGGGTGGGATTTGTTTTTCTCGGCGTTTTCCGATTGCGGATGCAGAGAGATTGTGAAGGTGAATTCGTGTGCAGGAGAAGCTGAATTTGAAGGCGGCGATGTTGGATTCAGTGTCGCAATTATTTGGCCTTCATTTTGTTTACCTTCTTCCTCGTTTCTAGCCACCTCTTGCTGTATTTCCATGGCAGCTGCGAATCGATGATTAAGAGGCTAAAGACGGTGTGGAATGGGGATTTTTTCGCTGTTTTGTATGGTTATAATTTCAAATTTTATCGGAAAGATAAGGATAATTAGAAGGGATTGGAATCTTTGTTGTGGGGGGGGCCTCTTCTGAGTCTATGTTCAAACAGTTTTGTGCATGCTGTGGATTGCGGATCGGTAATTTATTTATGAACCTATCTTTTTTTTTTGTCTTTGATCACGTAAGAATCCGTAATGACTTCCTTTCTGTGTGATTGGGTAAATATTCGGACTAAGGCTGAAACGTCTATTATTAAAAATATTGCTAAAATCTTTTTTTTTTTTTAAGGCTGAAACATCTATTACTAAAAATATTGCTAAAATCTAATATCGAAATACACATTTACGTTTCAAAATTATAATTCTATAGACATGCATGCAATATCTACCTTCAATCACATGATTTAAAAATAATAGGTATTCAACTACTGGGAAAAGTATTGCAATTTAAAGGCTCAAATAAACGACATACAAGTCCAGTCAAGCCATACGCATCTAAATAATAAAGTGTAAGAAAATATCTATGACCTCTCCTATCTCATAAACATGATGTGCGGAAAAGTATAGTCCTCGGGTTAGCGTGCGCACGTCCAGCCCCGCCTCCTCAGTCTTCGGCGCCTCCAATCTCCTCATTAATATGTTCACCTACATCATTTACGCCTATTGAGTCTGAAGACTCAACACACCACAAGCGTTATAACAAGTACATATACATAACATGCAACAGTGAAAAGTACTGTACTTAAAATAAATTTCATGATCTTAAAAGCGTGAAAATAAACCTAAACGTGTTCATATCGCATTATATCAACATATACGTGATCAATTTTCTTTAATTGAATTTCGTTCTTTGGTTGTGACTTTCGTATCATCGTATTAGTCGATGGATCTATCTACGTATACAGCGGTATCCGACGGCGGAGACATCACCAACAGTATTATCCATCCACTGAGCATTGGTCTTACATGTCATCGTATCATTGTATTTAGTCACAACCAACTCTCTTCCTTCAAAACAGGTCATCATATTCATCACTTATAAAACCATGCATATACGTAAATTTCTCTTATTCAAGCATGCAACGTAATTTTCATCTTACCATAAAAAGGTCATGTTCATGATAGCATATGCATAAAAACGTTTGATTTTGTGATCAGGGCGCTACCAGGAATGTTAACTCGACACGATCATTTTTCCTCTAGAATCCTTAATTGTTCATTTTACTCTGGACCTCAAAATTTCGGCTCGAGGCCCACAAAACTTCTCAAAGAATATTTATAATCATTTCTTAGACATAAACTCTATCCCATTTCATAACTTATATGATTCGTTTTAAAACTTGGATCGGAGTCGTGGTTTTAACACGAATCAACCCAACACTTAACCAAACTTCTCCAAACTTAAACCACGACTCGAACCTACATATCCAGCCCCTAAACCTCTTGTTCCAGACCCCTTATGACCTACGAACAATGCCTGAATGTTGCTGGAATTTTTATGTGCACCTACCAAGAAACCCTAGTATCACCCTAGCCTCGATTTCTCGACTCTAGCCCAAACCGAAGAGGACCAGACCCGAGCCAATCCTTCCTAGCCCACCTCTGGACTCTCTTGGACCGACATAACCCTAGCCCTCATCCCATGAACTCGGCTAAGTGCGACCACCCGTGATCCATCCGAAACAAGCCCTAACCGACACCATTCCCACCTATCCCTCTCGATCGGCTCTATGACAAGGACCAGCAGCATTCGAGCCATCCTAGGCCACGAATCAGACCTACCAGGGTCTGGTCCAAGGCTTGGAAAAGCCCTTGCACCACTGGCTCACTCAATTCATCTGATCTAAGCACACCCGAACCATCCACCAAGGGAACTAGCGCTCGGCCTTCACAAATCCTTGACTACCTTACGACTCCAGCCCCTTGAATCCATGACTCCCAACGTGTACAACCCTTAGACCCTTAGCCGTGGCAATCCCTTACAAAAAAGCCATGAAAACCGTGAGTTACAAACAAGGGCATGCATATTTCATGACAAACGAATGCATAAACGATACAACAACAAAATTTAGGCATTCCTCATGCAAACAACACGTATCAGCATATATTAGCGTGAATGATGAGAAAAATAAATATTTATGGCGTGCCTTTGCGAATAAACTCTCAAAACTGTGGATATCTACGCGTAGGACGAACACCGAAGAGACAGGGAAGGAACTTTCTTGAAAACCTTGAAGAATTTTCGAGTGGCTGCTGAAGAAACTTTCAAAATGGTGCTGCTAATGTGAGGGAGGGGGCGGCCGAACCAATGGGGAGTAGGGTTAGGGTTTTGAGTGTATGTTTATATAAAATACGTAGTGCATAATAAGCCATAGTTAAAATAATTACGTTTAAAAGGATTTTAGGCCCATTATGCAATAAAATAAATCCATCAAGCCCAACAACACTCCTGAAAAATATTTCATTTAGGTACATTTTTGAAAATATTGTCCGAACCCTCTTAAAGTCCTCCAACTCGCTGTAATTTGCGTATCGGTTAAAGATATGATCCGACGAGTAAAAATACTCCACCAAGACCCATTTTCGAAAATTACACTTAATTATACCATATATTAAATAATTAAATATAATTTTTAATAAAAAAAAATTTCCTAAATATCTCTGGTTTCCGTTCCTCGTTCGAGCGCGAAATACGACTTAAAGCCCTAATACATGAAACTTTAAATTAAACATGAACCAACGCACATATCATGCAATAAACATGCATTAAATACATAAATATAATTAAACACATATTTTAAATAAAAACCCTAGATTGAATACAGTCAGGTTATATAGTTCGAATTTCCTAGACATTACTAAGGCAATATTTTACAAACTATACTAAGCAAATCATGTGGGACAAACTCACTTGAAAAGGTATTGGCAGTGGCGGAGCCAGGAATATAGCTCTACACAGTCTATAATTTTAAACTGCAAACTCTTTTAATATTTTAAATTGATCTACCCGAACTAATATCATAATAATCCAAAATTTATATATAATTTTTTTTAAAAAAATAATTGAGTTACCCGCGCTACCATGTGGCTCCGCCACTGATTGATAAGGAAAATCAAACTCTTAATCATTGTCCAAACACTCATTTATTCCAACAATTCGAACACCTCAGAAACAGAGCTAACATGTTTTGGCTAGGGGGCATATAGGTGTAGTGTGAATCAATCCGAATGTTTCTAATTTTTTATATCTGAATTTAAACTCAATGTTTTAAATATATTATTCAAATCTAAAAAATAACAAGTTTGATTGTGTATGCAATATCAATAATTCCGAATATCAGTATGATTTATTTTACACACCTACCTATCGAAAGTTAAGTCTCTAAAACTTTCGTACCATTGGCTAATATATATTATTGGATTTTTAAACTGTTTCACGGAGAAAATCAATTTTTTTTAGTTTCACCCTTTTTTTTCCCGATCGATATATGGGTAAAAATGACCAATTATTTAGTTAATATTATGATAGTTGTAACGTATGTATTCTAAATTTTCACATAAAAGTAGGTCTCTCGTGAGACGGTCTCACGAATATTTATCTGTGAGACAAGTCAACCCTACCGATATTCACAATAAAAAGTAATGCTCTTAAAATAAAAAGTAATATTTTTTCATTAATGATCCAAACAAAAGATCTGTCTCACAAAATACGACACATGAGACAATCTCATACAAATTTTTACCTTCATATAATTAGATCTGATTATAAAAAATTCTAAGCAACTATGGCAACATAATTGCATAAATCTTTGTTATATGTACGATGGAGGATAAGTTGAACTAGTTGACTCTACGTACGATGAGCAAATCCTTTTCCGATCTCATTTTAAATGTGAAAGGAAATATTAGTCTAAGTCTAAATTTTGACTAGTGAACAAACTGATACATCAACTGTCTAGTTTGGTTAGAATAATCGGATTTTAATGTCCTTGTACATATATAGTAATCATATATATTTTATTTATTCTAATTTATTCAATGATTTATATGATGCAATCTCTACATATATCTCATGCACCAAACATATATTGCTATTTTAATAAGTTTTTTGTGAGACGATCTCACATATCTTTATCCGTGAAACAGGACAACTCTACATATATTTATGATAAGCAATACTGTTAGCACAAAAAATAATATTTTTTCATTGTTGATCCAAATAAGAGATTCGTCTTACAAAAATTTTTGTGTTGCTATATCGGGAGAAGGTGTAAGTAATCTCATCCATTAAATGGGATGAGATTTCCTATTTTCTGGGTGGAAACTCAAATAGGCCGCACTAATAAGCATAAGTTATTGACAAAAACTAGTGTGAGACGGTCTCACATGTCGTATTTTATGAGACGAGTCTCTTATTTGGGTCATCCATGAAAAATTATTACTTTTTATGCTAGGAGTATTACTTTTTATTGTGAATATCAATGGGACAGACCATTCTCACAGATAAAGATTCGTGAGACCGTCTCACAAGAGACCTACTATAAGTTATTTAGTAGTCGTCTTAGGACTCACAAGAGACCTACTCTAAGTTATTTGACGCAGTACAAAGTGCTGCGACACATCTCTTTTATTTTTTTTAATTTTTTTATTTGTTTTTAAATAATTATAAATATTTAATATTTTATTATATATTAATTATATAATTAATATTTTTATTTTTTAAAATTTTAAAATAATTTCCTCTTGAAACTTAAATCTTAATTTAAATTTTTTAAAACTTTTTTTTAAAATTAAATAGATATTAAATTAATTTAATAAACAACCAAATTATATTACTAATATATTAAAATGATACATTTTATAACATAATACGAAATAATTTTAAAAACAACAACAAAATTACGATACAAACAATAAAATTTATTAAATGATATTTAGTAATCTGGTAAACCAGATCCTGATCCTCCAATATCACCAAAATAAGATCCAAAGTTGTCTCGATTTTCAGCTTGTAGTCTCTTTTGCAAAATCTTTTCTTGTTGAGTTCCAGTGTATTCACGCAAATTTGGATCAATGATTTTGCTCAAATCTTTGTATAAAATTCTATCCTCCATTTTTCTTTCCTCTTGTTGAAGTCTCATCCTTTGGTGTTCTTCAATCTCGATTTGCAATCGTGGCAAATCCAGCACGTTCGTGGCGTAAAAACAATTTGCATGATATAATTACAGCATGCATTATCATGCACAACATGATTATTGAAGATGAACGTGATCTCAGTGCACCTATTAAAGATGCAAGGGAAGCACCGCTTGCCGATGTGGAAATGGTGGTCAATGACGAAAGTACAAGATTCGAAGAATTTCTCTCTCGGTATAAGAAAATAAAAAACAGAGATGCTCACTATGAACTACGAAATGCGTTAATTGAGCACTTATGGAAGAATATAGTAATTCTAATATTTAATATTGTGCTTGTATCGTATTTATTTCTTAAAATAAATATTTGTATCATTTTCAATGTTTTTATCTTATATATAATGTTATGCTTGTATTGTATTTCATTCTTGAAATAAATATTTATATCGTTTTCAATGATTATATTGAAATAAAATATTTGTATCATTAAATAATTATTTTATTTATATAAAATAATTAATCGATTTTCTAATAAATAATGAAATAATATAATTAGATTTATTATGTATAATTGTGTAATGGAATTATAAATAGTTATTATTGAATTAAAATTAATATTATAAGAATATTCTGAGAATATTCTTTCTTAGTGTAGAATGTAGTGTAGATAGGTTGGAGATGAATTTAGTGTTACACTATTGTAGTACAGAATGTAGTACAGTGGGTTGGAGATAGTCTTAGTAGTCGTCTTAGGAGAACCACCTAATTTAATATTTAGATTTTTTTTTATTTCTTTTTCAAAAAAGATTCTTGAAATTTTTTCAATTAATTTATATGAGTCTTGTATTTGACTAATGACAAGAGGATTGGGCCACACACACGTAAACATGATAGTGCTTGGCTTGAAAAAACTTGGCTTGGCAAGTAAAATCTCAATCATAGAAGCAATTATTAGATCGATCTTCTCCACAGAATTGAACCACAAAAAGAATCCGTGGTAAGATAAGCGTAAGGAAAAGGGATATTGCAAAGTTCTTGTCTTATGTCACGTTGCTTGCTTGCTGGCTGGCTGACTGTCCTGTCTTCCTAACACTTTTTTTGTCTTCAAGAATATAACAACGACAATTCAAGTGCCTAAGGGGAAAATTAGCAGGAAACCCAAAAGGATTTCCTACCGAGGAATTATCGTACCGTAAACAATATATATGTATGTTGTGCCAATAATAACTTTATAAGAATATATACGTAGATATAGTGCTGAAACTTCTGTATGGTATCGATATATGACGTTGTATATCGAAAAAACACTTTATATATTTTTAAATTTATAACTTTAGTATTTAAAAATATTATGAATTTTTTAATTTATATATATTGTTTCGATATTTCATTGTATATCGAAATTTTTCATTTCGTAACGTTATCATATCGAAAATTTCGAAAATTAAGAATTTTTCGATAAGATAACATCAGTATTAAAAAAAAATTCGATATTTTTCGTGCCTCTAGAAGCTACACCTTTCTCAATGATGTTTGGAGTTAAAAAAAAAAAAAAGACATCATGCGGAAAAATATTTAATTTTTTTAAATAATTCAGATAAAAGATGTGTCGGTACATCCTATGTCGATTTGCTTCTTTTAATTAGCGGCCTCCATTGCCAAACGGAAAATAATTAAAGAAAATATATACGAGGTCCGATGTGCACGTGCAGAAATGCACACGTGTTCACGCATTCACTCGGGGTAGAAAAGTGGGCACAGGGGGTTAGCTAGCTAGCTAGCTACGAGAATTTTCATATGGCTGTCCAGTTTGAAGTTTCCAGCGTGTTTGGTTGAGTGGATTAAATAAGGATAGATTAATAATCAAATATTTATCGTTAAAATTTTAAGTTGTTTTAATAATCATTTTGACCCGATTTAAGATCTAACTTTATGGATAACTATTTGATTAATAAAATTGGATCTTAAACCGGGTCAAAATAATTATTAAAACAACTTAAAATTTTAACGACAAATATTTGACTATTAATCTATCCTTATTTAATCCACTCAACCAAACACATCATTACGTGTATTATCAATCAAAACACTAATTACAAATATTCTAAACATTGAGATCCAACAAAAGAATGTATTTGATTTTAAATCTTATATTAGAGAGATAAGATAATTTAACTCAATGGTTACTACTATAAATTAAATTTAAAAGATAACGTCAGGATCGTTTCTTCTGTTGAACGCGATCATAAAATGACACTTAAGTTGTTATATGCTTAAACTGTTAGATCTTTTCTGACAAATTACTTTATTTTACAGCGGCAACATTGACTTCTTGAAATATTTCTACACCAAGCACAAACACATCTACTTTCAAAAAGAACATTCCCTGAAGATTTCTTATTATTTCATTGATAACACTTATTCTATTTCATGTCATATTTATTTGTAAGTTTATTGGTACAAATACAACATAACTAAACACTTGAAATATTTTACATGGAATATGTTGGTAGCCGACATGCAATAAATGCATGTCGGGTGAAATAATCAAAGTTGGCTAGCTGAGTTTTAAACGTGGGTTGTCATTCAAACATGCAGACGGAAATTTCGTGGAGGGCGGAAGACGTGTTTTATACGCGTCTTCACACGGTCAGAGAGCTCTATAAATAGAGCTCCCCCCTTCATTCTGAAATCATCCCTTCTTCGATTTTTCTATCATCTTATAAGCATTTGAGTGCTTAGTTCTATAATATTTGTGAGGTATTTTGTTCTCCTGTATTAAGAGAGTGTGTGTTCTCTTTGGAAACAAAGTGAGTGAGTTGTACACCACAAAATATTATAGTGAGAATTCTTTTCATCTTGCCCGTGGTTTTTACCCTAATAATTTTTAGGGGTTTTCCACGTAAATCTCGGTGTCCAGTTTATTCTTTATTTTCGGGTTTTACTATCTCAAATTCCGCACATGGAACCAACAAGTGGTATCAGAGCCTTGGTTCAAAATTTCTTAAAATTTTGAGTATGCTATGTGGTTGCAGCCTAGACTGATCTTCCACATCAGAAAAGATTTTTTGAGACTTTTTATTTAAGGCGGGTTTATTTTGTCCGGTCTACTAAAATTGTTGTAGACATAATGGCGGGAAGGTATGAGATAGCAAAGTTCAATGGAAGCAATTTTATGCTGTGGAAAATAAAGATACAAGCAGTTTTAAGAAAAGAAAATTTCTTGGCGGCTATTGGAGGTAGACCGGTGGAGATTATAGATGATGGAAAGTGGAATTAGATGAATGATAACGCTGTTGCCAATTTACACTTGGCTATAGCAGACGAAGTTTTGTCAAGTATCTCTGAGATAAAAACAGCCAAAGTTATCTGGGATACTCTAACAAAGATGTACGAGGTCAAGTCGCTACACAATATGATTTTCCTAAAGAGAAGGCTTTATACTCTTCGGATGGCGGAATCCTCATCGATGACCTACCATATCAATACACGAAATACTCTATTTGCCCAACTCACTTCCATGGGGCATAAAATAAGGGAAAATGAACGTGCAGAGCTTCTACTTCAAAGTCTACCAGATTCATACGATCA
This sequence comes from Primulina eburnea, assembly GCF_022965805.1. Classification (NCBI taxonomy): domain Eukaryota; kingdom Viridiplantae; phylum Streptophyta; class Magnoliopsida; order Lamiales; family Gesneriaceae; genus Primulina; species Primulina eburnea. The sequence goes on from NC_133103.1 coordinate 20,376,611, forward strand.
ACTTATCATCAACATTACCAACAATATTCTGATGGGCTTTCTAAGATTCGACGATGTCTTAACTGCGGTTCTCGGAGAAGAAAGCTGGCGCAAGAATAAGGAAGATAGGTTGGTATCCTCGAAGCAGGCAGAGGCGTTACCGATGATAAGAGGAAGATTTATGGACCGTGACTCCAGTGGGAGCCAAAAGCGAGGTAAATCAAAGTCGAGAAGTAGGAAGAAAAATATTTACTGATTTAAATGTGGCGGTAAAGGGCACTTCAAGAGAGAGTGTACGAGTATCGAGAAGAGTTCTCAAGGAAATGTGGCCAGTACTTCAGGCGGTGGTGAAATATTATTCAGCGAAGTGGCAACTGTTGCAGAAGGCATGCACAAATTTTGTGACACATGGATAATGGATTCAGGAGCGACGTGGCACATGACGTCTCGGAGAGAATGGTTTGATCATTATGAACCAGTCTCAGGAGGATCTGTATTCATGGGAAATGATCATGCCTTGGAAATCGCTGGGGTCGGTACTATCAAAATTAAAATGTTTCATGGCACCATTCGCACCATACATGAGGTACGACATGTGAAAGGACTGACAAAAAAATCTTTTGTCCTTGGGGCAATTGGATGACATCGGGTGCAAAACTCGGATCGAGAACGGGATCATGAAAATTGTGAAGGGCGCACTTGTGGTTATGAAGGCGGAAAAAGTTGCTGCAAATCTGTATGTACTTTTGGGAGAAACACACAAAGAGGCAGAACTAGCTGTTGCATCAATTGGTTCAGGAGAAGAATTAACAGTGTTATGGCATAGAAAGCTCGGGCATATGTCAGAACGAGGGTTGAAAATTCTCTCAGAACAAAAGCTGCTGCCGGGACTTACAAAAGTGTCACTACCCTTTTGTGAGCACTGTGTTACCAGTAAACAACACAGATTAAAGTTTGGCACTTCTACTGCCAGGAGCAAAAGCATATTGGACCTGATTCATTCGGATGTTTGGCAAGCACCGGTTGTATCCCTAGGAGGAGCGAGATACTTTGTCTCGTTCATTGATGATTTCTCTAGGAGATGTTGGGTGTTTTCAATCAAGAAGAAATCAGATGTTTTCCAGATCTTCAAAGATTTCAAAGCGCGGGTTGAACTTGATTCTGAAAAGAAAATCAAGTGTCTGAGGACTGACAATGGAGGAGAATATACCAGTGACGAGTTTGATGCATTTTGTCAACATGAGCGCATCAAAAGACAATTCACGACGGCTTACACACCTCAACAGAATGGAGTGGCGGAGCGGATGAACAGGACCTTGTTGGACAGAACAAGAGCTATGTTGCGGACTGGAGGTCTAGAAAAGTCATTTTGGGCAGAAGCAGTCAAAACCGCTTGTTATATTATCAATCGTTCTCCTTCACTGGCGATTGATCTTAAAACTCCGATGGAGATGTGGACCGGGAAACCGACAGATTATTCTCATTTGCATACATTTGGAAGTCCTGTGTACGTTCTGTACAATGAGCAAGAAAGATCGAAGTTGGATTCGAAATCCAGAAAATGTATTTTTTGGGTTATGCTGATGGAGTAAAGGGGTTTCGCTTGACCGTGTGAAGACGCGTATAAAACGCGTCTTCCGCCCTCCACGAAATTTCCGTCTGAATGGCAACCCACGTTTAAAACTCAGCTAGCCAACTTTGATTATTTCACCCGACATGCATTTATTGCATGTCGGCTACCAACATTTCTCCCACTTGGAGATTTGATTGAGAATCAAACATATCTCCACACATCCTTTCAATCTTGCCATTACCTGCTGCTTACGTCTCTGCTAGGCCACTTGAGAATCTACACCACTCAACCTTATCAGTATTCATTGGCTTGGTCAGAAAATCAGCTTTGTTATCCTTCGTATGGATCTTCTGCATATCCACGCTTCCTTTTTCTACTACTTCTCGCACAAAGTGAAATTGTACTTCAATGTGTTTCGTCCTGGAATGAAAGGCTGGATTCCTTGCGATGTGCAAGGCACTCTGATAAGTGGTGTTTTTACGTGTTTATTGCATTAGTTTTAGTTGTGTTTACATTGTGCATGCATGCATTTCATTTACATTTTGTTCATTTTATAGTAATTATTTGCATTTTATCATGTCTCACTTGTGTGTGATGAATCTGCAGGAAAAATCATCGGAAAACGGAAAATATAGCAAAGTGAATAAACTGAAGAAGTTGGACAGAAACTTGGCGCCCGAGCGGTACATTTCTACCGCCCGGGCGCGAGAAGACGAAGTGCCGAGACAGAGATTTGGCGCTCGGGCGGTGATTTTCTACCGCCCGAGCGCGAATGCCGCACCAGCCGAGCAACATTACAGAAACTTGGCGCTCGAGCGGTACTTCTCTACCGCCCGAGCGCCGCTTATTTTTGGAAAGTTTCATTCGCGATTTCTTACCTTAATTTGGATGGTGGTTGCTATGGAAAGGGGATGGCACGAATTTTGGGCATTGATTCAGACAGATTTTCAGAGCCACAAAGGATTTTGGGAGAGCTTTTGCACTTGGATTGAAGATTCGACGGTTTCCGGGCATCGTTCTTCGCAGATTTCGTCACGCCTAGTATTTCTAGTTTATTTTCCTTTGTTTAAACATTGTTTTGCTTATTTTAATTATGAATTCTAGTAGCTAACTTTCATATTTGTTCGGATTAAAGGGGAACCTATCCCAAACTTTTAGTTGATTAATTTATATTTTGAGTTGTGCTTTATTCTTGATTGTACTAAGATTTTTATTGTGTCGTTTGAGCGTAGCTAACTTTTACGACAATTTTGTATCACGAGTGAGTTCGAGAGAATAACTAGTGATAGGATCGAGTAGTATAATCTGTGGATCTACAATTTGCATAGACATATGAAATTGGATACTTGCCGATAGTCATAGTCCTTAGGGTCGAAAACTAGGGGATTTCATCAATCGAAATGCGGTTCATTCTTGATAAATAATTAAAGACATTTAATTACTTCATTGAGTGAATTAGTTTGGCATAGCTCGAGAGAGTGTGTTCAATTAAATAGGAAATCCTGTCGGAAGCGTAGAACACAATCGAACGAATTAATTAATTAATAAGGGGTAGGTGAACCAGAATTCCCAACAAATTCTTTTATCATTTGAAATTTAATCCATTGATTTAGCATTCATATTTCATCATTTAATCTTTGAGCTTGTTTATTTAAATTTTCTTGAATTTTATTAGTCATAAAACAAACAATCAAATTTCGTCGCTAAAGTTTTAATAACTAAAATAATAATTGTTAAAGACAGTCTCCAGTGGAACGATACTCGTATTCATATACACTATACTATTACTTGACATCGTGCACTTGCGATTACATTTTGAGCATACAAAATCATATTTTCTTGGGGAATTCATAGTGCAAGTTTTGCTCGATCAAGTTTTTGGCGCCGTTGCCGGGGACTGTTAATCTACAATTATATTTTTAGTTATTTCTTTAGTGTATTTTATTTTTATTGAGCTAACACTCCATATTTTATTCCAGGTATCTTGTCTAGTGCATGCCAAATTCACTTGACGTGGAGCTTGAGTTCGACCCTGAAATTGAAATAACTTTTCGCAGGAGAAGACAGCAGCAAAGACTGAAGGAACTGATGGAGAGACACGAGCAAGAGCATGAGGAGGAGCGCCGTGAAGAGAGACATATTGAGATGCCACGCCGCATACCAATGTTAGAGTATGCCCAACCTTCTTTGGATGGTGCACGCCCTAGCATTGTGAGACCTATTGTGCGGGCAAATCACTTTGAAATCAAGCCAGCTATAATCCAGATGATTCAGAACACAGTCCAATTCGGAGGAACTGCTGTGGACGATCCAAACACACACATCGTGGATTTTCTTGAGATTTGCGATACTTTTAAATTTAATGGAGTTTCTGATGATGCTGTTAGACTGCGTTTATTTCCTTTCTCTTTGCGTGATAAGGCTAAAGCTTGGTTGAATTGTTTACCTGTAGGTTCGATCACTACATGGGAGGACATGGCGAAAGCGTTTCTTATCAAATACTTTCCTCCATCGAAGACCATGAAGCTGCGGGCAGACATCACAACATTTGCTCAGTTCGATCAAGAGTCACTATATGAGGCATGGGAGCGTTTCAAAGATCTATTACGAAGATGCCCACATCACGAGTTGCCACTTGGGTTAGTCGTTCAAACCTTCTATTATGGCTTGCTTACTCCTAATCGTACTATGATAGATGCTGCTGTTTGTGGAAATCTATTGAGAAAAACTGCTGAGGAAGGGTATGAGCTACTGGAGGAGATGGCTGCTAGCAGTTATCACCCTCAATCTGACAGGAACAATCAGCGGAAAAGTGCATGGATTCACCAGGTAACTGATTTATCTGCTATTACTGCACAACTTGATGTTTTAAACAGGAAACTGGATGGCTTGAACATGGGTGGCACGGCTATGCGTTTGCAAGAGGTATTCTGTGAGAAATGTGGGGGTGAGCACTATGTGAAAGACTGTCAAGATGACAATCCATTCTATGTGCCCGAAGGAGCACCTGTGCATCAAGTGGGAGTCCAAAACCGCCCAAGGCATGACCCTTATTCGAACACATACAATCCTGGGTGGAGGCAACATCCTAACCTCTCATGGGGCGGTCAAAACAGTCAAACTAGACCGCAAGGAGGACAACAATATGGCAAACAACCAATGTACAGATCCGATCCTCCTAGAGAAGAAAAGTCCAACTTGGAGCAAATGATGTCTAAGTTTATTTCATCCACTGAAACTAAACTTCAAAATCAAGATGCGTCGATTAAGGGGCTCGAAACTCAGATTGGGCAATTGGCCAAGATGATAGCAAATCGAGAGCCGGGCACCTTGCCAAGCAACACCGAAACTAATCCAAAAGAGCAAGTGAAGGCCATTGAGTTGAAGAGTGGAAAGATTTTGGAGCCTAGAGAGAAAGAGAAAAGCCAAGTATCGGATGAGCATGCTGAGGCGTCAAAAGGTAAGTCATCTAACTCTACACCAGCACCCACGGCACATCCTAAGATTGTTATCCCCCCGCCTTTCCCTGCAGCATTGAAAAAGGCAAAACTAGATGCACAATTCGGTAAATTTCTTGAGGTGTTTAAAAAATTGCATATCAATATTCCCTTTGCCGATGCTTTAATGCAAATGCCTAGTTATGCCAAATTCTTGAAGGACATCTTAGCTAACAAGCGAAAATTGGAGGATCACATGACAGTGAACTTGACTGAGAGTTGCTCTGCTTTGGTGCAAAACAAAATCCCACCGAAACTAAAAGACCCAGGGAGTTTTTCTATCCCTTGCATGATTGGTGATGTTGTTTTTCGTAAAGCGTTGTGTGATCTTGGTGCAAGTATTAATCTGATGCCCTTATCTGTTTTCAGGAAACTCGGATTAGGAGAGCCTAAGCCGACGAGGATGTCTTTACAACTGGCTGACAGGTCTGTCAAGTACCCCCGTGGAGTGATTGAGGATGTGCTAGTGAAAGTGGAAAAATTCATTTTCCCTGCGGACTTCGTGGTGCTTGATATGGAGGAGGATGCGGAGATGCCTCTGATTTTGGGTAGACCGTTCCTTGCAACTGGCAAGGCACTGATTGATGTGCAAGATGGGAAGTTGAAACTGAGAGTGGGCGAGGATGAGATTACTTTCGATGTTTTTCATGCACTTAAGCACACACTGCATTCTGATAGTTGTTTTAGAATTGATGCTATGGACTCTCTTGTGTCTCATTATGTGCAGGATACTTTTAGGGACCCGGTGGAGGCCACTATCACCACTGAATTGGGAGAAGAGGAATTCGATGAAGAGAAAGCTGAAATCGTGGCACACTTGAATGCCAACCTTCCATGGAGAAAGTCGATGAGGATGCGACTGGAGGATCTAGGAGAACGAAGAGATTTGACCCCTCAAAGGTCAAGCATCGAGGAGCCACCCACACTTGAGCTAAAGCCGTTGCCTCCACACCTCAAGTACGTTTACTTAGGTGAGAATACCACATTACCTGTCATTATTTCTGCCGCTTTGACAGATGTGATGGAAGCCAAACTAGTGGAGGTTCTAAAAGCGCACAAGGGCGCATTTGCATGGAAGGTGGCGGATATCAAAGGGATCAATCCCTCAGTCTGCATGCACAAGATATTGATGGAAGACAAGTACTCACCTCTTGTGCAACCTCAGCGAAGATTGAATCCTAAGATGCAAGAGGTAATGAAAGCTGAGACGATTAAGCTTCTCGATGCAGGTATTATCTATCCTATATCTGATAGTGCATGGGTAAGTCCTGTTCAATGTGTGCCAAAGAAGGGTGGTATTACTGTGATTACAAATGATAAGAATGAACTAATACCCACCAGGACTGTCACGGGATGGCGTGTATGCATTGACTATAGGAAATTGAATGATGCCACCCGAAAAGACCACTTTCCCTTCCCTTTTATTGATCAAATGCTTGAGAGGTTAGCGGGTCATGAGTTTTATTGTTTTCTAGATGGGTATTCTGGGTATAACCAAATCATGATTGCGCCCGAGGACCAAGAGAAAACCACTTTCACTTGTCCTTATGGCACTTTTGCTTTTAGAAGAATGCCCTTTGGTTTGTGTAATGCACCCGCCACCTTTCAACGTTGCATGACCGCTATATTCCATGATATGATAGAAACTTTTCTTGAAATATTTATGGATGACTTCTCTATTTTCGGACCGTCTTTTGATGACTGTTTGCAGAACTTGCAGGTGGTGTTGATGAGATGCGAGGAAACCAACTTGGTGCTCAATTGGGAAAAGTGCCATTTCATGGTACAAGAGGGCATTGTCCTAGGGCACAAGATTTCGGAGCACGGGATAGAGGTGGACAAGGCGAAAGTGGAAGTCATCAAGAAGTTACCACCTCCGGCGTCCATAAAGGGAGTTAGAAGTTTTCTAGGCCACACCGGTTTTTATCGGCGTTTCATAAAAGATTTTTCAAAAATTGCAAAACCTCTCTCTTCTTTACTTATGAAAGATGTGCCATTTGATTTCACTTCTGACTGTTTACAGGCATATGAGAATCTGAAGGAGCGCTTGGTGACGGCTCCTGTCTTGGTGGCACCGGATTGGGATCTACCTTTCGAGATAATGTGCGACGCCAGCGACACTGCAGTGGGGGCCATGCTTGGCCAGCGACAAAACAAGGTATTTCATACAATCTACTATGCAAGTAAGACCTTAGATGAGGCTCAATTAAATTATGCAACAACTGAGAAGGAATTACTAGCCGTAGTGTTTGCACTTGACAAATTTCATTCATACCCTTTTTTGTCCAAAATAATTGTTTTCACTGATCATTCGGCCCTCAAATATTTACTTGCTAAAAAAGATGCAAAGCCACACTTACTTCGGTGGATATTATTGTTGCAAGAGTTTGATTTAGAGATCAAGGACAAGAAGGGTGTTGAGAATGTGGTAGCAGATCATTTGTCTAGATTAGAATGTATTTGTAATGATTCTGTTGAGCATGCTATCAATGATTGGTTCCCGGATGAGCAACTATTTGAGGTGAGAAATTGTCCATGGTATGCAAATTTCGCTAACTATCTTGTCACAGGCACACCTCCACCAAACCTATCTTTTCACCAACGAAAGAAATTCTTTTCTGACGTGAAATACTATTTTTGGGAGGAACCGTTCTTGTTTAAGATTTGTGCAGATTCCATGATAAGACGGTGTGTTGCGGAGGAAGAGTTTTATAAGATTCTCAACCATTGCCATGATCGTGAGGTAGGTGGTCACTTTGGACCAACGAGGACGGCATCTAAGGTGAACAGCGGTTGCTTCAATTGGACCAGTTGGAGGAATTTCGAAATTTGGCCTATGATCTTGCACTGTCTTACAAGGAGAAAACCAAAAAGGCTCATGACAAGAGAATCATCGAGAGAGAATTTAAAGTGGGTGAAAGTGTTCTGCTCTACAACTCCCGGTTGCGCTTGTTTCCCGGTAAATTGAAGTCGCGATGGTCCGGTCCATTCGTGATCTCGAAAGTTTATCCATCGGGAGCTGTCGAATTGAAAGATGGGAAGGACGGGACATTCACGGTCAATGCCCAGCGCCTCAAGCACTACATGGGTGGCACAGTTGAGCCACAACTTGGAATCACACGGTTCCAAGATAATCCGAACTGAGACGGACCGACAGTCAAGCTCTCGACTATAAGAGAACTATTCTTTTTCTCTTATCTTGCATTTAATTCAATTTTAATTATTTTCATCTTTATTCGTATTTATTGTTCATCTCGTTTCTTGTTCTTCATTTTTGTTTCTAAAAAAAAATGTGATTCTGGACAGAAAGTTGGCGCTCGGGCGGTATTTTGGTACCGCTCGAGCGCAAAACCCAACTCGGCTTACAGAAAGTTGGCGCTCGGGCGGTGATTTCCTACCGCTCGAGCGCGCCCGAATACCTCTGACTTTTAAGACCAGAGTGGTTGGCGCTCGAGCGGTAACTTCTCTACCGCTCGAGCGCGATGCCTTTTAAACGCGAGATCCCCTTTTCTTTCTTCATTCTGCACGAAATCTCCCCCCAAATTTTCTCTCAATCCCTAACCCTCTTCCCTCTCCTCTCATCTTCTTGCAGGGAATCACTCCAACCATCAAGAATCAAGCTTCGTGGGCACGCTCCTCCTTCGGATTTCACGCGTCATCTTCTCCGATTCCCCCACAATCTCTCTCCTCCACTCCTATGGCTCCAAAGAAGAAACAAAGAGGTACTTCCGCTTCTTCAACTTTTGATAGGCATCGCTTTGTTAGTGAGGAAGCTCGGGCTAGGTATGAGCATGCTAAGATAAATAAAAATCCGATAGTGGAGAGGGGATTCCGAAAACAACATGAAGATAGGCACGTAGAAACTCGGATAGAATTGGAACGGCGTGGATGGGAAACTTTTTCCAATCATCCTAAGGCGGCGGTAGTTTCGGTGGTGCGTGAATTTTACGCAAATGCTATGGAGGGGAGAAATGGGACGGTGTTTGTTCGGGGTGTTCATGTCCCGTATGACTCGGCAACTATCAATGCACTTTTGGAAACGGCGGAGGTCGACAATTCTCATTTTGAGGCTTTAGCCGCTGACCCGAACTATGACTTGATCATCACAGCGCTATGCCATCCGGGTGCGGGTGCTATGTGGAAACCATTGGGCGGACCGCCGAGCTGCTTCGACGATAAATTCTTAACCGCTGACATTGCCATGTGGTACTTATTTGTGGCCCGACGGATGATGCCGGTCTCGCATAAGAGCGAGGTCCAAAAGGAACGAGCGGTTCTCCTTTTTGCGTTAACTCACGGCTACGACGTGAATGTAGGCACACTGATCAACTCTCAAATCATGTTGTGTGCTCGCAACAGTCACGTCGGTCTGTTCTTCCCGACGATTATATCCGAGTTGTGTGCCCGTGCGGGAGTTCTATTCCGGGACGACGAGGAATGGATTCAACCCATGAAGCCGATCTGTATCGACGACTGGAAAAGGAAGAATGCCAAGCGCCAAATCGACTTCCCCTCTCCCGAGGAAGATGTAGGTGGTTCTAGCACCGCCGCTGCACGTCCCCGTCCACCACCACCCCGCCGGAGAACTCAAACCGATATGATGGCTGAGAATCTCGCCTTCCAAACGTATCAGGGTCAATTCAACTCATATGTCACCGACCATCTATCGCACATTGACTCCATGATGCCCTCGCTACTTGTGCAAGGAGGCACTGAACCAGGGACCGTGCCGCCATCTCCGCTACCTCCTCCCCCATTCCAGTTCCAGTATGATTATTACCAGCACGGGGGTGCCGCCGGAGTGCAACCGCCGGAACATGACGAGGATGAGCCTTGATCAGGGGAGTTTACTGTTTCCCCTTTCTTTTTATTTTTGCATATTCCATCTTGCATTTGCATTCATGAGTTCTTTTTGTTCTTATTGTGTGTTTCGTTTTGTGCTATGAGGGCATTGCACAACTCAAGTATGAGGGGGTGGGTAGTTTGTTTTGTTTGTCTAGTTAATTGGCTTAGTTTCGTTGCATTTCTTTTGTTTGGTGTCGTTTATGGTGAGAAGACATGTTTATGAGCCAATGATGATGGTGAATTGATAGTTTAAAAAAATATTGATTGGGTCACTTCGTGAAGGATACTCGTGATTGTTAAAGCATGAATTATGGTATAAATTTTGAACTTTTTAAGCACATATGTGTGGGGGCTAGAATTTTGTAGGAATAATGGTGAAATTTGAAAGTTTTGTGTAGTTAACTTGAAAGACATCATTTACAAGTTGATTTAGCATGTAAACCCGTGGAAATAAGTCACTGATTGGGATCGTGAATGAGAGCAATTGATGTGCCTTGAACTTTACATATACCTCCTTCCCGATGCACTGAATTTACATATTATACTCTTGACCAGCTATTATCCAAAAGTTATATATTCTTAGCCTAGGGAGTACATTTGTGAAAATTGTGCATCAACATGTTGAAATAACAAAGTTTCTTGCAAAAAGATCTTTGAAAAAAAAAAAAGGAGATGTAAGGTGAGGGGGAAGCCGAAATAAAGGGAATGAAATTCTATTCCTAGGCTAAAAGTTGGAGATGTAAGGAGACGAGGAAAGTCAGACGAAAAATCTTGACAATTGCACAATGAAAATGATCGGTGTACTCCCAACTTTTAGCCACTTGAGCTTATTTTCCTTCTTTTCGACACCCTTATCTGCACTTAAAAATTTAATAAAGTTCAAATGATGGTTAGTGATGAATGGACACGGGGGTGCATGCTAGTGAGACTTGTATTGAAGTGTTAATTGAGTGACTCGCATGATTTGATGATTGATCTATTTGAAGTACGAATGACTAGACCCATCATGACACACACACACGTTCAAATTAGTGTCAAGATTTATGTGTAGATGAGAATGAGTATTCGTTTGCGATTTGACTTGACTATGATTGGTAGTGGGAAAGTAAACTGAGGCATGATCATAAACGTGTCAACTCACCATCGACATTTAATGGTGTTGGTTAGTTCTTGTTGGAGTCTTTTATTTATTTTTGTTGTGTTTATTTAGAGTCTCGTGCTTTAACATGTTTTGCTTGAGGGCAAGCAAGAGGTTAGTATGAGGGGGTTGATAAGTGGTGTTTTTACGTGTTTATTGCATTAGTTTTAGTTGTGTTTACATTGTGCTTGCATGCATTTCATTTACATTTTGTTCATTTTATAGTAATTATTTGCATTTTATCATGTCTCACTTGTGTGTGATGAATCTGCAGGAAAAATGGTCGGAAAACGGAAAATATAGCAAAGTGAATAAACTGAAGAAGTTGGACAGAAACTTGGCGCCCGAGCGGTACATTTCTACCGCCCGGGCGCGAGAAGTGAAAAAACTGAAAGACATTACAGTAGGTTGGCGCCCGAGCAGTATATTTCTACCGCCCGGGCGCGAGAAGACGAAGTGCCGAGACAGAGATTTGGCGCTCGGGCGGTGATTTTCTACCGCCCGAGCGCGAATGCCGCACCAGCCGAGCAACATTACAGAAACTTGGCGCTCGAGCGGTACTTCTCTACCGCCCGAGCGCCGCTTATTTTTGGAAAGTTTCATTCGCGATTTCTTACCTTAATTTGGATGGAGGTTGCTATGGAAAGGGGATGGCACGAATTTTGGGCATTGATTCAGACAGATTTTCAGAGCCACAAAGGATTTTCGGAGAGCTTTTGCACTTGGATTGAAGATTCGACGGTTTCCGGGCATCGTTCTTCGCAGATTTCGTCACGCCTAGTATTTCTAGTTTATTTTCCTTTGTTTAAACATTGTTTTGCTTATTTTAATTATGAATTCTAGTAGCTAACTTTCATATTTGTTGGGATTAAAGGGGATCCTACCCCAAACTTTTAGTTGATTAATTTATATTTTGAGTTGTGCTTTATTCTTGATTGTACTACGATTTTTATTGTGTCGTTTGAGCATAGCTAACTTTTACGACAATTTTATATCACGAGTGAGTTCGAGAGAATAACTAGTGATAGGATCGAGTAGTATAATCTGTGGATCTACAATTTGCATAGACATATGAAATTAGATACGTGCCGATAGTCATAGTCCTTAGGGTCGAAAACTAGGGGATTTCATCAATCGAAATGCGGTTCATTCTTGATAAATAAGTAAAGACATTTAATTACTTCATTGAGTGAATTAGTTTGGCATAGCTCGAGAGAGTGTGTTCAATTAATAGGAAATCCTGTCGGAAGCGTAGAACACAATCGAACGAATTAATTAATCAATAAGGGGTAGGGGAACCAGAATTCCCAACAAATTCTTTTATCATTTGAAATTTAATCCATTGATTTAGCATTCATATTTCATCATTTAATCTTTGAGCTTGTTTATTTAAATTTTCTTGAATTTTATTAGTCATAAAACAAACAATCAAATTTCGTCGCTAAAGTTTTAATAACTAAAATAATAATTGTTAAAGACAGTCTCCAGTGGAACGATACTGGTATTCATATACACTATACTATTACTTGACATCGTGCACTTGCGATTACATTTTGAGCATACAAAATCATATTTTCTTGGGGAATTCATAGTGCAAGTTTTGCTCGATCACACTCTGACTGTCACAAAACAAAGGAACATTCTCTTGTTTGTGCCCGATCTCCTCCAATAACCTTTTAATCCATATTGCCTCCTTGCACGCTTGAGTAGCTGCCATGTATTCTGCCTCTGTTGTAGATAACGCCACAACTGTCTGCAGTTTTGAAACCCAACTTACTGCTCCTCCAGCAAGCGTAAACACATAACCAGTAGTAGATTTCCTCTTATCAGGATCACCTGCATAATCTTAATCGACATAGCCCCTGAGTGTAAAATCTGATCCTCCATAACATAATGCAGCATTCGAGGTACCCTTAATGTATCTAAGGATCCTCTTAACAGTGCTCCAATGCTCTCGTCCAGGATTCGCCATATACCGACTAACTGCTCCCACTGCTTGAGCAATGTCCGGTCTTGTACAGATCATGGCGAACATCAAACTTCCCACTGCTGATGCATATGGTACTCGAGACATCTCCATCCTCTCTGCTTCACTGCTAGGACACATCTTGGAGGATAATTTGAAGTTAACAGGAAGAGGGGTCGATATTGGCTTACTATCTTGCATGTTGAAGCGTTGCAAGACTTTCTTCAAATAATTTTTCTGGGAAAGCCAAATCTTTCTGTTACTTCTGTCTCGGTGAACTTGCATCCCTAGAATCTTGTTTGCTGGTCCCAAGTCCTTCATATCAAATTCCCTAGCCAACTGTGCCTTCAATTCTTGGACCTGATCTTTGTTGGGCTATGCTACCAACATATCGTCCACATACAACAGCAAAATAATATAATCATCACCAGACCTCTTGAAATACGTACAAGGGTCTGCACTCAATCTGTTGTATCCAAGGCTCATGATATAGGAATCAAATCTCTTGTACCAACACCTCGGCGCCTGTTTGAGACCGTACAGAGATTTCTTCAACCTGCAAACCAAGTTTTCTTTGCCTTTTCCCGCAAAACCTTCTGGATGGAGCATATAGATTTCTTCTTCAAGATCTCCATGAAGAAACGCCGTTTTCACATCTAGCTGTTCTAGATGTAGGTCAAACACCGCACACAATGCCAGCACCACTTTGACTGTTGTAAGCCGAACCACAGGAGAAAATATCTCATTGAAGTCAATGCCTTCTTTCTGAGCATATCCTTTTACCACCAATCTAGCACGATACCACTCCACTTGGTTATTGCCATCACGTTTGATCTTATAGACCCATCTGTTTCCAATGGCTTTCCTTCCTCGTGGTAGTGTAACAAGATCCCAAGTTTTATTTCTGTCTAATGCCTCCAACTCTTCTTGCATTGCTATCATCCACAAGGATACATCCGAGCTTTGAGTAGCCTCGTGGAAACTCAATGGCTCACCATCCTCTGATAATAGACAATATGCAATGTTGCTTTCAGTGACATAATCTGAAAGCCAACCTGGTGGTATTCTGTCTCGAGTTGACTGCCTCACATTGGAAACCTCAGACTCAACATGATCTTGTTCTTCGTGCTCTGGTACGGCTTCACAAGAAACTTGACCTTCGTCCGTCTTATTTTCCACCTGAAATATAGTAGTTTCTGAATTCAATGTGCCTTTGTCTCCCTTTACTTTATCTTCCTCGAAGATAACATCCCTGCTGATGACAAGCTTGTGAACAGTAGGATCCCACAAGGGGGCTCTATAAATAGAGCTCCCCCCTTCATTCTGAAATCATTCCTTCTTCGAGTTTTCTCTCATCTTATAAGCATTTGAGTGCATAGTTCTATAATATTTGTGAGGTATTTTGTTCTCCTGTATTAAGAGAGTGTGTGTTCTCTTTGGAAACACAGTGAGTGAGTTGTACACCACAAAATATTATAGTGGAAATTCTTTTCATCTTGCCCGTGGTTTTTACCCTAATAATTTTTAGGGGTTTTCCACGTAAATCTCGGTGTCCAGTTTATTCTTTATTTTCGGGTTTTACTATCTCAAATTCCGCACATGGGACCAACAGAATATTGATTCAGATTTCAGTCTGTATTCCTTATTTATTACCTTGCTCTGTGAAAAGCCAAAACAAACGTTACCGATATGTTAGGTTAGCCTTTTAGGTGGTTGATCCTAGCAAACTCATTGATTGACCTATAATCGTTAGTGAAGTTGATGTGGGGCATAATAATTGTTCATCTCAATCAATGGTATGTTCTCTTTAGAATAATATCATCGTCGTAGATCTGAACATTTTTTTTTTAATTTTACCATGTAAGAACCATATTTTGGATATAGATCTATTCCTAATAGTAGATTGAACGAAAATAGATTTTCCATTAATATGTTGATATTCCATATATTCATGTTGTTGGATCCAGGGTTTTCTCGTGCCCAAACACAGAGGAAGTTTTCGAAAAAATTTCTTTTAATGTTCAAAATATTGTTTGGATACTCGTATGGTTTCAATAAAATAAACATACAAATTATGTTTAGTAAAATACATTTGGTGAATTAATTCACTCTGCTCCAACTATTCCGGTGTTAGCGGATATAGCTCTTGTTGAATTTCCCTACGAACTTTAATTTCTTCGATCTCCGAATCAGCTCCACGACTGGAATATTTATTCCTTTTCTAAATGGCACTAGAAAAATAAAATATATTTTTCGTAGAGATAGATCACTAAAAACCGGCAGAAATCTCAAACTTGGAGTAACTAAATTTTTCTTGTTTTTGAGAAGAGAATTTTCGAGAGCTTTTTGGAATTAGGGAGAGCCGAAATATTGAAATCTCTCTAAAAGCTTTCAGATGTAGGGGTGTCAAAATTAGACACGACCCACCAACCTGACACGATTCAACCCGAAAAAAATCAGGTTTGGGTTTGGGGTTTTCGGGTTCGGGTCAGATCAGGTTGGACCCGATAACTGACCCGAAAAAAATGATCGGTTTGGGTTAGGTTCGAGCCAACTCGGGTTGACACGAGTTGACCCGAAAATTTTAATTTTTTTTAAAAAATATAATTAGTAAATATTGCCGACATTTTTATATATTATATGTCTGAAAAAATATTTATTGTATATTTATATCATAATTTAATATTTATTTTGAATATTTTTTATTTTTAATACAATTGTTCATTTAATTTAGTAAATATACTTTATTTTATATAATCAAATTTAAATCATATATATGACGGAGATTTTGTTACTATACGTGTTTAAATTAAAATATTATTTTTTAAATTTTATTTTTTAAAAAATTAAACACCGGGTTAATCGGGTTGATTCGGATTTGGGTTTGGGTTCGGGTTGGCTCGGGTTCAGGTTGGGCAATTTTTGAATAGTACTATTGCTCAACCCGACTCAACCCACCCGAATTGACACCCCTATTCGGATGGCAACTAACGTAAATTTGGAATCAAAATCCTCATTTTAATTTTGTAATCCTTAATTTACTTAATTAATCTCATTAATTAAGTTAATTAAAGATTCTAAATATATGTCATATCATAGCCAATCTTGATTTTAATACATATTTTTTTTTCAAGAATATCATGCATTAATCTATTTTTCTTTGTCTGGAAGTTACTAAAATTATGGTATCATAAATATTTTTCCATATTACATAAATCAATACCATATTTTATAAAAACTTAATGGGCTATATTTTAACTCAATTAAGATATAATTTAATTATTAAAGCTCATTTGAACTTTAATAAATTAGCACGATGAGCTTATACTATAAGCTCATTATTTGCTCTCATTACATTAATCTCATCATAATCTCGATTGGTGATAAAATATCATCGATGTGATAATTTCAACTTGTTTGTTATTATGATGAACACTTTAATTTCGAAATCACCAATGTCTAAATAAGGTAAGTGCACTCCCTTTGACTTTTTTAGCATTCATGCTCTCCAAAATTCTATAACATTTTATAAACTTTATTTATAAGCTTATCGATTGATCATATCAAACTTATTTCTTATAAATTCAACTCATTGAATTTATTATCTAAACGAGAACAAGTAAACCAGTGCTTGTATAGCCCTCAATAGTTCAGGGATAAAGCTAGTCGTGGGTTCACAATTCTTTGTGATTCAGAACAAATTTCTTTATTCAGGCTTACTCTAATTTGCCCCATTTTATGTATCAATAATTGATCATGAAAATTTCAGAAATTATATTTTTGATTAAACCCATCGAATCATGGTAATAGCGTCTAGTAGCTCGCCCCATGATTCCCTATGTATCACTGATAGTGCTTGCAAGAATCAGTCGGTTACGATTAACGTACAGTACGATCCCTTCATCTCATATATCCCAATCGAATCTGCAACCATTGGTTCATCGAGGGTTGCATAAAAATTCGATAACTATGTGACACATCTTTGAGAATAGATAGTCGCATCGCATGTACAATTGGAGAACTCCTTCTCTAACTTACATCTCATACTCTGCCCAGAGATTCCATGCACTATTATTTCATTTTTTTAGGCAACCAAGGAACAAGCAGATGGCGCAAATCATTTCTTGTATCAGGAAATTTATGAAGAGAGGCCGCCAAGCATTTCTGGCGAGTAATGTGTCAGTATCTAAGACAGCCGGTCAGAGACTAGAGGATGCCGAGATTGTCCTAGCGTCTTTCCTGAATACGTTTTTGGCATTCCACCAGACAGAGAGGTGGATTTTTCTATTGACCTGATGCCGGCTACAGTGTCAATTTCTAAGGCACCCTATCATTTAGCACTTGCATATATGAAAGAGTTGAAAGATCAAATTCAGGACTTGCTGGAAAAGGGTTTTATCTGCTAGATCTTTTCTCCATGGGGCGCACCGGTACTGTTTGTGAAGAAGAAGAACGGCTGTATAAGACTCTGCAACGATTAAAGAGAGTTGAACAGAGTCACCGTCAAGAATAAGTATCCTTTTCCTAGAATCGTTGACTTATTTGATCAGCTGCAGGGAGCATCAGTGTTCTCGAAGATAGATATTCGTTTGAAATATCACCAGCTGAAGGTATGAAAGTCTGACGTGCACAAGACGGATTTTAGGACTCGATACGGGCACTACGAGTTTATGGTGATACCGTTCAGTTTGACTAATGCACCATCGTTCATTATGGATCACGTATTTCAGGCATATTTGGATCAGTTCATCATAGTCTTTATAGATGACATACTGATCCATTCAAAGAGCATGGAGGAACACATTCAGCATTTGAGGATTCGATTGTATGTGGGTGGGAACCCCAATATGATATGTTTATGACCCTTACACGGTGGGATTATAACCGTTATATGGTCTCGCCCCCTTAGAGGATTAAAAATTAGGGACTGATATCAGTAAACCATAGAAAGTAGAGGAATCTCAGTGCCTAGTCAATGATATACATGTGATAGGAGTCTTGTTGTACATGAATTATGTTTTGAAATTCTATGCATGTTGTTATGTTGTGCTCGATATGACCCCCCACTTGTTGAGTGACAACCATATCACTCACCCCTTACAATCATTTCCCAGATAAACCCGAGGAACAACTCGAGGAAAAGCAGTCGAACCAGTTTTGGGGCTGGTGAAGATTTCGAGATTTAAGATTTAAGCTTAAGCTTTTATTTTAGTTGTAACGTTTCCACATTAAATTCTGTCGTTTTTCGGTTATTAGATTGTAAAGACATTGTTATTCTTTGAAATTTATGATATAAACTGGTTTTGGTTTATATTGTGATATGAGGTTGATTGTTTTAAATTGTGTTATTGTTAAATAACGCCGGTGTCGACTAACCCCGGTCTCGGGGCGTGACAGATCTAGCCTCGACTGTATATGATAAAATTGAGGTTTTCTTATTGCTGAACAAAAATATCGGCCTATCTCCAAGAAATTTATATGATTTGATGTTACTTTTTCTGTAAATCTGACAACCTGCATAACCTGCATCTGAATATGCAATCATGTTAAATTTTGAGTCTTTGGGGTATCGAAGACCCACACAAGTAATGCCTTTCAAATGCTTAGTATTTCTTTTATCTGCTATGTAATGTTATTGTTTAGTATTAGCTTGAAATCTAACACATAAACATATCAAACATAATGTCTAGCCGAATATCAATCAATATAATAGTGATCTGATTAAGTTTTGATACATTGTTACCTCGACTGAGATTCTCTCTTCATCTTTGTTTATTTTGATTGATGAGCTTATGGGAGTAGAGACAACAACACAATTTTTCATTCCAAACTTCTTATCAGTTTTTGTTTTTTTGCACTCTTCCTAGTTCATGAATGTGTCATTGTCTAGCTTTTGACGTTCAATCCAAGAAAGAAAGTTAATATTTCCATCATGCTCATTTCGAACTTATCTTGCATTATGTTGGAGAATTTCTCACATAACTTTGGGTTTGTAGAACCAAAGACAACATCATCAACATAAATTTGAGAAAGTAAAGTATGATCACATTTGGTAAACTTAAGTAAATTTTCATATACAGTCTCAATAACAAAATCATGATCAGGCTCAAAACTATGTGATTACATAAATTAGACAATGTATCATACCAAACTCAAGGAGCTTGCTTTAAACCATATAAATTTTTATCTAGTTAAAACATAATCATGATGCACATGACTAATAAGTCTAGGTGGTTGTTCAACATATACTTCATCATTTAATAAACCATTATGGAAGGAAGATTTCATATCCATTTGATATACTTTTAAATCATTAAAGGAGACAAATTCTAGAAAGATTTTAATAGCATCAAATCTAGCCAGAAGAAAAAATTATTCATCAAAATCTATATTATCTTCATGTCTATAGTTTTTGATCTACTAATCTAGCTTTATTTCTTACTTCAGAGTCACCTTTATCCAGTTTTTTTTCTAAATACTCATATAGTTCCAATTATATGTTGATTAGTAGGTCTCGGAATTGTGTGATAAACTTTGTTTCTCTCAAACTGGTTAAGTTCATTTTACATAGCATCTATCCTGTTTGAGTCTGCTAGAGCATCATCAATATTTTTAGATTCGAGTTTTTATATGAATGCAACATGTATAAACTCATTTAACATTTGTCTTCTAGTTCTAAGAGGAGTTCTAGAGTTAAAAATGACAAGCTCGAGTTGATGATTCTTATTCCATCAGAGACCAGGTCCAAAAGGATTTGGATCTTGTGAGGTTGATCATTATTGGTATCAGCAAGATTTTATTCTTGAATTATTTCCGTCTAATTATCATCTACCAGCTCAACTTCTTTTGGAATTGGATTGGTTGGAGTATCCTCACGTGCATCTGGACTAGTCTCAAGCCAGGTGCTTTTTCAAATATATCTCATAGTTACTATTATAATCAATATTTTTAGCATCCAATCTATTACTTAGATCATGCATTTTGTCATTTTTTCCATCTTGACATACCGAAGATTCATCAAATAAAATGTGCACATAATATTCAATATATAAAGTTCTATTACTATAAACCCTTTTATGTTTTACTAACATGTGAATATCCTAGAAACACACCAACATCAAATTTAGCAGCAAATGAGGTCAAGTGGTTTTACCATTGTCGTGAATATATCACATGCAGACAATATGATATATCGTGTATAGTGTCATTCTAGATCTCATGTGGAGTCTTATTATACTTTTTATTTATCATTGATCGATTCTGAGAGTGTTTTGTTTGTAAATTTAGTGTTTGTATCACTTCTTATTCTATATATCACAATGAATTTCTCATTTTGAAGATATCTTAAAATATTGACCAGCTCGACACTTGTCTGTTTTTTGTATGACAAAAATATCATTCAAGTAAACCTAGAATAATCATCTACCATCACTAGAATATATCACATTCCCCTAAACTCTTTATTGATATAGGACCAAATAGATTCATATGTAGTGAATCCAAGCATTTGGTTGAAGTTTATACCCTTTATTTTTAAAAGTAGATATTATTTTCTTACCAAGCTGGCATGTGGTACATATCTTATCTTCGGTAACATTTGTTATATGAAATCAAGTATCATTTTTTGTTTACACAGATTGGCAATAGACTTGAAGTTTAGGTAATTCAATCGTATTTACCACAACAAGTTCTTATTACATTTAAAGCAATAAAACATGTAGGATCGTGTTTTTTTATCTTAATATACTCAACAAGATATTACCATTAACATATTTGACAGTGCATGTGTGTTTTTGAAACTCAACAGAATATCAATTATCACATAACTGACTAATATTAATCAAGTTTTAGCAAAGAATTTCAACTAGAAGCACATCTCTGATGATAAATTTGTCACTGACAGTTTTAGTCTTACCCAAAAATTTACTCTTGTAGAATCATCTCCAAAAGTGATTCTTGGTCCTTTGGATCCAGTGACTGCTAAAAGAAGCTTGACATTTCCAATCATTTTTCCAGAATATCCGCTGTCTAGATAATAGATGGATTCTTTAACTAGATTCTTCTTTAGTACCTGCAATAATTGAAATAAACATTTGGTACCCAAATCTAGTTGGGTCCTGGTCAGATTAACCTTTTTGAGAGCCACATTTGAATTAGCCTTTGGCCTACTCGAGTGTGTATCAAAAGAATGTGAGCCTGTGCATAATCATGTGTAGTAGAATTATGTGTTCTCTGTATCTCCATATGTTTTTTTTATCATGTTCATATATCTTGTTGGACCTAACAAAGTGTATCATTTTAGAGTTGCCTTTATCTAGACAAGATTGAGTAATTGCTTAAGAGGAATTGCATTTATTATTGCTAAAACCCAAGACAGTTCTATCACCATTTGGTTTTTGCATCTCACGCATTTTCCCAATGTAAGCAGGAGACTTGTTCCAAGAATTTTCTAGTTGATTCAATTGTTTATTTTCAATAATAGTTGTTTGGAACTCTCTTCTCAAGTCATTATTCTCAGTAACTAGCAGATTGTGTTTACCCTAAGACTATCAAGTTCATTTGCTTCATACAGCTAGAGTCACTAGACTTGTATGATAGGCTTTAACTCATATACAATGCCATACAATGCAGTGATAAAGATATTCTCGTGTAAATTCACTAAATCTGAAATCAAATACCATGTCATCGGCAGTATCTCGCTCAACATTTCAATTTCCAACTCAACATCAGACATCAAGCACTGAACTTGCTCTTCCTCACTCTTGCTGGATGAGGTATCCGAACTGGATGGATCTAAATATGGATTTTCCACTTTCTTTTCTTTCCTCAGCAACAAGTACCTTCTAGTCCTTCTTCTTGAGCGATCGCTTGTCATCCCCGGACCTTCTCTTCTCAAAGGAGTTCTTTTCATCTTTCTTTAGCCTGTTAAAATTTGCAATGAAAGGACCCTATTTCCCATTTTTTAAAAAATCTTTACTATCATCATCTTGATCCATTTTAAGATAAGAATCAAACTTAAGGTTGATTTGTTCTCATAAATATGCTGAATTTCTTAACAAAAAAAGATATAGCCTCATAGCTTATATGGTCAACATATTTCCTTGTAAATGACTCTTCACTAGCAGTTGATGTGGGGACAGTAGCAACCAAAGCTTTGGTTGGTTGAGGGGTCGAAGGTTCTTCTTCTGTCTGGATCCTAGCTCAAATTCATAGGTTTTTACGTCTACAAATAGATCATGCAGCTCGAGCTTGTTGAGGTTTTTAGACTCTCTCATTGCCATGGTCTTCACATCTCATTTCATGGGCAAGGCCCTCGTAACCTTTAAATCAAATTTACAGTTAGAATATTATTTGTCAAGATAAGCAAGTTCGATAACAATGCTACTGAAACATTATTCAAATTTATTTAATTTTTCGTCGGTTTTCACATTAGCTTTCTTAAATTTTTTAATTGCAACAGTGAGCTTATTTTTCTCATTCTAGTTATTTATTTCGCACAATTGAGTTGATTGTTTGCATATCAACATATTTTTATCAAGATTTTTATAAAAAATTCTAATCGTATAGAACATATTTTATCAAGATTTTACACATATTTCGCACAATTGAGTTGATTGTACACATTCTAATCTTATAGAACATATTTTTATCAAGATTTTTATAAAAAATATCCTTAGCCACATTTTCAAGGTTGGCTTTCTTCTTATCTGTAGTGATCCATTCTGACTGGTGTTTTTCAACCATTCTATAGAAATACTGGATTTCAAGATTTTCATTTGACCCTCAATGACGACCTACTATATATCATCATCTTAGGCAACCCAATGTGCTTGCATACGAATTTTTCAATCATCATAATCTTATATATATAGAGTTTAGAGGGGGATGAATAAAATCTTAAAAATTTCTTATAAATTAGAGTTGATCGTAATAGTTGTCTACTGAAAATAGTTTTTCGAGTGCGAAAAGATCTGGTTGGACTAGTCATTCAATATAAAACACATATATCTGATCTCCTTCAACATTCAGATCTTCAACAAATGGATACTTATACTGATAGCCGAAAAGAAGCTTCTTTTGTCTTCTTGTCTTTCATAGTACGCCACGATTGATGCACTTTGATATGTGTCTAAAAATTGCAATAAAGGGCTTTTGAAAAATTGATACATGAGAGAAAATTTTGCACATATCCTTGTTTTATCAACAGATAATCTAATACAACTAGAGATATCGGCAGCTTGATCTAATAGAAATAAATGCAGCATGAGCTCTGTTGTGCAGTC
Organism: Primulina eburnea; assembly: GCF_022965805.1. Taxonomy (NCBI): domain Eukaryota; kingdom Viridiplantae; phylum Streptophyta; class Magnoliopsida; order Lamiales; family Gesneriaceae; genus Primulina; species Primulina eburnea. The sequence continues at coordinate 20,399,892 of NC_133103.1, forward strand.
CGATTTGATTTTTGTAAGCAGCTTGATCTAATAGATAAGAATGTAACATAACTTAATCACAAGTCTTGAATAGAGAGTCGTCCGACTTGATCTATAATATCTATGTAAAAACGTGTAAACATAAAAACAACTCGATAATATTTGTTATCATCGAAATTAACTGAGACATTTTCAATCTAACACACAATCTAAGACATTTTCAAGCATATTTTACGTATTGGATAATTAATTTAAAATTTTATTTTGCAATTTGTAAACAGGGAAATTCAAATGAATTATTTTCTACCAGCCCCTTAGGGCCACCATTTAAGTTTATAATAATTTTTTTTAAAAAAGAGAGCATTTTTTCCCCAAAAGAAAGTATTTTGTATTTTTTTTAGGAAAAAAGGTTATGTAATTTCCGGCAACTGTTTCACACAACTCACCCGAGTCAGCTCCTTTGCTACACTTCGATCGTCGTTTTTCTCAAAGGTTCTTTTTTCGCTCTTTTAGATTTCAATCGCTTAAGCTGCAATTAGTTAAATAATCTAGTGCAATCAGTGGAATGTTAAGTGATTTAATTTGTAATTTGCATTCACCCAATTTGATCTCTTAATTGTTGATACTTAGAATTTTACACCAGCTCGAAAACACACGTTGTTTTTCATTCGCGTATCTGGAAACAAAGATAAATTCATCGCAAGGACCTGATTTGTCTGGTTATTTTTGACGGGTTTTGTTTTTGGATTTCAAGATTCAAGTCGCCTGATATAATTGGGGAAATCTAGTTTCTTGCTTATGTGTTTTAGCTATTGATTTGCTTATTCTCTGTTACTTGCCATGAATGAAAATATTTACTGTCTCCTTACTCTGTACCAGAAGGAAATTTATTTTTAAATGCTAAGATTAAAATTGAGATTCCATTTTCCATGTAAAATGCTCAAGTCCCATACCTTTGCTTATTGGTTGTATGTTCTCATTTGTTTACTTGTTCTCTTCACAAGATTCCTTACTTGAAGATTATGTTTCTTCATGTATAAAGGAGTGTTTGCAATTATTTTTAAAAAGTGATTACTGGCTTTTGGTTTAAAAAATCAGTTATGGGGTTTTCTTAAACTCGGATTTTGTGTTAGTTTATGCATGATTTAATAGAAATTCAGAAGTTGGTGGAATTCTAATTGTGCTTTACAAAAAATGATTCTTGTAAATTGTTAGTATTAGAATCACTTATATATCAAACACTAAACACTTATATTTTCAGTTTTTCAATTTTGTTTTCAAATACTAGCCACTTATGATTTTTGTTTATTTATTATTCTCTAAATTTAATCACTTCTTTAAAAATAGAAATTGTTGCAAACACTCCCTCGGTACTTTTGCAGTATTCGAAATGGTAGAAAAAAAAAGCATGGCTTATTGCAACTTTGTAAGCTTGGTGAGAAAGAGGTGTTTCATTTCTTGGAGACTGGCACTTGGTTCTTCACATCAATTAACATGAGCCTACCAGTAACGCAGTTCTGCGAGTTTATTTCTTCTCAGTGGTAACATATTGTAAATTAAGTGTGTGAATAGTTAGAAAAATAAATTGTTTGGGAATCTACTAGATTTTGCATGGATGTTGGCCGCAACGAATTCTTGACTGCTCATTTGGGAATTGGTTAATTAGAAAAAGCAGTATAAAGCATGAAAATGGGTTGTCGAGAGGAGAAGTCGCATTGGAGTGTATTTGATGGCGTGAAATCCATTTCCACATCTCCGGAGGCACTGATGGCTGATATCAATTCTGCAATCACATCTCTCGAGCATGCCCGTGCTAGTGCGTCTTTACAGTCACCTGAACCGGTTTCAAAAGACAAAAGCATTAACAAGAGATTGAATTCTCAGTATGATGCTCGAATGGCTGATGAAGCATACAAGGCAGGTTTGGCATCCATGGCTGCAGGGAAGCTGGACGATGCTGTCAACTCCTTGAACAATGCCCTCTCCAAGTGCCCCCCAGACAAGACTTCGGCTGTTGCTAAGCTTCAGTCTCTTATTTCTCTTACATCACAGCAGCTCCAAAAGTCTTCTGATTGATCCAAGTGGTACACATACTACTCGGTTTATATTGATATCACAATGATATGTTGTCGTACTTCTTCACAGAAATATTCTCTCCTTTTTCATCAAGAACTTTGTGAATATTTCCTGTTAAGTGGATCACTTTTTTTCATTCCCAATATGTCGGAGTAAGTCGACATCCGATCGTTGTTTCACGATCACAAAATCATAAAACAACAAGTTTCGTAGTACAGTTTACAACCAAACCAGTCTTTTCATGAATAATAAACATTTTCTTTAAAATGATACAGAAATTAATACAAACGGTACGGAAGCGAATTGCAATCGAAATAAAGTAAATTAAAACAGAATTTCAGTATTTATCACAATCTCCAAAACATCTCTTGTCCCACATCGTCAAGTTTCTCATCGTTCTTATCCGGGGGGTGAGTAAGGGATAATATTTTGGGAAATACTAAGTAGATGAGGGTCAATCGATCATAATAATAACAACAAAGAAATATATATTTATACTATTCGAATAATAACAAGTTAAAATCAATGTTGAACAAAATGACACTGAAAATCATATCATTTTTCATGTTTTACTGATCAATCCTCCCTAATTTTTAACCTTCAAAGAGGTGAGGTCATGCTATCAGTTATTATATCACACCGCATCGGAGCTATAACAATTCAAATATCAAAGGTCAGAAATTCATTTACCATTTCAAATGCAAATCAAAACGACGTCTTCAAATAATTTCATACATGCTTCGAATATAACTATTATATTGAAGTAAATGAAGCGAAGAAATCATCTATCAATTTAAATGAATATATTATATCGATCGAATGTTCAAAATGTATATATATTTTAAAGCATAAGTTCATTTACAGTAAATGTTCAAACGTGAAAGAACACTTGATGTTGGTTGCTCGAAAATAGCTGGAACTTGGACAAAATGTTATTCGAATATGTTAAGATGTTCTAAGAAATTTTTTCGGTGATTTAATTAGAAATGAAGGTCGTGAATTTGTTGACGGAAAAGGAGTCTAATTACGTTGCCTTATCCCATTATTTAAATATTGTTTCATCTCATTTAAAGCAGACTATCTTGATAATATAAATATATTATCACCTTTAACCTTTTCGATTTAACACGTTTGCATTACCTGATTTAAATTATTAATGACAAATAATGTTGCAGTCTCTGAATTCTCATGTCTTAAACGAGTCTTCATCAAATGCAAAGTGTCTGTATTAGTGTATATCCTCATTTATTACAATTCAGTGTATGAATTTATGACTTAAAAATTGGTCAATGTCCTTCTCCAAAATTAAAGTGGCTTTAATTTTTCATGTAACAGGCTTTAATGCTAACTATGAAAATGTTGCATAGTTCTTTTGGTCTTCACATTCCTCTCTCTTTCTTGGAAGTTTCATTCTCGAAACTTAGTTTTACTTTATCATCAAATATTTATGGATATTACTTGCACATCTTTTCTTCGAGTTCCCACATAGCTTATCTTTCAGCGTGGTTAGATCATTGTACTTTGACATATGTAAATATGCATCATCTCAATACTTGGTATTTGATATCCAAATTCGACTTGGAACTTCTTCATACCATATCTCTTCATTCTAGTTACTTTCTATCAAGAGCGGTCATGTTTCAAGAACATGGATTGTATAAGAAATTTAATTTCTCAATTGAGATACGTGAAATATGTTATGAATTCTTGACCTATCTATTGGCAAGGCTAGTTGGTATGCTAGTGTTCTCAATCTTCGTAAGATTTTGAAAATTCCTATGTATAGAGGATTTAATTTTCAAGTTTTATTGAATCGGAGTTGAGGAAATTTTTACGTAAGCATTTTCTCTAACTATGAACCCTATTGGTCTCCTCTTTAGGTCACCCGTTTTTTCTGTTGACCCTGAGTGGCCTTGAGTCTTTCTTTGATGATTGCTACTTTGTCCACCGTTTCCAATGATGATTTTATCTCCTAAGTCATCCCAGTATAGAGGCAATCGGTACTTTCGTCCATACAGGACTTCGTATGGAGCAATTCAAATGATGTTATGATAGTTTTTATTGTATGAGTATTCAAATAAAGGTATATGCTCATTCGAATTACCACTTAATATTAACACACATGCTGACAATATATCTCCAAGGGTTTGTATTGTTCTTTCTTTTTGGCAATTAGTTTGAAGGTGATAAGAAGTACTGAGAGTAACATTATGTCGCATAGCTTGTTGAAAACTTTTCCAAAAATGTTATACAAATCTTTGGATCCCTATGAGACAAAATAATTACTGAAACTTCATGTAACCTCTCATCCCAGTATAGAGGCAATTGATACTTTCGTCCGTACAGGACTTCGTATGGAGTAATTCAAATGCTGGTATGATAGGAGTTCAAGTAAAGGTATATGTTCATTCCAATTACCACTTAATATAAAGACACATTCTCACAACACATATCCAAGCGTTTGTATTGTCCTTTTTGTGTGACCATCAATTTGAGGGTGATAAGCAGTACTGAGAGTAACCTTAGTTCTCATAGCTTGTTGAAAAATTTTCCAAAAATATTATACAAATCTTTGGATCCCTATCAGGCAAGATAATTACTGAAAAAACTTCATGTAACCGCACAACATTGTCCATGTACAGAATATTCAGCTTGTCAAAATTTTAGTTCATGCAGACGAATAGAAAGTGCGTAAATTTTGTGAGTCTATCAAGGATTACCCATAATCCATCATGACTTTGTCTAAAATTTGGTAAAAACACTACGAAATCCATAGAGATATGCTCTCATTTCCATTTCGGAATTTCTACAGGTTTAAGAAGTCCTCTGGGTCGTTGGTGTTTTGCTTTGAGTTGCTGACATATTTGTCACAGAGACGAATATTGCAACATCTTTCTCCATTCCACTCTACCAGAATTTTTTTTAAGTCTATGTACATCTAGTGTACTGCCAGGATGGACTAAAAATTTTGGCTTATGTTCTTCATAAATTACTTCTTGTTGAAGGTTATCAATGTCTGGTATCATAATCATTCCTTTATCCATAAAACTCATTTTCCATCTATTTGAAGGTCTTGCGACTTTCCTTATTCGACTTTATATTTTAGTTTGTCAAAGTGGAGTCTTGGTTCTGACTTATTTTGATTGTTTCTCAAAAGCATGGTTGTGAAGAGAGTGAAACTAGGATCATCTTGCTCATATTTTTCCGACTTAATGAATCAACTACCTTATTTGTCTAACAGGGTGATAACTTATTATTTAGTCATAGTATTTTAAAGTTCAATCAGTCATCTTTGTCTAATGTTTAACTCATTCTATATGAACAGATACTTGAGGTTTTGATGGTCTGTGAAGATATCACACTTAGAGCCGTAAAAATAATGCTTCTAATTTTTAAGGCAAAAACTACCACAGCTAACTCAAGGTCGTGAGTAGGATAATTTTTCTCATACTACTTTAGTTTCTTGATGCATACGCGACCCCTCTTCTTCTTGCATGAATACATATCATAAACATTCTTTTGATGTGTCACTGTAAATGGTAAATCTTTTATCTTCAGTGGGTAGAAGTAGTACATGTTTAGAGGCAAGCTTCTCCTGTAGTGTTTGGAATCTCTTCTCTTAGTTTTTTGCTCTAGTTGAATTTGGATTTCTTTTGTGTGAGTTTTATAAGAGGTGTGGCTATTTAAGAGAAGCTTCAAAAAATTTCGATGGTAACCTGCCAGCTCTAAAATGCTTTGGATCTCGGTTAATTTCTTTGGCCTCAACCAGTCATGTATTGGTTCCACTTTCTTGGGGTCCACAGATATTCGTGCTTCTGAAATGATATGGCCCAAGAAATTCACGCTCGTCAGCCAGAATTCACATTTCTTGAATTTGGCATATAAGTATTCTCTCTTAATGTTTGGAGATTGAGTCGGATGTGTTATTTGTGGTCTTATATACTTAGTGAGTATATAAGGATATCATCAATAAACATTACCACAAATTTTTTTAAAAATAGATTGAATACAATGTTCATGAGATCCATGAATTCCATTGGAATATTTGTCAATCCAAAAGGCATTACCGTGAACTCATAATGTCCATATCTTGTCGAGGAGACTATCTTTGGAATGTCTTTATCTTTGACCTTTAGTTGAGGATAACTTGTTCTCAAATTAAGTTTGGAAAATATTGTAGCTCATTTGAGTTGACCGAAAAGATTTCTATCCTTGGAAGATAATATTTGTTCTTGATTATGGTGTTATTGAGTTCTCTATAATCGATACACAATCTTATACTTTCATCATTCTTCTTTACAAATAAAACTGAAGTTCTCCATGGAGAGACACTAAAGGGTTGAACTAATATCTCATGTGTAATCACTAGCTTCTTAGTGAGATATAAACTAATGAGCGGCATCACAATCAAACAATACATAAGCTGACAATTGGTTTATTAGAATGCTATCTGCCTCGACATCATTTTTTTCGTCTGCCTCTTTTTGAATTATGGAAAACATATGATCATTTGGTTTATTCTCCTTTGGCTTGTTGTTGGTAGCGTCAAAGCTTTGATCATGTCTTTTTCTTTAACGGCTCAAGACAATCAGCAACACAATGTCCTAACTTTTCACAACTAAAGCATGCTCTAGTCTTCCTATGACATTCTCTATTGTGACATGGGTGAAAAGTAGGGCATGGTTTTATTTTCGGGTAGATCAAGGCGGATTCTCTGGATCGTCCTCTTGACTGATTTAGTCACTTGAATTTTGTCCACCTTGAGAAATTTGGCCATTTAAGGGGCGTTTGTTCTTGTTCTCCTCGTCTCGTCAATGGATATCAGTCTCGAATGGATTCTCCCCTAAGGTATTTGAATTTTGTCGGTTTGTACATAGCCAGGACCAATTGAATTCTACTGCTCAGAACTTTCTTGTAGCGATAGATTTTCATGGTGTTATCTGATATGATAATCGGCGCATAAGTTCCTAGATCTTTGAATTTTGAATTGTACTTCACCACCGACATGTTTGGAGTTTGAGTAAAGTTTTAAAACTCACTTAACTTATGGATTTGAAACTTAGATGGATAATACTGCTTTAACAAGTTTTTTAGGAATCGTGGCCATGTAATTGTTCCAGCTTCTTCGATGGTTGGTGAATTTTCTCTCACCATTTTCTTGCTTTATCCTCCAAGAATGACGTCACCACATCTATCTTATGTGCTTTTGGAGCTTCAAGTAGTCAGAGTTGTGTTTCAATAATCTTGAGCAGTTTTGACCAACTTATGGGTCAGTATTTCCGTCAAGTTTTTGGACTTTGTTCCTCCGAATGGATCATAATGACATTTGGATTTGTTCGATGGGAGAGGTGGTGGTGGTGGCTGATTGGTATTAGGATTCACCAATCCTTGCAATTTTATTGCCACTATATGGCTATGACCATTAGATCTACTCGGTTAAAGCTGAAACCTGGTGGTGGTGACGATGGTCCATCAATGTCGTTTTCATTGTTGTCGTTGCAGTTAGCATAACGCGAGTTGCGGTTATTATGGTGAGGTCTCTCAGCCATTTCCTACACATATGAGAATTTTTAAGATATTTGAATGGATAACCCCAAATATATAAAACAATAATAGCTTGAATATGAAATAAATCAATGGATAGATCAAACAAAACGTTATTGATTTCAAATAGAAAGGAAGACATACAAATAAAATTTGGACAATGTTGACAGAAAAATATGGATTGTAAATCTTTATTACAAGAGTCATGATGCTAGATATCTAATCTAGTCGTCTAAAACTTCTCCATCTCTTACTACTTCTTCTGTAGGCTCTACTTCATGTTGTTCCTCGGTATCCTCTTCCACGTTGATAAGACCTTGTTGGAACATTTCATGTTTGCAATCTTGATTTTAATGTTAACAAAACTTGTTGTTGTATTTATAACATATTTACTCATGTGTGAAGTTGCAAACACAAGAAGCAAACTGAAACCGAATTCTGCACAAATTGAATTTTGACAAGATTCGGTGTTTCAATGATATCTCTAAACTGGATGATTAAAATTACATTTCGCCAATCTAGACTGATCAGAAAACTTAATTTGGAACAAGTTATATTTCACGTCAGTTGGGCAAATTCGGATTTTATCATGGTCTAACTGATCGTTGAATTACCGAACTGATTGCACGAAAATAGCAATCAGTTGGATTTGAGCAGTTGCGGTATTTTGGTCATATCTCTCAGTCGATTATTGGAATGAAGCGATTAAATATGCGTTGGAAAGATAAGACGATGATCTACAAAGCATCTTCAGAAGTCAAAGTTTGAATCGAAGATAAGATGCTGATAAAAGACGATGAAGCTACTGGTTTTGCACAAACTGAAATCAGCTAGGCTGATTTCAGCACACCAGCTGAACTGAACCAGCAGTTGACCAACTGAACTGAACCAACTGCTGACCAGCTGAACTGAACTGAACTGAACTGAACCAGTTGCTGACCAGTTGAACTAAACGACCAGTTTCGTTGACCAAAGTTGACCATTCAGGAAAATTTCCAGCAAGGCGAATTTGACCGTTGCAATTGCAGAAACAGTACATAAACTTTCCAAACGGATGTATTCTTGTGTCTAACATATATATCATTGCTGGAGCTTATAGATACAACATCTTGAATATCAAACAAGAGCTTTCGAAGTGGATTCAAAGCATGGGCAGTTAGCATAACGAAATCAGTTAGTTGAGAGAACAAGCCCTTGTGTGAGGATACAATTGAGATGTACATTGTAAAGGAAAAATTTCTCACACACCATCACTCACACATATACAAGAGAGTTGAACTTCAAATATTAGTTGAGTGAGTCTTTACACAAAGACATAAAACATTGTGTTTGTAGTCTTTGCATATGAGACATTAAATAATATGTTGATTGTGTGGTGCTGCCTGCAATCTTGAGTGCTAGGAGTTCATTTTAGGCAGTAGTGTAAGTCCTAAGCTGAGTGGATTTGTACAAAGAGTTGTATAAATCAAAGTCTTCTATTGAATCCTTCCCAAAGGGAAGAAGGGGTGATGTAGGAGCATTTGAAGTCTCCAAACATCCATAAACAAATTCGTATCTATTTGTTTATTGCATTTACTTATTCTTTCCACTGTTTTAAAGATGCATTGTTGAAGTATTTTATGTTTTCTTCAAATACCAAAATATTGGATACCAAGTGTTTTATAAAATGCTTCAACCAAAAATATTTTTACTCATTCAACTTGCATATATTTTAAATGCTTTACAAAATATTTATTCGGTTTCTACGAAGGATATTTCGAGTGTATTCCGCTTGGTTTGAGAACCAAATTCGATTTAATTTATCGGTGTTCAATATTTCAAGAACCGAGCTATTGTAGCTCAACGATTATCCCCCTATCGATCCCAACACAACCATCATTTGATGGTGCTCTATATGATCTTTTTTGCGTATTTTCTGCTCGCAAGCACACGGTTGTCAAGTTTTAATATAAGAGTAAAGTATCATTTCCACGAAGAGTGTATATATAAAATTATATCAGTGCTTTTAACTAAAATAGTCACGACCTTATTTAGAAGAATCATGAAGGATCGTTTGCTGGGCACCTTGAGGTGCTTCAAACAAAATATTCTCCAAGAGCTGCAATAGCTCGTGTTCTAAGAATGTTAATACCGATGAATTAAATCAATACAAAGCGGAAAAAACTCGACATAATCCTTCGTGAAGAAAGCTGTTATATTTGGAAGCATTTTAACTTATGTAAACTGAATAACTGAAAGGCAGGAATAAATTGTGATATGTATATCAATTCAGTTATGGTGAAAAACTGAACCGACGGACGCTCTTACTGATCAAATCAGTTTGAAAACAACAGTTAATCAGTTAAGTACACAATATATATTTATGGATGTTCGGAGACTTCAGCTGCTTCTACGTCATCTCTTCTACCACCTCGGGTAGGATTCACTAGAAGACTTTGATCTATACAACTCTTTGTACAAACCCACTCAGCTTAAAACTTACACTACTACCTAATCTGTACTCCTAGCGTAGACTGAAGGCAGCACCTTCCAATCAACGCTTCTTTAATGTCTGTGTGTCAAAGACTACATACACAAGTTTAATGTCTTTGTGCAAGACTGTATTTGAGTGGTGGTGTGTGTGCGTGTGTGAGAACTGAATAAAGAATGCACCACGAAAGTGTTCTCACACACTGAGTGAAGTAGGCTTCTAAACTAAGCTGATATGACTTGAGTATTCCCTCTCGGTTGATAGTTTCTTGAAAGCTGATAAGCAAATAAGCGTGCTCTTTTCTTTGTATCTTCACACACTCTTGTATGTTCATGTTTTTCCTAATGTTCTTGAGCTTGTATTTATAGAGGCATTGAGACCGTATTCCAAGACTCATCACATGTGATCGTTGCAGCTTGAATGTGTTCCTTGATATATGTGTCTCGACTTTTCTAACATGCCTCTAGGAATCTCTCGGCTTTAATCTTTGTTGCAACGTCTATTATTGTACCTTTGATCATACAGATGCTTTTGTATCTTTGTGCATAGCTGGAATCCATTTAGATAAGCTTGTCTTGATCTGCAACTGATTGATTCCTAACTGATCATTTGAACTGAACTTCAGTTGGACTGGTGAAATCAGTTGACTCGTCAGTTGAACTTATTCACTCTTTCAATTGAACTAGTCAGCTAGATTATTCATCAGTTTAACTCTGCATCAGCTGGTCGGGCTTCTGAAGGTCTTCTGCTGAACCACCTATCAGCTGGACAATCAGTTGAAATGTTCTTTGAAAAATCAGTTGAGCTGATTCAGTTTGGTCGATCAGTTGGTGTTTTCAGTTTTCGTCTTGATAGCTTCAGTTTTGTCTCGTTTAACTGATTAGTTCGAAGTTTGATCAGTTCCAGCTTCCTGCGCACTTAGGTAAATTATTATAAACAAAGTAACAAGTTTTGTTAACATCAAAATCAAGATTGTGAACATGAAATGTTTCAACAAATCAATAAAAGGTCTGGTCTATTTAGCACAAATTAGTTGCAAATAAATAGTAATCGAATCACTGAATGAGGGAAAATATCTAGAAGAGTGACTTCACTTAGTTTCCTTGATAACTATTCCCGGTTGCCTTTATATTCATGAATTTCAGTCGTTTAATGGCCAAGAACACTTAATTATTTATTTTCTCCTTTCCCAAGTGATGAATAAAATCTATCATTCATACTTCGATTCAAACATTCCTAATAAAATCTAAGTTCATATGATATATGCAAACGATGATCTTACCTAATGCTCGCTAAACTTATACACCTTTCGAACAATATAAACATTTAATGATGTGTCCCTAAAGATCCATAATTCTAGTCCCTTTCCAAAGTTGTAGAATTAATTAGATAACAAACAATTTATGACCACATCAAATTGAAAGCGATAAGAATTAAAAAAAAACATAATTAAACCAAAAAGGAATTCAATCATATAAACAACTTAGTCAAAATTATCGTATCAACAAAGCTACATCATAATCTAGAATGGAAAAATAAGTTCATGATGAAATCTAAACAAAAACAATATTTATACGAAATGAAAAAGTTAGTTCATCAGGGAAGAAATGAAAGAAATATATATATTTTTACGCGATTCGAAGAATAGCATGTAAAAATCAAAGCTGAACAAAACAATGACACTGGAAGTCATATTATTTTTCATTGTTTGCCGATCAGTCTCTAATTTTTAATCTACTAAGGGACGAGGTCATGTTATTGACTATTATATCTCACCGCATCGGGGTCATAACAAATCAAACATCAAAAGTTAGAAATTCATTTACCATTTCAAATGCAATCATAACATCGACTTTAAATAATTTCAAGCACTTTATTATATAACTGATTATATTGAACCAAACGAAATAGAAAAATCATATATCAATTTGAATGAATATATCATGTTCATTGAATTTTCAAAAACTAAGCTCACTTCCAGTAAATGTTCAAACGTGAAAGAAAACTTGATGTTGATTGCTCGAAAATAGCTGAAAACTTGGACATAATGTTATTCAAATTTGTTGAGAGGTTTTGAGAATTTTCTTCAATAATTTCATTAGAAAAAGAAAGTGAAAATTTAGAGTGAAAAATAATCTAAATTATGCTTCCTTATCCCATAATTTACACTGAAATGCTCTGTCGTCTCATTTAAAACTGACTAACATGATAATATAAATATATTATCACCTTTGACTTTTTCAATTTAACACGTTTGTATTATCTGCTTTTAAATATTAAGACAAATCATGTTGTGGTCTGAATTATTTTGTCTTAAACGAGCCGCGTCATCATAACAAAGTGTTTGTATTATTGTATATCCTAATTTATTACAATTCAGTATATGAATTCATGACTTAAAAATTAAAATAACTTTAATTTCTGAGCTAACAGGCTTTAATGATAACGGTGAAATTGTTGGGTGGTTCTTCTGGATCTTCACACGACACGAAGCCTTTTTTCCCCGAGTTTATAGATTGTCGTGTATCCCAAGAATTGTCTTGGATCAAGGAGATGTTTTGTAAAACGAAAGATGTTATCAAGTACAAAAGGTCACGTCATTCAAGTTATGTACAAAATTAGGATTGCTATGTAATAATATTACCTTTCTTGGTATGGGAACCTGGAAAATACTAATAAACTGCATGGAATTCAATATTTTCAGCTTGCTTCACAATTTTTTTATCTGCATTGCCCTAGTATGATTCTTGTTTTATTGTGGTCGAGTGAATTCGTTTCTCATAGCGTTTCCTTTTCTTTTCTTCTGATAACAAATCATTTTATTACCAAATTGTGAGGGAAAGGCTAATGAATCGTGATAAGTTTAAAACAAAAACAAAAAATAAACAAGAAACAATAATTTAGTCTGGTTTGGAGCTGCATTTTGTTAAAGAGGAATTGAATGGAATCATGGTGTTTGCACAATATTTGAGATTTGCGGGCAGTGCCAGGTGCGAAGATACACCAATTTATGTGAAAATGATAACAATCTAACTTCTAAAACAAGCGAAAGTGAATCCTAAATTTGACCGTCGGTTCTAATCTCCTAAAACAACTATAACGCCAAAATGAAGAAAACTATTGGAATTTGATAAATAAACCCCTGACATTGTTTATATTTTCAATAAACTATAGGAATTTACAAGATATAAAAATATAACATATAAAGTTGCTGAAATCTAAAACAACAAGACCTAGAATACTAGAAATATGCTAGAATGCTTGAAAACTAGTGCTTGGAGATTGAATTTTTAGCGGAGAGTATTTGCAGATTTGTCTGTGTAGAGAGTTGTGTGTGGAGTTGTCTGTAGCCGATTCCTTCATTTTCTTTAATGTGTGGTTCAGTTTCTTCTCCACTCCCCCATGATCTCTTCCTATACGTTCCACGATATCCTCCTATACGCACGCACTTTGACTTACTCAAATCAATTTAAATTATTATGGGTCTTGTTTTTTACTTTTGGGCTTGGGTTTGTTTATTCATGGGCGTAATTAAAATATTGCACCAACAAAGGCCCCCGCAAGCATTGGCCCATTGGGCCAAAATCCTTGTATATGAGCCCAATTTTAATCCACTTCTTAACAGCCCCAATTGATTTTTGTGAATTGGGCCACTTGTTATGGACAAAGAATGTACGCAACCCATTTCCCCACTATTTTATTTCAAATTTCAAGTGCCCCGCTGTTTCTCATCACTCCTGAACATTCTCCTTTCTATGTCGTCATCCTCATTAGATCCCTTTTTCAGAGAACAATGGGTATGTCATTTAGAGTGCTGTTAAATTTCTCCAAGATGCATTTTTCTCTTTTACCAGTATCTTCATTTCCTCTTCAGGGTCAATCTTTGATTGAGCAAGGCGACGTTCTCATGGATTCAATCCAACTGTTGTTTCTCATCCCAAGCTGTAATGGCCATATCTCTTCTCTGGCACAATGTTTTTCTCTTCTTCCTAAGCCACTACATCCATGCTTGAGATGACTCCATCGGGTTCACACATTTATCAGTAACATATTGCCTAATTTCTAATCATCAACGAGAAGTTCATACATAGCCTGGATCTTTATAAATCAGTGGACTCCCCCAGTACTGTAGGCTTACTCCATTGGCAGCCTTTTACAGTTCCAGTAAATATAACGGCTCTAAGAATATGTATGGATTTGTTGATTCATATGCTTTAAGATCGAAAACAAATTGATTCTTTCCAAAGTTAACAGTTATCTCTTCACTCTGTCTTTGAATAGAAACCATGGGAAACTAAGGGACCCTTGACATCTTTATGAGTAGTTCTTACTACAACACTTGTTTCTTGTGTATCACATTTTATACCATCTCCCATTGTATCACCAGCTGAGAAAGTTGGGCCACCCCCATGATATCCATAACTAATTGTTTCCCATCTAGGCTGGTGACAGAGTTTGAAAGCAGAAGTGGTGAATCCGATGGCAATTTGCCTCTTAAACCTGCATTCTTCACTAAGATCTCAAAATAATAAACCAGTTGCTTCCTTGGTGCGGCGCGATTCACTGCACCACTTTGACGTCATGTCCATGTAAATTAATACTTGGATACACTACTGAAAGCTTTTCGGGTCCTACCAATGAAAACCCACTAGAGCTATTTACCGTATCTAGCACAGTAGGAGCCTCTCCACCATCCTCGTCAAATTTGGATTTACTTTCCGGGGGTTAAGGAAGTGTTGCAGCAAACCTGGAGGGAGTAGGATCCAGTAAAATCATTGGGCGATGACAATTGATTATGTGAAGTTGTTTCAGACATTTTATGAAGGACGAGTTAAGATTTACATTGAGGAAATTTGGGAATCTCGATGGAGAAATCAAGAATAAAACTTAATGCGAGGTACCTTGAAAATTAGGGCGAGAATAACTTTCATTGTTCCTATGTTTTGTATATGTCGTTGGCATGTTTGCTCCTAACAGGTATCACTGGATTGAGATTTGCCATGGGTTGGCCTTAGCTCCCTGGTGCACTTGACACTTAAGCATTGGTGTCATTTGGGGTATCTTTCAACACAGGTAACTCTCAACTCATATGTGCTTTTACATGCTTCATCCACTCAAGATGACTCCCTCGTCCCTTACATTATGCATTGCACTTCAGTCGGACCCCTTTCCCACATACACGTATATGCATTTGCAATTCAGTCGGACCCCTTTCCCGCATACACATATATGCATTTGCACTTCAGTCGGGCTCATTTCTCGCGTACACGTTTACTTTCTATTCTTGCATGCTGTGACTCTGCTTTATATTTGTTAACTGTTGGTTTGGTGTTGTGGTTGTTGGGTGATGGATGGAATGAGGAGGGGTTTGTGTGTGATGTTTTGTATTGGATGTTGGGAAGGGATTTCTATTTGTTCTTAATCCATTTAACCCAACTCACTTCAATAGCTTCAAGAAAAACCATAGATTGGCTTAAAACTTTCGATCGCGATTATTTCCTCCCCTGATTCCCTATCGAAACAAAATTAATCCAATATGATAAAAGTGGCCTACTCCAACTTTAATGGATCGTTTTCGTTTTTGAATCATAACCAACAAATATTGACATTAGTGACCCTAAGACCTACTTCAAATAAAATCTTACAACATCAAGCTAAAAAACATACAAAACTGGCTAGATAGCCTATTTTTATACCAAAGTCAACTTCTAGGTCTTCTTGTAAATTGCATAGCGCCCTTGTTCTATTATGTTCTCCCTTTATTATTCGTTGTTCCGCTCGGTGAGCTCAACTCCCCGCTCGATGTGTTTCTTTCTTGCCATATTCGAAGTGGCCTGAAGGCCTACTTCATGTGTCTGTCATTGCACATGCAAACAACCAATTTGTATCATGGCAGTACGGTCTACTTCACCATGATTTCTCGTACCATAAGAACATTAGAAGTATCGACCGAATACATATATAATAAGTGACCATAAGGCCGACTCCCTAATGAAACAAAGTACCTCCAAAATGATGGAAGTGGCTTATGTCCCACTTTCTCTGATCAATATCATTGTTGAATCATAAACAACAGATATTCACCTCAGTGGCCCTAAGGCCTACATCATTATGACGTCTCGAAATAAAGAACTAAACATATACAAAAGTTGCCAATAGTCTACTCGTATATCAAAACCAAACTTCCATGCCCTTTTGAACTTTTTCCAGCCATGTCTCGGTGGCCTAAAATCCCATCCCATGTAGCTTCCTTTCGAGTTGCTCGAAGGATACAATGGACTCGGATTTTCATTATTCAAGCCCACACAAAAGTGTCCCCAGAGGCCAACTCCCCACTGGATAAAAGTTCATCTGATCTATTTACTAACTCCCTCAACAAGCTGGTAACATCTTGTTTAATCCCTTTTTCCAGCAATGTGCTCACATATACCAGCTTAGGATCATCAAGCTCCCCTAAGTTGATCTCTTTTAATGGGTCTTGTACCTCATTTGGTCGTCTTCTAGTTGAGATGGCGTCATTAATAACTCGTCAACTTGAAGCTCATCTTCGTCATACTCCTCTTCGAACTCATCTTCATAAATGACTTTTGTCTCATGGGTATTCCATTGTTCCTCAATGCATACTCCATCCAGAATGTGCTGCACACAGACTTTCCACACTGAGGCTGCAGCCACCTCTTTCTCTTTTGGTTGCATTCAATCATCGATCTCCTCGATCGTTAGCTGAATTATCGGCCTATATGGCCCGATGACAGTAGGTTTAAGTATTTGGTTCAACACTAAACTTGGGGTTAGGGACTGCATGTAAACTAGACTCCTTTTTCTATCCTTTCCATTGACTTTGATGGGCCGGAAATCTCCGTTATAGTATGGCATCCACTGTTTGGCATGAGCTTGGAAAGGTTGTGCATCGGCTTCCACAATATCCACGTCATCTCCTTTCCAAATTAAAAGGAACCAGTGCATTGAGGATGAGATGCACCGATTTTCATGGATCCAATCTCTGCCTAACAAAGCTTGGAAGTTGGCAGACGCGTTCATAACGAAAAATGTGCATATAGACGACATATTTCCCACAGTGACATCAGCTGGGAAAACCTCAATGGTCTTGGTGGTTTCTCCTGTAAACGTAGCAACAGAAGCTTCTGTGGGGATTAGTTCCTCTTCACTTTTGCCCAAAAATTTCAACATCCTCACTGGCAAGACATTCACTACCGAGCCATTGTCGATTAACACTTTGGACATTGGCTTGCCATTCACATGAGCCTTGATGTATAAAGGCCTTATGTGATAAGTCATAGTTACTATTGGCTTTACCAAAATCATTTGCTTAGGCTTGTTAGGGTGATCTTCTCTGATGATAACTCCTGAAACTCCTTCGGGGAATTCGCTGTCAACCTTTACCTCTTCAACTGCTACTTCTTACACCGACTCCCCGCACTCTTCCTCGACAAGTTTTAACATTTATGGTAGTATCGCCACTCCTGTGGCATAGTCTGCTGAGATTTGGAACTTCCCTACACAGAAACCTAGTGTTTTCTTATCTTGATTCTCATCATCAATCAGCAAATCATCGTCTTCGTCTACCAATTTATCTTCAGTGGCAAACCTACCAAACTTTGACCTACTTCTTGCTTGTGATTCGATGACGGGCATATCACGTATGAGTTCATTGTCCACCTTAGAAATTTCTTCCTTTTTTGCAGCGGCTATTTCCCTCAATAGCCTTCTTTTCTGGGTTCGAGTTGATGGCCTAGGGAGTTTTCTGTGTTGGGCCACTCTCTATTCGTCGGTGAATTCTTTTCTGACAGGACGTACAAATCTGGGTCGAACTTCCCTGACCTCTACGGTCTTTCTCACTGAAGCTTGATTCACACGGCGACTTTTATCATGATAGAGTGACTTCTTCCTGATTTCTATCTTTCGTGGTTTGACTCCGATACACGCTTCTCCTGTTCGAGTATCCCTGGTGCTTATTGTGAGATGACTCCCATCTAAACCATTGATTCTCAAGCACTGGTTTCTCGAATAGATGTTGGTTCCTCGGCCTAGAGGCCGCGGATTCACCAAACCTTCTTGGGAAATGCTGCTGAACTGTTCTTACTCGATCAGCACTATGAATTCCATGAGCTTCAAACAATTGACCTTTTGGGATCCAGCATTTCTTGATTATTCGGTCTTTCACTGCAAAATATCGGCTTCTTTTTTCATTGAGAAGGTCCCTCAAATCTATCACATTCACATTAACCAAAGCTACTGGGGGAAAAGGATCATCATCCACCGTCATAGACTCTTGTTTGTTAGGGAATTTCATGATTCCCTTGTTAATTTTGTCCTGAAAAATGTTTTGAATGCCCAACAAGATTTAGTAGCATTGTAACGCCCCAGATTCGACGACTGTCCTCACTGTATCAAGACGAGTCTTTCCAGCGTGCTTATTTCCTCACTCACACGCACCCTAGGAAACTTCCCAGGAGGTCACCCATCCCAAAATTGCTCCAAGTCAAGCACGCTTAACTTTGGAGTTCTTATGTGATGAGCTACCGAAAAGAAGATGCACCTTCGTGATATGAGTAGTACAAATCAAATCTTTTAATCCCTCTTCAACTGTACAGTCCATTACATTGAACAGTCTCGGAATCCCTCTCCTTCCGGTGTACGAACGGTTCATTCATGTTCCCTCCACCTAGAATCCTGCCAGGAGCCGCTCATTGTCCCTGCCACCTCATGGCACCGGCGATCACCCCCCGCCCTCTTCGGCCCCGGGTCTCACATGCCCACCAGCTTCCGCTTGGTTCGTCCTCGAACCACACCGTACTCGGAGAGGTTGGCTCTGATACCACTTGTAACGCCCCAGATTCGACGACTGTCCTCACTGTATCAAGACGAATCTTTCCAGCGTGCTTATGTCCTCACTCACACGCACCCTAGGAAACTTCCCAGGAGGTCACCCATCCCAAAATTGCTCCAAGTCAAGCACGCTTAACTTTGGAGTTCTTATGTGATGAGCTACCGAAAAGAAGAGTCACCTTCGTGATATGAGTAGTACAAATCAAATCTTTTAATCCCTCTTCAACTGTACAGTCCATTACATTGAACAGTCTCGGAATCCCTCTCCTTCCGGTGTACGATTGGTTCATTCATGTTACCTCCACCTAGAAGCCTGCCAGGAGCCGCTCATTGTCCGTGCCACCTCATGGCACCGGCGATCACCCCCCGCCATCTTCGGCCCCGGGCCTCACAAGCATGATTGTAGGAGTTGTGATACTTACAATACTCTCGACCTTTTGGCTCTTCTTTGGGTGGCATCATGTGATCAGGTGGAAAGGTGATGGATTTTTCTTTTACCAAGAAATCGAAAACTTACTCGGTCTTTGACACATCAAATGTATACTGCATATCTTTGGGGAGTTGGGAGTTGTTCTTCTTTTCAAGTTATGTCGGCTTCTTCTTTAGTGGGGGAACTGTGCAAAAACCAGATGATTGAATTTCTGTCAATACCACATCTTTTACCTCCTGATAATAAGACCCCATAACAGTTCTCTTTTTGTATGATTCTTCCCGCAAAAATTATTCGTATTCAGCAACTTTGGCATCAAGCTTAAAGAAATTCCTGAACACCATACCTTGGAACTTCTTCCTTAATTCAAAATCCAGCCCCTTTGTGCCATCTTCACGAACTCGGTCTCAGGTAGGAACACTTTGCACCTATTCTTCATCTTTTTGAACCTGTCGATAAAAGACTCTACAAATTCTCCTTTCTTTTGGGTGACTCTGGATAAATCGGCAATACACACTTCTAGCTTTGTTCTATAGAATTGAATGTGAAATTGTCTCTCCATCTCTTGCCAACTCATCACTGAATTTCTGGGGAATGAGGCATACCAAGAAAATGCAGTCCCAGTGAGAGAATTCGGGAATAGCCGCAACTTTAAATTGTTGAAGTTCTGCAAGTTGGCTACTTCCCCGCACTGGATGGTGAATCTGGCTATATGTTCCATGCTCGACTGGCCGTCCTCCCCCAGAGAATAGGCTGAAATCATGAACTCTATAACCCCTTGGATATGGGTTATTCATGTCTATATAGTCTGGATATGGTTTGTGGAACTCAGGGCGGCCTATCTGTCTCAAAGCCGGCCCATACAGCTCTTGAACAGTTTCCCTCACCACATCATGGCCGATCATTGTTGCATTTATGTTGGGGAGCAGATGGTGAAAATGGTTTGCCTTCCGAGTCTGAGCCCCTGTACTGTAACCAGCATTCCATCCTTAGAAACTTCCATCAATTCCCTGATAACCCGAGTGTGGTATATCATCATATATTCCTAGTTGATACAAAGGATTAGTGGTTGCATGGACTTGGTTGACAGGTTGTTTCGAACTCCCTGCCCCCTCTGTACGATATGGTCGAAGTCTCCCACCTAAGGTTTCCTCCCTTTTATGTGGTGGTGTGTACCTTCCTTCCTGTTGGTTTGGGAGTGCGAACTCTGGGCGGAGATGATCGCCAGCCTTTGAATGTCCCACTCCCTGGTCGAATTCATGGACTTGGTTATTTCCCTGGACTTGGTTGCTTCCCTTGTTCCCTTCTTTTTCACTCACATTCTGGTCTTTGTTGGTTGACTGGTTCGGTTTACCCAATACTGTCTTCAAGCAATCAGACACAGCCTTGGACAGTGCTTGTGATATTTCTTCAATTTTTCATCGCAGTCAACTCTTCAACCAAACGGTTTGAAATATGAGCATACACCTCTAGAACATTACTTGGATGCAAATCCAACTCCCTGGTTGGCTCTTCAGCAGACGGCTACTCTGTCGGAGCGTGAACCTCTTCCTTGCTAGGTTGAGACTCTCTCCATCCCCTTGATTGACGTTTTCTTTCCTTCTTGGCGGCATAATGGTGTCCCACCGGGCGTGCCAAAAACTGTTTGCACAATATTTGAGATTTGAGGGCGTGTCAGGTGCGAAGATGCACCGATTTGTGTGAAAATGATAAAAATCTAACTTCTAAACAAGCGAAATTGAATCCTAAATTTGACCGTCGGTTCTAATCTCCTAAAACAACTATAACGCCAAAACAAAAAAAACTATTGGAATTTGAGGAATAAACCCCTGACATTGTTTATATTTTCAATAAACTGTAGAAATTTACAAGACATAAAAATATAACATATAAAGTTGCTGAAATCTAAAACAACAAGACCTAGAATACTAGAAATATGATAGAATGCTTGAAAACTAATGCTTGGAGATTGAATTTTTAGCGGAGAGAATTTGCAGATTTGTTAGTGTAGAGAGTTGTGTGTGGAGTTGTCTGTAGCCGATTCCTTCATTTTCTTCAATGTGTGGTGCAGTTTCTGCTCCACTCCCCCATGATCTCCTTCTATATGTTCCACGATATACTCCTATACGCGCGCCTTTGACTTACTCAAATCAATTTAAATTACTAATGGGTTTTGTTTTTTTACTTTTGGGCTTGGGTTTGTTAAATCTTAGGCCTAACTAAAATGTTGCCCCCAACAAGTGGCAATCCTTGTGATACTTGTTTATGATTCTGATTTCAAATTGTTCTACAAAGATATACCTCTATTATCCATTGTTTATTCATGAATTCAGTCAAAGTCTTAGGATTATGGAATATCTATCTGGGTAATAGATTTTTTCTTCACGCGAACTTGTTCAAGACATAAATGTTTATTTCAATCTTCACAGATTTCTCATGGATCTTGGCGTCAAATCTCGACAGATTTCTCAAGGAATTTTCAGTTCTTGCTCAATTTGTCATCAACCATACCTTTTCGGAAATTTAATTTGCTAAGCCAACGAGTTTCGTTACATGCTATCAAATACAGCTCAAAATTCAATTATCAGTGATACTAGATATGTCAAGTTGGATCGGAGTAGATATTTGCTCCGGAATTCCTTATATTTTCGATCGTCTGCTTGCATTTTGGATCGCGGAAGGATGAAGGGCGTGTGCAGAACTCGATTTCCACATCGACGACACTACATGATAGGTTTATTCAACATTGGATTCGAATCAATTACCCCCACCGTCCATCTTGTATAAGAACTTCTTAAACAAATGTTGTGATTGTGTCTTTTGAGATTGGATATACATGGATGGAATTCATCAATACAAAGTGATACAAATACGCACGGAAAAATACACTGTTTCAATAATTTCAAGTCCCTTTATTCCTTAAAAAGGTTGTTTCTTGATTGTAAAGTTGTGCTATCACGGATTATAGCCATGGTTTACTTCAAGGCAGGGGCAATCAATATATGCATACCACACACAATCCCCCCCCCCCCCCCCCCCCCCCACCCCCCGGGTATGTTTTGACAGTATTTTTCTAGTTAGGTACCATATCCTTTTTACCCTTATTTTCCGGATTAAGGTTGGAAATTAAAGCCCCTAAGTTGTGTAGTAATAATGTAAAATGTGACATAAATATTTATTATCTCTCGTGGGCAGCAATAACTTAGTTGTAAATATATATTTTTTAAAAATATGTATTGTGAAATATGGCAGTCATAAGTGAAATCAACAAATTTACCCTTTTTGTTTTATTGTATTTTTGGATTGGTTTATTAATTTAACAGCAAGATTTTGACATATAATGCCTCAAGTAATATAAATGCTAAAATATAATATCATCTGGTAAACCTTTATGTCTACTTTTACCTTTGTCTTCACCCCAAAGAATTGCAAAGAACGTGGAATAGGATGAGAGGCCACTGTCACAAAAGGGGATTTAAATTAGAGCAAAACTCATAATATTACATTAACACAGTTGCCTTGTTCTCCACACCATATATATTTCTTTATCATTCAAACAAGAAAATTTCTCCAAAGTTTCCTTTCCCATGATGAGCATATTTTATCAAGAGGAAGAGACTTCAAATCCCTCCAACAAATGTAAATGCATTGCTTCTGCACTCAAGGATGCATTTGCCAAATGCCATTCTTCTCGAGGGAAGCTCTCTGTTTCGAGCTTCGAAACAGACCGAACGACTGGTGATTTCGATGAAGAAGATGAAGTAAATCATTTCATCCATCTCTTTAACATTAACTTTTAGCCAAAGTTGCTCTCTTTTGATTTGGCCCGTAATTACTTTTATTGCTCTGTGTCATATAAGTACTAGTCTGTCAATAAACAGATATTCCTCATTTTTTTTTATTCAAGTGGGATCACCCCCCATATAAAGTAGTAATGAACAAAATTATTCATGTATTTTATATTTGAAACAGAAACTCTCTGAATTAATGTAAAATAATATTAGTTATATGTTTCTTTTCTTGATGGAGTTAAAATACACTTACCATTTATTTTCTTGAAATGATTTGACAAATTCTAAGCAGGTATTTGTTTCAGCGATCATAAGTAAATACATGGAGTCAAAATGCAAGAGAAAGTCTGCAGTTGGATTGGACAACATTTACTGGGCTGTGTCCCCAAGAACACTGCAGATACATGGCAATAACAACGGTGGTGTTGGCGGTGGTGAAGACACGGTTGACGAATTTTACTCGATCGAAAGTAGGCTATCCCCGT